>NW_027361688.1:12870000-13520000 GCF_039654945.1 Dendrobates tinctorius
GCTAGGGGCAACATGGACAGTTATTCTTTTAAACTGTTTTCATAACAGGGTCCTAGTGTCCTCCAGCTTATAACAGACCCGGCTAGAAGATGTCAGATTTTGTAAACCCCTCCAGACAGCAGTAATCTCCTTACCCCATGTTTCTGAATAGCGACGTTCGTCAGATGCACGAACATATTGTCCAGCTCGCTTGTGCTCGGGGTGTATTTCACAGTGCAGAAACGACAGAATCCAAGTTTGTACCTGGATCGGGAAGAATGTAACAAGATGGTGTCTAAGAAGCTGAGGGGCGGCGCCAGAGCAGGGTCCGAGGGGTGAAGCAGAACACAGGATTTCACTTTTTGGGTCTTTTTTGCACCACGTCCCTTAGGTATAGCCCAGTGTATATCAGCTTTATACGTGTAATTCCTTTAACCCCATAAGGGTGCACTTTTTTGAGGGGGGGGGGGGCGCAGATGAAAAAAAAAAATTAAGTGATCGGCCATTGTTTCTTGGGCTATATTTTTACTGTGGTAATAATAGATAATAAGTAAAAGATCACAATAAATGTATATATTTTTTATGATGTTTTACTACTTTTGCACTAATATTTTATTTTATATAAATTTTTAGCCGCATTCCAAGATGAACAAACTTTTTTATTTTTTTCCTCTGAGATGGAATTATGCTCATAATACAATTGACGGAAAAAATAAGAGGTCTATTACAGCGATACTGCCACTTTTATTAAGGGATTGGGTCTTGTTGTGAACTCTGTTGATCTGACTTCTGAGTCGGGGCTCCCTCTGGTGGTTACAGCGGGTAGTGGAGCTGGTCGTATTGACAGAAGTCTATCACCTGAAGACGATGATTGGAAGTCAGGGGTTACAGACTGGGAGGATTTAAGCGAGCACGCTTCCTTCAGTTGCTGCTGGTGATTTGTTTGTCTTCCTGTGCATTGTGAAGTCTGCCTTTTCCCCTCCTTGGTCTTGCATCATTCAGATAAGTTATTTGTTTGCTAAATCTTTTGCATTTGATTTAGTTTTTGCCTTTTTCTGCTTTCTGCTTTGCTGTGTGGGTTCAGCATTATTCCCTGCTGGGATTGGTGCTGGACCCCGCTCATGTGTCACAGCTTAGGTCAGTCTGTTCAGTATTGCTAATCCCCTCTTATATTAAGGTACTGTCACACTAAGCGATATCGCTAGCAATATCGCTATAACTTGTGACGTTATAGCGATATCGCTGTGTGTGATACTTACCTACGACCCGCTCCCCCGCTGGTTATCGCTGATCGCGTGAGAACGTTCAGGACCGCTTCTCGTCGTCAGCTTCCTGCGGCGCTTCCTGTGGAGAGACGAGTGACGCGTGGAGCCAGGCGGGAGGACGCAGGATCGCCTGGTGTGACAGGTAAGTAGCGACCCCCGTCCCTTGCGATGTCGCTGGTGAGATCTGCCTGTGTGGCAGCTCACTAGCGACCACTTAGCGATGTACCAGCGATCCTGACCGCGTCATATCGCTGGTCGGGATCGCTGGTACATCGCTAAGTGTGACAGTACCTTTAGTATCTTTTGCTTTGCTTCTAGTTCACACCAGAATGCTGATCAAGTGGGGGAGAGGTCGTGTGGCGGGGGCGTACCGTCAATAGTAGCAGACCACGCAGCTGCTATGGGGCCCAGAGAGGTGAGGGGGCCTGGATGGGTGAGGGGGCCCGAGACGGCCGCTGCGGTTTGTCAGCTGTGCTGTGCTGACACAGTACTATCTCCTTTAATTAAATGTAAGCGACGGCCGACGGCCGCTGTATACCCCCTGGCTGGGCCCCTTGAAGCTCCCCTTTCCTTGTTTCCTGGTCAGCAGTTGGCTGACGTCTCTGGATGGATTTGCATAAGAACGCCACGCCTCCTGGCAGCCAGAGTGCAGCACACAGCATTGCAGGAAGCAGAAAACATTCATCATGAGCCTCTCTCACTCAGGGACAGGGACACACACAAGACGGTGACTCGGTGAGCCCGGCTGGGGGTTGATTTTTTTTGTTAAATGTGTCCCCTCACTGTGCTGTGTGTTAGGAATCTGTGTCCTGCCATACTTATGCAGAGATCCAGATCCTCACATTTGTCTCCAGAGGCTAAGTCCTTTCAGCCAGCTTCTGAGCATGCTCCTGGAATGAGCTCCCATTGGAGTTCAGGAGTCAGGTGCTCAGGTCCTGCTCCTGATTTGATTGGTTATGCTCGGGGCTCTGGAGATTTCTGGCAGGTCCCGTACGCTATAAAAAGTGCGCATGGCCGCTATGCCATGCGCTAGTATTTTCATACTGCTGCTGTATGTATGGTGATGGATGCTTGGACTGGTGGCTGACTTATTATGAAACCCCTTCCCTCTGATATTACGACTGTGTGAGTGATTGGGCAGCCGCCAGTAGCAGCGCTAGCGTCAGCGCGCTCCAGCTATACGTTCTCAGCAGCTAGCGTCCTGCATCACGCCAGCGAGATTGCGGTGCCTCCTCTGTGGCTCCGTTCACACTGCGCTGCGGTTGCAGTTTTTCCGCGTCTGCAGTTGCGACGCCTCCTGTCTGATTTTACGGTAGGTCTAGAGGGAGTAGTCCTGCTGCCTAAGGCTACTTCTGTGACTATTTATACCGTGACTGTTTCGCTGTTAGTCTGTGTCCCCGAACAGACTTAGCGTATTACTATATTCTTTTGTCTGCAGCTCTGTGAGGATAACAGAGCTCGCTTCTGTGCACTTTGGGTGCAGTTAACCCCGTGCACATTACCGCCATAGTGTTCTGCCTCTGTAGCAGCAGTTATATCACCTGCCGCACGGTGGACCCCGGGCGGCGAACACGTTTATTTATATATTTTTTTAAGCGTGTTCCGCCGCCGTAACACTGTGTGTGATATACAGCGTCCTGTGTGCGATATACAGCGTCCTGTGTGCGATATACAGCGTCCTGTGTGCGATATACAGCGTCCTGCGTGCAATATACAGCGTCCTGCATGTGATATACAGCGTCCTGCGTGTGATATACAGCGTCCTCTGTGCGATATGCAGCGTCCTGTGTGTGTGATATACAGCGTCCTGTGTGCGATATACAGCGTCCTGTGTGCGATATACAGCGTCCTGCGTGCGATATACAGCATCCTGCGTGTGATATACAGCGTCCTCTGTGCGATATACAGCGTCCTGTGTGCGATATACAGCGTCCTGCGTGCGATATACAGCGTCCTGCGTGCGATATACAGCGTCCTGCGTGCGATATACAGCGTCCTGCGTGCGATATACAGCGTCCTCTGTGCGATATACAGCGTCCTCTGTGCGATATACAGCGTCCTGCGTGCGATATACAGCGTCCTGCGTGTGATATGTACAGCGTCCTCTGTGCGATATACAGCGTCCTGCGTGCGATATACAGCGTCCTGCGTGCGATATACAGCGTCCTGCGCACGATATACAGCGTCCTGTGTGTGTGATATACAGCGTCCTGCGTGTGATATACAGCGTCCTGTGTGCGATATACAGCGTCCTGTGTGCGATATACAGCGTCCTGTGTGTGTGATATACAGCGTCCTGTGTGTGTGATATACAGCGTCCTGTGTGTGATATACAGCGTCCTGTGTGTGATATACAGCGTCCTGTGTGCGATATACAGCGTCCTGCGTGCGATATACAGCATCCTGCGTGTGATATACAGCGTCCTCGGTGCGATATACAGCGTCCTGTGTGCGATATACAGCGTCCTGCGTGCGATATACAGCGTCCTGCGTGCGATATACAGCGTCCTGCGTGCGATATACAGCGTCCTGCGTGCGATATACAGCGTCCTCTGTGCGATATACAGCGTCCTCTGTGCGATATACAGCGTCCTGCGTGCGATATACAGCGTCCTGCGTGTGATATGTACAGCGTCCTCTGTGCGATATACAGCGTCCTGCGTGCGATATACAGCGTCCTGCGTGCGATATACAGCGTCCTGCGCACGATATACAGCGTCCTGTGTGTGTGATATACAGCGTCCTGCGTGTGATATACAGCGTCCTGTGTGCGATATACAGCGTCCTGTGTGCGATATACAGCGTCCTGTGTGTGTGATATACAGCGTCCTGTGTGTGTGATATACAGCGTCCTGTGTGTGATATACAGCGTCCTCTGTGCGATATACAGCGTCCTCTGTGCGATATACAGTGTACTGTGTGCGATATACAGCGTCCTGCGTGTGATATACAGCGTCCTGTGTGCGATATACAGCGTCCTGTGTGCGATATACAGCGTCCTGTGTGTGTGATATACGGCGTCCTGTGTGTGTGATATACGGCGTCCTGTGTGTGTGATATACAGCGTCCTGTGTGTGATATACAGCGTCCTGCGTGCGATATACAGCGTCCTGCGTGCGATATACAGCGTCCTGTGTGTGTGATATACAGCGTCCTCTGTGCGATATACAGCGTCCTGCGTGTGATATACAGCGTCCTCTGTGCGATATACAGCGTCCTGTGTGTGTGATATACAGCGTCCTGTGTGTGTGATATACAGCGTCCTGTGTGTGATACATAGCGTCCTGTGTGCGATATACAGCGTCCTGTGTGTGTGATATACAGCGTCCTGTGTGTGTGATATACAGCGTCCTGTGTGTGTGATATACAGCGTCCTGTGTGTGTGATATACAGCGTCCTGTGTGTGTGATATACAGCGTCCTGTGTGCGATATACAGCGTCCTGTGTGCGATATACAGCGTCCTGTGTGCGATATACAGCGTCCTGTGTGCGATATACAGCGTCCTGTGTGTGATATACAGCGTCCTCTGTGCGATATACAGCGTCCTGCGTGTGATATACAGCGTCCTCTGTGCGATATACAGCGTCCTGTGTGTGTGATATACAGCGTCCTGTGTGTGATATACAGCATCCTGTGTGCGATATACAGCGTCCTGTGTGTGTGATATACAGCGTCCTGTGTGTGTGATATACAGCGTCCTGTGTGTGATATACAGCGTCCTGTGTGTGATATACAGCGTCCTCTGTGAGATATACAGCGTCCTGCGTGCGATATACAGCGTCCTGCGTGTGATATACAGCGTCCTGCGTGCGATATACAGCGTCTGCTGGCAGCCTGGCACTTTACATTTACAATGGCTCTGGCTGCACTTTGCACCTTAGGGAGGGGGGGGCCGGCTGCACGCACTGTGGAGGGTGGAGGGGGCCCTGCATGCACTGCAGGGGGGTGTGTATATATATACACACACACCACTGAGCCACCAATGATTTATTCTGCCTTGCTAAATGTCTGTGATATATACATTGACAATCAATCAGCTACTTGTTGGCCAATAGCTGATAGCCCATTGTGGCATTTCTTATGCTCACAGGATGATCAGTATACAGTAGATTGTTTTGTGTACATAGAGTATTATTGTTCTCAGCAGCACATACATGCTGAGAACTGAAAAAAATCAAAGACTAGCTATAAAATTAATCGTTTGACCCATAACATGCATGCCTCGAGTTAAGAGCACCTGCTGATTTTTTTTTTTTTTTTTTTTTCCCCCATTCAGACTTTTGCTATGGGGCCCCATGATTTCTATGTACGCCCCTGTCGTGTGGCCTCAGTATTTTTGTATATCAGACATGTTGGATTTTTTAGGGTTTTTGCGTGATTGCAGACAGTATTCTTTCCTGTCCTGTTTTATCTAGACAGTGTGGGCCCCATCATTTGCTCACTCTATTTTCTGCCTGAGTTTGTGCCTCATCTTGTCTCACCGATAACATATGTTTGGGGGCTATCTATTCCTTTGGGGTTCTACTCCAGGGCAGTTTAGCTTTCCCCTTTCTTGCTTTAGGCTTAGTTAACTCTTTGGCTGTGCAGAGGCGTCTAGGGCATCGTAGGTACGTCCCACGGCTACTGCTAGTTGTGTTGTTAGGTTTAGGGGTCTGCAATCCGCTAAGTTACCAACCTTTCTGGTTTCCTGGTTGCTTAGCTAATTCCCCGGTAATCCTCCTCGGTGACCGAATCATAACAGGGTCTCACAGGATCCTCGGGGGCGTGTCATTAGGCTGCTCTGCATAATTACCCTGCGAGCCACGCCAACTTTGTAAAGACCTTAGCACTAAATACAAAGGCCCATATCTCTGGAACCGTATGACGGATTAACAAAAAACAAAAAACAGAATACTCAAGTGAACAATAGAAATAAAATAAGAGCAAAAATTGGACACTTGACCTGGTGACAGGTGATTTTTAAAATGAGTTTTGGGAGTGACAGACTTCCTTTAAAGGGTTAGACATGGCCTATAGGTGGCTTTATAGAGGCCATTAGCTGGAGGGAATTTGGATGATACATTGAGTGTAGACATCAGATATACATTACTTACATATAACACTTAAGAGGCCGGTATGTCGTCACAAGCACGTACAGACGCAGATCAAATTTCTTCCCGCCGATCAGCAAAGGATTATCGATATATAAGGAGATGACGTAGGCTTCCTTAGAAGACTGGGACACAAACCTGAAAAGGTAGAATAATACAGTAAATAAAATTATATTTTTTTTATTAACTATTACGGTATGTATATCTAACCCAATATGCCCTAACATACTTTACTCAAGTTAAAGGGGTAGTCCATCTTGGAAAAAAATATATATATATATTTTTTTTTTTACTTAATTGCATAAATATGGGTCTTGAATCATTCTTTTTGCAATTGGGTTTCATTAAAAATGTAGCACCGTTTCCCTGCACATTGAGGTCATGTGTGAGAGGAGCTCAGAAAAAGACAGATAAAAAAGTTATAAACTCCCCATCACACTGCCAGAACAAGCTCACTGATGGATTCTCAGTTAACCCGTTCTGCAGCCAGCAAAAGACAATACAATATATAGAAGGCTAACGATGCAAAATTTGTCAAAACCCAAATGCAAAAAATGGCTTTCTTTTAGCCTCAATTAAACAAAGAGTACCTAAATGTGGACAACCCCTTTAAATGATAAAATCTTTGCTGCCTATAGCCACCACTAGGGGGGGGAGCTGAGAACATACTGATGTCCCTCTGAGTGGTGCTAAAGTACACAGTGTATGTAGTCGGAACATCCCAGCTCCATACACCATATAGTGGCCGTTCTTAGGTACTGCAGCTCAGATCACATTCACTTCAATAGGAGCGCGGTTTTCTGTCACTCACGAGGAAGTCTTGCTATCCCTGGACCACTTCTTAATCTGTGAGAGCTTGTTGATGAGGAATATCCCTTTTCCTTGGGCTTTTCCACAAGGTTTCATGATCCAGGTGCTGGACGGGTTTTTCCGAAATTCTTCTACGAATAAGTTATAATCAGCTGGTAGCATGAAGGTGACCGGCACGAAGTCTAAAGGAGAAGGACCCAAAATAAACGGCGTGTTGTGCCGTAAACCACAATAGAAGGTTGATACATTGCCAAGAGACATAAGGTTTATTTTTTCAAATGTGTTGGAGAACAGCGCAGAATGGGGAACATTATTACAGGATGGGGGAAAATATACCAGAAAGGGGCCCAGGATGAGGGATATTATTACTGGAAGGGGCCCAGGATGGAGGACATTACCAGTGGAAGCAGCCCAGGATAGGGGACATTATAGCAAGAAGGGGCCCAGGATGAGGGATATTATTACTACAAGGGGCCTAGGATGGGAACATTACACCAGGCTGGAGGATAATACCAGTGGAAGCAGCCCAGGATAGGGACATCATAGCAGGAAGGTGCCCAGAATGGGTAACATTATACAAGGAAGGGCCAGGATAGGGACATTATTATAACAAGGGTTCCAGGATGGGGACATTACACCAGGCTAGAGGATATTACCAGTGGAAGCAGCCCGAGAAAGGGACATTATAGCAGGAAGATGCCCAGGATGGGAAACATTATACCAGGAAGGGGCCAGGATAGGGACATTATTACTACAAGGGGTCCAGGATGGAGGACGGTACCAGTGGAAGTGGCCCAGGATAGGGACATTATAGCAGGAAGTTGCCCAGGATGGGTATTATTATACAGGAAGGGGCCAGGATAGGGACATTATTACTACAAGGGGCCCAGGATGAGGATATTACACCAGGCTGGAGGATATTACCAGTGGAAGTGGCCGAGATAGGGACATCATAGCAGAAAGGTGCCCAGAATGGGGAACATTATACAAGGAAGGGCCAGGATAGGGATATTATTATTTCTACAAGGGGCCGAGGATGGGGACATTACACCAGGACCGCAGACATTACAGCAGTAAGGGGTGTAGGATGAGGAACATTATATCCGGAAGGGCCAAGGATAGGGATGTTATTACTGCAAGGGGCCCAGGATGGATAACATTCTTACTGGAAGAGACACAGAATGGAGAATGGGGGACATTATTACCAGAAGGAGCCCACGATAGGAGACATTGGTACATGATGGAAGTGGGGGGGGGGCGAGACCTATGAATTTTTAGGATATAGAACGCTACAAGAGCTAATACACCTGACCAACATACAGGTGGCGGCCCAGGTCCAAACTTTGCACCAGAGACCATCGGACTCTACTTTCACCACTGTATCTAAGGTGTAGGGAGGGAAGGTCATGGACAAGGTTAATGTAGAGATAGGTAACTAAAAGTTTTATAAACTCCAAAAGTGGCCGACTATGGTTGCAAATTTAGACAAGTAACGGAAGAGCAGCTCTGGAGAACGAACCGCTGTGTCAACAAGTGGACAATATTTGACGTTTTAAGGGATCATTTATTCCCCCACAAAAATATTAATTGGTAGAAATGACACAGAAGTGAAATCTACCATAGAAACAGGAGGATTCCTGCCATAGATAGTAACTCAACCCCCGCGGACAGTAAAAGCTCTGGATGGGGGGGGGTCCACTGACCTAAGTACAGGTATTTGCCATTCTCGTCCTTTTCGGCCAGGGGGCTGCCTTCCTTTTCCAGCTCTTTCCGGTACCGCTTGATGTTTTTCACCATCAGATCCTTCCTGGTGAGTTCGTAGTGATTAGGAAAGTGATTGACGAGTTGATCATCCGACAGGCGGAAGCCGGTCTCTACGCTGAAGCAGTTTCTGATGGTCTGAACGCTCATCCTGGAAGAGAGCGATTGGGGAGGAGGCAAGAACCCAGACATTAAAGAGGGGTGCGACAGTTCAATTGTGGATATATCTTAACAAGGTTTTGTAAATAAAAACTCCCGTCACTGAAGCTTTTGTGTTTCCGAGCTCCTCTGTGTTGATTTACGACCACATCAAAGTTCAGATCAACTTTGCTGTGGTTTGTACTCCTAAATCAAAAGGGAGGAGCTTTAAAAAAAAAAAAAAAGATAAAAGAGTTACCAGCTCCCCATCAGAACAAGCTCACTGACAGACTCTTAGTTAACTGCAGTCAAATCATGTAGGGAAACAACCTGTAAATGTCAAATGGTGATTTTTATTTATTTTATTTTTTTTTTTGCCCATAATACATGCATTTAATTAAGAAAAATTACCCTTATGATATCCATAGCCAGATAGAAAAGTAGGTGCAGTATAACCATTAGTAAACTACGCCCTTGCATTGGCTTATGTTGCCATACAATTAGTTCTAATGCGCCACCTTGTGGCTTACGTAGAATTTACACTTTTTAGTTTTTCTCAGAATGGATCAAATTTGTCTCAAATGTGCGACAGAAGCGCAAAAATGTCTCAAGACATTGCTCTTTTACCTTTTTTTTTAGTACAGTGGTTGATATATGGAATTAAATCATTACCCATTGGCAGGAGCAATGAGGTACATACTATAGAGGCAGCAGCTGCAGGGCACCAAAATTAAAGGGGCCCACATCTGAGGGCTGTATACCACTTGACTCCCCCCCCCCCCCCTCCACGGGGACGTCGACTTTAAGGATGACCCCAAGTAAATACCCACCCATAGCTATTTTTCTTACCAGTAGAAATTCCAGTCTTCGCTCTCCGACACCTGGACCCATCCGCGCTTCTCAAAGTTATTAATCAGCACCGACTTCTCAATATCCGTCACCCACTTCAATTTTCCCGACATGGCCCTGGACGGCAGAAAGGGGCGACATTACGCGTGCCAGCCACACAGTGAATACATGACCAGTGTCAGACAAAGTGCCCCCATTACCAGTGCCACACAGAAAGTGCCCCCATTACCAGTGTCAGATTAGTGTCCATGGTAAACAAAAAGTGTCCTCACAACTGCTGCAGTCATAAAGTGCCCTCATTCACAGTGCCAGCCTGAAAGACCCCCATTAATAGGGTCAGTAGAAAGTGCCCTCATTCACAGTGCCAGCCTGAAAGACCCCCATTACTAGTGCCAGACAAACTGCCCTCATTACACTGCAACACGGAAAGACCCCCATTAAGGGTGTATTATTTGTGAGCAGTATGGCACTATTATTTGGGGGCTACCATATATAGCAAAGACTGACATTTTGCTTTGGACACAGAGGGTTAACCACACATGATTCCATATACCAGGAGAGTATACAGATGGGGCAGGACATGGCGGCACTGTTATAGTGGTCCGCACTCTTTCCTAATAATGACCCTAGGTCCTGCCCTCCCCTCCATTATCCCCCATCATATACTCACAGTGCAGATGCAGCAACAGGAGCAGGTGCAGCAGACACATCCACTTCCGGGTCATCTCTATGGTAACCGACCAAGCCCATTCTGGCTGTGAATAGCTGCCCTTCCCCCCCTTGCAGCTCTCAGTATTTTTCTTATAACATCCAGCTAATAAGAGGAGAAATAGCCATGACAGCTCCAAGGGAGCAGGGCCACCTGCTGGTATTTTGGTGTAATTGCAATAATAATATTTTCATGGACTCCCCTCAGATCCAGTACTGTGGGTATCCAGTACATAACGCTTCTGCCGCTTGTATGCATTTTCTAAAATCTGCAGCGTATTACAGTAGGAGCAATGTGAATGGGATCTCACGCTGCAGAAAAAAGGGAAATTCGGGGGAAAAATCAGCAATGGAAATTTGTCACGTGAATGGGGAATAACAATAGTCCGGATGAATAGTTCTTATTCAGCACAGACAGGAGGCGCTGGTGCAGCAGGACAGTATGGACGGGTGAAGAGGATGTAACTGGCTGTAGAGGACATGGGAACTGATGAAGCAGAGCTGGAACAGCAATGAATAATGTAGCAGAGCTAGAACAGCTGGCTCAGCGAGGACTAATCTAGCAGAGATGGAACAGAGAGGACTAATCTAACAGAGAGGGAAGAGAGAGACCTAATCTAGCAGAGATGGAACAGAGAGGACTAATCTAACAGAGCTGGCACAGCAAGAACTAATCTAGCAGAGCTGAAACAGTGAGAACTAATTTCATAGTGCTGGAAGAGAAAGGACTAATCTAGCAGAGCTGGAACAGTGAGAACTAATTTCACAGTGCTGGAAGAGAGAGGACTAATCTAGCAGAGCTGGAACAGTGAGGACTAATCTAGCGAAGCTGGAATGAGGACTACTCTAGCAGAGCTGGAACAGTGAGGACTAATCTAGCAGAGCTGGAACAGAGAGGACTAATCTAGCAGAGCTGGAACAGCAAGAACTAATCTAGCGGAGCTAGAACAACAAGGACTAATCTAGCAGAGTTGGAACAGCAAGAACTAATCTAGCGGAGCTGGAATAGTGAGGACTAATCTAAGGCTGTGTGCACACGCTGCGGATTCATCCGCGCGGATTTTGCAAAAGTTTATCTGCGGATTAGCCTGCGGTTTTGCCCTGCGGTTTCACCATCTCCACAATGGTGGAGATAGGAAACCGCTGCGGATTCCGCAGAAAGAATTGACATGTCAATTCTTTCTGCGGTTTCAAAATCGCGGAAAAATCCGCACCGTCTACACAGCGTGTTTTTTTTCCATTCATTTGAATGGTACTGTACGCAGTGGCTAAAACTGCTGCGGGTCCGCAGCAGCCAAAGCCGCTGCGGAACCGCAGCAGAATCCGCAGCGTGTGCACACAGCCTAACAGAGCTGGAACAACAAGGACTAATCTAGCAGAGTTGGAACTGTGACGACTATTCTAGCAGAGCTGGAACAGCGAGGACTAATCTAGCAGAGCTGGAACAGCGAGGACTAATCTACCAGAGCTGGAACAGCAAGGAATAATCTAGCAGAGATGGAACAGTGAGGACTAATATAGCAGAGCTGGAAGAATGAGGACTAATCTAGCAGAGCTGGAACAGTGAGGACTAATCTAGCGAAGCTGGAACGAGGACTAATCTAGCAGAGCTGGAACAGTGAGGACTAATCTAGAAGAGCTGGAACAGAGAGGACTAATCTAGCAGAGCTGGAACAGTGAGGACTAATCTAGAAGAGCTGGAACAGAGAGGACTAATCTAGCAGAGCTGGAACATTGAGGACTAGCCTAGCAGAGATGGAGCAGTGAGGACTAATCTAACAGACCTGCAACAGTGAGGACTAATGTAGCAGAGCTGGAACAGCGACGACTAATCTAACAGACCTGGAAAAGTGAGGACTAATCTAGCAGAGATGGAACAGTGAGGACTAATCTAACAGACCTGGAAAAGTGAGGACTAATCTAGCAGAGCTGGAACAGTGAGGACTAATGTAGCAGAGCTGGAACAGCGAGGACTAATCTAACAGACCTGGAAAAGTGAGGACTAATCTAGCAGAGATGGAACAGTGAGGACTAATCTAACAGACCTGGAAAAGTGAGGACTAATCTAGCAGAGCTGGAACAGTGAGGACTAATCTAACAGACCTGGCAAAGTGAGGACTAATCTAGCAGAGCTGGAACAGTGAGGACTAATCTAGAAGAGCTGGAACAGAGAGGACTAATCTAGCAGAGCTGGAACAGTGAGGACTAATCTAGAAGAGCTGGAACAGAGAGGACTAATCTAGCAGAGCTGGAACATTGAGGACTAGCCTAGCAGAGATGGAGCAGTGAGGACTAATCTAACAGACCTGCAACAGTGAGGACTAATGTAGCAGAGCTGGAACAGCGACGACTAATCTAACAGACCTGGAAAAGTGAGGACTAATCTAGCAGAGATGGAACAGTGAGGACTAATCTAACAGACCTGGAAAAGTGAGGACTAATCTAGCAGAGCTGGAACAGTGAGGACTAATGTAGCAGAGCTGGAACAGCGAGGACTAATCTAACAGACCTGGAAAAGTGAGGACTAATCTAGCAGAGATGGAACAGTGAGGACTAATCTAACAGACCTGGAAAAGTGAGGACTAATCTAGCAGAGCTGGAACAGTGAGGACTAATCTAACAGACCTGGCAAAGTGAGGACTAATCTAGCAGAGCTGGAACAGTGAGAACTAATCTAGCAGAGATGGAACAGTGAGGACTAATCTAACGACCTGGAAGAGTGAGGACTAATCTAGCAGAGCTGCAAGAGTGAGGACTAATCTAGCAGAGATGGAACCGTGAGGACTAATTGGGCAGAGATGGAACAGTGAGGACTAATCTAACAGACCTGCAACAGTGAGGACTAATGTAGCAGAGCTGGAACAGAGAGGACTAATCTAGCAGAGCTGGAACATTGAGGACTAGCCTAGCAGAGATGGAGCAGTGAGGACTAATCTAACAGACCTGCAACAGTGAGGACTAATGTAGCAGAGCTGGAACAGCGACGACTAATCTAACAGACCTGGAAAAGTGAGGACTAATCTAGCAGAGATGGAACAGTGAGGACTAATCTAACAGACCTGGAAAAGTGAGGACTAATCTAGCAGAGCTGGAACAGTGAGGACTAATGTAGCAGAGCTGGAACAGCGAGGACTAATCTAACAGACCTGGAAAAGTGAGGACTAATCTAGCACAGATGGAACAGTGAGGACTAATCTAACAGACCTGGAAAAGTGAGTACTAATCTAGCAGAGCTGGAACAGTGAGGACTAATCTAACAGACCTGGCAAAGTGAGGACTAATCTAGCAGAGCTGGAACAGTGAGAACTAATCTAGCAGAGATGGAACAGTGAGGACTAATCTAACGACCTGGAAGAGTGAGGACTAATCTAGCAGAGATGGAACAGTGAGGACTAATCTAGCAGAGATGGAACCGTGAGGACTAATTGGGCAGAGATGGAACAGTGAGGACTAATCTAACAGACCTGGAACAGTGAGGACTAATCTAACAGACCTGGAACAGTGAGGACTAATCTATCAGTCAGAGCTGAAACAGCAAAGTTTAATTCAGCAGTGCTGGAACAGCGATGACTGATGAAGAAGAACTGGAATAGCAATTACTAATGTCAGCGATGATCGGTAGAACTGGGTTGTGCCAGTGGCCGCTGATGTTGCAGTGCTGGAACATCCATTAACAG
The DNA here is from genome assembly GCF_039654945.1 of Dendrobates tinctorius. Lineage (NCBI taxonomy): Eukaryota > Metazoa > Chordata > Amphibia > Anura > Dendrobatidae > Dendrobates > Dendrobates tinctorius. Next base: position 12,884,279 of record NW_027361688.1, read on the forward strand.
AAAATCAGAGTTGAAGCAGCAGTGGCTGATGTAGCAGTGCTGGAACAACACTGGCTAAAATAGCAAAGTTGTTGCAGTGGAATGCAACAGATGCAGCAGTGCTGAGAATGCAGCGGCAATAAAGCCAGGTACCTGAATACTCAGGCGGCATCATCCTGCCCGAAGCAAGTTAGTGACCAGGCGAAATGACCCCACTCTGTAGCTCAGTATCTCAGAGAGTCATGGTCCGAGGTGTTAAGGTGGCAGAGATTGGGAAAATAGTCGTGGACTGGGCATGACCTGTAAAAGACCACATGAAAGATATGAGTGAGGGAGCAACACCAAGAAATACCATTAGTATGGGCAATGGTCAAAAATTCCTCCCATCACTGGAAAGAAGAATCATTGGTCCCAATTCATCATTTGGGTGTATTGGGGAGGTAAAGTTACTGTTCTTTTTTTTGTCTGGTATTCGTTGTCATTTTTTATGCTTGCCTTATGAATTTTGTGCCAATTTTAAACAGGTTTGTTTTTTTTTGCCTTTTTGCCTGTTTTGTACCTTTATTAGAGCAAAACGTATATTTTACGAAAATTGGACAAAATTTGCCCCAAAATTTAAGACGGGCATAAAATCACTCTGAGTTGGGGGGGATGTAGGTGGGATCTGAAGTGAATTTACATTTATACAAAGGTTTTGCCACTTTTTAAAAAGTCGCAAACATCTGAAAAACATTGGCGAACGTAAAAAAAAAAAGAAAAATTAACAAGCGGACACGTATAAAATAGACTTCGAATGAGGCGCAAATTGGACGAAGAATTTGGTGCGAGATTAAAAAAAACAAAAAACATAAAAAACGTGACAGGAAAAAAAGGGCACAAACGCGATAATGAATCAGGCCTGTTGGGTAAGCCGGACTTTCTAGGATATTTATCGTATTGTGACCCGAAGACCTGGTCTAAAAATAAGGGGGCTATGTAAATTGGGCTGATAAAATTGGGGACATTACCGGCGCCCCTTATCACAAATTTAGAAGGTAAAAAAATTGAGTTTGGTGCAGTGGAGCAATGGTATGGCGGCATTATAGTAGTCTGGCTGACATGTTTGGCGGCGGCAGGAAGACTGTCATTGCTTTGTCCCTCGATCACAACAACCCTCGGGGAGGGGGAGGTGCAGGCTGTCTCCACCCCAAGACTTGTAATTCGGTAAAGTGAAAGTAAGCTCATTACCACCGCCTGCAAGTGACGCTGCTGTAAGTATTCTCTACCCTTATAGTATAAAAAAAATACCGCTACTATACACCATGCACTTTATAAAGATATCATAGATGGCGGTATATTATGTAATTCTTCCGTTCTCTCTACCTCCAGGGCAGCTGTCGCTTCCACCCCCCCAAAAAAAATAAGGTAAATATCTCCAATTTTCGAAGTTTTGCCTAATTTACGCGTCTTTTACGTTTTCATGTTTGTGTCGCTGCTGTTGTTTTTTTTTGCCTTATTTTAGATCTGCCCTGCCTGGCACTGACACGGTTAATAGTGCCGCCCGTGAAAATGCTCCCCTAACGATGTTTATACGTGATATTAGGTTTTTACATGACTGGGACGACCGCAACCCTAAACAGTAGTCGAGCGTGAGCGGCAAAAATAAAACAGTCATTATGTGATAATCATCTCCTGGCGACGCAGATTATTCCCTTTGTCGTTTGCAAAACAATCCGTCCGCACGTGTCGGAGGTTCCTCGTCCCCATGTCTCAATGTTTTGATATTAAATTGGACAACACGGTCTGTTGTTGTCCATCGATTTTTGTAGCATTTTTATGGCATTGCTATAATGGACCGGTATTATTGGAGCACTGTATGGCGGTATTTATTTATGCATTAGGTTCTTTACTATTTTGTTATTTTTGTCTTCTATATTATTTGCGAAGTGTATGGTTGTTTTGGCACTGTATGACAATATTACTTAGGGAACGCTATAGGGTTTTCGTTTTACCTATGTATGGCACTGTTAGTTGGACACCATAATGAATGTTGCTTGTATGGTACAGCAATAAGTACACTGTATGGCCATATACCACGTGGGTGGACAGGAGGGACTAATCAGGGCATTCTGGGCATACTATTACCTCCTGTCCACCCACATGGGATATGCCTCATGACTCCTGTGATGTATAGAAGCCCCCAGCCCCTCCTGTGATGTATAGATGCCCCCAGCCCCTCCTGTGATATATATGCATATATCCCCTCCTGTGATGTATATGACTACAGCTCCTCCTGTAATACATAGATGCCCCCAGCTCCTCCTGTGATGTATAGATGCCCCTAACCCCTCCAGTGATGTGTATGCCCCCAGCTCCTCCTGTGAGGTGTATATTCCCACAGCCTCTCCTGTGATGTATAGATGCCCCCTGTCCCTCTTGTGATGTATAGATTCCCCTAGTTCCTCCTGGGATGTATAGATGTCCTCAGCCCCTCCTGTGATTCAATGTCCCCAGTCCCTCCTGTGATATATATGCACATGGCCCCTCCTGTAGTATATAGATGCCCCAGTCCCTCCTGTGATATATATGCAACCTGCCCCTCCTGTGATATATATGAACACAGTCCCTCCTGTGATGTATATTTACCCAGCACCTCCTGTGATGTATATGCCCTCAGTCCCTCCTGTGATGTATATGCACCCAGCCCCTCCTGTGATGTATATGCACCCAGCCCCTCCTGTGATGTATATGCACCCAGCCCCTCCTGTGATGTATATGCACCCAGTCCCTCCTGTGATGTATATGCACCCAGCCCCTCCTGTGATGTATATGCCCTCAGTCCCTCCTGTGATGTATATTTACCCAGCACCTCCTGTGATGTATATGCCCAGTCCCTCCTGTGATGTATATGTACCCAGCCCCTCCTGTGATGTATATGCACCCAGCCCCTCCTGTGATGTATATGCCCTCAGTCCCTCCTGTGATGTATATGCCCTCAGTCCCTCCTGTGATGTATATGTCCTCAGTCCCTCCTGTGATGTATATTTACCCAGCACCTCCTGTGATGTATATGCCCTCAGTCCCTCCTGTGATGTATATTTACCCAGCGCCTCCTGTGATGTATATGCCCTCAGTCCCTCCTGTGATGTATATGCACCCAGCCCCTCCTGTGATGTATATGCCCTCAGTCCCTCCTGTGATGTATATTCCCCCAGCCCCTCCTGTGATGTATATGCACCCAGCCCCTCCTGTGATGTATATGCCCTCAGTCCCTCCTGTGATGTATATGCACCCAGCCCCTCCTGTGATGTATATGCCCTCAGTCCCTCCTGTGATGTATATTTACCCAGCACCTCCTGTGATGTATATGCCCTCAGTCCCTCCTGTGATGTATATTTACCCAGCGCCTCCTGTGATGTATATGCCCTCAGTCCCTCCTGTGATGTATATGCACCCAGCTCCTCCTGTGATGTATATGCCCTCAGTCCCTCCTGTGATGTATATGCACCCAGCCCCTCCTGTGATGTATATGCCCTCAGTCCCTCCTGTGATGTATATGCACCCAGCCCCTCCTGTGATGTATATGCCCTCAGTCCCTCCTGTGATGTATATTTACCCAGCACCTCCTGTGATGTATATGCCCTCAGTCCCTCCTGTGATGTATATGTACCCAGCCCCTCCTGTGATGTATATGCACCCAGCCCCTCCTGTGATGTATATGCCCTCAGTCCCTCCTGTGATGTATATGCCCTCAGTCCCTCCTGTGATGTATATGCCCTCAGTCCCTCCTGTGATGTATATACACCCAGTCCCTCCTGTGATGTATATGTCCTCAGTCCCTCCTGTGATGTATATTTACCCAGCACCTCCTGTGATGTATATGCCCTCAGTCCCTCCTATGATGTATATTTACCCAGCCCCTCCTGTGATGTATATGCCCTCAGTCCCTCCTGTGATGTATATGTACCCAGCCCCTCCTGTGATGTATATGCACCCAGCCCCTCCTGTGATGTATATGCCCTCAGTCCCTCCTGTGATGTATATGCCCTCAGTCCCTCCTGTGATGTATATACACCCAGTCCCTCCTGTGATGTATATGTCCTCAGTCCCTCCTGTGATGTATATTTACCCAGCACCTCCTGTGATGTATATGCCCTCAGTCCCTCCTATGATGTATATTTACCCAGCCCCTCCTGTGATGTATATGCCCTCAGTCCCTCCTGTGATGTATATGCACCCAGCCCCTCCTGTGATGTTTATGCCCCCAGCTCCTCCTGTAATATATAGATGCCTCCAAACCCTCCTGTGATGTATACGCCCCATGTCTCCTGCGCTGTATATGCCCCCAGCCCCGCCCTTTGTAAAACTGGTCTTTTCTTATGTGGCAGAGGAGCCTTTGGACCGGCACCCAGTGAACCAAAGCAAGTGCAGCGGAGGGGCCCACTTTGCCCTGTGTGCACTGCATGTATGGAGCGGTCTCAGATGCTGAGCCTGCACCATGTGGCACGGCTGCCAGCTATGTTGTACAACCAGCACCTGAGACTAAGGGCTTATTCAGACGTCTGTGTTAATTAGTCTGATTTCGGACCGCAAAGCACACAAGTGTCTCCACCGGAGCATTACAACTTGATGTATTTCTATGAGGCTGTCACGCTCCGGTCAGAAGAGCCGCGGGTAGTCCATACATTAGCAGTCCGTGCTTGGACCGATGTACAACCACTTGTGCATGAACCCTAACTGCTCTGATTACTATTCCCAGCTCCAAGATCCTATCCCAAAATTTAGTAGCTGTAATAATACTAGCAAAAACCTCCAATTAGAAACCTAGTATAGTTCTTCTGATTTTCTATCGATTACCCTATGTGCAGGGGATTGCAGTAGCTTAGATATCCATGGTTACGACTACTAACTGTCATTAAATGAGTGGTCGTAACCATGGATACCTAAGCTACTTAATGCCCTGCACATGAGGTAAGTGGTGTAGCTAATCAGAAGAACTATACTACAATTCTAATGGGAGGTATTTGCTAATATTATTACACCTACTACATATTGGGATAGCATCTTGGAGATGGGAATACCCCAATTGTGACAGCGGCATTTAAGAGGTTGAAAATGGGGTACTGATGGCGCTGTCATGAAAGCCAGGGGCCTATTACACACCCATTTGTCTGCCATGTTTGTGCACCTATGAAGCCCAGCCTGTGGTAATTGTCATTTTATAATATTACGGTATCACGGTGTGTTGTACAAGCAATCACAGGTTCAAGTCTCCTCGGGGGACCTAAAAAAAAAAAATACAACGGAGGGGAGAGGTTCCATGAATACCATAATGGCGGAAATTGACTAAACTAGTACTGAGGGGAAAAAACTGGTCAGTTGCCACTATCGACCAGTCAGATTCAAGCTTAGAGTATTCAGAGGCCCTTTTGTAAATGAAAGGAGCAATGTGATTGGTTGCTAGGGGCAACTAGGCTCTGTTTCCTTAGCACTAGTTTCTCCCAGTCTGTACCCTTAAAATGTTGAGAAAATGGCTACTACTGGCCACCAATTGGTCATTTATTAAGTCTGTACCCTTAAAACTTCGGGAAAATGGCTACTACTGGCCACCAGTTGGTCATTTGTTAATTGTAGTCGACTAGAATATTCATTTTAGTAGCCTAATGGTTGTCACCCATTAAAACCAATTACAGGCAACTGCCTAAATAGCAATTCCTTCACTTCTATCATAGGTTCTCGGTAGATAGGCTTACTGTATCAGCCAGCTGTGGCGCCCAGCGTTGGTTTGGGGTTTTTTTTTTGACCCTGGGAGCCACATTTGCACTTTGGCTGATAACAGCTGATAATAGCTGTGCCCCCCCCTCCATGATCGCATGGCGTCAGGGATCCGTCCTAACCTGACGACCCCACGCACCGTGTGCACTTGTTTTTAGAACTCTTGGCGCGGGACCTGGCACAGGCTGCCACACCCGGCCGTATCCTGGTGCCGGTGCCATCCTGTAACCGATCTGTAAACAAACTGGTTTCTGCCATTGAACATGATCCGTGTTATTCTCGCTCCTGATAAAACTCATGACGACGCCTCCCCGGCCCGTTCCTATAATGGCGGGATCGCTGCGAGACTTTGTTTCTGACATTTCTAGTTCCTGTTTTTCCTGTCTCCAGCAGGAAGGAGAAGTACACGTCGTTTCTTTATGTACATAGTAGGTAATGTACGAGAGATACACTTAAAGGGATCATTGCCGTCTTCACAAACAAGTATTGTCGGATAGTCGGTATAATAACAAGCAAATTTGGAATTTACTGCTTGTTAAAATTCGCAGCCGTTCTTGAGATATTAACATTTTTTTCTTTTGTTTACAGTTCGTTGCCTTGGAGACCGACCACCGCTGCTATGCAACAGAACATGTTTCAAAGCTTACAAGCTCTTTCTATTGAGCTTGTAAGCCTTGTTTTGAAGTTGCTTTTACCTCCTAATCACGGCCAGCTTCAGCGCAGCGTTTACAAGCTATACAACAGCGGTGGTCGGTCTCCTAGGCAACGAGCTGTAAGCACAAGAAAAGTGTTAATATCTCAAGAACGGTTGCAGATTTTGATAAGCAATAAATTGCAAAAGTGCTTTTTTTTTTAGCACTATCTGACAATATCCATATTATGAAGATGGGAATAACCCTTTAAAATTTAGGCTTGACCAATCTGGTTGAAAGGGGTTATTCCTTAACCAAAAACATTGAAAACCAGGGCCGATCTATATACCTGCCGGACCTGTTGGGCCCATTTTACCCAAGTTTCACATTGCAACACCCAGCATACATGCATAGCGGATGGGTGCAATATGTGTACAGAGAGGGTTCAGGACCAATACCTGCTGCTTACAGCACTGGTGCTGCCTGTGTTATACAGCCGCCGCCTGAGTCTAACTGCTCTGAATGGTGCTAGTTCTGATAAAAGAAGTTTAACTGATTAGATGCCGGTGTTAATTGTGACCATGGTATTTAAAATGTTGGAAATTCAGGAAAAGTCCCTTCCAAAGTCCATTGATGGCATTGGCCTTATAAAGACCCCCATGTCCGCCATGTTTGATGCCTGTTAAATCAGTAAGGTGGGCACATCTATCACTATCTTCAGGATAGGTGATAATGTATAATACATGGGGGTCTGACTGCAGGGACCCCCCCCACTAATCACAAGAGCGAGGTTCCTGCATCCTCCCCATACACATGTATGACCAGCGACGGTCTATCGGGAAGGTGTCATACATGCGCACTACTGCCACCCATAGAAGTGTAAGGAGTACTGGCCATATATACGCTCCATTCTTGGGATGGGCAGGGGGTCCCGGGTGTCGGGCCCCATCAATTTTTTACTTTCAAGATCTCTATTTCCTGTCATTGGATTTAAGTATTTTAATTTACATCCTAAATACTCGTACAGATGTATCCCAGCTGAAAGTTTGCTATAATTGCCCGTGAGCGGAGCAGGCTGCTACATTTTACCTGCACTGATACATTGTAACAAACTATCAGAGCCTAGGGATTTGTTCTAGTGTTCCCCATATAGGATGGTACTAGAAAAACCCCTGGCTTTAAAGGGAATCTGTCAGTAGGATCAACCCTTGTAAGCCCTCTGCATGGGCATGCAGGTCATAGGAAGCGGAGTAAAATGATACCTTGATATCTGCGATCCGATGTCTTATTCCAGAGAAATCAACATTTTTCTTAATATGTAAATAAGCTGTTAAGATCTCTGGGCGGAACATAGTTCTCCCTGAGAATCTGCCTCCAGAGCTTACTTTAAATAAAAAGGGGAGTTACCAGTATGAGTGACAGTCTTCTCTCCTGATCTACATGTCGGTAATGTCCCGTTTCATTAAAAATAAGCTCTGGAAGCAGATTCTTAGGGAGATCTATGTCCCGCCCATAGATCTTAACAGCTCATTTACATATTAAGAAAAAAGTGGATTTCTCTGGAATAAGACATCGGATCGCAGATATCAAGGTATCATTTTATTCAGCTTGCTATGACCTACATGCCCATATAGACGGCTTAGGAGGGTTGATCCTACTGACAGATTCCCTTTAAGTAGCTATCATAATTGTAGAGATCCACGTCAACACATCCCCTCCAGTAATGTTTTGGTGACCTGTCTGAAGCTGATTTTATGCTAGACTTCCCCTTACAAAGCCCTTTTCCGCCACCTCTTCTTCCCTATAAGTGTAAAAATGCAGTCTGCACAGTGTCAGGCTGCTGCCGTCAGCCATAGGGTGAAAGGTGAGATTGTGTGTTTTGTGTACATAGAGAGTCTAAACTCATGTGACTCTTCTTCTGATGTTTTCATTTCTGCGATTAGGTCACGTCTGCGGAGAATTCAGGCAATGGTGAATACGCCTCGATGCAAATTTTCGCTGGTTATTTGTTTGCCATTTCAATGGCATTTTGCATTTGCAGCTGGTAAAATGGGACAGTGTTTGCGCTCGACTTAATCCATGCGAGAGCAACTTGGGTTTTCTGCGATATTACATCATATGGATGTACAATGCACCATATCTAAAGCAGTCCACACAATAGTAGCCGGGTCCTCCTGCATCGGCGTATCTTCAGTGGATCAGCCATGTTGAGACTCAGCATGCCCGATCATTCATTCTTTGCGCGACATCTAACGCTGACTTGTCCAGCCAAAATCAGAACGGAATACTTACCCGTCCCCCTGGTGTAATTAGACCCTTAGACTCATCTTGGCATTATGCAGAAATTTTGGAAGGTTTTAGAAAAGTCTCCTTGTTTTTTTTAGGGAGCCTCATAGACATTTCCGGAAGAGTTGTCAGGTATCAAGGAGGGTGGGCCATGTTGGATTTCAATATGCCTATTCCTTTTTATTCTCACGGCTGATAAATCAGAGGCTATAGCTACAAACATTGGTGCTGGAAATTCAGAGACTTTTAGTTCTGACCACAAATTTGCGGGTGTGACTTGGGTAAACACCACCCCTTTTCAAATTGGGACACCCAAAAAAAAATTTAAGAAAAAAAAAAAATTTGAGAAAATTTGGAATAGTTGGCATGTATGAGAGGCCAAGATATTAGTTTTTTTTTAATTGGAAGATGCATGTGTGGGGCGAGGGGGGCGGATCGTGAGGAATAGCCAGTCAACGTGTAAGGCTACCTTTAGGCTAGGTCTCCACAATGACACGTCATGGACTGAATAAGACTGTGATACTTGTGGCTGAAGCTCTCACTGGATTACTTACTAATTTAGGGCCAAGTTTTGGGCGCCCATGTGGGCAATCAATGGATCATCACGATGATAGGGGCAGTAACATCACTAATCTCATAAATGATCAGGTCAAACAGCCTTCAACTCAAGTCATCTACTGAAATACCCCTGGAGATCCGTTTCTCATTTTTTGGGGGTGAGTTTCTAACATCAGGGCACTGCCCTGTCTACAGTAACATAATCTCTTCAATGATGTGATACTTTCTTGAACTTGTGCCATGTTATAGAGCACGAGCAGCTGAGCGGAACGATATATAGGTTTGTGGGAAAATATTAAGTATCACTTATATCTTATTCATTTAAATCTAAGCTCGTTCTTGGCTTAGGAGTCCAGTGGGCGGTCCTAAATTCATCTACCGGACTCTTAAAACTCAAACAAAAACAGAGATTTAAAGCAATAAATAACAAGTTGTGCTGTATATTTTCCCATAGAACTATATATCAATCTACTCAGCTCCTCCTTCTCTATAAAATGCAACTTGACAAGTTCACTTTTAAAGGCAAAGCCTCTTTTCCCAATGGGACCCTAGGCAGCTGCCTACTCTGCCGACCAACTGTCCCTAAAAAGTCTCTAGGATTTCTATGGTGCCGCCAGTAGAAACGGAGGACCGCATACCCCTCATAGGCACCCAGGGGCCATTGTTTGTACCGTTGAATATTAGGAAGTGTTCCTCTTTAATGATCTCGCCTTGTTCGAATGTTACGGGAAGCTCTAAGGGATTACCGTATTTAGTGGCCTTGTTATGGAGGGGCGTCAGCTGACATGATTTAGGGTGTGTGACTCTGGGGACGGTGCGGACAATACAATGGTGGCTTCTGTTATAGCCTCTGGGGGGGAGGCGATTAGCACAGCAGGTGTTTAGTGACGTGTGAGTTACACCGGGGTGAATGTCTTTGTGTTGTGATGTCTGGTGTCTCGTCGCAGGTCATAACCAGGCGGCTCTACCGTCTGCTCGCTGCGGAGTGGGGGCCAGCCGCTAACAAAGAGACACTTTACATATGTTCGTCAAAAGCTCAATCCTGATTGGTCTCCATGAGTTACTGCAAATATGTACTTTATGGGTAAATAACCCTGAAGGTATAGCAGGGCTGAAGGGATTACGGAGAGGCTTTTTTTATTGCGGTTGCGGAGATGTGTTGTTACCGTATTTAGGGCAAAAACCCAGAAACAAGAGAGTATTGCAAATTTCCAGGCATTAGGGGTCTTTTCTCTGTTCAGGACCCCCATTTATTAGCACAGAGAACCATTACAAGAGCATCTCCCATTCCCACAAATTTTTAATAGGAATGTGTAATGCTCCATTTCTCCTGCGGGGGAGCTGCAGGGAAATCGAACACTAGATTCTCCTACAGATTGCGGCCGTTCGCTGTAGGTTCTAGCACCAGGACGCCATGTGATCATTAGGGCTGGTTCACACACTATTTGCAGCTGGTTTTTTCTTTTATGCGCCAAAAAAGTAGTGTTTCACAGTTAAAGCATAATTATTCAAATATAATTATCCTCATGTGCAGCACCATTGAATCAATGGTGCTATATAAATAAATAAATAAATAATATAGTTTCCAAAATTGTCATCCAGATACTACATTTATGTTTTCCTTGAGTTTTTAAAAGCATCAATTTTTCAATCTTTTGCAGCAATTTTTACTACATTGTTCAGCTACTGCCCTCATCTGATCATGGCAGTTGCTGATGTGTCCACCTTTAACCTTCTACAAATTTCTTTACGGACTTAATTCAATACATTCTATAGACACACTAAAAAAAAAAAAAAAAAAAACACCTGTCAGGCTGCAATCCACATCACAACCACTGGGTGGCCCCATATAGACACATATAGCAAAAACATCTCCCAACAGAGTATAAAAAAAGATTTTTTTTTTTCATAAAGCTACTCACACTGTTCATCTTAGAATATGTAGTGTCACAAGCAACAGTAAAAAAAAAGTTCACATCTGTATATATCCTAACTCTATAAGCCATAGTATTATTTCATTATTGTATCTATTTATTCGATAATTTATATATTACGATAACTTTTATTTTTGACAGAAATGCCACAACACGTCCCGGGGAGCATCTCATCTGGCTGCTATGTTGTCTCCCAGAGTCACCCACAAAGCGGGCTCCAGCATACCATTAGCCAGGATACCTCAAATCCAACTGATGTCAACCACAGGTAATCTACATGTCTTATTAACTGACTGATAACACCTCTATATACAGTAGATAACATGGGATCCACCATTCACGATAGGTGATATCACAGATCACCTCCTCCTCCTCCTCCTGTACAATGACTGATAGCATCTCTATATACAGTAGATAACACAGGATCCACCATTCACAATAGGTGATGTCATAGCTCACCTCCTCCTCCTCCTGTACAATGTCTGATAGCATCTCTATATACAGTAGATAACACAGGATCCACCATTCACAATAGGTGATGTCACAGCTCACCTCCTTCTCCTCCTGTACAATGACTGATAACACCTATATACAGTAGGTAACACAGGATCCACCATTCACTGTAGGTGATATCACAACTCACCTCTTCTTCCTGTACAATGACTGATAACACCTCTATATACAGTAGATAACACAGGATCCACCATTCACAATAGGTGATGTCACAGCTCACCTCCTCCTGTACAATGTCTGATAACACCTCTATATACAGTAGATAACACAGGATCCACTATTCACAATAGGTGATATCACAGCTCACCTCCTCCTATACACTCACTGATAACCTCTATATACAGTAGATAACACAGAATACACCATACACAATAGATATCACAGCTCACCTCCTCCTCTTGTACAGTAACTAATAACATTTCTATATACAGTAGATAACACAGGATCCATCATTCACAATAGATAGACAGTAGATAACAGGGGATCCACCATGCACAGTAGGTGATTTCATAGCTCACCTCGTCTTGTACAAAAACTGATAACGCCTCTATATAGAGTTGATAACACAGGATCCATCATTCACAATAGATATCACAGCTCACCTCCTCTTCCTGTACAATGTCTGATAACCTCACCTATATATCAATAACCAGGGGTCAGGACCCTTATTTTGTGTTACATATCAGTAACCAGGGGTCGGGACCCTTATTCTGTGTCACATATCAGTAACCAGGGGTCGGGACCCTTATTCTGTGTCACATATCAGTAACCAGGGTCCGGGACCCTTATTCTGTGTCACATATCAGTAACCAGGGGTCGGGACCCTTATTCTGTGTCACATATCAGTAACCAGGGGTCGGGACCCTTATTCTGTGTCACATATCAGTAACCAGGACCCTTATTCTGTGTCACATACCAGTAACCAAGGTCCGGGACCATTATTCTGTGTCACATATCTGTAACCAGGGTCTGGGACCCTTATTCTGTGTCACATATCAGTAACCAGGGTCCGGGACCCTTATTCTGTGTCACATATCAGTATCCAGGGTCTGGGACCCTTATTGTGTCACATATCAGTAACCAGGGTCCGGTACCATTATTCTGTGTCACATATCTGTAACCAGGGTCTGGGACCCTTATTCTGTGTCACATTATCAGTAACCAGGGACCAGGACCATTATTCTGTGTCACATATAAGTTACCAGGGTCTGGGACCCTTATTGTGTCACATATCAGTAACCAGGGTCCGGTACCATTATTCTGTGTCACATATCTGTAACCAGGGTCTGGGACCCTTATTCTGTGTCACATTATCAGTAACCAGGGACCAGGACCATTATTCTGTGTCACATATCAGTTACCAGGGTCTGGGACCCTTATTGTGTCACATATCAGTAACCAGGGTCCGGTACCATTATTCTGTGTCACATATCTGTAACCAGGGACCAGGACCATTATTCTGTGTCACATATCAGTTACCAGGGTCTGTGACCCTTATTCTGTGTCACATATCAGTAACCAGGGTCCGGGACCATTTTTCTGTGTCGCATATCAGTAACCAGGGTCCGGGACCATTATTCTGTGTCACATATCAGTAACCAGGGTCCGGGACCATTTTTCTGTGTCGCATATCAGTAACCAGGGTCCGGGACCATTTTTCTGTGTCGCATATCAGTAACCAGGGTCCGGGACCATTTTTCTGTGTCGCATATCAGTAACCAGGGTCTGGCGTTTTCCCTTCAGTTCTGCTGCGCAGATTGGACAGAGGTTGGCCGCTATTGGGGACGAATTTAACAGAAGTTACGGGAAAGGATTCGAGAACAAGATGGCGCACGTTATCCGCCAGTCCATGTAGGTGACTCTCTCTCCTCTATTTGCTTTTATGATATACTGTTTGCTTTAGGAAAAGATTTTGTTTAATGATTCAGTTCAGAGTCCATTGTAAAAGGTCAATTGATGGATTACACCGAATAACAGTCACCGGTAATTATATCACTTATATTTTATGAGCGCTCCCTGGAGCCCAAGTATCAAATGATTCATAATCGGCCCTTTTTTTTTTTTATTGTCAACGACTTATATTATATGCTGCTATTTTATATTTAAAGGGGCAGTGCGATCCTTTCTCATCCCGCTCATGAGGTGCTGGCGAGGTTTGGCCTACCTTACTTCCTATTGGAACCCCCGAACCAGTGATGATTGGGGGGGTGTAATCCTCAATTAGATATATAAAATACTTTTTTCCTTTAAGGGTCTTCTGTATGTCAAAATCATGTGTAATCTCTGGGAGCAGGTGCTTTAAATTGCCTACAGTGACGCCACAGGGGAAATGAGGTATTACATGTTGGGGTCCTCCACAGTGAATGAGGCTCTCTGCAGTCACTCTGTGCTTTGGGTAATAGGTGAGAGTCTAAAAAGGGGGTCTTACTTTCATTAAAGGGGGTTTACCGTCTAATTAAAGGGGTTGTCCTGGATTAGAAAATGATTGCTTTGTTTTGGAAACCACCCCCTGATGATGGCTTGTGCCTGGTATTGCAACTTGATCCCATTTATGTGAAGAGAGCTCAGCTGTAGTACCACGAACAACCCATGGCCAGGGGCGGCGCCATTTCTAATTTTGGACAACCCCTCTAAGATCAGTTCAGATTTACGACAAACCGTGTAGGGGCTCGCCCTGCTGAATATATTGATTTTGATTCCTAGGAATTGTATATTTATAGTCAGAGGTTGAAAGATATGGCTGGTGGTAAAGCAAGGATCCATACCCTCAAATATCTGCATCCCCTCCACCCCTGTGAACAGTTACAGGGGTTACTGTCTCTTTAAAAATGCATCGTGCGCATAAAACAGGACGAGACGCACTCCGATAACCCTGTTTATTCAGCGCCGTCTTTTTTCTATTTGCTCTCGTGGTCGGTAAAAGTTTCTGTGGCCAAATATTTGCTCTAGAAATACTGATTTACATAACCCGCATTTCAACTCTGCGAAGCCATCGGGTACAGTAACTACACACGGAAGAGTCGGGGAGGATCGATCAAGCCAAAAAAAAAAAGGAAACAGCGCCACTCACTGCCCAGAGGTTGAGTATGGTATTGCAGTATACCCACAACCAAGTTAAAAAAAAAAAAAAATTTCTTCCCAACTTGGGACCAGAAGTCAAACAAGATTTGGGTTTATGTGACTGTTGCGTCATATTACATCGTAGGTAAAAATCTGACCCCTATCACACATTTCAAGCGTCAAGTAACCATTTGGCCCTAGGCTTAAAGGGGTTGCCAAGCGGCTTAAAAAATATTTTGCAAAGGGCTCAGGGTGCTTTAAAAAAATAAATATAAGAAGGAAGTGAATCTCAATGCTTCTCCTTCACCACCTCTCCCGTCCTACAGGGTCCCTGCTGGTCTCAACTTCCTGGTCCAGTCTCTACACACAGGAAGTGGCTCCTCAACCAATCACTGGCTCAGCTGGGTAACCACTGTGGCCAGTGATTGGCTGCTGCTGTGTATCAAGGCAGGACCAGGAAATAGAGACGGGAAGGGGGCAGCAGCGCTCTCTTTTCTTTTAAGCTACTGTGAATCTATTGCCATATATTGATTATTGCATTATCTTTTGTCTAGTTTTTCCTATTTAAGGGCTTTTTTTAAGTCTATTTTCTACTTGTTCATCTTTTTTTTTTTTTTTTTCTCTCCACCATCGCGGACGCTGTATTTGTTATCCAGCTATTTGTAGCCAATGAATTTGTCTCTTTTGCTTTAAATTTTTTTTTGGAAGAATTTGGCGCATAAACAGGAACAAATATAGCAAGAATTAAAAAAAAAAAACGGGAAGAAATAATCTGAATGTTTTATACCTTCACAGACGCTATGTGGGTAATTGCCAAAATTTTGCTCTGAGCCTTTTGAGAAGTGTTAAAAATATCGCAAGCCGTGTGGATCATGGCGAGACCCGAACTCCTGGCAGGGGGGCGCTGGTAAGAATTTTTTTTTGAAGTTTTTATGAAAAATGTAATAAATGAAAAAATAAAAATAAAAAAAAAATAAAAATATATATATTAAAAATTGCAACATGTATTATAGATATATAAAAAAATTGCAATTTTCCCAACTGGAATACCTGGTTGCGACTCAGGTGATTTTTCATTTTTAGGTCCCCGATTTTGCATCGATTAACTTCTTAAAGGGACGGTACACTACTTATATCTCATCCCCTTTTAATAATCCTACTGTATTGTTTTTTCCTCCATCCGCACAGGTATCCACAACGGATCCCGTGACCATTAACCCCAACCTTCTGCTTGTAGCTGCGCTGGTTGCAGTTTTTGGAATCATCATCAAGCTGGGACTGGATGACTGAAATCCTTGGAGGAGGCCACGGCAGGACTCTGGCCGTCATGTGCCACCCTGGCGGTGCCATTTATACACTGGAATATTTTTTTTACCTTTATCTTATAGTGCTGGGTCACTGATGAAAAGAGAAAAAAAAAAATTATGATAAATTTTTAAATTTGGTGTTTTCTTTTAATTACTTATGGGGGTTTTTATATGTAAGCACTTAAGACGGTTTTCCTGCGAGATCTTCTCCGGACTGGACTGTTTTGTTTTTTGTACCCGTGAGTGAAGGAATGCGGGTCATCCTCTTCTCACCCCCAAAATCTGCCCTCAATCTGTGAATCAAATGTTTAATAAAGTGATTTAATTCTGCAAATTCACAACTCGTGTGTCTGTTCCGGAGCGGTACGGAACATATACTAAAGTCAGGCTGTGCGTGGGCATATACTAAAGTCAGGCTGTGCGTGGGCATATACTAAAGTCAGGCTGTGCGTGGGCATATACTAAAGTCAGGCTGTGCGTGGGCATATACTAAAGTCAGGCTGTGCGTGGGCATATACTAAAGTCAGGCTGTGCGTGGGCATATACTAAAGTCAGGCTGTGCGTGGGCATATACTAAAGTCAGGCTGTGCGTGGGCATATACTAAAGTCAGGCTGTGCATGGGCATATACTAAAGTCAGGCTGTGCATGGGCATATACTAAAGTCAGGCTGTGCGTGGGCATATACTAAAGTCAGGCTGTGCGTGGGACTGGAATGGCTGATAACAGAGAACAAGAGCAAATGCTGGGATAATAGTTGGTCTTCACATATTAATTTCTCACCCATCAATTAACACTAGGCAGATATTACCGTGCGTGCGTGTGCGTAGGCCAGGTACATCCGAGCCCAAATACTCCAATTTGTGGTCTCCCATCAGTGCCACTGAGAATGACTGGAGCTGTGGGGGTCCCAGTGATCGGACCCTGCAGAGATCAATAATTCCATCGCCTGTCGATAAGGGATGACTACTAACCCAAAACGAATGCCTAAGAAAACCTGTGTGTGAACATAGCCCGACTAGATTACCGCCAGCCGACTTTACTGTTTACTGCACACGGGGGTGGGGGGTTGGGGGGGGGGGGGAGTCTCATGTCTACCCCTAAGGACTCATTCAGACGTCCATTTTTATTTTTCCACGGTCCTAGGTTTATCAGTGACATTGTGCAATTTTGTCGCACGAAAAAGAAAAAAAAAAAAAGTTTCTCCACCTTCTCCTAACAGTCCCTGAAAAAAAGACAAAAGTAACATCAGAGTACTTTACGATTTGGATCAATACCTAACACACCTCCGCAGATTTTGCCCAGACAGCTCGAGGTCCGCAAACCCCCCCCCAAAAAAAAACGGATGTGTGAACAGCCTCAAAGACAATACCGAGGATTAGTTCTAGCCGTGAAAAACAGGGACAGAACTCGTCTGCCAATGAGCCTTAAGGCACATATCAGGGAAAAGGATTGGGCATGTTGGATTTCGATATGCCTACTCCTTGGCTGTCAAGCAAGATAAGCTGATGCTGGAGATTTATGACAGCAGCAAACTCCTCTCTCCCCTCAGTAAAATGAAGCGAGCACTTGTATTGGAGTAGCTTTTGGCGGAATGCTCGTATCTAAGGTGTACAGTCACGTGAAAAGAGTTATCCGGTGCCACTAAATTCTGGATAGGCCGTGTGCATGATCGGCAGATCAGGGATGGACCCATGCACTTTTCAGTCCCAGAAACGCCCCCGCAAACTCAATCCCACACTGCAGGGAAGGGTGGCCGGAATCAAAACTATGGAGATCATCACGTAAAACTGTCTGCAACGAAACCTGCTCCGTGTATAATGTGACCTGGACACTGGAACCCATCGAGACTTCCTCATTATCCGATAGCAGGAAGCGAAATCTCAGACTGTTTACAAAATACCCATCAACAGAAGAACGCACCGTGAACTGCGGGGGCGAGAAGGCGGACAGAATAGTAATAGCCGGGATTATAAATCCTGTGAAGATGAAGGAAAATTACAGAATATATAAATATTGCACAAAGGTAGAGACCACGTACGCATCCGGCTTAACTCAGATCAAGCAGGTTTGGAGGGATCTCATCCAGCGCGCCATGGATGCTGGACCACGGTCATCCACATTAATTTGCTAATCTCTAGCCTTTATACATTTTTTGTTTTACCCTTTTATTATGTCTCATATGCTCTCCCCTGACTCACACTGTCTTTAGTATCTGTGAGGGTTGTGTGCAGAGTCTCAGTTTACCCTGTGATGTATACAGCAGTCTCACTGAACCCTATGTGATGTATACAGGAGTCTTACTGAACCTTATGCGATGTATCCTCACACTGCAGAGTCTCAACGTAGTCTATGAAATGCATCTTCAGCCTGACTCCTGCTTGTAACTGACCGGAAGAAACTTATCGCAAGCAGGAGGCATGGTAAATGGGCTAAAGCTGCATCTCATACCATATACACTGAGACTCTGCAGGGTTGAAGGTTAATAGCATGAGATACACAGACTCTGCCGTTTGAGGAAGGAACTGAGCCATCAGAAAAAGGTGAGAGGTGTAAAAAAAGGAAAAATATGACAGGCAACAAACAAAGAAATGGCACATCATCTAAAACCTTTACAAAAAGCATACACAAGAGCCTCAGAATCGACATGCTGATACAGTGCTGTTCTAAAAGATGATTCTGCAAATTGCATTTTTTTTTTTTTTCACAAAGCACAGTAAGTGCAGACATATTGGTAATAAACAAACTAAGCCCAAGAGTTTCTTTCTTGTACCCTTATGTCTTTTTTCATCTCTATCTGCCCCTTGTGCATACAGCTTCACATAAATGGGCATTCCTATTCTTACACTGCTGAAACTACATTTGTCAGCAGCACTTGCCTCTCCTCAGTGCTGCAGACCCCCTCCCCACTCACCTGTGTGCTCATTACTAGCCCCAGCTGTTTTTATCAGACCAATGCTTCTGTGTACTGTCTGCTACTGTACAGTCCGCTGCTTCGCCAACTTTATCATCTGCTGTCTACATCAGTATAGATGCCTGTGTGTCATTACAGCATTGTTACCTGGTTTATATCTGAGTTCAACTCTCCTCCATTCCTCCACAATGGCAGAGGATTAACTTCCACCATATGCATCAATCAGCAGTTGCACATCACTGATCTCTCAGCACCGGCCAGCACCCACGGATCTGCACTGCCTGATAATTACAGGGATTGCAGAAGAATTGAGCTCTGATAGAAACCAGCTAACAATGATGTAAAAACACAAGCAGCTATACTGATGCGAAGATATAATCAGCCAGGAAGGATACCGTCTAAGTGTAATACCAAAGTGCTGATCGGCTTTTATAGACTGTTTCGCTGCACGTTGGTGGCTACTTAATGAGTTAACAGAGGATCCATCAGTGAGCATGCTCTGACATGTAGTTTGTAATGCAAATCTGTCTTTTTCTGAACTCTACTGCAATATAATCTAAGACTGTAGACCAGAATTTTTATGTGGTCCTAAAGCGGTTCCCGTAAATGGATGCAAATGAACATAGCTTTGTCCCAGGCACAATGCGAGTTACCCCTCTATGATATGGATAGCAGATAACTTTATTTTTAGGGGGGATAATCCTTTAATTACTGTAATGTAGTACTGACTCATGCCTGCAGGTGTCACTGCTGCAGCTTTTTTTTTTTTAAATAGCCCCTTAGTTCTCTTGCCCAGTCCGCAATTGGATAAATACCTCTTCTCACTGTCATTGCAGACACTGCGCGCAAGCATGACCACCGCTCCATATAAACTGCTCCAAAATGGAGATGGGGATCCTCCTTCTAGTGATCGATAGTGATCCCGGCCATCATACATTTATCTCCTATCCTGTGATATAAAAGCATTGGACAGTATTCATTCCTTTTTCACACACAGTTAATACAAAATTTTGACTTTAATACAGGATGAACCTCTACAAAGCTTCAGATGGAAGCAAAAAGTGGAGACCTAGAGGCGAGCAGTGGGAGAAAAGATAGAAAAAAATTGCATCATTAAAGGAGTTGTCAGGCTTACAAAAACCCATTTTTATATACTCTATTAGGGAAATTGGAGTTAATGAAAGGGACGTCCTCTGTTCAGGATCCTCATCTCTTCTCACTCTGGAGAACCCATCCTATCCTGTACCACTCAGATATAATTATTAATGTGCAATACTTCTTTTCCCCAGCGGGGGCACTGTGGGCAAACTTACTACCAGATTTACTCTTAGATCGCAGCTGATTACAAAACGCCCTGCTTCATAGATCCCCAATAATGAGGTTATTGCCAAGGGACTCTTCTATCAACTAGGAATTTTACCAAACCCAAGAACCTTGTTAACAAGAACACTGGCCATTCTGCTCATGCATAGTGTAGTAGGCAGAACATTGGCGGGAGGAACACACAACCAAAGTCTTGTGAGCCGGACCACTGGCGATCAACCGATCGTTGTATTGGCTATCATATTAAATGGGTCACCACTTAATGAGCTGGAATTTTAATAGGACCCAGACAAAGCTGAATTATGGGTGTCACTCAAGTTTTCTACATCTACGGGGGTACTGGTTCTCCTTGTGTGCAATGCATCCTGAAGGGAAATGGATGCAATCAGGCTTTGGAGAATGGAGAAGCCCTTGACGTGGTCTTAGGTAGCAAATCACTACCTGGCGATTCAGCGGCCCCTTAAAAGTCCAGACGCATCATTTCTCCTCCTCAGTCACTTTCAAAAACATCAATACTTTTATAAGACCTCCAGGCCTTCAAGTTGCAGATCTTGAGCATAGTTCCCAGCTGAACTCCCGGTCCCATTTCAAAGGTGCGAGGAAAGTTGGTTCCTTGCTTCCTCTCGTAGATGGCGTGCATCGTCTGTTCCCATTTTACAGGGGAGACCAGCTGCTTGGACAGGAGGTCCTCCATGGCCATGGCATGTCGGTACCTCTTCCCGTCTACGTTACAGTACACGTTGACCAGCGGCTGCTTAAAGTTCAGGGTCTTCAGGACCTTCTGTAAAGGCTCCACAGCCGGCTCCATTAAAGAGGTGTGGAAGGCGCCGCTGACTGGTAACAACTTAGTCCGAGCGAAGGAGAACTTTTTGGAATTTGTTTGGAGAAACTGAATGGCCTGGAAGACAAGTAGTAAAATTATTATTGTGAACTTATGCCATAGTTTTGCTTAGAGAATTCACAGAAGGGACTAAAGCTGCCATAGTTATTATTGTGATGGGTAGAGGAATGATGCTATGGTTAAAGTCTCTTCTTATAAAATCCACGTAAAAACCTCAAGTAGCCAAAAAGAGAGAATAGAAAGAGCCTCACGTGCACGTCAGCCACCTCTTCATTCCAGGCCGTGCAAGATGTGGCCCTATTGTCATATGTGAGAGACTATCAGACATGGTAGACATGCCACAAATTTCCAAAATAAAAGTAACCCTTTAATGTTCATAGAAGCCATGCAAAATCCTTCACATTTACCTATGTGGGTATGAAGAAGGATCCAGGTTTTACGATTTCAACCTCCCCATCTTTTAGCACCCCATTGTAGATAAGCCGTCAGGCGTTTAGATTACCACTTGTTTCCCTTCTGACAACCAATATAAAGGTGACCCAATCGTCACTTTGGCTCCATAGATAAATTATGTCTATGAGCAAGTAGATAATTAAGTATTACCGCCATGTACAGAATCTCACCTCTTTATGTCCGGCAATGACTTTGCCATTCGGGAACAGGAAGTTTGCCACCCTACAGACCGGGTCCGCTATGCCCAACGTCTTGCAGTGCTCTTCAGCCTCAGCACAGGCCAAGTGATACCTAGTTTTAGGCGTCCCAACCACAGAGAGCATCCCACTCGGTACAGCATCAGACGCCTCCTGCATGGCCTCCGCTCGGACTTTCACGGCATAGAGAGCTGCAATAAACCATACTCCAGACGTAAAAACTATCAAGTCTTATAAGTAAACTTATTAAAAAGAAAAAAAAAATATATATTTTTTTTTTCCAGATTTTAAAAAGCTCCCAATTATTCAGAAACTAGCTGAAGAGCCCGGTGCTGCCCGGGCATAGTAACTAACTGTGGTTAGTTATAGCAAATTATAATTATCCTCCATCCCATAGGCCCGTGCCCATATACCCATCATACATATCCACGATCCCATAGGCCCGTGCCAATATACCCATCACACATATCCTCCATCCCATAGTCATATACCCATCATACAAATCCTCCATCCCATAGTCCAGTGCCCATATGCCCATCATACATATCCGCCCGCAATCCCGTGCCCATATACCCATCACACATCCTTCATCTCATAGTCCCATGCCCATATACCAATCATACATATCCTCCATCCCATAGTCCAGTGTCCATATACCCATCCTCCATCCCATAGTCGAGTGCCCATATACCCATCATACATATCCCCATCCCATAGTCCCGTGCCCATATACCCATCCTCCATCCCATAGTCAACCATTATGACATCATAATGAGTGGCGGGGCTTGCAACCTATGATGACATCAGCGTCGCCATGGCAACCATTATGACATCATAATGAGGGACGGGGCTTGATACACACACGCTTTTTCCCCATTATGTAGATAGGGGCAAAATTGTTTGGTGAATTGGAACGCGCGGGGTTAAAATTTCGCCTCACAAAATAGATTAGGACGCTCTCGGGGTCCAGACGTGTGACTGTGCCAAATTTTGTGGCTGTAGCTGCGACGGTGCGGATGCCAATCCCGGACATACACACATACTTGAGCTTTATATATTAGATCGGGGTCCCAGTGGTCATTCTCAGTTATTGTCCCTAGAAATAAATTGGAGCGGAGGAAACAGCCGACGTTATGAGATATAAATCCGACATTTATCTCCTAGGGATAAGTAACTACATTTTCAGGATCTTGGTCTCGTAGTCAGGTCAGTAACTTGTGGCGGACTTACAACCTGCCTCACCGACTATTCAGCCTGGCACGACGTCAGCCTATGAAGCTGGGTACTCAAAGGAGAAGAGAGGGATACCGGTAGGAGGCGAGTCACAGATGCCACGGTATACTGACCTGGCCACTGAACCAAGGTCCTCAAAATCGATTTGCTCCTTTTCCATCTTCTTACCTTCTGCAAAATCCAGAGCACCAGCAAAAACAAGGGCGGCGAATTCCCCAACGCTGAAGCCGGCCGTCACCACACAGTTCTCCACGGCCTGGAGGAAGAGAACGATAAATGATGAATGCACAGATGAGCAATGACCTAACGAGCCAACAATCTATATCACTGGCAGTGGTCTCCAATGGTTACGGAACTACTGATCCCAGCATGGGGAGGGGTGTACCTACTTCGGGGTCCTCTTGGCTGAGTTTCTCCGCTGCGGCCAGGGAGGTGATGAAGACGGCCGGTTGGCAGTGCACGGTCTTGTTCAGCATCTCGGCCGGGCCCTTGAGGCATACGTCCAGCAGGTCATAACCCAGCACCTTGTGGGCAGCCAGGAACATGGCCCTGACATTGGGGTACTGCAGGAGTCCGCGGGCCATGCCCACCTGCTGGCTGCCCTGCCCTGGGAACAGGACCACCGTGCTGTCCAATGGTGACCTGGCTGGCCGGTGCTCTTCTACGCCTTCCCTGTCCACCTCGGCCTCCGCCAGTAAACTGACAACGTCCTCTTTCTCACTATTAGACGCCCACCTCTGACCCTGGGCAGCCTTGTGCCCACTATACAGCAGCCTCCTATAGAGAGACGACCTCAGAAGAGAGGAGCCCCCCATGCCTGCTGGAGAACCCCCACCAACTCCCTACAGAGCCCTCCTGACAGATAACACGTGACTACACAAGCTGCACCCCAACACGTGAGTCACTGTGACTTCTCAAGGACACTTCCGGGTGAGCCGTGCACCACTAAAGGCTTCCCCCTCCTCCGGGAACATTCATCACAGGCACAAACGTTCCGCCTCACTGTATTCCTACCATTGTAAAAATATTACAGTAAAAATAGCAATTTATGTGACTGTAAATCACATTAAACAATCATTGAAAAGTGTTAAGGTTCATTTTTGTGTTTTTCTTTTTGCCCTTAGCTAAGATGGCCGATGAGGGCATCTCCCTTCCTCCCTCTAGACTCCGCCCCCTGGTCAGCTGATCCGTGCACTCCCCTAAAAAATATATGGGTCTGTCCCTGCACTGGTGTATATAGCAGAGGTGACAGGAACACAGAGGTGAGTGCAGCCAGCTTATCATTCCTGACTATTATTGATGCAGCACTGCACATGAGGATGTGCTTATCTGTTAAACATGCATGGCTGGGACTTGTAGTTCCACAGCCCAAATACACAATAGATGTATATTAGTGCAACTGAATCCTTGTTCATTGCTACTGTGGAACTA
Organism: Dendrobates tinctorius; assembly: GCF_039654945.1. Taxonomy (NCBI): domain Eukaryota; kingdom Metazoa; phylum Chordata; class Amphibia; order Anura; family Dendrobatidae; genus Dendrobates; species Dendrobates tinctorius. The sequence continues at coordinate 12,908,692 of NW_027361688.1, forward strand.
CAAGTCCCAGCAATGCATGTTTAACAGATAATAATATACATTATAGGAGTTGCAGACTAAAATCGGGAATAGGCGGTTTACCAAACTTTCACCATAAAAAAAAAACTTTTTCCGTGTGTATGCATTGTTATACATTGCACTATATATATATATATATATATATATATATATATATATATATACACACAAATTTTTAAAACATTTTTTAAAATTTTTATTTTTTTTTTATATATATATATATATATAATATAAATTTTTTTAATTTTTTTTAAAGTATTTTAATTTTTTTATTTTTTCTAGATTTTTGTAGTAAGATTACACTTTTAAGTTTTTTTTCTATAGTGTAATTTTGCATTCATTTTCTATTATTATTATTATAATTACCGTGCACATATTGCAATGAAAAATGCTCCACACCCGTAGTAAATGGTAAACCGCTCCCTCGGCTTACACAACGTATACTGGACGCTCCCATGATACCTGAGTGGAAGTTGTTATGGAGAAGAATAGTCATAATGATCTATGGCTGACAATGGGGAAATGGTATTTTCATGTCTGTTTTGGGGGAAGGGGAGGGGAGGTTTCGGCTGTAAAAGGTGTCATTTTACCTTTTTTTTTTTTTTTTTTTTTTTTTCTTTGCTTGGTATTTTTACATTTTTGAGGGTTTTTTGCACGATATTTTAAATTTTTTCGGGGGTGTTTGCTTGATATTTTTTAAAATTTTAGGCATTTTGTTTGGTACTTTAAAATGTTGGGGTTTTTGGTTTGATACTTTTACATTTTTAGTGTTTTTTTTTTTTTTTTGCTTGTTTTTACATTTCTTAGGAAGGTTTTTTTTTGGCTTGGTGTTTTTACTTTTTTTTTTAAATTTAATTTTGTTCCTTTAAAAAAAAAAAAAAGTGTTGTAGGTTGTATTTTACAATCCTTTCCCATTGAAATCAATAGGGAGATCTTGCACTCGCTGTCCTCGTTGCTCGTACGAGATAAATCCCGGGTGTGTTAGGAGACATCTTCTACAATGGAGGAGCATTTATGGGATTTTAGTGAAGATGAAAGACCATTCTTCTTGTATATAAAAGGGCTGATGTGGGAAGACGCTCCTTGTCAGAAACCACACAACACTCGCATGTGGTGAAAATAGCCTTTAGGCACATTCAGGTGACTCAAGATCCACATCTCCCCCTTGGGATACTATGGTGCTCTAGGTTTGCTTGACTCATCGTCTGGATATTGCGGCCTAAAATCTGGCAGTGTGAATGAGGCCTAGTGCATCTCTAGGGGGAAAAAAAGTCCCTGCTGCCCATAGCAACCAATCAGAATGTAGCTTAGTTTTTGTAAACTGCTCTGGGACCGTGACACAAGAACTCTGATTTGTTCCTCCCTTACCAGGAAGATGGAGGGTCCACTCTCCATAGAAATGAATAGGAGTATATGAGAGGAATGTGAGACGTTTCTGATTTTTCTCTTTTATACGGAATGATGGATTAGAGAGCGCATAAAACAGAACTGACGCTGCTAGGTCAAGGAAGATTTTTTTTTTTTTTCTCCATTACGTCCCTCCGGACAGCACCATGGACACCTATAGTGGGACAGGATCACAGAGAAGTTAAAAGATCTCTCCCACAAAAACCAACCTTTATACTATGCAATAATGGTTGTCCTGCCAAGGACAGGAAACACACTGGAGGGTGGAGCCTCCAGTGTCTTTCCTGTCCTTAGCAGTGGAGGGCTGTCGACATCATGCTGCATCCCCTGGGCGCAAATCTGGTGACGCGCGAAAGTCGTAGTTACTAACCGGTTAACGGTATTTTTCGGAGTCCATGACAGCACCACCTGAGAGAGGGGATCCGCCCTTCAGGAACAGGAAATCCTACAGATACATAAGGGCAGCACCTCTCCCACGCATCAGTTAGTTTACAGAGCACAAGCGGACCACCAAGGTTAATAGCATAATTTATGTACAATACTTTACACAAATATTCATTACCAGTGTAAATATAAGAGGAACAAGTGCACACCCAAATTTAAACTAAAGGGAGGGAATATACAGGTGCTGTCATGGACTCCGAAAAATACCATTAACCGGTGAGTAACTACGACTTTATTCGGTCGTCCATGACAGCACCACCTGAGAGAATTACAGAGAGTAATAATTACTTTAGGGAGGGACTACAGCCTGCAGAACCCTGACACCAAAGGAGAGGTCTGAGGAAGCACCCAGGTCTAGTCTGCAGCTGTAATGGTTGTAAAAGGTGCTCGGAGAGGACCAAGTAGCTGCCTTACATATTTGGTCGATCGAGACTTCCGATCTCTCTGCCCACGAGGTTACCATGGCCCTGGTGGAATGCGCCCTCAGCTTGCCAGGAGCCGGTTTGCCTTTTGAGGTGTATGCCAATGAAATGGCCTCCCTAATCCACCTCGCTAGCGAGCTTTTTGAAGCCCTAAGGCCCTTTCTAGTGCCCTGATAGGAGATAAACAAGGCATTATCTTTTTTTCCAGGGGTCGGTAACTGCCAGGTACTCTAGGAGACATCTCCTAACGTCTAGAGTGTGTGGTCTCCTTTCCTTATCGTTCGTGGGATTAGGGAGGAAGTCCTTCCATCCTTTCTCCTGAGATCTATGGAAACTCGAGGCTACTTTAGGCAGGTATGCTGGATCGGGTGTAAGAATTACCCTGTCGTCCCTGAATTGTATGTACGGAGGAAGATTAGATAACGCCTGGATGTCACTTACTCTACGGGCTGATGTCAACGCTACCAGAAGAGCCACTTTAAGAGACAGGTTTTTTGTGGAGGCTGATGAGAGGCTCAGATGGGACCTCCGTCATGGCCGTGAGGACTAGGTTTAGATCCCATGGCATAAATTTATTTCTTACTACCGGTCTGGACGCCCCCTGAGGAAGGAACTTTTCCGAAACGCGCGTTGGGGCACGGCTGTGTACATTGTGCCACACTTCTTTACAGGTATGTGACTCTACCACCTATGTTTGGGCAATATCTTCATTTTTGTATGGCTAGCCAGGGATTTTTCCCTTTACTTTTGATGGCCTCCTACATATTATCCTTGCCTTTTCATTTTTGGTGCTTATAATATATATGTATTGCTGTACCTATATACATACCATCTATACATTTGTGGCCCACTATACATTGCCATTTTTTGTGTCACTTTTTAGCTGTATTGTGCCTCATCTGTTGACAATAAAGATTGTGATTTTTATGTTTATATTGGACTTGTTACACTGTTTTTTTCGGTGTTGGCCCTGAATTGTATGTACGGAGGAAGTTTAGATAACGCCTGGATGTCACTTACTCTACGGACTGATGTCAACGCTACCAGAAGAGCCACTTTAAGAGACAGGTTTTTTGTGGAGGCTGATGAGAGGCTCAGATGGGACCTCCGTCATGGCCGTGAGGACTAGGTTTAGATCCCATGGCATAAATTTATTTCTTACTACCGGTCTGGACCTGCCTGTTGCCTTAATAAACCTATTGATCCAATAGTTACTGGCGATGTTGCAGTTAAAAAGGGCCCCTAAGGCTGACACCTGTACTTTTAAGGGTGCTGGTGGAAAGCCCCATGTCCAGACCTCTTTGTAAGAATTCTAGGATCTGCGCTATTGGTGTGGACTGCCCAGCTACTACCCCTGAACCCTGAAGGAATCTTTTCCAGATCCTAACGTAGATTTTGGTTGTAATTGGTTTTCTGCTTTTGAGCAGGGTGTTAATTAGGGCTGGGGAGAAACCTTTCTCCTTTAGTAGTGCCCGTTCAAAATCCACGCTGTCAGATGTAGGCCAGCCAACTGAGGATGGTAAACTGGGCCCTGGGATGTTTGGTAGGACCCAAGGGTCGGACACCGACATGGTCTAGAGGCATGAGAACCATGCCCTCCTGGGCCAAAACGGGGCGATCACTATAATCCTCGCCTTGTCCTTCCTGACTTTCCTCGTCACCAGGGGTAGTAGAGACAGGGGAGGGAAGTCCCATTTGATCAGAATAGCATCCACTGCCAGTGGCTTCTCTCTGGGATTTAGAGAGCAAAACTGAGGCACTTTCCTGTTCTCTCTGGTGGCGAAGAAGTCCACTTCTGGCTGCCCCCATTTTTGTACGATCAGGTCGAAGATGGAGGTTTTTAAGGACCATTCCCCTTGTCTCAGAAGGTTGCGGCTTAGGAAGTCCGCTGTGGTGTTTTCTCTTCCTTTAATGTGCAGAGCTGTTAAAGACAGAAGATGTTGCTCTGCCAATTGAAACAGCTGCTCTGCTACCTACATCAGGAGTCTGGAACGAGTCCCACCTTGGTGGTTGATGTATGCCACGGTGACCTGATTGTCGGAGAATATTCGAACATGGTGACTCCCTCTAAATGAACCGCCACTCTGAGGAAACACTGATGAGACGCATGGATGGGTATATGGTAGTAGGCATCTTTTAAATTCAACACCACCATAAAGCAGTTTTCAAACAGTAACTTTATTGTGGAATTTATCTTTTCCATTTTAAATGGCCGAATGATCAGGTATCTATTGAGTGCCTTCAGGTTGATTATGGTCCTGTAAGAACTATCCGGTTTATGGACCAAAAATAGCGGGGAGTAGAAGCCTTCACCCTTCTCTGCCTCTGGTACCTTCATCAGTACTTTTTTATGGCATAGGTCATGGATTTCAGTCCCTAGGGCAGCCTGTTCTGACAGGGAAGACCTGAGCGGGGTGACCTTAAAACTGTTGCGGGGGCACAGGAAATTTCTAGCCTTAGACCTGAGGCTACCAACCCCAGGATCCAGTTACTGTTTGAGATCCATGACCAGGCTTGGTAGAAGGCTGATAGTCTACCTCCCATCGGAGTCGCTAGTCATTGGGGAGGTTTCTTGGTCTCACGGGATGCTTCCTGGCGTCCCCCTCCAAACATAAACCCGGTACCTTTTTTCTTTTTATCTTCCCATCTGCCCCGGTCTCTGGATGATCTTCTACGGAAAAATCTCTTCCTAGCGAAGGGACGTCTATAGGAAGGGGTGGGCAGGGAAGGGAATTTCTTTTTATCGTCACCAGCTTTCTCCAGGAGTTCATCTAGGACTGGACCGAATATATATTCCCCCTCGCACGGGATGGAGCAAAGCCGGGATCTGGCCTGGATATCCCCAGGATTTAATGTGTTCCTTATAATCGTTGTACAAATTACTAAACCTAGAGTTAAGAGAGTGATTCACATTACTAGTTTGACCATTCAAGCAGAAGGCCTGATTTGCATCCTCTAATCAGGCATCAGTATTCAGAGGGCCTGATAGAAACGTTGCCATGCTAGAACCATGAATAAGTAAATTTTCAAAACAAATTAACCTCAGTAAGGTCAAACAACTTCACTTGTATAAACAAGGAACCCTTACAACAATTTATGGATATAGATATGCATAAAAACTAAACCTTTAATGAATATCCCCGGGCCAGCATTTCAGCCATATAGCCCTTCGGGCTGCATTTGATAGACCTGCGGCTTTGGCCGCCATTCTTGCAGAATCTGCCGAAGCGTCGGCTAAAAAGGCTTCCGCATTCTGGATGGGTAGGTAGGGTCTTCAAGATAGATTCTCTCGAGGCTCTGTCCTCTAATTGTGACTCCAGCTGGTCCAACCAGACCATCATAGATCTGGCTGTGCAGGTAGCCGCTACTGCCGGCCTCAGGGCGCCAGCTGACATTTCCCACGTCCTTTTAAGGTAGGAGTCTGCCTTTTTATCTAGTGGATCTTTTAAGGAAGCCATGTCGTCAAAGGGAATAGCGGATTTTTTGGGCGCTTTAGCCACTGCTGCGTCCAATTTCGGGGCTTTGTCCCATTTTTTCACCAAGGGGTCCTCAAGGGGATATCGTCGCTTAAAAGCCGGTGGTAGGGAGCCTTTGCTTTCTGGCTTCTTCCATTCCCTATTGATCAGGTTCTGAACCTTGTCTTTTAACGGGAACGACTTACGTTTCCTGGGGTCTAAACCGCCGAACACTAGTGTCATAATGACCCGTCCTGTGTGACGTGACCCGCAGGCCGGTAACTAAAACAACAAGACACGGGGAAAGGGGAAACAGTTATAACGGTGGGCCCTGCTATAGGGAAAGGGGACGTGGAGACCTCCTGCACTCCCTTGAGTCAGTGTCCCTAACGCTCCTAACGTTCCCTATGCCGGTTCCGCACTGGGCGCCGATCAGGAACCTGTTGCCCTAGCACACCCTACACCTATCTGTTGTGAACTCATTTTCTGGTTTACCTCTGGCTTCTGGTGAGGGTGGTGGAGCTGGCTGTGTTGACAGAGGAGTCGTGAGTTCTCCATCCGGGCTCCCTCTAGTGGTGACAGTAGGTAATGAAGCTGATCTAAATGGCAGAGACCTGCCTCCTGAGGAGGAGGACTGTGAGTGGACATCAGGAGTCTCTGACTGGATTTAAGACAGCTGACTCCCTAATTTTGTTCTCTTTATTTTTCCTGCCCTGAGGTTCTGGTTCCCAGTTCTGTTCCTGCCTTCTCAAGCTAAGTGTGCTCTACTATTTTTTTTTTACATGAGATTTGGTCTGGTTTACTCAGTTTTTGTGGTCAGCCAGCCCATGCTGGGGCTGTGCTGAATTTCCATTCTTATGTCTCTGTTTATGCCAGTTTGCTTTTTGTCCCTGATCAGATTGGTCGCTTTTTGCTCTGTCTTCAGAATATACTAGAGTGCTGATATAGGGAATTTTAAGTCTAGCGACTTCAGGGTTTTTGTTATCAGAAAGTGTTGGACATTTTTTGGCAGGGTTTTGTGCGTGATTGCAGACAGCATCTTTCCTTTCCTGTCCTTTCTAGTTAGTGTGGGCACCATCGTTTGCTCAGCCTATTTTTCTATCTGTGTTTGTGTTTTCATCTTGTCTCACCGACAATACATGTTTGGGGGCTGTCTATTGCTTTGGGGTCTGCTCTGGGGCAGTTTAGATTTCCCCTTTTCTTGCTTTAGGCTTATTTAGTTCTCCGGCTGTGACGAGGCGTCTAGGATCATCGTAGGTACGCTCCACGGCTACTGCTAGTTGTGTGGATAGGATCAGGGGTCTGCAATCCGCTTAGTTACCAACCTCTCTGGTTTTCTGTGGCTTAGCTTGTTTTTGTTTTTCCTCCTCGGTGACTCATAACACCTATCCTTTGCTAGGGAGCTGGGTGGCGCAGGCACTGGCCCCACCGCTGTACTAATACACACTAAGGAAAAACACAAACAGGGAAACACCACTTAGCTTTACTCTGTTGCACTTGCTCCTGGCAACAGAATCCACCACCAGAATGCAGCTCTCCTCCTGAATCTCTGTCAGAGCTACAAGGAAATTCCCTATGACTCCTTCCACACCAGGGCTAAGACAGTGCTGCAAGGAACACTCTCCAGCTCCTTCCTCCACCAAGGATGGTTGAAATGAACACTATCACCAACACTGATTGCAACACATGTGACTCTTTTATAGAAGAGCCAGCAATCACACCTGCATTATAATCATGTGCACTTAACTAAAGAAACAAGAGTGCAATGACGCTCACCACCACCACCGGGGACAAACTTAGAACAAACGACACCACAGTGCAATAATCCTAATGGCCACCGGGGGCAAAAACCAAACTTAAGCACAGTTTAAGAAAAAAAAAGTTACCTGTGCTTTTTATCAGTCCTGATCCAGCATGGATCATGATAGTACCCTCCCCTTAATGAGGGGCCTCTGGACCCTCAAGACCGCTCCCCATCAGGGAACCACCTACAACGGGGACACCCAGACCCAGAGTTCACCCCAGCAACTACCTGCATGTCAGGTTGATGACAAACGAGCCCACTGGTATTGGCATAGTATGTTCTGGAGGCAATACACATCTCCGAAGCACTGACCTGGGGAACGGGTTGTGTATGTGCATGCTTGGTATGGGCTGGTAACACTCCACAACACCTTTCCACTGGATGTTTTTTGATGGCCACCCATACACGCTCGTTCACACACAGGTCCGGACCTGAACGTTTTATTGCCACTCATTCGTTTGTCACGATTTGGAGAATTCTTTCTGGGATTGACAACAGAGGCGTCCCCCCTCTGTCACCGCACTCACACCCCTGCACTTCACCAAGGGGTACACCACCCTCCAACCCCTTCCACCACGAGGTCTGCGCCTCCCAGGCCAATGGCGAAGGTTGAGACTTGCCGCTGCTCTCCTGCAGCACATCTGCTGCTCTCTCCGGAGAGAAAGGGGTCCGTTGAAGAGAGACAGCAGAGACAGCAGTTCCTAGGCAGCAGCCCTCACACGAGTGCCCCCAGCTGACCACTTCCCTCGCCCACCAATCTATTACCGGGTTGTGTCTTTTCAGCCAAGAGAGGCCTAAAACAATAGGTACTGGCATTCCCTCCATACGTTGCATGACAAGGACTCATGATATCCTATACGCAGATGGATATTCTCTACGACTTGGGTCAAGCTCCCCTTGCTCAGTGGAACAGAGTTCATGGCTTGGACGCTTATAGGCTCGGCTAGCATCCTACACCTCAGACCATGAGTCTGGACAAAGCGAGCATCCACCAGACTGACTCCTGCTCCGCTGTCCACAAGCACCGGTATCACCTCCAGTACCCCGCCAGCCAAGACCTCTGCTGACATGGTACCTTGGGAGGGCAAAATGTAGGAAATGTATACTCCCTGGTCGCCTCCCTCCAAGCGACCAGGGGAATGCGGCTTCTCAGATGGCACAGATAATTTGGCGCGCAATGGGCAAGCCTTCAGGACATGACCAGTCCGCCCACAGAACAAACATGCCGACACCACTCCCCGAACCGTAGGCAGCTCCGAATACAAAGGCAGGCTCTCATAGAATGGCCAGGCTTCCCACAGGAAAAGCATACCCCCCCCCCCCCCCGACGAGCCGCAGACACCCCCTCTTTTGTATCAACAACACCGGGCTGTCTGGGTTCCTCCGTCCGCACTGGTGGGTCCCCCTCCCTAGCGAGGACATCAGGGGGCACTTTTTGTATATGTCTTTCCCTAAGGCGTCTATCCACCCGGATGGCAAGGGACATGGCGGCCTCCAGCGACCTGGGGGCGGCGTACTGCACCAGAGTATCCTGCAACGTTGGAGACAAACCCTGCACTAATTGACTCCTAAGTGCAGGATCATTCCACTTGGTGTTAGTGGCCCATCTCCTAAACTCTGAACAGTACTCCTCGGCAACCCGGGCTCCCTGTTTACACCTGCGGATTCGGGATTCCGCCAGAGCGACGCCATCAGGTTCCCCATACACAAGCGCCAAAGCCGCAGAAAACTCGTCCACGGACTCTAAAGATGGAGAATCGTCCGGTAGGGAGAAGGCCCAGGATTGGGGATCTCCTTTAAGAAGGGACATAATGATTCCCACCCGTTGCTCTTCACTGCCTGATGAACGAGGGCGCAGCCTAAAGTATAATTTACAGGCTTGTTGAAACACCAAGAATTGATCTCTCCCTCCAGAAAATCTGTCAGGGAGGGATATCTTGGGTTCTGGCTGAGCCTGTCTCTGAACCAAGCCCCCAAAGCCCACCAACTGCTGCAGTTGCTGCACCAACTCACCGCGCAGCCCCCTAATCTCATCAGTAAGGGTCTGCAGCATTTGGGAAAAGGTCTGAACTGGGTCCATGGCTCAGCAGAAGAAAAAAAGTTATGGGTCGGTGATAATGTCACAATGACCCGTCCTGTGTGGCGCGACCCGCAGGCCGGTAACTAAAACAACAAGACACAGGGAAAGGGGAAACAGTTACAACGGTGGGCCCTGCGATACGGAAAGGGGATGTGGAGACGTCCTGCACTCCCCTGAGTCAGTGTCCCTAACGTTCCCTATGCCGGTTCCGCACCAGGCGCCAATCAGGAACCTGTCGCCCTAGGACACCCTACACCTATCCCTTGCTAGGGAGCTGGGTGGCGCAGGCACTGGCCCCACCGCTGTACTAATACACACTAAGGAAAAACACAAACAGGGAAACAACACTGAGCTTTACTCTGTTGCACTTGCTCCTGGCAACAGAGTCCACCAACAGAATGCAGCTCTCCTCCTGAATCGCTGTCACCAAGCTCTGTCAGAGCTACAAGGAAATCCCCTATGACTCCTTCCACACCAGGGCTAAGACAGTGCTGCAAGGAACGCTCTCCAGCTCCTTCCTCCACCAAGGATGGTTGAAATGAACACTATCACCAACACTGATTGCAACACCTGTGACTCTTTTATAGAAGAGCCAGCAATCACACCTGCATTATAATCATGTGCACCTAACTAAAGAAACCAGAGTGCAATGATGCTCACCACCACTGGGGGCAAACTTAGAACAACGACACCACAGTGCAATAATCCTAATGGCCACCGGGGGCAAAAACCAAACTTAAGCACAGTTTAAGAAAAAACAAAAGGTTACCTGTGCTTTTTATCAGTCCTGATCCAGCATGGATCATGACAATTAGGTCCTGTGCTGACCGTTCTGGTTTTGCGTCTGTTACCCCCATGGTGGCCCTAACTGCCTTGACTAATTTATCCACTTGTTCTAGACCCAAGCAGAAACGACTGGCGTCCTCCTCTGAAGAGGACGCAGACGAGGAGGTCGAGGGCTCTGAGGAATCTTCCTTTCCTCTAGGGTCAGCTGAGGAGTCCGACCCTGAGAAACTTGCTCTCTTTCTTTTCTTAGATGATTAGATGATTCCCCCTGGGATACGGACTTTAGAGCTTTAACTTCCATCCATCCTGATAATTTCCCTTAGACTCGTAGCGAAGTCAGGGGTTTCTGCCGCCACCTGTAGGAGTGGCGAAAGGGTAAGGAAGTATGTATGGTAATTTTTGGGACTACTCCCCCCCCCCCCCCCCTTTTTTTTTTTTTTAACCGTCTGCCGTATACATGACTGGCACAGTTTTTTAGGGTAGGCGTCCGGCAAGGGGCAATTGCAAAGGGCGCACTCCCTGTTTTTCGCTTTGTCAGCGCACTTCTTCCCCTATAGGAGGAAAAAACATAAGGGGAACACTGCGTCAGGGCACATTCACGGAGATCTCTTACCCTGAGCAGAAGGCATAGGTACCGGATCACGGTGGGGGGTGAGCTGGATCCTTCGGCCTGGAGGAACTTCTGTGGCCGGATTGTCCAGTTTGTTTTTTCTTTTGCTGGGAGCTTGTCTGGGACCTCTCTGAGGTACGCCGCTCCTGCTCTCAGTCCAGTTGTGTCACAGGAGCTTCTGGCTCATCCACTGCTGCACATGAGCTAAAGCAGCCCTGCTGCGATTCTGTGCCCTTTTTAGCCTCCCCCCGGAAATCCGGGTTAGCAGGTGTCATGGCCAGGGGCTAGGTTCCCCCCCTCCCCCTCCCGACATCCATGGACTCCACCCCCTGTGTCTCGCCCCCCCTGCCGCTATGCCGGCACCTGCGCCGCTGCGCTCGGCGACGCACAGAGGAGGAAAGCCGGCCGGCATCTGACTTCCGGCCCGGCACCACCGTCCCCCGCCAGCTGCGTCACTTCCGGCCTCTGTGAACACGCGGGGGCATGCAGGCCGCCAGCAACACGGCGCCGCCCGACCCGGCACGGCGCTCCCTGCCTGCCACCAAGTCACCGCAGCTGGCCCCAGACCATGACCCGGACTGCGGGGTAACCGCACCAGGAGGGCCAGGGATCGGGGTCCGGGGGGGGGATTTATACTTACCTGCCGGTGCTGGCCCTGGAGACGGGCATCCGCCGGATCCCGCTCCCACCTGCTTCACACACCATCGTGGAGCCCTGCCCGGGCCCACCGTGGCGCATCCAGGGAACCCCGCGCTGCCCGAGGTAGGAGACACCCCCCCCCCCCCCGCTACCTGAGTCGAACAGCCGGCCTGGGGATTCCTCGTCCATGATGGTACGATCTGTAGGGAATCCCGTCTTCCAGGAACAGGAAACCAACTGATGCGTGGGAGAGGTGCCGCCCTTTTGTATCTGTAGGATTTCCTGTTCCTGAAGGGCGGATCCCCTCTCTCAGGTGGTGCTGTCATGGATGACCGAATAGAAAAAAAACGGGATTGGTGGGTCTCTGCCTTCCCCCCTGTCAAGTGGTCTGTGGCCGACACCTCTCTGAGAGAGGTCCCACAGCCAACCTGTGCGTCATCTGCAGTGATACAGCATTCCTGATGTGACGCCACTTTCCTCCATGGTGGGCTCTCGGCAATACCAGCTGACACCTATTGAAGGGCTAGTCCTCTGGGCTGCTGCTAGCTTCGTGCTTTAGCCTTATGTTCTGAGGTTTATCAGATATGTAGCAAGGCCTCGGACCTCCAGGCTATAGTTAGTCTGCATCTCTGCGCTACGTCTCATGATCGGATTTCAGTTAGTCACGTGTCATGGCGGCGCAGGGCCTCATGATTGGGCTTCAGAGTATGACTTCTACCAAAGCATGTTTGTCACGCCTTATTAATTATCTCCTTCAGGTAGGGTAATGCGACAATTGAGATGAACTATTCAGAGTGGAGGTTTATCCTGAATCAGATGATTACTTTCTTGAGTGTAAGGTCACAATAAACGTATGAAAAATCAGTCCGAGTCGCCCTGCCGAGAGTCGCACGAGTGTAATGCGAGTACAGTCCGATTTTTCACATGAGCTTTTACATGGAGCAATTCTCTGTGTCATTGACACATCATATTCAAAGGGAATATTTGTCAAAACACACACCCCTATCTAATAAAAGGTGGCAATTCATCTGCCGCTTACAGTAAAATCACAGCATGACAGCTTAGAATAGAATATATACACATAGAATATATAGATGTCAGTGACACAGACACACGTATGTGTGTGTGTGTATATATACATATTACATTGATAGAAGAAATGTCGACAATTCAGCAGCCGTGTGGTGTAAGGAGCCAACAGCATAGAATATATGGATTACGTACAGTAAATATACATAGAATAGATATACATATGTCAGTGACAAATACAATTAGTACAGTGTGTGTGTAGCTTACTGTACATGTATTTAATTATTAAAAGAGTACTTTTCTTTCAAAAATGGCGTGGGCTCCCGCGTAATTTTCTTAACCAGCAGAGGGAAAGCCGACGGCTGGGGGCCGATGTTTATAGCCTGGGAAGGGGGTAATACCCATGGAGCTTCCCAGGCTATTAATATCAGCTCACAACTGTATACTTAGCCTTTACCTGCTAATAAAATGGGGGACCCTAAAAATGACGTAGGGTCCGCCTATAATTAATAACCAGCAAAGGCTATGCAGACAGCTGCGGGCTCATATTAATAGCCTAGGAAAGGGCCATGAATACTGGCCCCCTTCCAGGCTAAAAACATCAGCTCTCAGCCTCCCCTGAAAAGGCGCATCTATAAGTTGTGCCAATTCTGGCACTTTAGCCTTGCTCTTTCCACTTGTCCTGTAGCGGTGACAAGTAGGGTGATGGTTGGGGGGGGGGTTTGATGTCACCTTTGTATTGTCAGGTGACGTCAAGCCCCAAGGTTAGTAATGGAGAGGCGTCAATAAGACGCCCCCATTACTAACCTCCTAGTCATATCGTATAGAAACACACACACACACACACACACACTCAGGAAATAGTCCTTTAATTGAAAGAATGACAGACACCTTTAATAAATTTAATTAAGCCATACTTGCGACCTCCCCCATTCCATCGATGCCCTTATCATCTGCAAAAGAGTTAAAAATAAAAAAAACAACAATATTCCTCACCTTTCTGCAGAGCTGCTGCTTATCCATTTGTCCCATCACGGGTCTAGTTAGATGCAGGCTGCATCATTGCATAATGCGACCATACAACCTGCCATCCAGCAGGCTGGGAACTCCTATTCCTTGTCTGACGGCACCGTAAGCATGAGAAAGTTCTTCTGCTCACAGTACTGTCAGACAGGTCCTGGGAGGTCACAGACAATGAACTCACTTCACCTTTCTGACGTCAGCATGAGCACCGTGGGAAAATTGTTGTGCTTCATAGCACTTAGGTGCCTTTGTGCATCATATTACATCCTAGTGCCTGATGGAGCCTTTGTGCCTGATGGAGCCTCATTCTGTTTCTGCCCTTATAGTGACTCATGCTTTGTGCCTCGGGACGTCGGCAGTGTGGCCACACCTTGTATCGCCGGCCTACCACTTCACACTTTGTCTCTGGCCTCGACTCCGGTTCTAGAGTCCTCGTGTTTCTGGACCCAGATCCAGCTTTCTTTGCCTCATCCTTTACCACTGAGCTTAGCCAAATGAACAATTATGCTCTGATCGGCCGAGTATTTTAGTAATTCTTCTGTTTTGGATCAGGAGTTAATTCAACTCCTGCCCTGAAGTCAGGATTCTTTCATAGTTATGTGTGAAGGGAGACATATGTCTATTGGGTTCATCCTATAACCGGACATTCTACTTTTCTGGGAGTAGGAAATCCCATGAGGTAGACTCTAATCATGCTGGGGGGGAAAGAATCCTTCCCGACTCCACATACGGCAATCGGACTAGTTTTCTTGATCAACATCCTGTTCTAATCTGTGATATTCTATTTATCAGGGAAGTATCACAGCCTCTTTGTACTTTGTCTTGAATCAGCATCATGTGTCTGAGGATCCCATACTCACTAGTCTTACAGCAGTCAGGGCTCGTACAGTAAAGAATCAGGATGCGGGTCTCTTACAGTTGAGAACCCGCAGTCCCACGGCCTCACAGTAGATGACCTCCCTCTGTGATGGGAAGAAGCCTACTTTCCTCTAGCTACAGTATAGAGGAGGGTTCCTGTGACCATTGCAGTCCAGGTGTATGAAGATCACGGAGACCATCAGATGTTGTTCCCTCATTTATTTGCACATGGTGGTGGGATCGCCTTAGGCCTTCATTTTCTCCAGGCTGAGCCCAAGTTTGATAGCCTGATCAATTTCAAACTCCCTGTGTCGTTATTTATCGGCACCACCGGAGTGATGATCCACGCTTCTCTATCGGGGGGTTCTGATGATGGTCCCAGCGTTGGTAATGGCGGGATGTTACCGGCCAGCCTGCCTTTTTCTTAGTTTCCGTTTATATCCAGCCCCGTACTTCAGGCCTGGATATCTAAGGATTCATAATGGACGTCCGTGGGCTTCTGGATGAGTAATGTATAGGCACCCCAATACTCGGCCCATTGTCTATATACTAGGGCTTCTGTACCCACCCTGGGGCCTTTTCTTAGGTACTCCAGTGGTGCTGTCCAGAGGGACGTACTGGAAAAAGGGAATTGGACCTACCACCGTAATACAGTTTCCAGGAGTTCCTCACGACAGCACCATTATTTTCCCTCCCTTGTGTTCTTTTATTAGTCTTACACAAGATCGATCTTCCTGCAGATCATTCATCCATCAAGTCGCCATGGCTCGAGATCGAGGATCTCTTACGTATAAGTTTATAGGGTCTCGTATAGACTACTTGCATCCACCCTTCGGTGGTACTTTGAAAAACACTGGAAGGTGACGGTAGAAGAGGCCTTTAGGTCAAGGAGAGACTACCTCCAGTGGTGCTGTCCTGAGGGACTACCTGGAAACCAAATTGCCGATAGGTTGTCCAGTAGCGGACAACCCCTTTAAGTGAGCGTAAGGCTTTCACTTCATATGTGAATAGACAAGTTTACCAATGGAGCCGAAATCAGAAATAAAACCTCTTTCCAAATAGTCCTGATTAAAAAAAAAATCTTGTTTTGTGTTCACAGCTCCTCTGCAAATTTATGTCTCTAAGGTTGCAGGGGACAATGTTGTGAACTCTCTTAATCTGACTTTTGAGGCAAGGCTCCCTCTGGTGGATACTGCTGGTAGTGGAGCTGGTCAACATGGTGTTAATCCAACAGCTGCAGAGGACGATTGTAGGAGCGGGGTGCTGACTGGGAGTACATAAGCGAGCAGGCTTCTCTCAGTGGCTGCCGGTGATACTCCTTTCTTTGCTTATTGAGGATTTCTGTCTCCTGCCTGATCCTGCATTTTCCAGCTAAGTGACATTTGCTAAACCCTTTGCATCTGTTTTTGCCTTGCTGTCAGGGGTCAGCTTGCTCCCCCTGGGGCTGCTGGCACCTGCCCTGTATTTTTGTATCCTGTGCTTGTTTGCTCAGTCCCCTGCTGTATTAGCCTGTTGCTAGCCGCCAGTTCACACCTGAGTGCTGATATAGTGGGGGCGAGGTTGTGCTAACCTCAGTATTTTTGTGCATCAGTCGTGTTGAAATTTTCAGGGTTTTTGCGTGATTGCAGACCGTGCCTTTTCTGTCCTGTCCTGTCTAGTCAGTGTGGACCCCATCATTTGCTCAGTCTATTTTTATGCCTGTGTTTGTGTTTCATCTTGTCTCACCGACAGTATATGTTTAGGGGCTAGCTATTCCTTTGGGGTCTGCTTTGGGGCAGTTTAGATTTTACCTTTCTGTCTTTAGGCTTAGTTAGTCCTCCGGCTGTGACGAGGCGTCTAGGGCAACGTAGGAACGCTCCACGGCTACTGCTAGTTGTGTGGACAGGATCAGGGGTCTGCAATCCGCTGAGCGACCAACCTCTCTGGTGTTCTGGTGGCATAGCCTATTACGCTCTCCTCCTCGGTGACCCATTCTTAACAGAACAAATTGAAAAGAGTACCAAACATCTTGGTTAAACTTTACGGGCAGGTGTTGTTTTTTTCTCTTTTTTTTTTTTCTCCAACTATAACTTCAGGATCAGTCTATACTGGGTTTGGTTGGACTTGGAAACGCATAGGTTTGCAGAGGAGCTGTGTACACATTTTTTAATGATAGCACTTGCAATGATTTAACTATATCTGGTTCAGTGTTTTCTTTTTCTTCGATAGTACAATGCCTTCCTGGGCTCCTGCCATCGGTCTCACCGTTTTGCCCCATGTGGGTGGACTACTTGGAGGACTCATTACCCGTAAAGAGGTCAAAACGTGGTATACGACGCTGGCGAAACCGTCATGGCGCCCTCCTAATTGGATGTTTGCACCAGTGTGGACAACCCTGTATACGTCTATGGGGTAAGTACGATCCCAAAAAAAAATAGAAAAATATTCAGGATTGAGAGTCCTCAGTAGTTGATACCTTTTAATGGCTAACTGAAAAGATGGTAATACATTGCAAGCTTTCGAGACTACTCAGGTCTCTTCATCAGGCTAGCCTGATGAAGAGACCTGAGTAGTCTCGAAAGCTTGCAATGTATTACCATCTTTTCAGTTAGCCATTAAAAGGTATCAACTACTGAGGACTCTCAATCCTGAATATTTTTCTATCTACTGGCTAACACGGTACAAAGATATACATCTTTCCTGTATCAAAAAAAAATAGTAATTCAATGAGGTTTACACCTTGTTTCTGCATCTCTGTTCATCCCTCATACTTTACACTGCAGTTCTAGATAATGAAAATGTTAATGCGACATTAATGCAGTTACCTAAATGGTTCATTCATTGAATAATAGAAAGTTGTAGAATTTTCTAAAATACATTTTTCTTCTACTCTTCAATATGAGCTGTCAGTGAACAAAAACACTCTTATAACATCCAGAGACTAAAATCCCACCATGATAACGTCCAAGGGACAAAGCTTTTTACTATGCGATTCACCCTATCTTCATAGGAAAGATCCTTTATCAAAAGTTGATCAGTGATCAACACTGATCTGTACAGAAACCTAGCAATAAGTGTTTAGTTTTCCTGCAGCGCCACCACAGGGGAAATAAGGAATTACACAGTGCCTGTTTAAATCAATGGTTAATATAGGACTGGAAGGGTCCTCCAGATTCTAAAAAGCTCTTTGCAACCAGGAGATTAGGATTCTACACATAGGACCCCCTCTGTTACTCAGAATCCCCCCAAATATGAATTGGATAAATACCGTATATATTTTCTTTTTTTTTTAGTTATGGTTCATACCTGATCTATAAAGAGTTGGGTGGATTCACTGAAGACGCTGTGGTTCCTTTAGGACTGTATGGGGGACAGCTGGCTCTTAACTGGGCCTGGACCCCAATTTTCTTTGGAGCCCATAAAATTGGTTGGGTAAGTGGTACTATATAAGCAGTGAATCATTATCCCTATGGGGGGCACCAGTATGTATTTACCAGGGTTTTCCCAAAGGCAATTCTTTGCCGATTAAAATATAGAAAGGGGGCACAGCTGTGTTTTGGTGGAGTCCCCCTTTACTTTTTTTTTTTTTTTTTTTTAACAGGGGTTTTTTGAAATCGTCCTTCTCACTGGTACAGTCGTACTTACAACCGCATCTTGGTATCCGATCAGTAAGACAGCGACCTACCTCATGTTCCCTTACATTGCCTGGCTGTCGTTGGCCTCTACCCTGAACTACGTCATTTGGAGGGACAACAAGGACAAATCTGAATGAGGAGGATTTAGGCGTCGGAGGTCGATCCGGACAAGATGGAGGATGAAGTTCTATATAGATGGTCACTTTTTAACATCGGACTTTTCTATTGCCTGCACACCAGCTGAACACTAATAATGTTACAGTGCCAGTGCCGATCCTATCCTTTTAGTGCCTTAATCATGTGCTCATTGCTAAATGCAAAATAAAGGACATTGAAAATAATGCATGCGTGGCTAAGCTGAACATTTTTCTGTTTCCTAGTATATTTATTTAGCAGTTGGACTTTGAGTTTTATAGATACAGAGCTCCAAATGCCCCATAGACATGCAGTATTATGGCGTATGAAGGTAAAATTCTGCCTGTGGCCACCACTAGATGGAGCTCAATGCATACACAAGGCAGTTATCCAGCTGTATGCAGTGTGCTCCCTCTAGTGGTAGCTGCGGGCAACTGGAATTATATTCATGCCATGTGAATGTAGAGCCCTACGTTTGGTTCATATGGTGGGAAAAGCTCTCAGTTCATATGGGTTGTATACGTTAGGTTACCATTGTGCTGGGGTTTTGTTTTTTGATAACTGGGTTGCATGTTTGATATATCCCTGAACGCCGATACAGTGGTATACATAAAAGGTATAGGTCAGAAAACATTCCAGTCTAATAAAGGATCAGTTGTAGTCTGCACAGAGATTTAAAAGAAATGTGTCATGAGAAAATTACAGATTGGTTTTTATGGAAGGTGTAATTTTCAGACTGGATGCTAGGCCTTATCATAGACTGGCATTACCTGTTCTTACAATGGAAGGTAACACCTCTATATAAAATAGACAACATAGGATCCACAATTCCCAGTTGGTGATATCATAGCTCACCTCCTCCTACTCCTGTAGAATGACTGATGCCACCTTATATACTGGGCGCCACCATTTACTTTAACTGATGTCACAGCTCAACACCTCCTCCTGTATAATGACTGATAACACAGGATCCACCATTCACAATAGGTGATGTCACAGCTCACCTCCTCCTCCTCTACAATAACTGATAACACCTCTATATACAGTAGATAATACAGGATCCACCATTCACAGTAGGTGATGTCACAGCTCACCTCCTCCTCCTCCTGTAGAATGACTGATACCATCCTATATCCTGGGCTCCACCATTTACTTTAAGTGATGTCACACCTCACCTCCTCCTCCTGTATAATGACTGATAATGCCTCTATATACAGTAGATAACACAGGATCCACCATTCACAATAGGTGATGTCACAGCTCACCTCCTCCTCCTGTATAATGACTGATAACACCTCTATATACAGGAGGTAAAACAGGATCTGTGTAAAAGAGCGATTCTAGAATCACTGCTTCGGGCTGTGGATTCCTCATGCCGTCCTTCCCCTCCCATAGCGGACGTTGCACAACACTGAGTGGATGGCACCGGGAGCTTAGATCAGAGGACATCACTCTGCTGCTTTTATAGGGAAGCTCTGTCTCAGCACAAGTAAGTGCAGGGGCGTTTACTTCTTGCATTTGTGGGGTTTTGCAGAGCTGCTGATTATTTTTAGCCATTGAGCCTATTAGATTGCACACAGCTCCGTACAATCCTCTGGAATTCGGTGGTAAAAGATCCCTATAGGGAAGACCAGGGCAAAGTGCGGCCCGCCGGCCACATCCGGCCCTCTGGCTGTTCCAGTCCGCTCACTGCTTGTTGTCTCCGCTCGCTGTCTCTGCAGTCACTCTCCATCCACGCTGACTGCATTGGTGGAGGAGGAGCCTCCGGCCACTTCCTCCACCAATCAGCATGTGAAACGGCTGACACTATATCATGGGCATGGGGAGGCTATATGGGTCTTATCATGGGCATGGGCAGGCTATATGGGTCTTATCATGGGCATGGCGAGGCTATATGGGTCTTATCATGGGCATGGGGGGGCTGTATGGGTCTTATCATGGGCATAGGGAGGCTATATGGGTCTTATCATGGGCATGAGGAGGCTATATGGGTCTTATCATGGGCATGGCGAGGCTATATGGGTCTTATCATGGGCATGGCGAGGCTATATGGGTCTTATCATGGGCATGGGGAGGCTATATGGGTCTTATCATGGGCATGGGGAGGCTATATGGGTCTTATCATGGGCATGGGGAGGCTATATGGGTCTTATCATGGGCATGGGGAGGCTGTATGGGTCTTATCATGGGCATGGGGAGGCTATATGGGTCTTATCATGGGCATGGGGAGGCTATATGGGTCTTATCATGGGCATGGGGAGGCTATATGGGTCTTATCCTAGGCATGGGGAGGCTATATGGGTCTTATCATGGTCATGGGGAGGCTATATGGGTCTTATCATGGACATGGGGAGGCTATATGGGTCTTATCATGGGCATGAGGAGGCTATATGGGTCTTATCATGGTCATGGGGAGGCTATATGGGTCTTATCATGGGCATGGCGAGGCTATATGGGTCTTATCCTGGGCATGGGGAGGCTATATGGGTCTTATCATGGACATGGCGAGGCAATATGGGTCTTATCCTAGGCATGGGGAGGCTATATGGGTCTTTTCATGGGCATGGGGAGGCTATATGGGTCTTATCATGGGCATGGGGAGGCTATATGGGTCTTATCATGGTCATGGGGAGGCTATATGGGTCTTATCATGGACATGGGGAGGCTATATGGGTCTTATCATGGGCATGAGGAGGCTATATGGGTCTTATCATGGACATGGGGGGGCTGTATGGGTCTTATCATGGACATGGGGGGGGCTGTATGGGTCTTATCATGGACATGGGGAGGCTATATGGGTCTTATGGACATGGGGATGCTATATGGGTCTTATCATGGGCATGGGGAGGCTATATGGTCTTATGGGCATGGGGAGGCTATATGGGTCTTATCATGGACATGGGGAGGCTATATGGGTCTTGTCATGGTCATGGCGAGACTATATGGGTCTTATCATGGGCATGGGGAGGCTATATGGGTCTTATCATGGGCATGGGGAGGCTATATGGTTCTTATCATGGGCATGGCGAGGCTATATGGGTCTTATGGGCATGGGGAGGCTATATGGGTCTTATCATGGACATGGGGAGGCTATATGGGTCTTATCATGGACATGGGGAGGCTATATGGGTCTTATCATGGTCATGGCGAGACTATATGGGTCTTATCATTGGCATGGGGAGGCTATATGGTTCTTATCATGGGCATGGCGAGGCTATATGGGTCTTATGGGCATGGGGAGGCTATATGGGTCTTATCATGGACATGGGGAGGCTATATGGGTCTTATCATGGACATGGGGAGGCTATATGGGTCTTATCATGGTCATGGCGAGACTATATGGGTCTTATGGGCATGGGGAGGCTATATGGGTCTTATCATGGACATGGGGAGACTATATGGGTCTTATGGGCATGGGGAGGCTATATGGGTCTTATCATGGACATGGGGAGGCTATATGGGTCTTATCATGGACATGGGGAGGCTATATGGGTCTTATCATGGTCATGGCGAGACTATATGGGTCTTATGGGCATGGGGAGGCTATATGGGTCTTATCATGGGCATGGGGAGGCTATATGGGTCTTATCATGGACATGGGGAGGCTATATGGGTCTTATCCTAGGCATGGGGAGGCTTTGTGGGTCTCCAATGCAGAACACGGGGAGGCTATGGGGATCTTGACATGGGGAGGCTGTGTGGGCCTCAGATGATATATTAAAGGGTCTGTATTCGGGTTCAAATGGAATATAGGGGGATGTTAGCATACTTAATTCTGCTCAATATTAAGTGATATAATTATTAATATCATAATTTATAATATGTTGATATGAATATTGCATAGAATTAATTTCAGCCTATTGGTTCAGCCCTCCACAACAGTCATTGTCTCTCGTGTGGCCCCCCCCGAGAAAATGAATTGCCCACCCCAGCTATAGGGGTCTCCCTGCAGCCATCCGGGACACTGCTGCGCTGTGGAAAGCCATTGACCCACTGCCCCACAGCTGACATTGAAAGCCAAAATCAGAGGCAATAGTGATGGATGGAGATCACAATGGGGGACGTAGTTAGTGGGGGCCACAATGGGCGACATTAGTACTTTATGGGGCCACAAAGGGGGATATCACATCAATGTATTTTATTTTGGGGAAATATAATGACTAAAACCTCCATATAGTTGCAGGAACCATCTGTACGCAGAGAGTATAGCGCGGACCAAACATGGCCACAGGGAGGCTAGAAAACAAAAACGGATCTGTCCCTTTCCCTTTGACCTCTCAGCTCTGGTTCTGCGCCATCTGGTTGCAGCAAAATGTGAAACCCCGTGATGTACAGCGCTAACCTCATAATGAAGGCTATCGAGGAATTGCTATTTATGCCATTTCCTGTGCAAGATCAGCTTATTCTTTGCTATAATTTTTGCTTTGATATTTTATTCAGGATTCTTACCAACCATGGCGCCCCCCTGGCTTTCCGCTCTTGGGTTTACCGTTCTTCCATCAGCAGGGAGCGCCATTTCACGGATTGGAATCGAAGAGCAAATGAAAACCTGGTACCCAACACTGCGGAGACCAAGCTGGTGCCCCCCAAGCTGGGTGTTTCCACCGGTCTGGGTGACTTTGCATACATCAATGGGGTGAGTATGTTTAGAAACGGGTGTGAGATCTAGAGGTGTATGAAGAAAGACATAAAGGGATCCTCCAGGGAAAAGTGGTACACTGTATAGAAACGTGTTATCTGTCATTGTACAGGAGGGGGAGGAGGTGAGCTGTGACATCACCTAATGTGAATGGTGGATCCTGTGTTATCTACTGTATATAGAGATGTTATCAGTCATTGTACAGGAGGGGGAGGAGGTGAGCTGTGACATCACCTAATGTGAATGGTGGATCCTGTGTTATCTACTATATATAGAGCTGTTATCAGTCATTGAACAGGAGGAGGAGGTGAGCTGTGACATCACCTATTGTGAATGATGGATTCTATGTCATCTACTGTATATAGAGCTGTTATCAGTCATTGTACAGGAGGAGGTGAGCTGTGACATCACCTATTGTGAATGGTGGATCCTATGTTTTTACCCTTCGCCACGACAGCACCCACTGGAGGTATAGGATCCGCCCCACTTGGAACAAGAAACCCTACAGGAAGATAAAAAGGGGCGGTCCGGCTTTCCTCCTCAGTTTTGGTTTTCAGTTCCCAGGGAACCTCAGGATGATCCTTCAGGAAGACGTACCTGGGCCATAGGCACGCCGCCTGCGCAGTGTCCATGAGAATGGCAGGGGCTGCGGTCTGGAAGCAGCATCGGGGGAGACTCTGTTAGACAGCTCCCCCCTCGTCTGATGGCTAAAGGTGATGTCCGGGAAGGGCCACCCGGTCTCACCTAGGGGCGCGCCAGGCGGCACCAAGCATGCAGGAGCCACCGCTGTGGGAAGCGGTAAGTGCGCCAGTGGCGCGAAGGAAAAAAAAAAGAGAGGCAGCGGTGGCGGCAGCGTCGGGAGAAGCGCGGGCCGCATACAAAAGCGGCGGCGCGGTAGCCGGCCGGCGCAGATGCTCCTAGGCCCCAGAAGTAATGAGTCAACTTCCGGGGCATGATGGCTGAGGAGTGCAACGGCGCATGCGCGGTAAACCCGGGGAGGAGGAGCGACTTTCGGGAGAAGAAAAAAAAAAAAAGATCTATTTAAACCAGCGCCGCAGCTTAGCAGCAGGATGCCATGTCATCCCCAGCGGAAGTACACGCTCCAGCAGGAGACTCTGCGGGGGGCAGCTCCTCCAGGGACCGCGCTACCAGGACAGACACCGCCCGCAGGAGCGAGGCGGGAGAGTCAAGACCTAGGACAGGATCTCAGCCATCTGATCCGGTAATAAAAAGCTTCACTGGGTGAGTGTGCAATATATATACTCTGCCTATTAAGCTGACCTCTACCTCCCCCCTTCTCCTTCGCCATGTCTCCCCTCTTCCAGGCGAAGAAAAAATCCAAACAAAAAGAATGCGCTTTATGCGCTGAGCCTCTCCCTGACTCCTACCCCAAAAAGCTCTGTAAGCAATGCACCAGAGAGCCTAGACAAGGGTCGGCAGTGTCTTCAAAGGACATTCGGGCCATAATTAGGGAGGAAATACAAGCTATCACCCGTGCCTGTACTCCCTCAGAAGCTAGGAGCAAAAAACAGGTGACCATCAGCTCAGAGTCAGAGGAAGAACAGGGGATAATCTCTGATTCTTCACTCGCATCGTCGTCCTCATCATCATCAGACATGGAGGGACGATCTTGTTTTCCCCTGGATAGTGTGGATAACCTAGTCAAATCCATGAGGAACACTATGGGGTGTGAGGAGACAAGGGGCCCCCAAACCGCACAAGAAATAATGTTTGCGGGGTTGGCGGAAAAGAAAAGGAGAGCGTTTCCAGTAATACCGACAGTAAAGCCCTAATAAAGAGAGAGTGGGAAAAACACGATCAAAGAAGTTTTCTCCCATCGGCCTCCAAGAGGAAGTATCCATTTAGCGATGACGAGCTGTTAAAATGGACCAAAGTTCCAAAGGTTGATGCCGTTGCAGCCTCTACCTCGAAGCAGTCTACTATTCCGGTAGAGGACGCAGGCTTATTGGCGGACCCGCTAGACCGTAAAGCGGAGTCATCATTAAAAAGGTCTTGGGAGTCTACCACAGGGATTTTTAAGCCAGCAGTAGCCAGCACATGCACCGCCAGGTCTATGCTCATATGGTTGGACCAATTAGATCAACAAATCGAGCAGAAGGTGTCTAGGGGAAAACTACGGGCCGCTATTCCATTAATTAAAGGGGCGGCAGCCTTCATGGCCGATGCATCGGCAGACACCCTACGGCTGGCAACGAGACCGGATGGTCTTGTACACAACGCCAGGCGGGCGCTATGGATGAAGAGCTGGAAGGGGGACGCGCAATCAAAATCTAAGATTTGCGCAACCCCGTGCGAGGGGGAGTTTCTCTTTGGGAAAGCCCTAGATGACATACTTGCCAAAGCGAAAGAAAGGAAGAAGGCCTTCCCTGATCCTTCTATCCCTTTCTACAGGAGAACCTTTAACCCCTTCACTACCAAGGGTGGTTTGCACATTAACTACCGGGCCAATTTTTACAATTCTGACCACTGTACCTTTATGAGGTCATAACTCTGGAACGCTTTCATGGATCCCGGTGATTCTGACATTGTTTTCTCGTGACATATTGTACTTCATGTTAGTGGTAAAATTGCATTCAAATAACTTGCATTTATTTGTGAAAAAAACGGAAATTTGGCGAAAATTTTGAAAATTTCGCAATTTTCCAACTTTGAATTTTTATGCCCTTAAATCACAGCGATACGGCACACAAAAAACTTAATACATAACATTTCCCACATGTTTACTTTACATCAGCACAATTTTGGAACCAAAATTTTTTTTTGTTAGGAAGTTATAAGGGTTAAAAATTGACCAGCGATTTCTCATTTTTGCAACACCATTTTATTTTTAGGGACCACTTCACATTTGAAGCCACTTTGAGGGGTCTATATGATAGAAAATACCCAAAAGTGACACCATTCTAAAAACTGCACCCCTTAAGGTGCTTAAAACCACATTCAAGAAGTTTATTAACCCTTTAGGTGCGTCACAGGAATTTTTTGAATATTAAAAAAAAAAATGAACATTTAACTTTTTTTCACAAAAAAAATACTTCAGGTTCAATTCTCTTTATTTTACCAAGGGTAACAGGAGAAATTGGACTGCAAAAGTTATTGTGCAATTTGTCCTGAGTACGCTGATACCTGATATGTGGGGGGGAACCACTGTTTCGGCGCATGGCAGAGCTCAGAATGGAAGGAGCGCTGTTTGACTTTTTCAATGCAAAATTGGCTGGAATTCAGATCGGACGCCATGTCACGTTTGGCGAGCCCCTGATGTACCTAAACAGTGGAAACCCCCCCAAGTGACCCCATTTTGGAAACTAGACCCCCCAAGGAACTTATCTAGATATGTGGTGAGAACTTTGAACCCACAAGGGCTTCACAGAAGTTTATAACGTACAGCAGTACAATTAAAAAATCATATTTTTTCCACAAAAATGATCTTTTCACCCTCAATTTTTATTTTTCCAAGGGTAACAGGACCCTAAAAGTTATTGTGCAATTTGTCCTGAGTACGCTGATACCCCATATGTGGGTGTAAATGACTATTTGGGCGCATAGCAGAGCTCGGAAGGGAAGCAGCGCCATTTGACGTTTTTGGCTAGAATTGAGATCGGACACCATGTCGCGTTAGGAAAGCCCCTGATGTACCAAAACAGTAGAAACCCCCCACAAATGACACCATTTTGGAAACTAGACCCCCCAAGGAACTTATCTAGATGTGTGGTGAGCACTTTGAACCCCCCAGTGCTTCACTGAAGTTTATAACGTCCGGGCGTGAAAATAAAAAAATCGTATTTTTTCCACAAACATGATCTTTTAGTCCCCATTTTTTTATTTTCCCAAGGGTAACAGGAGAAATTGGACCCCAAAAGTTGTTGTCCAATTTGTCCTGAGTATGCTGATACCTCATATGTGGGAGAAAACTACTGTATGGGCACACGTCGGGGCTCGGAAGGGAAGTAGTGACGTTTTGGAATGCAGACTTTGATGGAATGGTCTGCGGGTGTCATGTTGCGTTTGGAGAGCCCCTGATGTACCTAAACAGTGGAAACCCCCCACAAGTGACCCCATTTTGGAAACTAGACCCCCTACTGAACTTATCTAGATGTGTGGTGAGCACTTTGAACCCCCCAGTGCTTCACAGAAGTTTATAACGCCTGGGCGTGAAAATAAAAAAAACATTTTTTTCCGCAAAATTATATTTTTGCCCCCAATTTTTTATTTTCCTAAGGGTAACAGGAGAAATTGGACCCCAAAAGTTGTTTTGTAATTTGTCCTGAGTAGGCTGATACCCTACATGTGGGGGTAAAACACTGTTTGGGCACATGGCAGAGCTTGGAAGGGAAGGAGCACCATTTGACTTTTTCAACGCAGAATTGGCTGGAATTGAGATCAGACGCCATGTTGCCTTTGGAGAGCACCTGATGTGCCCAAACAGTGGAAACCCCCAATTATAACTCCAACCCTAACCTCAACACACCCCTAACCCTATTCTGAGCCCTAACCCTAACCCTAGCCCTAACCCTAGCCCTAACCCTAGCCCTCGCCCTAACCCTAGCCCTAGCCCTAACCCTAGCCCTAGCCCTAACCCTAGCCCTAACCCTAGCCCTAACCCTAGCCCTAACCCTAACCCTACCCTAACCCTAGCGGGAAAATGGAAATAAATACATTTTCTTTTAGTTTTATTATTTTTCCCTAACTAAGGGGGTGATAACGGGGGGGTTTGATTTACGATTTATGGCGGTTTTTATGTTTGGCGGCTGTCGCACGCTAAAAGACGCTTTTTATTGTAAAAATAGTTTTTGCATCACCACATATTGTGAGCTATAATTTTTCCGTATTTTGACCCACCGAGTCATGTGAGGTCTTATTTTTTGCGGGACGAGTTGACGTTTTTATTGGTACCATTTTCGGGCACGTGACATTTTTTGATTGCTTTTTATTCCGATTTTTGGGACGCAGAATGAACAAAAACCAGCGTTTCATGAATTTCTTTTGGGGGGTGCGTTTACACCGTTCCGCCTGCAGTAAAATTGATAACGCGTTTTTATTCTTCGGGTCAGTACGGTTACAGCGATACCTCATTTAGGTCGTTTTTTTATGTTTTGTCGGTTTTTTGCAATGAAAACAATTTTATATAAAAAATAATTATTTTTGTATCGCTTTATTCTGCGAGCTATAACTTTTTTATTTTTTTGCGGATGATGCTGTATGGTGGCTCGTTTTTTGCGGGACAAGATGACTTTTTCAGCGGTACCATGGATATTTATATGCGTCTTTTTGATCGCGCGTTATTGCACTTTTTGTTCGGTGGTATGATAATAAATCATTATTTTTTGCTTCGTTTTTTATTTTTATTTTTTAAGGGGTTCACTAAAGGGGTTAACTAATGGGACAGTTTTATAGGGCAGGTCATTACGGACGCGGCGATACCAAATATGTGTACTTTTATTGTTTTTGTTTTTTTTATTTTGAAAAAATGGATTTATTGGGGAATATTTTTTTTTTTTTTAATTTATTTAGTGATTTTTTTTTTAATTATTTTTAACACTTTTTTTTTTTTTTTTTACTTTATTACCTTGTCCCAGGTGGGACATCACTGTCCTGTGACAGATCGCTGATCTGTCACATCACAGATCACTGTGACAGATCAGCGATCTGTCACAGGCACTGCTGCAGACTTCCTCATGCCTGCGCTTTGCAGGCAGTGAGGAAGTCAGCTCCCTGCAGGCCCCCGTCGCCATCTTGGATCCGGGGGCCTGTAGGGAAAGAGCCCCCCGCAGCAGCGCTGCACATTGCGCTGCCGTGGGGGGCTCAGGGAAGCACGGAGGGAGCCCCCTCCCTGCCGATGCTTCCCTTTAACCCCCGGTACACCGCTATCGCGTTTGATCGCGGTGTGCAAGGGGTTAACGTGTCGGGGGCGGTCCGTGACCGCCCCTGACACATTGTGCCGGGTGTCAGCTATGATAATTAGCTGACACTCGGCCGCGATCAGTGGCGCTCACCACGTGGGCGCCGCTGATCGCGATGACGTAATATTCCGTCCATGGTAATTAGGTCCATGGTCACATGGACGGAATATTACGTCAATTGTAGGTAAGGGGTTAAAAGGCGACCGTTTGAAAGAAGGAGACAAGCGGAGAGATCAAATAGATGGCCCACGAAGGAGGAAAAGCAAAAGGGTAGCATGTTTAGAGGTTCAACATTCCGAAAGGAAAATAAATACTAAAAAATGAGTCCTCCCGGTAAGGGGTAGATTAAAATTTTTTTCTTCAAAATGGGAACAAATAACTTCGAGTCCATGGATCCTAAATTTAATTAAAGAGGGAATAAAAATAGAATTTCTTCAAATCCCTTATAATTTCTTTATCATAACCCGCCTTAACTCTATAGTAGAATCATAGAATCGTAGAGTTGGAAGGGACCTCCTGGGCCATCTGGTCCAACCCCCTGCTCAAAGCAGGATTCGCTAAATCATCCCAGTCAGATGTCTGTCCAGCCTCTGTTTGAAGACTTCCATTGAAGGAGAACTCACCACTTCTCGTGGCAGCCTGTTCCACTCATTGATCACTCTAACTGTCAAAAAGTTTTTTCTAATATCTAATCTGTGTCTCCTCCCATTCAGTTTCATCCCATTGCTTCTAGTCTTTCCTTGTGCAAATGAGAATAAAGTTGATCCTTCTACAATGTGACAGCCCTTTAGATATTTGTAGACAGCTATTAAGTCTCCTCTCAGTCTTCTCTTTTGCAAACTAAACATTCCCAAATCCTGCAACCTTTCCTCATAAGACAGGGTTTGCAGACCGGTCACCATTCTGGTCGCTCTTTTCTGAACTTGCTCCAGTTTGTTGATGTCTTTTTTAAAATGTGGTGCCCAAAACTGGACACAATATTCCAGATGAGGTCTGACCAAAGAGGAGTAGAGGGAAATAATGACTTCACGTGATCTAGACTGTATGCTTCTGTTAATACATCCTAGAATTGCATTTGCCTTTTTTGCTGCTGCATCACACTGTTGACTCATATTCAGTCTGTGATCTATTAGTATACCCAAGTCTTTTTCACATGTGCTGTCACATAGCCCTATTCCTCCCATTCTATATATGCTTTTTCCATTTTTATTGCCCAGATGTAGTACTTTGCATTTCTCCCTGTTAAAAACCATTCTGTTAGTTGCTGCCCACTTCTCCAGTTTATTTAAATCTTTTTGAATCCTCTCTCTCTCTTCTCTAGTATTAGCTATCCCTCCTAGCTTTGTGTCATCAGCAAATTTAATCAGTTTACCCTCAATTCCTTCATCTAAATCGTTGATAAAGATGTTGAACAATACAGGGCCCAGGACAGAGCCCTGTGGTACCCCACTTGAGACATTCTTCCAACTGGATGTGCAGCCATTTACAACCACTCTTTGGGTCCGATCACTAAGCCAGTTATGAATCCACCTAACAGTTGCCTTGTCCATTCCATACTTAATCATTTTTTCAATAAGGATTGTATGAGAGACTTTGTCAAATGCTTTGCTGAAGTCAAGATATACTATATCTACAGCATTTCCTTGATCCACCCAATCAGTGATACCGTCATAGAAGGAAATTAAGTTAGTCTGACATGACTTATTAGTTACAAACCCATGCTGACTCTGTTTAATCACTTCATTCTTATCCAGGTATTGACATACATGTTGTTTAATAATTTGTTCAAAGATCTTTCCTGGTATAGAAGTCAGACTCACCGGCCTATAGTTACCTGGGTCCACCTTCTTCCCCTTTTTGAAGATAGGAACAACATTTGCTCTTCTCCAGTCTTCTGGCACTTCTCCTGTTCTCCAAGAATTTTCAAAGATTATAGAGAGGGGTTCAAAAATTTCTTCTGCTATCTCCTTCAGTACTCTGGGGTGTAATTCATCTGGACCTGGAGACTTGAATTCATTTAGGCTAGCTTAGTGTTTCCTCACTATCTAAACTAAAGGCCCTCGAAGTACAAATTCAGAGCCTACTATCCAAGGGGGTTTTAGCAGAAGTCCCAGAGGGACAAGAGGGTAGAGGCTTCTACTCTCCTTTATTTTTAATTTCCAAACCAGACGGTACGTTTAGGACAATTATAAATTTAAGGAAACTTAATACGTTTATAAAAAATAAGTTTAAAATGGAATCAATCAGATCCACCATAAAACTTCTCTTTCCAATCTGTGTAATGGCGGGGATTGACTTGAAGGATGCTTACTATCATGTTCCTATTCATGATAGATACCAAAGGTACCTAAGGGTCGCGGTGGTTTTCGAAGGCAAGATCCGTCATTTTCAGTATACGGCCATGCCTTTCGGCTTCACCAAAGTGATGGCAGAGGTGATGGCCTATCTTCGTCAGAAAGACACTCTAATCGTGCCTTATCTGGATGACTTCTTAATTATCGGGAACTCGGTCACCCAGTGTACCAGACGTGTGGCTGACGCTGTCTCATCTTTGCAGGATCTAGGCTGGATCATCAACTTCCAGAAGTCCAGACTCGTTCCGCGTTCCCTTCAGATGTTCTTAGGATTCCAGTTAGACTCCACAACCCAGAGATGCCTACTCCCTCAGGTAAAAATTACACTCACAAAAGAGAAGGTGGAGGTAGCCATAAATAGACCACGTATGTCTCTGAGAGGGGCAATGTCGCTATTGAGGTCGCTCTCTTCCTGTGCCCCGGCAGTCCAGTGGGCCCATTATCACGTCCGCACACTGCAGCATCAGATCCTCCGAGAGGACAAGCGACATAGTGGTCACCTCGAGAGCAAGATAACCTTGTCACAGGAGGTCTTGGCTTCTCTAGAATGGTGGCTAGATGATAACCATCTGTCCACAGGAGTCCCATGGGTCATAGTACCATCTTGTATCCTAACCACCATTGCTAGCCCCCACGGCTTGGGAGCCCATATGGGGAATAGCTTTTGTCAAGGAAGGTGGAATGGAGATGAACTAGGCTACTCATCTAATCTAAAAGAACTGACGGCGGTATATAATGCTCTACACCATTTTCTTCCACAGCTCCAACGGAAGCATGTCAGGATCTTATCGGACAACACCACTACAGTGGCCTACATAAACAGACAGGGAGGTACTTGATCAGAGACTCTGATGTCTTCTGCGGCAAGAATCTTAAACTTAGCCGAAAGTTATTTGTTGTCCCTCTCGGCCCTCCATATCAGGGGAGAGAACAACCAGGAGGCAGACTTCTTAAGCCGACACACACTTCGACAAGGGGAGTGGTGCCTCAATCGCCGAATCTTCAAGGACATAGTAGCTCTATGGGGGCAACCTCAGATGGACCTCTTTGCCACGAAAAAGAACAGACAGATAAAAGCGTTTGCCTCCCTGTCCCCATCAGATCATCCAGACATATTGGACGCCCTCCAGGCCTCATGGAAGTTCAACCTGGCATATGCCTTCCCTCCGATAATTCTCCCACCACAGGTCATTCGGAAGATCAGAGAGGACAAGGCGAGAGTAATTTTGATAGCACCATTCTGGCTCAAGAGACCTTGATTCTCATGGCTACGAATTATGTCGGTTACAGATCCGTGGGTTCTCCCTTCGATTCCCAACCTACTCTCCCAAGGCCCTTTTCTCCACCACCCAGGTGGACAGCTTACACTTGACGGCGTGGAATTTGAAAGGCAGCTACTAAGATCGAGGGGGTTTTCTGAAACACTAATTGCTACGCTCCTACAGAGCAGGAAGCAATCCACTACCCAAATTTATACAAAGATATGGAAAAAATTCCTGCAGTTTCATACAGCGCCTCATACCACAGAAGTTCCGATAGTTCCTATCTTGGAATTTCTACAGAAAGGGAAGGACTTGGGCCTGGCAGTAAACACGCTGAAAGTCCAAGTGTCTGCATTAGGCGCACTGTACGGCCATAATGTAGCAGGAAATAAGTGGATATCACGATTCATTACAGCTTGCGAACGGATAACTCCGGTTCACATACCTGCAATCCCGGCATGGGACTTAAATCTGGTCTTAGACGCTCTTATGGAAGAACCCTTCGAGCCGATAGACACGATATCCCTGAAATACTTGTCACTCAAAACGGCCCTCTTAGTGGCACTGACGTCGGCTAGGAGAGTGAGTGATATCCAAGCCTTAGCCATAGACCCACCCTTTTTTCAGATATACCAGGATAGGTTAATATTAAAACCAGACCCCTCATACCTGCCTAAGGTATCAACAAGGTTCCATAGATCTCAAGAGATACTTCTCCCGACCTTCTTTGGAGACCCCTTCACTCCGGAGGAGTGGAAATTCCACACTTTGGACGTTAGAAGAACTGTCCTAAAATATATTGAGAGGTCCAGGAGCTGGAGGCAGTGTAGGGCTCTGTTCATATCTTTTCAGGGCTGTAAAAAAGGGTACGGAGTCACGAAGAGCACCTTTCCCGATGGATCAGGGATGCCATTCGCTTAGCCTACTCCGCGAAAAATGAAGAGCCTCCGGAGAACATCAGAGCACATTCCTCCAGAGCAGCGGCAACCTCCTGGGCCGAGAGGGGAGACGTTCCGATTGAAGCCATATGTAAGGCAGCAATTTGGTCAACCCCTTCTACCTTCTATAATCACTATAGACTTGACCTTTCATCAACTTCTGACCTAAGTTTTGGCAGGACTGTCCTTGGCATGGTGGTCCCACCCAGGTGATAGTCTCTGGAATCTCTCCAGTGGGTGCTGTCGTGGCGAAGGGTAAAAAGCCGGATTACTTACCGGTAATGCTCTTTTAATGAGTCCACGACAGCACCCGCTCACTACCCTCCCTGCTAAGATATCAATTAGAAAGTGTATCTGCTAAGGATGAATATGTAAAAATTAGTAAAACAAAGACATTGCCTAACCTTTGGCGGTCCTCCTGGTACTCTGAAATACAAAAGTAAGGCGGACCGCCCCTTTTTATCTTCCTGTAGGGTTTCCTGTTCTAAGTGGGGCGGATCCGATACCTCCAGTGGGTGCTGTCATGGACTCATTAAAAGAGCATTACCGGTAAGTAATCCGGCTTATCTACTGTATATAGAGCTGTTATCAGTCATTGTATAGGATGGGGAGGAGGTGAGCTGTGACATCACCTATTGTGAATGGTGGATCCTGTGTTATCTCCTGTATATATTGTAAATCTGCATGATATGATAATGAGACTACTGAAAAGTCTTTTGTACAGAACAGGAAGTGTGAGTCTAGTGTGAGGACTAGTGAGAAGATCGCAATGTTTCGAAATGTTTTTTCTTTATGTATAGTCAAATGACAAAAAATATAACAAATGAAAAAAAAAATCAGACGGGATGATTTATGCTCAGATTGTTCCTTTAAGAACGAAGACTCGACTTATTTATTTTGAACACTCTTCTTATTTTGATTCTTTTACCTTTTTTTCAGATACGGATCTTATTTGATTTGGAAAGAGTTGGGAGGATTTACTAAAGACGCAGTGGTGCCTCTTGGGGTATATGGCACGTACCTGGCTCTGAACTGGTCGTGGATTCGAGTTTTTTTGGGCGCCCACAAAATGAAACTGGTAATTTAGAATTAACCCCTTAAACCCCCCCTTAGCTTTTTTCGGAATTGCATTTCCGTTTTTTTTGCTCTCCTCCTTCCCAGAGCCATATTTTTAATTTTACCGTCACTGTGGCCATGTGAGGGTTTATTTTTTGCGGGACGAGTTGTACTTTTGAACGACGCCATTAGTTTTACCATGTCGTGTACTAGAAAACAGGGGAAAAAAATTCCAAGTGCGGTGAAATTAAAAAAAAAAAAGTGCAATCCCACAATTGTTTTTTGTTTGGCTTTTTTGCTGGGTTTACTAAATGCTAAAACTGACCTGCCATTATGATTCTCCCGGTCATTACGAGTTCATAGACACCAAACATGTCTAGGTCCTTTTTTTTTATCTAAGTGGTGAAAAAAAATTCCAAACTTTGCTAAAAAAAAGAAAAAAATGGCGCAATTTTCTGAGACCTGTTGCGTCTCCATTTTTCGTGATCTCTGGTTGGTTGAGGGCTTATTTTTTGCGCACCGAGCTGACGAATTTAGTGATACCATTTTGGTGTAGATACGATCTTTTGATCGCCCATTATTGCATTTTAATGCAGTGTTGCAGTGACCAAAAAAACAATTCTGACGTTTTGATTTTTTTTCCCGCTACGCCGTTTAGCGATGAGGTTAATCCTT
Organism: Dendrobates tinctorius; assembly: GCF_039654945.1. NCBI lineage: Eukaryota > Metazoa > Chordata > Amphibia > Anura > Dendrobatidae > Dendrobates > Dendrobates tinctorius. The sequence goes on from NW_027361688.1 coordinate 12,943,858, forward strand.
TTTTTTATTGACTGGCGATTCTGAACGCGGCGATACCAAATATGTCTATGTTTGATTTTATTTTTATTGTTTTATTTTGAATGACTCAAAAGATTTTTAAACTTTTTTTTTTTTTTTTTTTACTTTTGCCATGCTTCAATAGTCTCCATAGGAGAATAGAAGCTGGCACAACTCGATCGGCTCAGCTACATAGAGGCAATAAGCAGACCACTGCGTGACCCTCACAGCAAGCCGACACTGACAACCATAGAGGTCTCCAGGAGACCTCGGGTTGTCATGCCGACAAACCGATGTCCCGCGATCACGTGACGCAGGTCATTGGTGTGCGTACTTCCCGCACAATTGCCGGAAGCGCCATTTAAATGCCGCTGTGAGCGTTTGACAGCGGCATTTAACTAGTTAATAGCCGCGGGTGGATCGCAATTCCACCCGCGGCTATTGCGGGCACATGTCAGCTGTTCAAAACAGCTGACATGTCCCGGGAAAGATGTGGGCTTACCGCCGGAGCCCACATCAAAGGGAGGGATACCGACATCGGCGTACTATTACGCCCGATGACGGTAAGGGGTTAAATTCTGAAATTTAGAGTACAGAGCATCGCAGCTATGATAGAAAGGAGTCGGGACACCCAGGTCATGACAGCTATCATAGAAAGGAGTCAGAACGCGCAGAGCATCGCAACTATGATAGAAAGGAGTCTTGACACGCAGAGCATCGCAGCTATGATAGAAAGGAGTCAGGACACGCAGAGCATCACAGCTATGATAGAAAAGAGTCAGGACACGCAGAGCATCGCAGCTATGATAGAAAGGAGTCTTGACACGCAGAGCATCACAGCTATGATAAAAAGGATTCAGGACACGCAGAGCATCACAGCTATGATAGAAAAGAGTCAGGACACGCAGAGCATCGCAGCTATGATAGAAAGGAGTCTTGACACGCAGAGCATCACAGCTATGATAAAAAGGATTCAGGACACGCAGAGCATCACAGCTATGATAGAAAAGAGTCAGGACACGCAGAGCATCGCAGCTATGATAGAAAGGAGTCAGGACACGCAGAGCATTGCAGCTATGATAGAAAGGAGTCAGGACATGCAGAGCATTGCAGCTATGATAGAAAGGAGTCTTGACACGCAGAGCATCGCGGCTATGATAAAAAGGAGTCAGGACACGCAGGGCATCGCAGCTATGAAAGGAGTCAGAACATTCAGGGCATCACAACATGCTGTGCATCTACAGTCTGTTGATAGTGCATTGTTGAGCTTTCGGAAACATTTATTGTTTGAACTACTTATGCGGCTTTTGTTCAGTATGCTATGGACAAATCTTAAATACTGGCAATGTCACGGTCACTTTCAATAGTGTGTCAATAGTGATGTGCTTATATATTGTATAATTTTTATTACAGGCGTTTTTCCAAAGTGTTCTGATGACCGGATCCGCAGCCGCTACGGTTGTCGTCTGGTTCCCCATTAATAGAACAGCCGCCTGCCTGATGTCCCCCACTGTTGCTTGGTTGTCACTGGCCACTGCCTGGAGCTATTGGTTTTGGAGGAACAACCTAGACAAGGAAAAACAGAAGTGATGTTTAGAATTCCACCATAAATTTTCCGACGAGAGAATCTTACACCCTTTTGCACTGTATTAAAGGGGTTGTCCAGGGGTCGCCTATAGAAGTCCAGCCCTACGGCTAAAGTGTGATGTTCCAGGCCTGTATATTGTGGAGCAGCAACAAGATGATTGTTCGGGGTCGGATCTGGAAAACTGCTTCAATGAATTACAATCTGATCTTGTACTGAAAGCATACATGTTTGTTTTAATTTAATTTTGCTCTAATTTTGTTGTATTAATAGTATTAATAAAGACAATTAAAATTCATTGCTCTCAGATTATATAGAAAGTCTTTTTTCCTTTCAAAGCTCAACCATTTGTGTTGCAAACCTCAAATACTTCCTAATTTACCAGCAGGAAGTTGTTAGCATTTTCTGCCATATTACAGGTACAGTGGAGCTGCGGCCCCGTCTCTCCAAGCTGGCCATGCACTTACATACCGATCTGCAGATCTGGCTTCTTTTATTAGTATGTAATAATTGTCGGTTAGTCATACACATGAGGGGGCATGCCGGGCTGTCAGCATTGTGAGTGACAGGCCATCCTATAGTATGCACATAAGCGCTGGCCTGTCAATCTTGCAGTCCAATTGGGCCGGGTATGCTGGACATCCTCCAGCTGACGTCTTTTCAGGATGAATGCCTGCCTATTTAGCTGGCTGGCTATGCTGGGACTATTGCCAGTCGTAGTTTTCAGCTCAGTAGTGTGTTTGCTCTGTGCTCTAAATTCTGATATTCTGATCTTTGTTGTCGGACCTTAGATTTGCCTCTTGACTACTTGTTTGTATTACTTATCCCTTTTGCCTTGACACACTCTGACCTTGGAATTCTGACCCCGGACTGTGATCTGACTATGCCTATGTCTCTTTCCCCGTTTATGACATACCCTCCTGACTCTTGACTTTTGAACTCCTTGTCTTCCTCGACTCACGACTTGTCCGTGAGAACTGACTCCGCGTCACAATCACATTTCTTGCTGCTGGCAATCGTGGTTTTGTTAGGCCAGCGAGATACAAATCTTGGGTAACACACTAGTATACCCGCACACCAAGCTTTCCAGCACCAAACAGGTACACTTCTAACACTCTTGCATACACAAGGTAACACAACCAGACTATACTTTCCCTCTTCGAGGTTGTGGGTACATTTATAGCACAGGCTATACTTTCCCTCTTCGAGGTTGTGGGTACATTTAAAGCACAGACTATACTTTCCCTCTTCGAGCTTGTGGGTACTGCACAGGCTATACTTTCCCTCTTCAAGGCTGTGGGTACTGCACAGGCTATACTTTCCCTCTTCAAGGCTGTGGGTACTTTTGAAGCACAGGCTATACTTTCCCTCTTCGAGCTTGTGGGTATGTTGAGAGCAGCAAAGAACAAACATTCAATTTTTCAATTTTAGAATTAATAAAGAAAAGATATAGTGCTTTCAGAAATCAAAAAGGTGAAATAAGAAAGAAATATACACACATGGCCCAACAGTACTAGACTAAAAAGGAGAAATCCAAAAGCTGATTTAGATCAGTGATACATTTTCTGCGGCAAGGACAATGTCGAAATTAGGACAGATCTACAATTCTCGTTATTTCTTCTGGGTGTGACACTGAGTGTCTATGGATGAGATCTTTTAAAGGGTCCCATCCAGACCCCTCATCCTGGTCAGGTGAAAGGAGGATGGCTAATGCGGCACACACAGTCAAGTTCAGTGCGCATGTGCAAACACACTGGTAAGCATTCGCTCTAGGAGTGAGCGCTGGCTATCACAAACTAGGGCCGTCCTCGAGATGTTAGTTGAGGGGGTGTAACTGTGCATCCTGCTCATGGTCACGTCATGGGTGCACCGTAGCTCCTCCGTTACCTATGGATTAAAAGTTCTTTTCACAATCACTGGTCCAGTATTATGCATAGTGCTTGTATAATTTTTATAAGGGAAAAGTCCCCTATATCATGGTATGGTTAGTCTGAAAGGCATTTTGTGAGTGACAGACTTCCTTTAAGATTGTTCAGCAGTTTCATGCAGCGCCTTCCAAATAACCCTAACGTTATGTATTCTGTATGACAATTTTAGCCACCGCTATTGTATTAAAGGGAATCCGTCATCAGGTTTTTGCCACCTAATCTGAGAGCAGTATAATGTAGGGACAGAGATGCTGATTCCACATATGTGTCACTTACTGGGCTGCTTGCTGTTGTTTTGATGAAATCACTGTCTTATCAGCAGGAGATTATCAGTAGCGGACCAGTAAATCGGCTGTAGGTAGTCCAGCCACGCCCCCATCACTGATAGGCAGCTTTCTGTGTACATGGGTAGAACACTGCCAATCAGTGGTGTGGGCGGGGTTATGCAGAGCTCAGCATTTAGAGAACTGTTAAATCTGCTGCAGAGAAAACTGTGATTTTATCAAAATGACAACACCGCAGCTCAGTAAGTGATACATCGCTGGAATCAGGCTCTCTACCCTTACATTATGCTGCAAAACATGCCTTACTTTTGTACTTCACTATATATATTTATGGTAACTTGTTCACAAAATTGTGCGATCTAAGACTTAGGTGTATAGTAGTTGTTTTTATTTATTGTATTTTTTTTAGATGCCTAGACACCAATGGAACTTTTGGTTTTGGACATATAAAAATGATTCTGCCCTAATAGTGCCAGTCTATTATCTACAATATGGCTTGGGGCGCTTATATTATAGAGATTAAGGTAATTTGATCAAGTTGTTCTGCAATCTGGTGACCTCTATCACAAACTTTGCAAGGGCAGACTGCACGCCGAACCTCCGCACGCTGCCCACAAACGTTGCCTGCTAGTGTATACGGGTGAATATGCTTTTCTTATAATTATCTTGATTATGTGGCTAAAATGGACCTGCTGGATAACTAGTGCTGAACCCCTGAGGAAGCCACCTTCCTGGCGATACGCGTAGGGATATCGCATGCCCCCTAATCCTCCTTGGCTTTTATTGCAGTGTTCTTTTCGCTCATATTTATGATTATTTCTATATTTATAGCTATATTTGATTTGGTTTATTATCTGGGACCTTTATATTTTGCATAGATTTTCTTAGCGCTTGTTGTATTTTTTATGCCAGTGGGTTTTCTATCTTATATGATGAGTTAGGGGGTATTTTTTTTGACCCCCCCCCCAATACTTATGTCGTTTTGAAAGTTGAAATACTTAGTTTTAGGCAGTTATGCTCTTTTTAAATGTTTTTGTTGTTGTTGTTTTTTTTTTTTTGCCAAATGGATTATTTGTACTGATAGTTTGAGTTAATCAGCAAGTTTTTATTATGTAATCTGACAGCATCATGATGTAGGGGCAGAGACCCTGATTCCGGCAATGTGTCCCTTTACTGGGCTGCTTGCTGTAGTTTTGATAACATCCATGATTTCACTGCTGTGGATGTAGCAGTCTTCAGAATACTGAGCCCAGTATAACCCCGCCCACACCACCGATTGGCCGCTTCCTGTGTACACTGTGAACAAGCTGCCAATCAGTGGGGGGGGCGTGGTTGGACTAGGTGGTACAAAATACCTAGTCCTGCAGTGATAATCTGCTGATAAAACACTGATTGTATTGAAACTAACTTGACTAAGTGACACATCCCTGGAATCAGGTGGAATCAGGCTCTCTGCCCCTACGCTATGCTGCTGTTAAATAGCCAAAACCCACAGACAGATTCCCTTTTTTCTGCCATTAATGCAGGAAAAGCACCGACTATTATCTCACGTACATGGTTCTTATCGAGTTCAAGTTCAGCAAAAACAAGTTTAATGTTGGACTTTAGTCTCCCTCTATTCGTTCCCTAACATCTGATCCTGGCCTCCCCGCTATACAGTCTGCAGAGGCGTATCGGCGAGGTAATAACGAGCACCTCGCCCACGGGTCCCGCGGATAGGGGCCACATAGAGAGACATTATTACTGGATGGGGAACATTGTTAGTAGATGGGGGGCCACAATATTAAAGATATACTGATTGAAGTTTAGGTTGTGAGCCCCGATGGGGACAGAGATGATGAAGTCTGTAAAGTGCTGCGGAATATGATGGCGCTATATAAGCAAGAAAAAAAATAAGAGAAGGACATTATGACTGTATGGGGGGCACAAAGAGGAATTTTACAATTGTACGGGGGCCACAAAAGGGAACCTAAATTAATAATGTATGGGGGCCACAAGGGAGGACACTTATACAGGGAGAAAGGCACAAATAGGGACATCACCACTGCAATATATGTCATTTTTGGGCAGAATATAACTAATAATTCCGCCATATAGTGCAGAAGCTGTGTACCGCACACCGTACAGCGCGACGCGGATGATTGGACGCACCCTGGTTATGCAACTGCTTAGCGAGAAGTTATATAAGACGAGTTCTACTGCGCCACCTGGTGGCCACAAAATGTAAAACACAGGGATGGACATTTCATAATCAAGTCAATGAAGGAATTGCCATCTATGCCATTTCCTATACACACTCCTGTTCACAAGTCTTTAGTTCATGAATTCATGTTTTTATTTTTGATGTTCAGGATTGTTGTCAACCATGATGCCCCCCTGGCTTCCAGCTGTTGGGTTCACCATCCTCCCATCAGTAGGGAGCGCCATTGGACAGATTGGAACAGGCGAGCAAATGAACACCTGGTTTGTGACACTGCGGAAACCAAGATGGGCCCCTCCAAACTGGGTGTTCCCACCGGTATGGGCAACATTAAATACGTCAGTGGGGTGAGTGCGTTGTGAAACTGGAGTGGGATCCACAAATATACGAACAAAGACTTAAAGGGACACTGTGTGATTGTACAGGAGGAGGAGGAGGTGAGCTGTGACATCACCTACTGTGAATGGTGGATCCTATGTTATCTACTGTATATAGAGGGGTTATCAGTCATTGTATAGGAGGAGGAGGTGAGCTGTGATATCACCTGTTGTGAATAGTGGATCCTATGTTATCTACTGTATATAGAGGTGTTATCAGTCATTGTATAGGAGGAGGAGGAGGAGGTGAGCTGTGACATCACCTATTGTGAATGGTGGATCCTGTGTTGTCTACTGTATATAGAGGTGTTATCAGTCATTGTACAGGAGGAGGAGGAGGAGGTGAGCTGTGACATCACCTATTGTGAATGGTGAATCCTGTGTTATCTACTGTATATAGAGGTGTTATCAGTCATTGTACAGGAGGAGGAGGTGAGCTGTGACATCACCTATTGTGAATGGTGAATCCTGTGTTATCTACTGTATATAGAGGTGTTATCAGTCATTGTATAGGAGGAGGAGGAGGTGAGCTGTGATATCACCTGTTGTGAATAGTGGATCCTGTGTTATCTACTGTATATAGAGGGGTTATTAGTCATTGAACAGGAGGAGGAGGTGAGCTGTGACATCACCTATTGTGAATGGTGGATCCTGTGTTGGCTACTGTATATAGAGGTGTTATCAGTCATTGTACAGGAGGAGGAGGAGGTGAGCTGTGACATCACCTATTGTGAATGGTGAATCCTGTGTTATCTACTGTATATAGAGGTGTTATCAGTCATTGTATAGGAGGAGGAGGAGGAGGTGAGCTGTGACATCACCTATTGTGAATGGTGGATCCTGTGTTATCTACTGTATATAGAGGGGTTATCAGTCATTGTACAGGAGGAGGTGAGCTGTGACATCACCTATTGTGATTTGGTGGATCCTATGTTATCTACTGTATATAGAGGTGTTATCAGTCATTGTATAGGAGGAGGTGAGCTGTGACATCACCTACTGTGAATGGTGGATCCTGTGTTATCTACTGCATATAGAGGTGTTATCAGTCATTGTATAGGAGGAGGAGGTGAGCTGTGACATCACCTATTGTGAATGGTGAATCCTGTGTTATATACTGTATACTGAGGTATTATCAGTCATTGTACAGGAGGAGGAGGTGAGCTGTGACATCACCTATTGTGAATGTTGGATCCTATGTTATCTACTGTATATAGAGGTGTTATCAGTCATTGCACAGGAGGGGGAGGAGGTGAGCTGTGACATCACCTATTGTGAATGGTGGATCCTGTGTTATCTACTGTATATAGAGGTGTTATCAGTCATTGTACAGGAGGGGGAGGAGGTGAGCTGTGACATCACCTATTGTGAATGGTGGATCCTGTGCTATCTACTGTATATAGAGGTGTTATCAGTCATTGTACAGGAGGGGGAGGAGGTGAGCTGTGACATCACCTATTGTGCTTTATATACTCTATATATAGTTGTAGTCAAAAGTTTTGAGACTGACACAAATTTAGGTTTTTACACTTTGCTGCTTCAGTGTTTTTAGATCTTTAGTCGGATGTTTCTACAGTTACTGGGGTACAATTATAAACATTTCAGGCTTTTTTTAAACTTTTATTCACAAATACATTAACGTTTATGGAAAAACTCAATAGTTACATCGTCAACCATTTTTTTTTCAGAGTTCGGCTCTTTGCCCCGGCAGCTGGGTATCGGCTTCTGGGGCAAATCCTGACTGATGACCGCCCGTTCTTGTCTCATCAGTGCTTGGAGGTTTTAACAATTTGTGTTACTTTGTCGTTTTTTGAGAATCAACCACAAGTTCTCTATGGGATTGAGATCTGGGCAGCCTTCTGGTCGTTTTAATGAAAGACTACACTACACACAGTGTTTAAAGCTTTATTATACTCCTAATCCCATATCGAAGCCATCGTTCTCCTGTAAAAAATTATAAAACAATAAACCAACAATATACATACGTGTCCGGCGATCAGTCACGTCCCACGGCGTAATCCATCTCAGGGGTTAATCAGTTTACAGCCGGAGCGCTGCTGATGCGACCGCTCCAACTGTAAACTACAGGGGAATGAAGGTGAAGCAGCGCGCACAGGCTCAGTGACGTCACCGCTAGTTACAGAGCATGCACCGGCTGCTTCTATTCATTCCCCAGTAGTTTACAGTCGGAGCGGTTGCATTAGCAGCGCTGCGGCTGTAAACTGATTAACCCCCGACATGGATTTACACCGTGGGACGTGACTGAGCGCCGGACAGGTATGGATATTGTTGGTTTATTATTTTATAATTTTTTACAGGAGAACGATGGCTTCGATATGGAATTAGGAGTATAATAAAGCTTTAAATACTGTGTGTAGTGTAGTCTTTCATTAAAATACTTCGTTCTTATTGTGTGTATGTATTCATTTAACCCGTGAATAATTCTAGACTTAGTAATGGAGAGGTGTCTTATTGACACCTCTCCATTACTAATCTGGGCTTATACAATAGAAAGGTGACATTAACCCCTTATTAACCCCACTTGCCACCGCTACAGGGCAAGTGGGAAGAACCCTATAAAGCCCCCCAGAATAGGCGCATCTAATAGATGCACCTTTTCTGGGAAGCTGTGGGCTGCTGTTTTTAGGCTGTGGGGAGCCAAGATCAATGAGAATAGCAGCCCCCAGTTGTGATTTTTGCTGGGTTGGTTCACAAACAGAAGGGGACCCCACGTTGGGTTTTCATTCATTCTTTCTCTCCTGCTCGCTGTTGCCGGCAGAGCAGGAGAGAAGAATGACAGCCGCGTTCAGCACCAGCCGCCGGGGAACAGCGCTTAATGTAGCGCTTCTTCCCCAGCGGCCGTCCGTGTGGTCCTGATGCGGCACACGGTTGCCACACGGATGTACCACGTATCCACATGGACAGCTCCGGTACCGTTTTTTCCGGTACCGGAATTATCTGGACTTGTGAGACTGCCCTTACAACCTCCAGGCTGCTCTAATAATTCAGTCACTATGACAGAGTGATATCAGCTGCCTTGTCCTTGTTAACCCTTTCTTCTGTGCTAATGAGAAAATCACTGAAATGGTGTCAGCAGGTCATTTTGTGGCGAGGAACGTTAATAAATAGAAAAAAGTGGAAAACCCTTTTAAGGCCTACAAAACAAATCAGACAATATAAATTTTCTGCCCGTATTATTTTTTTTAAGACCGAAGGCTTTTTATAAATTTTTCTCTTTTAATATTCTACTTGTATTGATTAATTTTTATCTTTTTCAGATACAGCTCTTATTTGATTTGGAAAGAGTTGGGAGGATTTACTAAAGACGCCGTAGTGCCTCTTGGGGTATATTCCACGTACCTAGCGTTGACCTGGTCATGGAGTCAAGTTTTTTTTGGTGCCCATAAAATTAAGCTGGTAATTCTCTAAATTAATGTCTGAAATTCAGAGCACAGTTGGCGTCCAGTCACTAGGACAGACCCTTTCAGTAAGAACAGGAATTACACGACTCAACGATCACATGGTGCTATGATATACAGGAATCCGGACACGCAGAGCATCACAGCTATGATAGAAAGGAGTCAGGGCGCACACAGCATCACAGCTATGATAGTAAGGAGTCATTACACGCAGAGCATTGCAGGTGTAATAGAAAGGAGCCAGCACATGCAAAGCATCGCAGCTATGATAGAAAGGAGTCAGGACACGCAGAGCATCACAGCTATGATAGAAAGGAGTCAGGGCGCACACAGCATCGCAGCTATGATAGAAAGGAGTCAGGACACAGAGCATCACAGCTATGATAGAAAGGAGTCAGAACACACAGTGCACCACAGCTATGATAGAAAGGATTCAGGATACCCAGGGAATCACAGCGATGAGAGAAAAGAGTCAGGACACCTAGGACATCACAGTTATGGGAGAAAGGAGTCAGGACACGCTGAGCATCGCAGCTATGATAGAAAGCAGTCAGGTTCTACTTGCTGGAGCGTATTCATGTTTTTTGGTAATTATATCATACATATGTCTGTGTCATGCAGGATCAGGTTTATGTACCACTTGTTATAAGCACGGGACCTTGGATGATGTGTTCTTGTCATTGCAGTTTTTAATAGTGTTTTATTATGCATGTGTCTTTTTGTGGTCTGTTATTTGAATAAAATTATTGTTATATATTTTTCTCATATCAAGGTGTGTGCTATTCTTATACATTGGTCTTTCCCCTTGTTTTTGTTCATGCTATTTGCACAATGCATTACACAGCACCCTATTAGCTAATATTACCTTATTGGTAGTGCACATATTACATTTACTGTTTAGAAAGGAGTCAGGACACGCTGAGCATCACAGCTATGATAGAAAAAAGTCAGGACACGCTGAGCATCACAGCTATGATAGAAAAGAGTCAGGACACGCAGAGCATTGCAGCTATGATAGAAAGGAGTCAGGACACGCTGAGCATCACAGCTATGATAGAAAGGAGTCAGGACACGCAGAGCATCACAGCTATCAGAAAGGAGTCAGGACACGCAGAGCATTGCAGCTATGATAGAAAGGAGTCAGGACACGCTGAGCATCACAGCTATGATAGAAAGGAGTCAGGACACACAGAGCATTGCAGCTATGATAGAAAGGAGTCAGGACACGCTGAGCATCACAGCTATGATAGAAAGGAGTCAGGACACGCTGAGCATCGCAGCTATGATAGAAAGGAGTCAGGACACGCTGAGCATCGCAGCTATGATAGAAAGGAGTCAGGACACGCTGAGCATCACAGCTATGATAGAAAGGAGTCAGGACACGCTGAGCATCGCAGCTATGATAGAAAGGAGTCAGGACACGCAGAGCATTGCAGCTATGATAGAAAGGAGTCAGGACACGCTGAGCATTGCAGCTATGATAGAAAGGAGTCAGGACACGCTGAGCATCACAGCTACGATAGAAAGGAGTCAGGACACGCTGAGCATCACAGCTATCATAGAAAAGAGTCAGGACACGCAGAGCATTGCAGCATGCTGTGTATCTACAGACTGTTCTTAATGCATTGTGAAGCTTTAGGTGAAATTTATAGTTTGTCCCACATATGAGTACAAGTCCCAAACACTTTCAAATTGCTGGTTGTAATGTCAGGATTTCCTCAATAGTTTGTGTATGCCATTTTGCGCATCTATAATTTTACTGGTTTTTTTCTACAGGCATTTTTCCAATCTGTTCTTACGACCGGAATCGCAGCTGCTACAGTTGTCATCTGGTGCCCCATTAACAGAACGGCCGCCTACCTGATGGCCCCCACTGTTCCTTGGATGATAATAGAAACTGTCTGGAGCTATCGGTATTGGAAGGACAACCTAGACAAGACAAAATAGAAGTGAGGATCAGCGTTCCGCCACAACTTTACTGATAAATGAATCTTGTTGAGTTGCAATGCTCCAGCACAGCTGTTAAGAGTGTACGGAGCTGTAACGTTCCAGGTCTGTACAATGTGTAGCAAACAGCTGATTACCAGAAGGAACCACCGAACAATCAGCCTCCCACCGATCTGATATTGGTGACCTAACTTAAGGATTGGCCATTAATAAAGAAGTCCTGATAACCCCTTTAATGCCTTGAACCCAAATCATGTACCGAAAGCATACACTTTATATCTCCTTTTGCATTAATAAAGAATCGCAAAGAATAAAACTTCAGTCTTGTTATCGGGGACGTGAGCAGCGCTGGACATCCTCTTCAATGTCTCACGTCTATGGCAAGCATAGAAGCCGGCCATCTTTCTCTACCCTTAACACCTGTCTATATTACAGCCGGAGGCCGTGAAACGCGTTTCAGAACACTGATAGATGGCCGGCTCCTCTGATGTGAGCCAACCGCCTCGTAGATACCCTAGCGTAAACCTCAAATCAGGAGCCTTGGCGGTCAGCCTGGATATAAGCAGAAGTAAGCCCCCGTCTCGCTTCTGGCTTAATCGCAGCGAAAACAAATGGGTCAGGTGACTACAATCAAACTGTCCATCCCTTTTCTAGTCGATAGGCGAGTCTTTGGGCGCTCACACCTTACAGTGTCGGAGAAAAGCCCGATACAAGTGGGTTCAGGTCACTTATAATGTCATGTTTATGAGGGCCTTTAAAATCAGCGCAGAGGCTGCTGTAAGCACAGGGAGCAATAAGTCTATTTAGGCTCTCACACCTTATGATGTAGGAGAATAGCCCGATATAAGTAGGTTCAGTTACTTATAATATGTTTATGAAGACCTTTAAAATCGGCGCAGAGGCTACTGTAAGCACAGGGAGCAAGACGTCTATTTAGGCCCTCACACCATACGATGTCGGAGAAGGGACAAGTGGATTCAGCCACTTATAATATGTTTACAATGGCCTTTAAAATCAGCGCAGAGGCTGCTGTAAGCACAGGGAGCCATAAGTCCCATGGGCTCAGTGGATAGCACTGCAGTCTTGCAGCGCTGGAGTCCTGGGTTCAAATCCCACCAAGGACAACATCTGCAAGGAGTTTGTATGTTCTCCCCGTGTTTGCGTGGGTTTCCTCCCACATTCCAAAGACATACTTCTAGGGAATTTAGATTGTGAGCCCCATCGGGGACAGCGATGATAATGTGTGCAATCTGTAAAGCGCTGCAGAATAAAGATTATTATTATAAGTCTATTCCATAGACATTTCTGCGAAAACTAGGTGACCATCTGCCCGCCATTACAGCACTATAAGTGAGAGGACTGCCTACCTGGATTTCTAAATGGCAAGCCTACCCATCTGTCTCTATCGAAGCCAAAGCAGAAATCACAGCTACTCGGTATATCCTACACAGAAATACCCTGACGAATGAGGAAGACTCGACGATACGTAGTGTAAGGGTATGTGCACACGTATGCAGAAAATTCCTGACAGAAAACCGGACTCCTTCCCAGAAAACGTGCGTTTTTTATGCATTTTTTTCCGGAGCGTCTCCAGTCTCATAGAAAATAGTTAGAAATGCGGATTTTTCCGCGAAATTAATGAGCATGCTGCGTTTTCAATATGCACAAAAAGTGCAGAATTCATTAAAATGAATGGGATGCTTCTTGTAAGCGTTTTTGCCCTAAGAAACAACAAACCACCAATGAGTGAAATAGACGTGACCTTTATTTTTCTGGAACATAAAAAAAGTAACAAGCATGTGTAAATCTGAGAAGTGGAGTGCGGTAGATTGCTTACACCACGAGTATTCTGCGTTCTGAACCCATGGACATGCCACCGAGAACTCTCCGGGTTAATACAACTGCCCGGTGCTAAATAACAGCTGAAAAATATGCAACGTATCAAAGGGTAGCGAGAAAACAGTAGAAATGTCAGCAAAGACCTCATCTCACATAGATATTTTATTTTAGCAACGTCTCCTCGTTTTCGGTAAAGCCTAAAGTGATGGCAGATGAAAAAAAAAAATGAACCTTAACATGAGATTAGAAAAAAATGCCAATTTCTTGCAGAAAAACAATGCCACTCTTGTCTAATGTTGTGTTAAAAGGGTATTTCAATCTCCGAGATCCTATCCCAATATTTAGTAGCTGTAACAATAGCAAATACCTCCAAATAGAAATGTAGCATAGTTCTCCTGATTAGCTATGTCACTTACCTCATGTGCAGGGCATTGCAGTAGCTTAGGGATCCATGGTTATAGTGAGTTTGTTGTTAACGGTCATAACCATGGATACGTGAGCTACTGCAATGCCCTGCACATGGGATAAGCGACATAGCTAATCAGGAGAACTATACCGCATTTCTAATTGGAAGTATTTACTAATATTATTATGATACCTACTACATACTGGGATAGGATCTTGGAGATGAGAATACCTCTAAGTATTGCAGCATGCAAGAGAATGGAGCTCACCCGCAATACCAGACCCGGCCCATAGGCAGGAGTGGCGCCGTTCCAAGAAATAAAGCAGAACATTTATCTGATCCTGGACAACCCCTTCAAAAGCAGCAATATCAGATTCTTCTGAGCCATGTAGTGGTCTACATCGCTGTGCCTTCTAGATGGCTGTTGTTGGTTGTATCAAGTCCAGGAAGATTAATTTCCCAGCAGAATTAAAGGATGGCGGTCATGTGGCAATTGTCAGTTTCATCCAAGAACAGAGTGCTGAAGACGTCATTGAAAAAAGTCGGATGGTACTTGCAAGCCCTGGCGCAATCGGGGTTAAAGTTGACTTCTAGAATTTGGGGACGCATGATCCGTTTACCTGGAAGGAGAGAGGAAAAAAAAAAAAAAAAAAGAAGGGGGTTTGAGATCAATCTGAGCTCAAATTGAGAAGAACAGTAGTCGTCTTTTCAGTTCATCCATTATATTTCAGTTTTTATAGCTATTTTCTGCTTGGCGTACACAGCTCTCAGGTAGAACTGTGTGTCTCCATGGTTGCAGACTACAAACAAATCCAGCGTAGTCAGGTGCTTCTAATTGATCTCCATTATTTTTCTTCCCCCCCAGCCCTTTGGTTAGCATATGGGCTTGATAAATTGGACATTTACAGACATGACCATTTTTTTTTATTTTTTTTTATATATTATTTCTTTAAAAAATCACCCTTTTCCTAATTCAAACATTATCCATATAGATTTTTATTATTTAAATTATAAAAACTTTAGATTTATTAATATATTTTTCCATTTTATATATATCTAAGTATTTTCCTAGTGTCTCACATTTTTTAATATATATATATATATATATATATATATATATATATATATATATATATATATATATATATATATATATATTCTAAATGATAATTATAATATTTTTCTAATCATTATTTATTTTTATTTTTTTAAACAACTTTTGTTAGACTTAAAACCAAAAAAATGGTACAAAAGTTGTTAAAGACTTAATTTTCTAGCTTTAGAACAGCACCAAATTTATTGGGGAGGAGTTTATCTTAAGAATTTGGCGCATTTTACTCCACCAGACAACTAGTATAAAGATATTAATAACTTACCCCATCATTGTTCCTTCCCCCGCTTCGCCATACATCAAATCTGGGCAAACTGCGCCCCGCGGGCCACATCCGGCCCTCTGGATGTTCCAGTCTGGCCAGCAGACCGTGACATCTGAAAACGCTGGCCCATGGGCTGCACCCTGCGGCCGCCCTCCGTGCATGCATCCGGGTTTCAACGCCATCTACATCCTCAGGATTCAAATGGCGGTGAAACCCGGCAGTGAATATAGTGGTGGAAGAGGAAAGTTATGTGAGGGGTTCATACTGTATATAGGGGAGTTGTGTGGGGTTCATACTGTATATAGTGGAGCTGCGTGGGGTTCATACTGTATATAGGGGAGCTATTTGGGGTTCATACTGTATATAAGGAGGTTTGGTGTGGGCTTATACTATATAAAGGGGAGCTGTGTGCAGGATCATACTGTATATAGGGGAGCTGTGTGCAGGATCATACTGTATATAGGGGAGCTGTGTGGGGTTCATACTGTATATAGGGGAGCTGTGTGGGGTTCATACTGTATATAGTGGAGCTGTGTGGGGTTCATACTGTATATAGTGGAGCTGCGTGGGGTTCATACTGTATATAGGGGAGCTATTTGGGGTTCATACTGTATATAAGGAGGTTTGGTGTGGGCTTATACTATATAAAGGGGAGCTGTGTGCAGGATCATACTGTATATAGGGGAGCTGTGTGCAGGATCATACTGTATATAGGGGAGCTGTGTGGGGTTCATACTGTATATAGGGGAGCTGTGTGGGGTTCATACTGTATATAGGGGAGCTGTGTGGGGTTCATACTGTATATAAGGAGGTTTGGTGTGGGCTTATACTGTATAGGGAAGCTGTGTGGGGTTCATACTGTATATAGGGGAGCTGTGTGGGGTTCATACTCTATATAGGGGAGTTGTGTGCAGGATAATACTGTATATGGGGAGCTGTGTGGGGTTCATACTGTATATAGGGGAGCTGTGTGGGGTTCATACTGTATATAGGGGAGCTGTGTGGGGTTCATACTGTATATAGGGGAGCTGTGTGGGGTTCATACTGTATATAGGGGAGCTGTGTGGGGTTCATACTGTATATAGGGGAGCTGTGTGGGGTTCATACTGTATATAAGGAGGTTTGGTGTGGGCTTATACTGTATAGGGAAGCTGTGTGGGGTTCATACTGTATATAGGGGAGCTGTGTGGGGTTCATACTCTATATAGGGGAGTTGTGTGCAGGATAATACTGTATATGGGGAGCTGTGTGGGGTTCATACTGTATATAGGGGAGCTGTGTGGGGTTCATACTGTATATAGGGGAGCTGTGTGGGGTTCATACTGTATATAAGGAGGTTTGGTGTGGGCTTATACTGTATAGGGAAGCTGTGTGGGGTTCATACTGTATATAGGGGAGCTGTGTGGGGTTCATACTCTATATAGGGGAGTTGTGTGCAGGATAATACTGTATATGGGGAGCTGTGTGGGGTTCATACTGTATATAGGGGAGCTGTGTGCAGGATCAAACTGTATAGAGGATGTTGGTCAGCATACTTAATTCTGCTGAATATCGAGTGATAATATTCACATATTAATTATAATTGTAATATTGGGCAGAATTAACATCAGCCTATTGGTTCGGCCTCCACAACAGTCACGGTCTCATGTGGCCCCTCAGGAATATTAGTTGCCCACCCCTGCTATAGACAGTACTGCCCTGAGCTTGATAATTTACACAGGTACCTGTAAATTCAATGGAAGTTGCACTGAGCAGAGGAAGCCTGTAGGAGACGCACGGTCTTACCATCACTGTCTTTGTCCCACTTCAGCATCAGATCTATGGCGTAAATGGCTCGGGACGACTGGTAGTCGCAGATCCCGAGAGGGGCCGGCTTGGAGGTCGCTGCTTGAAATAGTTCTCCAAACGTCTTAAATAATTGAGCCTGAAAAGAAAAAAAAAAAGAAGTAGGAAAGGATGGACCTTATTTTACTTGACACATGAAAATACAGATATTTTGCACCAAATAACTGCTAGGTGGCGCTACACTATTAGTGTACGATTACCGCAATGCAAGCTGACTTAATCCAGCGATCAGACCAGATCAATCAAACAGCGATGTGACTGATCAACGATTATGGTAAAAAAGGTCTCTAAACAAAAAGTGAAGACTTCATCTTGTTTGTACCATGATCTCACGGATCTGAGCCTGCACCTTAGCAAGCAAATGCTTAGAACAGCAGCAACCAGAGATAGATCTAATCGCTGCTGTTTAACCATTTAAATGCCTACCAGTGGCATATACACTGGGGAAAATAAGCATTTCATCCACTGCCGATTTTGCAAGTTTACCCACCTACAAAGAATGGAGAGGTCTGTAATTTATATTGTAGGTACACTTCACCTGTGTTTATTTCATGAAATTAGTATTTGGTCACCAACCAACCAGCGAGAATTCTGGCTCTCACAGACCTGCTATTCTTTAAGAAGCCCTCATACCCTGCACTCACTACCTGGATTAATTCCACTTCTTTGACCTCATTACCGGTATAAAAGACACCTGTCCACACACAATCACATTCCAACCTCTCTACCATGGCCAAGACCAAAGAGCTGTCTAAGGACACCAGGGACAAAGGGACAAAACTGTAGACCTGCACAAGGCTGGGATGGGCTACAGGACAATAGGCAAGCAGCTTGGTGACAAGGCAACAACTGGTGGCACAATAATTGGAAAATGGAAGAAACACAAGATGACTGTCAATCTTCCTTGGTCTGGAGCCCAATGCAAGATCTCGCGGGGTAAGGATAATTCTGAGAAATGTCAAGAATCAGCCCAGAACTACATGGGAGGACCTGGTAAATGACATGAAAAGAGCTGGGACCGCAGTCTTAAACATTACCATTAATAACACGCTACTCCATCATGGATTAAAATCCTGCAGGGCACGCAAGGTCCCCCTGCTCACACCAGCACACGTCCAGGCCTGTGAAGTTCGCCAATGACCATCTGGATGATTGAGAGGAGACATTGGAGAAGGTCATGTGTTCAGATGAGACCAAACTAGAACTTTTTGGTAACAATTCCACTCGCCGTGTTTGGAGGAAGAAGACGGGTGAGTACAACCTCAAGAACACCGTCCCAACCATGAAGCATGGTGGGAGAAGCATCATACTTTGGGTGTGGTTTTCTGCAACGGGGACAAGACAACTGCACCATATTGAAAGGAGGATGGATGGGGTCATGTATCGCCAGATTTTGACCAACAACCTTCTTCCCTCAGTAAGAGCATTGAAGATGGGGCATGGTTGGGTCTTCCAGCAGGACAATGACCCGAAACACACATCCAAGACAACTAAGGAGTGACCCCGCAAGAAGCATTTCAAGGTCCTGGAGTGGCCTAGCCAGTCTCCAGATCTGGACCTAACAGAAAATCTTAGGAGGAAGCTGAAACTTAATGCTGTCCAGTAACAGCCCTGAAACCTGAAAGATCTGAAAAAGATCTGTATGGAGGAAGGAGCCAAAATCCCTGCTGCAGTGTGTGCAAACTTGGTCAAGAAGTACAGGAAACGTCTGACCTCTAATTACAAACAAAGGTTTCTGTACCAAATATTAAGATCTGCATTTCTATTGTATCAAATACTTATTTCATGCAATAAAACGCAAACTAATTATGTAAAAATCCTACAATGTGATTTTTTGGATTTTATTTTTATGTTCTGTCTCTCACAGGTGAAGTGTACCTACGATAAAAAAAAATACAGAACTCTCCATTCTTTGTAGGTGGGAAAACTTGCAAAGTCGCAGTGTATCAAATACTTATTTTCCCCACTGTAGATCCTCTTCTTTCTCACCCTGGTGACACGAACATCAGCACACCCATAGACGTTCTTAGGTCTGCTCCTGCCATCCTAGTATTTCCATTAATGCCCAGCAATAGACTGGATTTCTTGGGTGATTGTGATTTTCACTGTATACTGCAATACTGAAGTGTCGCAGTATATAATATAAGCGATCAAACAATCACCCAAGAAATCCAGTCTATTGCTGGGCATAATGGAATTAACCCCTTAACGACCGCCGATACGCCTTTTAACGGCGGCAGTTAACGGTACTTATTCCTCAGCGCCACTTTTTAACGCCGCTGAGAATTAAGTGTATAGCGCCCTCCCAGCGTCAGAAAGTCTCCGGGGTCTCGGCTACCGGGGGGGTAGCGGACACCCTGGAGAACTTGATTCGGGTTGGTTTTTACCGTCCCCAGTGTTGCGATCGGTGACCGCAAAAAAAAACAACAAAAACCCAATTTCCATTTAATTTCTCTCTCCTCTGATGTGATCTAGCACATCAGAGGAGAGAGATATAAGGTCCCCCAGTACCTGCGGTGTCCCTGGACCTTCCTATAATCCCTGGTGATGTCAGTCGGCATCTTCTTCCAGGAAGAAAATGGTAGGCGCATGCGCAATGCGCCCGCTGAGATCTGCCGGCCGGCACCAATAGAGAATTTTTCATTTTGATCACTGTGATAGACCCCATCACAGTGATAAAAAAAAAAAAAAAAAAAAAAAAAAAAGTAAATCAAACCCCCTTTATCACCTCTTTAGTTAGGGAAAAAAAATAACAAAAAATGTATTTATTTTCAAATTTCCCATTAGGGTTAGGGTTGTGTTGGGGTTAGGGTTGGAGTTAGAATTGGGGTGATACCACTGTTAAGGTACATCAAGGGGTCACCGAACGCGACATGGCGCCAGCCATTGATTCCAGCCAATTTTGCATTCAAAAAATCAACCGGTGCTCCCTCCCTTCTGGGCCCTGCCATGCGCCCAAACAGTGGCTTTCCCCCACATACGGGGTATCAGCGTACTCAGGACAAATTGCACAACAAATTTTGCCGTCCATTTTCTCCTGTTACCCTTGTGAAAATAAAAAAAAGTTTGGTTCGAAAGTAAATTTTTGTGTGGAAAAAAAAGTAAAATGTTCATTTTTTCCTTCCACATTGCTTTAGTTCTTGTGAAGCACCTGAAGGGTTAATAAACTTCTTGAATGTGGTTTTGTGCACCTTGAAGGGTGCAGTTTTTAGAATGGTGTCACTTTTGGGTATTTTCTATCATATAGACCCCCCAAACTCACTTCGAATGTGAGGTGGTCCCTAAAAAAAAAAAAAAAAAAAAAATTGTTTTGTAAATTTTGCTGGAAAAATTAGAAATCTCTGGTCAAAAAAAATCTCTGGTCTGCTTAACCCCTTCACCCCCAAGGGTGGTTTGCACGTTCATGACCGGCCAATTTTTACAATTCTGACCACTGTACCTTTATGAGGTCATAACTCTGGAACGCTTCCATGGATCCCGGTGATTCTGACATTGTTTTCTCGTGACATATTGTACTTCATGTTAGTGGTAAAATTTCATTCAAATAACTTGCGTTTATTTGTGAAAAAAACGGAAATTTGGCAAAAATTTTGAAAATTTCGCAATTTTCCAACTTTGAATTTTTATGCCCTTAAATCACAGAGATACGGCACACAAAAAACTTGATAAGTAACATTTCCCACATGTTTACTTTACATCAGCACAATTTTGGAACCAAAATTTTTTTTTGTTAGGAAGTTATAAGGGTTAAAAGTTGACCAGCGATTTCTCATTTTTACAACACCATTTTATTTTTAGGACCACATCACATTTGAAGCCACTTTGAGGGGTCTATATGATAGAAAATACCCAAAAGTGACACCATTCTAAAAACTGAACCCCTTAAGGTGCTCAAAACCACATTCAAGAAGTTTATTAACCCATTAGGTGCGTCACAGGAATTTTTTTGAATATTTAAAAAGAAATGAACATCTAACTTTTTTTCACAAAAAAAATACTTCAGGTTCAATTTTTTTATTTTACCAAGGGTAACAGGAGAAATTGGACTGCAAAAGTTATTGTGCAATTTGTCCTGAGTACGCTGATACCTGATTTGTGGGGGGGAACGACTGTTTCGGCGCATGGCAGAGCTCAGAATGGAAGGAGCGCCGTTTGACTTTTTCAATGCAAAATTGGCTGGAATTCAGATCGGACGCCATGTCACGTTTGGAGAGTCCCTGATGTACCTAAACAGTGGAAACCCCCTACAAGTGACCCCATTTTGGAAACTAGACCCCCCAAGGAACTTATCTAGATATGTGGTGAGAACTTTGAACCCACAAGGGCTTTACAGAAGTTTATAACGTACAGCGGTACAATTAAAAAATCATATTTTTTCCACAAAAATGATCTTTTCACCCCAATTTTTATTTTCCCAAGGGTAACAGGACCCTAAAAGTTATTGTGCAATTTGTCCCGAGTACGCTGATACCCCACATGTGGGGGTAAACCACTATTTGGGCGCATGGCAGAGCTCGGAAGGGAAGCAGTGCCATTTGACGTTTTTGGCTGGAATTGAGATCGGACACCATGTCGCGTTTGGAAAACCCCTGATGTACCAAAACAGTGGAAACCCCCCACAAATGACACCATTTTGGAAACTAGACCCCCTAAGGAACTTATCTAGATGTGTGGTGAGCACTTTGACCCCCCCAGTGCTTCACAGAAGTTTATAACGCCCGGGCGTGAAAATAAAAAATTCGTATTTTTTCAACAAACATGATCTTTTAGTCACCATTTTTTTATTTTCCCAAGGGTACCAGGAGAAATTGGACCCCAAAAGTTGTTGTCCAATTTGTCCTCAGTATGCTGATACCCCATATGTGGGAGAAAACTACTGTATGGGCACACGTCGGGGCTTGGAAGGGAAGTAGTGACGTTTTGGAATGCAGACTTTGATGGAATGGTCTGCGGGTGTCATGTTGCCTTTGGAGAGCCCCTAATGTACCTAAACAGTGGAAACCCCCCACAAATGACCCCATTTTGTAAACTAGACCCCCCAAGGAACTTATCTAGATGTGAGGTGAGCACTTTGAACCCCCAAGGACTTCACTGAAGTTTATAATGCCAGGGCATGAAAATAAAAAAAATCGTATTTTTTCCAGAAACATGATCAATTAGTCCCCAATTTTTTCATTTTCCCAAGGGTAACAGGAGAAATTGGACCCCCAAAAGTTGTCCAATTTGGCCTGAGTACGCTGACACCCCATATGTGGGAGAAAACTACTGTATGGACACACGTCGGGGCTCGGAAGGGAAGCAGTGACGTTTTGGAATGCAGACTTTGATGGAATGGTCTGCGGGTGTCATGTGCGTTTGGAGAGCCCCTGATGTACCTAAACTATTGAAACTCCCCACAAGTGACCCCATTTTGGACACTAGACCCCCCACGGAACTTATCTAGATGTGTGGTGAGCACTTTGAACCCCCAAGTGCTTCACAGAAGTTTATAACACTCGGACGTGAAAATAAAAAAATCATTTTTTTCCACAAAAATGATATTTTTGCCCCCAATTTTTTATTTTCCTAAGGGTAACAGGAGAAATTGGACCCCAAAAATTGTTTTGCAATTTGTCCTGAGTAGGCTGATACCCTACATGTGGGGGTAAAACACTGTTTGGGCGCATGGCAGAGCTTGGAAGGGAAGGAGCACCATTTGACTTTTTCAACTCAGAATTGGCTGGAATTGAGATCAGACGCCATGTTGCATTTGGAGAGCCCCTGATGTGCCCAAACAGTGGAAACCCCCAATTCTAACTCCAACCCGAACCCCAACATGCCCCTAACCCTAATCTCAGCCCTAACCCTAGCCCTAGCCCTAACCCTACCCCTAACCCTAACCCTACCCCTAACCCTACCCCTAACCCTAAGGCTGTGTGCACACGCTGCGGATTTTGCTGCGGTTCCGCAGCAGTTTTGGCCGCTGCGGACCAGCAGCAGTTTCTGCTGCGGTGTACAGTACCATGATTCCCTATGGGAATCAAAAACCGCAGTGCAGACGGTGCGGAATTTTCCGCGTGGATTATCTGCGGTTTTCAATCCGCAGAAAGAATTGACATGTCAATTCTTTCTGCGGATTCTCCTGCGGTTTGCCATCTCCTCTATTGAGGAGATGAAAAACCGCAGGACAAAACCGCAGAGCAATCCGCAGGTAAAACCGCAGGTCTTTTGACCTGCCGTTTCACCTGCGGATTTTACAAAATCCGCGCGGATGAATCCGCACCTAATCCGCAGCGTGTGCACACAGCCTTACCCTAACGGGAAAATGGAGATAAATACTTTTTTTTTAGTTTTATTATTTTTCCCTAACTAAGGGGGTGATAACGGGGGGTTTGATTTACTATTTATGGCGGTTTTTATGTTTGGCGGCTGTCGCACGCTAAAAGACGCTTTTTATTGTAAAATAGTTTTTGCATCACCACATACTGAGAGCTATAATTTTTCCGTATTTTGACCCACTGAATCATGTGAGGTCTTATTTTTTGCGGGACGAGTTGACGTTTTTATTGGTACCATTTTCAGGCACGTGACATTTTTTGATCGCTTTTTATTCCTATTTTTGGGACGCAGAATGAACAAAAACCAGCGTTTCATGAATTTCTTTTGGGGGGGTGCGTTTACACCGTTCCGCGTGCGGTAAAATTGATAAAGCGGTTTTATTCTTCGGGTCAGTACGGTTACAGCGATACCTCATTTAGGTCTTTTTTTATGTTTTTGTCGGTTTTATGCAATGAAAACTATTTTATATAAAAAATAATTATTTTTGCATCGCTTTATTCTGCGAGCTATAACTTTTTTATTTTTTCGCTGATGATGCTGTGTGGCGGCTCGTTTTTTGCAGGACAAGATGACGTTTTCAGCGGTACCATGGATATTTATATGCGTCATTTTGATCGCGCGTTATTACACTTTTTGTTTGGCGGTATGATAATAAATCATTATTTTTTGCTTCGTTTTTTATTTTTATTTTTTAAGGGGTTTGCTAAAAGGGTTAACTAATGGGACAGTTTTATAGGGCGGGTCATTACGGACGCGGCGATATTTAATATGTGTACTTTTATTGTTTTTTTTTTATTTCCAAAAAATGGATTTATTGAGGGAATATTTTTTTTTTTTTTCTAATTTATTTGGCGATTTTTTTAATTTATTTTTACATTTTTTTTTAATTTTTTTTTTACTTTATTACATAGTCCCAGGTGGGACATCACTGTCCTGTGACAGATCGCTGATCTGTCACATCACAGATCACTGTGACAGATCAGCAATCTGTCACAGGCATTGAAGAAGACTTCCTCTTGCCTGCGCTTTGCAGGCACTGAGGAAGCCAGCTTCCTCAGGTCCCCGAAGACCCCCGTCGCCATCTTGGATCCGGGGGCCTGGAGGATAGGAGCCCCCCGCAGCAGCGCTGCACATTGCGCTGCCGTGGGGGGCTCAGGGAAGCACGGAGGGAGCCCCTCCCTGCCGATGCTTCCCTTTAACTCCCGGTACACCGCGATCATGTTTGATCGCGGTGTGCAAGGGGTTAACGTGTCCGGGGCGGTCCGTGACCGCCCCTGACACATAGTGCCGGGTGTCAGCTGTGATAATCATCTGACACCCGGCCGCGATCAGCGGCGCTCACCACGTGGGCGCCGCTGATCGCGGTAGACGTACTATCCCGTCCACGGTCATACGGGCCCGGGTACCGTGGACGGGATAGTACGTCGGATGTCAGGAAGGGGTTAAAAAGGGATCATGTCTGTTGTGAACTGAGGAAATCACATTTATTGAGAACTCGGCCTAAAACGAGAAATGACTACGGCCCCATACCCTGTTGCCTATATCAACCAAACACAGCGCAGCTTTCATTTCTCTACACGCTATAGAAAAATGGAAGCTGCGCTGTGATTGGTTGCTATGGTTAACACAGAGTTGGTAAGTTAGGTCCACTGTTAAGTAGGCCCATGTCAACGAGGTATGAACAGGTTAACAGGTGCGGCTATTAGAAGCACATGATGGCTGAATAATTCCGTCATCATCTGCCGGGGAAGATGCAGGCTCAGCTTGTGAGCTCGCAATCCGCACCCGATGACGTAACTGTGCATCATTTATGGCGAAGGGGGTTAAAAGGGACGTGCGTCATCAGAAAAACCATCGCTTACCTCAATAGTCTTCCAGGGATACTCCGGATACTGCTTCTCGAACATGGTGATAAACTCATCACAGTGAATCTACGGCACAAAAGATGAAGAAACAGAGGATGTAACTTGGGATTTTAGAGGGTCTCGGCTTACAAAAAAAATCCCTTTTTGTACTCCTATGACAGCGATCAAGCTGGCAGCTAGTGTTCATTTTGCCTGCAGCGCCCCCAGAGGATAAATGAAGTATTACACAATAACCTTATGGTTTTAAGATCTCTGTTCTCCGTCACTGGATGGAAATTTTGCTAAATAGTTCACGTCTGGTGACACTGATCAATGAAGGAGCAGCAGTTCTTAACATAAGGGAGGGGGATGTTACATGCTGGAACTTGTAGTTCCCCCCCTCTGTGGCCACGTATAGTAATGTCACCTGCTTCAGCTGCACATTGGAAGCGTAGTTCATAACCGTGAAGTGCTTCTCGTAGTCATCCAGGTCATCCAGTGAGAACGGCCTGTCAGGGGGAAAAAAAAAAAAGTCTGTTAGATTGTGTCACGTGAATATTACCCTAAACGGTCATCTGCTAATGCCGCGGGGTCAGCTCGGCCTCCGTTGGGCAGTGCTGTGACATCTTTGCACCATTTAGTGTGTGCAGATTGCCCGGCAGCACCTATCGGCGCAATCTGCACACTCCGGAACAATTGGGGCTCACAATCTAAATTCTGAATTAATATTTAAGTACAAAAGAAAACATGAGGTTATTGCTTTTGGGAGAAACTAACTGGGTGCAATGCAAGTGGGCTTTAATAGGACTGGTCTTCTCATATGGACCAAAGGGACCCCATGCGCGACTGTCGCTAAATTCCTGCTAGGACTCTGCAAGGTAACGGTGTGAACCTTGGAGATGGGTGTTATATCTGTCTAATAACACTAACTGACTGGCGGCAGAAAAGGACCGACCATCAGCTACTTGTTTGCCAACTGGCGGTCTTCTTCAAAAATGTGCTCACAGGCGGAGCGCTCCAGAGGCAGATTGCAATAGATTGGCGGACTCTGTGTACTTTGTTCTCGGCAGCGCAGGTCATGAATACACAAGAACTGCACTGCCGAGGAACGCTCGCTTCAACTTCACGATAATCTTGAGGATCGATAGATTTATTGAGAGAGCGAAAGATAGAGAAAGAGAGAGAGAGAGCGAAAGAGAGAGAGCGAAAGAGAGAGAGCGAAAGAGAGAGAGCGAAAGAGAGCGAGCGAAAGAGAGCGAGCGAAAGAGAGCGAGCGAAAGAGATAAAGAGAGCGAGAGTGAGCGAGAGAGAGCGAGCGGAGAGAGGGAGCGCGATAAATAAATAGAAAGAGAAAGAAGGGAGAAAGAAAAAGAACAGAGAACGAGAAAACGTGAGAAAGAAAGAACAAGAAAGAAAGAGAAAAAGAGAGAGAGAAAGAGTGAGAGTGAGTGAGAGAGTGAGAGAGAGAAAGACAGAGAAAAATAGATATACAGAGCAAGACACACACACACACACACACACACACACACACACAGAGAGAGTGCAAGAGAGCGCGAGAAAAGACAAAGACAGACAGATTTACCTGTTAGCAAATCTAAGCCAGAAGACGTTGTAGGTGTAGAGCCGGAGGGGTCGCACAGATCGGAGAAGGACCACATAGCGGATATCAAACTTCACCTTCCCGACGTCGTCCCGATGGAAGAGCACCGGATCCTCCACATACTTTGACACAACCTACATGAGGAATGAGTACGTAATGTCCCCCGTGTACACGCACCATTATTAATCGACACAGTTTTAAAAAAAATTTCTGCAAAAACAATGGACCAAAAGAAATCCCTAGAAAAACATGTATCCAATTTGCATCATGTACATCAGTGGAGACTACGGCCCAGATTCATCATGGTGTAAGGGGGGCTTCTAATACAGACCACACCATGGTGTAGGGGGGGGGATTCTAATACAGGCCACGACGTGGTGTAGGGGGGCTTCTAATACAGGCCACAACGTGGTGTAGGGGGGGGGCTTCTAATACAGACCACGCTGTGGTTTAGGGGCTCTCCTGTTTCAGTTCTGTGAATTTACAGTGAGTACAATTCCGCAGTGAGTCAGGTAGATGAGTGGGTGTCTTAAAAGCTTTTTCTTCCCCTTTAAGGTTATATATGGCCCCACCTAGTCCATTCTTCCTTCAGATTTTAAAAAACATGGTCGAGATATGACAGTTGCAGCCAATCACTGTGGCCACTGACTGGCTGCAGTGGTCAGAAGTCGACTGGCCAGGGGACGTAACAGTGTACATGCCATTTCTGATAACTAACCACAATGGGGATATATATAAAATGGCAAGAAAAAGGCAAGAAAATCCCTTTAACAGGGAGATCTACCCCTATGAGGACATTGCAGGAGAGGGAGCGTCGTAGGCAAACACAGACCTGGTGCCAAAGTGCCTGCAGCCTCTTTTCCTTGGGCCGGGGCCAGCACCATGATGCATCCACCTATGAAGGAGAGGGTTACGTGACAGAGCTGGAGACAAACCTTTGGCGTGCTCTCCCGCTGGCGGACGATGTAGGACAGGTTGGTTGTGACATGCGTGTCCAGACTCCGGGCCAGGTTCCACGGCTTGCAGATCCAGTGATTGTCTTCTCCTCTGCAGAGACAATGGCAGGAGAAACGTAAAGTCCCAAAAATTCCAAAACGCGTGAGCCCCCAGTCCCATACACGGCCAGGCCCATACACAGCCATACCTCTCTTCTCGCTGCTTGAAGTAGCTGATAAACTGCGGGAGTTCGGTCTTCAGATTAAAAGTGCGTGGCAGCCATAGAGGACCTTCCGTGCCTCCGATCCTTCTAGAAACGGACGCCAGGCAATCCTTTACAGTCAGCAGATTCTCACACGGGAACTGATTGAGAAGGACATGGGGTCTATCCGTGCTGAGCGTCCTGGAATGAGCCAAGAAAACGGCATACATATCACCCCTCACAACACAGAAAAGGGAAATTATCCTTTGCAGTAGTTAGAACTTTTATTCTGATATAAAGCTCCAAATACTTAGAACTGACAAATTTAACTTATAAAATTATGACTATTTACTGACACCACTAGAGGGAGCTGCAGCTGTGCTTCCATTGAATTCAATAATAAACCTGTATGCAGCGATCTCACAGGCTCCCTCTAGTGGTCACTGCGGGAAATTCTTTTTTTTTGGATGAAGCAAGTGTGAATTTCTAATTATGGACAATCTCTTTTAAGAGGTGGGAGATGACCGAGAGAACGACCCTCGGCACACTCACTTATAATCTTTGAAGTGGGAGAAGTTGAAGAGGATGTCGGCTTCTTTCTCGTCGTCTGTGAATACAAATCTCGGGTGGTCCACGCCGGTCAGTACTTGCTGCATATCGGTGTAAACTCTGAAAAGAAGAACAGGGTTTATATTTCCGGAATTTCTTGGCCAATTTAAAGGCCTTCGGAAACGCCAATATCTAGTGTGAACGGGGGGGTTGAAGGGGTTTTCCAGTTTCCAAAAACCCCTGTCATCTGGCAGCAGCTTGCAGAGTCTCCGCCGTCACTCCCGACGCTTGTAACTGGTTGCAGCGCTGATGTCACCTCGACGGTGCTGCAGCCAATCATTGGCCTCAGCGGGCTGCTTGTGCCGCCATCTCAGGCAGAACCACTGATCTCAGTGATTGAGAATGCTGCAGTCAATGTGACAGCAGTCCAACTTAATGTTGGACCTGGGGAGGGTGAGTAAAGCACCAATCGTTCTCTTTAAACAAGTTGAAGCCTGGGGAAGGACATCGCCATTAACGGATTACCTTAAAGGCACAGTCGTATAAATCGGACCGAGATCGGAAGGCAGTGGTATAGAAATACATGAAGCTGTCACGCTCGGGTCGGGAGAGTCCGGCCATAGGTACAGAGTGGAATAAGTTGTCGATATTACAGAAAACTTACTTAAAATTTTTACTCTTGTCCAGCAACGGCGGCTCCACGGGAAGAGGCAGAGATTCTTTATTCTCAGCAAAAATTTCCTAAAAAAAAAAAAAAACACAACACAAAACAAAATGATCCAACCATAGTGATAAAGACAACAGCGCAGATATATAAGAATTGCAGTACAGGGGTTGTACCACTAGGGGGCGACAAGTCAATTATTTGCCACGGGTTGTAGCACCGCGTTTATGACTAGAGTCTGCAAAGATCCACCGATCAGCACTGATCTCACCTGATAATGGGCATCGGAGGGCTCTGGGGTTTGGTGGCTTATGTGGGTAAGATCCATGGGCTGCCAAGGTAAGAGCAGACAGCTCCGTAACAACGGCTTGGTTTCTCCATACACGTAGTCACGGGAAACTTCCTCTGATTTATAAAAAAAAAAAAAAAAAAAGTTTTCATTCACTGACAGCAAGGAGAGATCTTGAAAATTATGTGAAAACAAGTTTACCTCCATTGCTCAGGTCATTGTGGGGCCAAAGTATGGTGTATGCCAGCTGTTGGGGGATGTAATAAAACGGAGCGGTACCAAATGTCGGCTCATCCGAGTGCTGAATTCTGGATCCGAATTCGTCCATTATGTACCAGACGGGAACTTTGTCCTCTGCGGTCTACGAAAAGAAAAAAAAAGCATAAAGAGGTACGTTTTGATCCCATTTAATTCACGCTCCTCCACTGAGCAAATAGCTTTTCGTTTTTTTAAAATGCACCATACCAATCCAGAGATATGGGCCTTTTTATCAAGTACTACTTTTTACCCTTGGGGGCGTGTCTTACAGGATCCTCTAGGGCGTGTCTTTAGGCAAGCACTGCCCATGAGAAAAAGGCTACAGAAATCAGGAAACTACAAAGTCTCATATCTCTGGAACCGTAAGGCGGATTATAAAAAAACAAAAACCGTGATTCTCAAGGAAGAAGCGGGAATAAAATAACAATAAGAGGACACTTTTGACCTGGTGACAAGTCCTCTTTAAAGGCTGAAATAGTGGAAATTTAAAAGGGGCTTTCTAGGATTGCAATATTAAAAGTTATCATTAATCCACAGAAGTGTCTGATACATCCTTCACGACAACGGGGCCCTGCGATAATCTGTCAGAATAGACTGTTGGCTGCGCTCTCGCACCAGTTCTGCTCTCTCTAGGGCAGGGGTCCCCAACCGCCGGTCCGCAGCCCAGCACCGGGCCGCTGCAGTGCCCTTGCCGGTCCGCGGACACAAGGGGAGCCAGGGGCGGTCAGTGGCGTAGTGGGGGCAGGGGCGGCGCGCAGCAGTTCTTAGCGGCGTGTGTAGCGGCGGCAGGGAGCGATCCAAGCAGCTCCGCTGCCTGCAAGAGGGAATAGCAGGAGCGGAGCTGCAAGGACCCGTCCACTGCGTCCAGCTTCCTGCCCGCCGCCCGCGCTTCCTGTCTCTGACTGACACAGAGAGGAGCGCGCCGCTGCTGTGTCAGAGCGAGGAAGCGCGGGCGGCGGGCAGGTGAGAGGAGAGAGGTGGTGTGTGTATGTGTGTCTGTGTGTGTGTGTGTGTGTGTGTGTGTGTGTGTTGGTCTGTGTTTGTGTAGCCTGGCCCTGGAGGAGATGGGGACATGAGGAGAAGGCCATGGGGGGAGTGATGGAGAGACAGCAGTGATGGGGAGAAGGGAGTGATGGGGTGAAGGCAATGATGGGGAGACAGCAGTGATGGGGTGAAGGCAATGATGGGGAGACAGCAGTGATGGGGTGAAGGCAATGATGGGGAGACAGCAGTGATGGGGTGAAGGCAATGATGGAGAGACATCAGTGATGGGGTGAAGGCAATGATGGAGAGACATCAGTGATGGGGTGAAGGCAATGATGGAGAGACATCAGTGATGGGGTGAAGGCAATGATGGAGAGACGGCAGTGATGGGGTGAAGGCAATGATGGGGAGACAGCAGTGATGGGGTGAAGGCAATGATGGAGAGACAGCAGTGATGGGGTGAAGGCAATGATGGAGAGACGGCAGTGATGGGGTGAAGGGAGTGATGGGGTGAAGGCAATGATGGGGAGAGGGGAGTGATGGGGTGAAGGCAATGATGGGGAGAGGGGAGTGATGGGGTGAAGGCAATGATGGGGAGACATCAGTGATGGGGTGAAGGCAATGATGGAGAGACGGCAGTGATGGGGTGAAGGCAATGATGGGGAGAGGGGAGTGATGGGGTGAAGGCAATGATGGGGAGACAGCAGTGATGGGGTGAAGGCAATGATGGGGAGACAGCAGTGATGGGGTGAAGGCAATGATGGGGAGACAGCAGTGATGGGGTGAAGGCAATGATGGGGAGACAGCAGTGATGGGGTGAAGGCAATGATGGGGAGACAGCAGTGATGGGGTGAAGGCAATGATGGAGAGACATCAGTGATGGGGTGAAGGCAATGATGGAGAGACATCAGTGATGGGGTGAAGGCAATGATGGAGAGACATCAGTGATGGGGTGAAGGCAATGATGGAGAGACGGCAGTGATGGGGTGAAGGCAATGATGGGGAGACAGCAGTGATGGGGTGAAGGCAATGATGGAGAGACAGCAGTGATGGGGTGAAGGCAATGATGGAGAGACGGCAGTGATGGGGTGAAGGGAGTGATGGGGTGAAGGCAATGATGGGGAGAGGGGAGTGATGGGGTGAAGGCAATGATGGGGAGAGGGGAGTGATGGGGTGAAGGCAATGATGGGGAGACATCAGTGATGGGGTGAAGGCAATGATGGAGAGACGGAAGTGATGGGGTGAAGGCAATGATGGGGAGAGGGGAGTGATGGGGTGAAGGCAATGATGGGGAGACAGCAGTGATGGGGTGAAGGCAATGATGGGGAGACAGCAGTGATGGGGTGAAGGCAATGATGGGGAGACATCAGTGATGGGGTGAAGGCAATGATGGAGAGACGGCAGTGATGGGGTGAAGGCAATGATGGGGAGACAGCAGTGATGGGGTGAAGGCAATGATGGAGAGACATCAGTGATGGGGTGAAGGCAATGATGGAGAGACGGCAGTGATGGGGTGAAGGCAATGATGGGGAGAAGGGAGTGATGGGGTGAAAGCAATGATGGGGAGAGGGGAGTGATGGGGTGAAGGCAATGATGGGGAGAGGGGAGTGATGGGGTGAAGGCAATGATGGGGAGACAGCAGTGATGGGGTGAAGGCAATGATGGAGAGATGGCAGTGATGGGGTGAAAGCAATGATGGGGAGAAGGGAGTGATGGGGTGAAGGCAATGATGGGGAGAGGGGAGTGAAGGGGTGAAGGCAATGATGGGGAGACAGCAGTGATGGGGTGAAGGCAATGATGGGGAGACAGCAGTGATGGGGTGAAGGCAATGATGGGGAGACATCAGTGATGGGGAGAAGGCAATGATGGAGAGACATCAGTGATGGGGTGAAGGCAATGATGGAGAGACGGCAGTGATGGGGAGAAGGCAATGATGGGGAGAGGGGAGTGATGGGGTGAAGGCAATGATGGGGAGAAGGGGGTGATGGAGCACTCATTCAAAACCTATGGTGAGTTGAGTCACATTATAAATGTTATTTAATTATAAGTATGCACTGCTACACTACAACCATGTCCATAGCCCCGCCCCCTTATGACCAAAGCCCCGCCCCTGCCACACCTCCATCCCCGCCCTGCCGGGCCATGGAAGAGTGGTCTTGCTTGAAACCGGTCCCTGGTGCAAAAAAGGTTGGGGACCACTGCTCTAGGGGATATTAATGACTATTGTGCTGGTTTTGTTTGGCAGTCACATAGAGGATGAATGAAGCTGTGCTGCGCATGCGCGGCCTCCGCTCTATTCTGACAGGGCATTACAGAGGCTCATTCTCGTGACCGGTGGGGGGTCCAAAAGTCAGAACCCTCTCCCACCCAACCAAACACCTTTCCAATGTTGGGAACAACACTTTAAGCCATATTCTAAGGGTAAAGTACGGCGTCACCTTACCCCATGAGAGAGCCGATATGTCTGGTTATACTTCCACATTTCCTTCAGAACCATCTCCACCACGTCCACGTCCGGGACCTCTCCGTGAAACTCTATGCCCATAAGGTTGGCCATACGATGAAGGAGGCCGGGAATTTCCATCAACTGGTGGCGAGCGTGCTCCACGCGGTAAGTCCATGCGTGGTCAATCAGAAAAATGCTGTAAAACAACAACAACAAAAAAAACAGTTGTTTTGAGCACAAAATTTCTGTGTAGATCTTCACGTTTCCATGGTAACTACAAACAAGCCGTGCGTAGTCCCTAAAAATACTCTAAAATTTTTTTTTTTTTTTAAAGGTATGACTATCAGCTGATCGATGAGGATCGGGCTGCGATCATCACTGGAGACAGATCAAGCCACATGTTTTCTCTGCAGTGGCCACTACTGGGGAAATGTGGTATTACATGTAGGCTACTGAAACAAATAGGGAACCATATAAAACATGGTAGAAAAAGAGTCCTACTGATCGGCTCGGACCGTGGCGGACCTCCAGTATGATGTCCATACGCACTACTATGGCAGCCTTTGTCTTGGCAAGACACCCCCTTTAACCACACCCAGCCCACCTACTCCATTAACGCACCAGTTCGGGTCAGTGGCTCGCAGCCCGTGCTCATTGGTGACAATTACTTTGAATGTTGGTTCGTTCCCCGGATTTGATTTCTTTTTCAGCTCTCTTTCAATTTCGTCCCGTTCTTCATCGTCCTCTTCCTCCTCGGCCTCCTCCACCTGCATTATGCCAAACATTTCCCCCGCATCAAAGATCTGCAAGGAAAATTAAGACGACTCGTGTTACTCACCTCCAATAGAAATGCTACACAGTGACTGCACCAGCAGAATAGTGAGTGCAGCTCTGGGGTATAATACAGGATGTAACTCAGGATCAGTAATGTAATGTATGTACACAGTGACTGCACCAGCAGAATAGTGAGTGCAGCTCTGGGGTATAATACAGGATGTAACTCAGGATCAGTAATGTAATGTATGTACACAGTGACTGCACCAGCAGAATAGTGAGTGCAGCTCTGGGGTATAATACAGGAGGTAACTCAGGATCAGTAATGTAATGTATGTACACAGTGACTGCACCAGCAGAATAGTGAGTGCAGCTCTGGGGTATAATACAGGATGCAACTCAGGATCAGTAATGTAATGTATGTACACAGTGACTGCACCAGCAGAATAGTGAGTGCAGCTCTGGAGTATAATACAGGATGTAACTCAGGATCAGTAATGTAATGTATGCACACAGTGACTGCACCAGCAGAATAGTGAGTGCAGCTCTGGGGTATAATACAGGAGGTAACTCAGGATCAGTAATGCAATGTATGTACACAGTGACTGCACCAGCAGAATAGTGAGTGCAGCTCTGGAGTATAATACAGGATGTAAGGCTGGTTTCACATTAGCGCATTTTCAGCGCGCGCACGGCCGGGGGTAGCTCCGCCCCCGAGCCGGCTCTCTGCCCGGCGTGCCCGCCCCTTCCTTGTAGCGCCACCTCCTAGCGGACAGCGGCGCCTGCGATCGGCGCACCCTATCTTTAGCATAGGGTGCGCCGATCGTGCGCAGGCCGTGCGCTAGTTGCGCTTTGACCTGCGCTGCGCACTTTTGACGGTGCGCCGTGCGCGCCAAAATCAAACTTTTCGGATTTTGGCGCGCACGGCGCACCGTCAAAAGTGCGCAGCGCAGGTCAAAGCGCAACTAGCGCACGGCCTGCGCACGATCGGCGCACCCTATGCTAAAGATAGGGTGCGCCGATCACAGGCGCCGCTGTCCGCTAGGAGGCGGCGCTACAAGGAAGGGGCGGGCACGCCGGGCAGAGCCGGATCGGGGGCGGAGCTACCCCCGGCCGTGCGCGCGCTGAAAATGCGCTAATGTGAAACCGGCCTAACTCAGGATCAGTAATATAACTATTGTACACAGTGACTGCACCAGCAGAATAGTGAGTGCAGCTCTGGAGTATAATACAGGATGTAACTCAGGATCAGTAATGTAATGTACACAGTGACTGCACCAGCAGAATAGTGAGTGCAGCTCTGGGGTATAATACAGGATGTAACTCAGGATCAGTAATGTAATGTATGTACACAGTGATTGCACCTGCAGAATAGTGAGCGCAGCTCTGGGGTATAATACAGGAGGTAACTCAGGATCAGTAATGTAATGTATGTACACAGTGACTGCACCAGCAGAATAGTGAGTGCAGCTCTGGAGTATAATACAGGATGTAACTCAGGATCAGTAATGTAATGTATGTACACAGTGACTGCACCAGCAGAATAGTGAGTGCAGCTCTGGAGTACAATACAGGATGTAACTCAGGATCAGTAATGTAATGTATGTACACAGTGACTGCACCAGCAGAATAGTGAGTGCAGCTCTGGGGTATAATACAGGATGTAACTCAGGATCAGTAATGTAATGTATGTACACAGTGACTGCACCAACAGAATAGTGAGTGCAGCTCTGGAGTATAATACAGGATTTAACTCAGGATCAGTAATGTAATGTATGTACACAGTGACTGCACCAGCAGAATAGTGAGTGCAGCTCTGGGGTATAATACAGGATGTAACTCAGGATCAGTAATGTAATGTATGTACACAGTGACTGCACCAACAGAATAGTGAGTGCAGCTCTGGGGTATAAAACAGAACGTAACTCAGGATCAGTAACGTATGTACACAGTGACTGCACCAGCAGAATAGTGAGTGCAGCTCTGGAGTATAATACAGGATATAACTCAGGATCAGTAATGTATGTACACAGTGACTGCACCAGTAGAATAGTGAGTGCAGCTCTGGGGTATAATACAGAACGTAACTCAGGATCAGTAATGTAATGTATGTACACAGTGACTGTACCAGTAGAATAGTGAGTGCAGCTCTGGGGTATAATATAGGATGTAACTCAGGATCAGTAATGTATGTACACAGTGACTGCACCAGCAGAATAGTGAGTGCAGCTCTGGAGTATAATACAGGATGTAACTCAGGATCAGTAATGTAATGTATGTACACAGTGACTGCACCAGCAGAATAGTGAGTGCAGCTCTGGAGTATAATACAGGATGTAACTCAGGATCAGTAATGTAATGTATGTACACAGTGACTGCACCAGCAGAATAGTGAGTGCAGCTCTGGGGTATAATATAGGATGTAACTCAGGATCAGTAATGTAATGTATGTACACAGTGACTGCACCAGCAGAATAGTGAGTGCAGCTCTGGAGTATAATACAGGAGGTAACATTCTCACAGGCCAGATTGTATTATAGAAGGTGCTCGTCTCCTTAACAAATCAGCGGGAGGGGCTGTAATCTTAGCCATAATTTACGTAACCCCTGATGTATTTGTGCCGCCTTCTCTTACATGACACATCTGAAGTATAATAGGTGCCAGGGCTGCGGGCTCAGGTAACATGCCAGGACCTGGTACTGGACGTGCAGCAGTCTGATTATATAGAAACACTCCCGGGAGTCACATTCCTATTTTAGATTTAGGGGTAAGATGACAATAAAGGACGTCTAGTGCTCAACGGAAGAACACGCAACGCTCACACATTCCCTCCATCTATATGGCGGGTTATACCCATCTGATATCGTCCCATCTCCTGAGTTGGCAAATCCTATTGTTAATCGGGTCCGAAGGTCTCAAGGTCAGAGACATCCGAATCAAAGGAGGAGAAACAGCGTCTGATCTCATGAGTATCGTGACACTTATCCTGCCTGCACCAATACGGCACCTATTAGAAGACTATTATGTGACGTTACCCGCAGGGACAGACCACGTGCCACGCACAGAGGGCAGCTAGAGAACGACAGACCCCGCGCCGCACACGGAGGGCAGCTAGAGAACGACAGACCCCGCGCCACACACGGAGGGCAGCTAGAGAACGACAGACCCCGCGCCGCACACGGAGGGCAGCTAGAGAACGACAGACCCCGCGCCGCACACGGAGGGCAGCTAGAGAACGACAGACCCCGTGCCGCGCACGGAGGGCAGCAAGAGAACGACAGACCCCGCGCCGCACACGGAGGGACGGCTAGAGAGCGTCAGACCTTGCGCCACACGAGGACGGACATGTGGAGAGCGACGGAGTCCCCCCGCCAAACATGGGATGTACAGAGAGCGACAGACCCTGCGCCACACACAGAGGGACGTGTAAAGAGCAACAGACCCCCGTCAAACATGGAGGGACGTGTAGAGAGGAAGAGACTCCCGCCACACACGGAGGGACGTGTAGAGAGCGACAGAGCCCCCCTCACCACACACGGAGGGACGTGTAGAGAGCGACAGAGCCCCACCACCACACAAAGAGGGACGTGTAGAGAGCGACAGAGCCCCCCCCCCACACACGGAGGGACATGTAGAGAGCGACAGAGCCCCCCCACACACACGGAGGGACGTGTAGAGAGCGACAGAGCCCCCCCCACACACGGAGGGACGTGTAGAGAGCGACAGAGCCCCCCGCCACACACGGAGGGACGTGTAGAGAGCGACAGAGCCCCCCCGCCACACACACGGAGGGACGTGTAGAGAGCGACAGACCTCGCGCCACACACACGGAGGGACGTGTAGAGAGCGACAGACCTCGCGCCACACACACGGAGGGACGTGTAGAGAGCGACAGACCTCGCGCCACACACACGGAGGGACGTGTAGAGAACGACAGACCTCGCGCCACACACGGAGGGACGTGTAGAGAGCGACAGACCTCGCGCCACACACGGAGGGACGTGTAGAGAGCGACAGACCTCGCGCCACACACGGAGGGACGTGTAGAGAGCGACAGACCTCGCGCCACACACGGAGGGACGTGTAGAGAGCGACAGACCTCGCGCCACACACGGAGGGACGTGTAGAGAGCGACAGACCTCGCGCCACACACGGAGGGACGTGTAGAGAGCGACAGACCTCGCGCCACACACGGAGGGACGTGTAGAGAGCGACAGACCTCGCGCCACACACGGAGGGACGTGTAGAGAGCGACAGACCTCGCGCCACACACGGAGGGACGTGTAGAGAGCGACAGACCTCGCGCCACACACGGAGGGACGTGTAGAGAGCGACAAACCTCGCGCCACACACGGAGGGACGTGCAGAGAGCGACAGACCTCGCGCCACACACGGAGGGACGTGCAGAGAGCGACAGACCTCGCGCCACACACGGAGGGACGTGCAGAGAGCGACAGACCTCGCGCCACACACGGAGGGACGTGTAGACAGCGACAGACCTCGCGCCACACACGGAGGGACGTGTACAGAGCGACAGACCTCGCGCCACACACGGAGGGACGTGTACAGAGCGACAGACCTCGCGCCACACACGGAGGGACGTGTACAGAGCGACAGACCTCGCGCCACACACGGAGGGACGTGTACAGAGCGACAGACCTCGCGCCACACACGGAGGGACGTGTACGGAGCGACCTCGCGCCACACACGGAGGGACGTGTACGGAGCGACAGACCTCGCGCCACACACGGAGGGACGTGTACGGAGCGACAGACCTCGCGCCACACACGGAGGGACGTGTACGGAGCGACAGACCTCGCGCCACACACGGAGGGACATGTACGGAGCGACAGACCTCGCGCCACACACGGAGGGACGTGTACGGAGCGACAGACCTCGCGCCACACACGGAGGGACGTGTAGAGAGGGACAGACCTCGCGCCACACACGGAGGGACGTGTACAGAGCGACAGACCTCGCGCCACACACGGAGGGACGTGTAGAGAGGGACAGACCTCGCGCCACACACGGAGGGACGTGTACAGAGCGACAGACCTCGCGCCACACACGGAGGGACGTGTAGAGAGGGACAGACCTCGCGCCACACACGGAGGGACGTGTAGAGAGGGACAGACCTCGCGCCACACACGGAGGGACGTGTAGAGAGCGACAGACCTCGCGCCACACACGGAGGGACGTGTAGAGAGCGACAGACCTCGCGCCACACACGGAGGGACGTGTAGAGAGCGACAGACCTCGCGCCACATACGGAGGGACGTGTAGAGAGCGACAGACCTCGAGCCACACACGGAGGGACGTGTAGAGAGCGACAGACCTCGCGCCACACACGGAGGGACGTGTAGAGAGCGACAGACCTCGCGCCACACACGGAGGGACGTGTAGAGAGCGACAGACCTCGCGCCACACACGGAGGGACGTGTAGAGAGCGACAGACCTCGCGCCACACACGGAGGGACGTGTAGAGAGCGACAGACCTCGCGCCACACACGGAGGGACGTGTACAGAGCGACAGACCTCGCGCCACATACGGAGGGACGTGTACAGAGCGACAGAGCCCCCCCACCACACACACGGATGGACGTGTACAGAGCGACAGACCTCGCGCCACACACGGAGACGTGTAGAGAGCGACAGACCTCGCGCCACACACGGAGACGTGTAGAGAGCGACAGACCTCGCGCCACACACGGAGGGACGTGTACAGAGCGACAGACCTCGCGCCACACACGGAGGGACGTGTAGAGAGCGACAGACCCCGCGCCACACACGGAGGGACGTGTAGAGAGCGACAGACCTCGCGCCACACACGGAGGGACGTGTAGAGAGCGACAGACCTCGCGCCACACACGGAGGGACGTGTAGAGAGCGACAGACCTCGCGCCACACACGGAGGGACGTGTAGAGAGCGACAGACCTCGCGCCACACACGGAGGGACGTGTAGAGAGCGACAGACCTCGCGCCACACACGGAGGGACGTGTAGAGAGCGACAGACCTCGCGCCACATACGGAGGGACGTGTAGAGAGCGACAGAGCCCCCCCACCACACACACGGAGGGACGTGGACAGAGCGACAGATCTCGCGCCACACACGGAGGGACGTGTACAGAGCGACAGACCTCGCGCCACACACGGAGGCACGTATACAGAGCGACAGACCTCGCGCCACACACGGAGAGACGTGTAGAGAGCGACAGACCTCGCGCCACACACGGAGAGACGTGTAGAGAGCGACAGACCTCGCGCCACACACGGAGAGACGTGTAGAGAGCGACAGACCTCGCGCCACACACGGAGAGACGTGTAGAGAGCGACAGACCTCGCGCCACACACGGAGAGACGTGTAGAGAGCGACAGACCTCGCGCCACACACGGAGAGACGTGTAGAGAGCGACAGACCTCGCGCCACACACGGAGAGACGTGTAGAGAGCGACAGACCTCGCGCCACACACGGAGAGACGTGTAGAGAGCGACAGACCTCGCGCCACATACGGAGGGACGTGTACAGAGCGACAGACCTCGCGCCACACACGGAGGGACGTGTACAGAGCGACAGACCTCGCGCCACACACGGAGGGACGTGTACAGAGCGACAGACCTCGCGCCACACACGGAGGGACGTGTACAGAGCGACAGACCTCGCGCCACACACGGAGGGACGTGTACAGAACGACAGACCTCGCGCCACACACGGAGGGACGTGTAGAGAGCGACAGACCTCGCGCCACACACGGAGAGACGTGTACAGAGCGACAGACCTCGCGCCACACACGGAGGGACGTGTACAGAGCGACAGACCTCGCGCCACACACGGAGGGACGTGTACAGAGCGACAGACCTCGCGCCACACACGGAGGGACGTGTAGAGAGCGACAGACCTCGCGCCACATACGGAGGGACGTGTACAGAGCGACAGAGCCCCCCCACCACACACACGGATGGACGTGTACAGAGCGACAGACCTCGCGCCACACACGGATGGACGTGTAGAGAGCGACAGACCTCGCGCCACACACGGATGGACGTGTACAGAGCGACAGACCTCGCGCCACACACGGAGGGACGTGTACAGAGCGACAGACCTCGCGCCACACACGGAGGGACGTGTACAGAGCGACAGACCTCGCGCCACACACGGAGGGACGTGTACAGAGCGACAGACCTCGCGCCACACACGGAGGGACGTGTAGAGAGCGAAAGACCTCGCGCCACACACGGAGGGACGTGTACAGAGCGACAGACCTCGCGCCTCACACGGAGGGACGTGTACAGAGCGACAGACCTCGCGCCACACACGGAGGGACGTGTACAGAGCGACAGACCTCGCGCCACACACGGAGGGACGTGTAGAGAGCGACAGACCTCGCGCCACACACGGAGAGATGTGTAGAGAGCGACAGACCTCTCGCCACACACGGAGAGATGTGTAGAGAGCGACAGACCTCTCGCCACACACGGAGGGACGTGTAGAGAACGACAGACCTCGTGCCACACACGGAGGGACGTGTAGAGAACGACAGACCTCGCGCCACACACGGAGGGACGTGTACAGAGCGACAGACCTCGCGCCACATACGGAGGGACGTGTACAGAGCGACAGACCTCGCGCCACACACGGAGGGACGTGTACAGAGCGACAGACCTCGCGCCACACACGGAGGGACGTGTAGAGAGCGACAGACCTCGCGCCACACACGGAGAGACGTGTAGAGAGCGACAGACCTCGCGCCACACACGGAGGGACGTGTACAGAGCGACAGACCTCGCGCCACACACGGAGGGACGTGTACAGAGCGACAGACCTCGCGCCACACACGGAGGGACGTGTAGAGAGCGACAGACCTCGCGCCACACACGGAGGGACGTGTACAGAGCGACAGACCTCGCGCCACACACGGAGGGACGTGTAGAGAGCGACAGACCCCTCAGTACTGTACACTGCCCCATGTTAGCTGTGACGCCGTCGCTGCCATTTGGGTCTGGTGTAAATACCTACAGTCCGTGTCCCTGCTGCCAGTTATGGGGTGCAGCTGTCACCCTCCATGACACCCACCTCCGCTCTCTCCTCAGACGCCCCCTACAGCCGTCAATCACCCATTAGCAGAATTAACCCCTCACACTCTGCAGCCCCCGATGTGACCGGGGACAGGAGGCCCCGGAGCCGCCTACCTCCCCCTCCAGCTTGCGGTGCAGGCTCGGCCAGTAGAACCGGGGCACCCCTGAGGCCTGCAGGGCCGCCTGGTGCAGAGCCACGAAATCAGAGAAGCCGCCATCCTGCTGCTGCGGGGCTCCGGGCTCGGCCATGCTGTCTGAGGCGCAACTCTGAGCATGCGGGAGGGAAGCGGCTTCTGGGAGGCGGCTCCAGGCTCTGCCCTCCCTATACAGCCGAGCCCGGCTCTGCCCTCCCTATACAGCCCGAGCCCGGCTCTGCCCTCCCTATACAGCCGAGCCCGGCTCTGCCCTCCCTATACAGCCCGTGCCCGGCTCTGCCCTCCCTATACAGCCCGAGCCCGGCTCTGCCCTCCCTATACAGCCCGTGCCCGGCTCTGCCCTCCCTATACAGCCCGTGCCCGGCTCTGCCCTCCCTATACAGCCCGTGCCCGGCTCTGCCCTCCCTATACAGCCCGTGCCCGGCTCTGCCCTCCCTATACAGCCGAGCCCGGCTCTGCCCTCCCTATACAGCCGAGCCCGGCTCTGCCCTCCCTATACAGCCCGTGCCCGGCTCTGCCCTCCCTATACAGCCCGAGCCCGGCTCTGCCCTCCCTATACAGCCCGTGCCCGGCTCTGCCCTCCCTATACAGCCCGTGCCCGGCTCTGCCCTCCCTATACAGCCGAGCCCGGCTCTGCCCTCCCTATACAGCCCGT
The DNA here is from genome assembly GCF_039654945.1 of Dendrobates tinctorius. Classification (NCBI taxonomy): domain Eukaryota; kingdom Metazoa; phylum Chordata; class Amphibia; order Anura; family Dendrobatidae; genus Dendrobates; species Dendrobates tinctorius. The sequence goes on from NW_027361688.1 coordinate 12,986,811, forward strand.
GCCCGGCTCTGCCCTCCCTATACAGCCCGAGCCCGGCTCTGCCCTCCCTATACAGCCCGAGCCCGGCTCTGCCCTCCCTATACAGCCCGTGCCCGGCTCTGCCCTCCCTATACAGCCCGTGCCCGGCTCTGCCCTCCCTATACAGTCAGTGCCCGGCTCTGCCCTCCCTATACAGCCCGTGCCCGGCTCTGCCCTCCCTATACAGCCGAGCCCGGCTCTGCCCTCCCTATACAGCCCGTGCCCGGCTCTGCCCTCCCTATACAGCCGAGCCCGGCTCTGCCCTCCCTATACAGCCCGTGCCCGGCTCTGCCCTCCCTATACAGCCCGAGCCCGGCTCTGCCCTCCCTATACAGCCCGTGCCCGGCTCTGCCCTCCCTATACAGCCCGTGCCCGGCTCTGCCCTCCCTATACAGCCCGTGCCCGGCTCTGCCCTCCCTATACAGCCGAGCCCGGCTCTGCCCTCCCTATACAGTCAGTGCCCGGCTCTGCCCTCCCTATACAGCCCGAGCCCGGCTCTGCCCTCCCTATACAGCCCGTGCCCGGCTCTGCCCTCCCAATACAGCCGAGCCCGGCTCTGCCCTCCCTATACAGCCCGTGCCCGGCTCTGCCCTCCCTATACAGTCAGTGCCCGGCTCTGCCCTCCCTATACAGCCCGAGCCCGGCTCTGCCCTCCCTATACAGCCCGAGCCCGGCTCTGCCCTCCCTATACAGCCGAGCCCGGCTCTGCCCTCCCTATACAGTCAGTGCCCGGCTCTGCCCTCCCTATACAGCCCGAGCCCGGCTCTGCCCTCCCTATACAGCCCGTGCCCGGCTCTGCCCTCCCTATACAGCCCGAGCCCGGCTCTGCCCTCCCTATACAGCCCGTGCCCGGCTCTGCCCTCCCTATACAGCCCGAGCCCGGCTCTGCCCTCCCTATACAGCCCGTGCCCGGCTCTGCCCTCCCTATACAGCCGAGCCCGGCTCTGCCCTCCCTATACAGTCAGTGCCCGGCTCTGCCCTCCCTATACAGCCCGAGCCCGGCTCTGCCCTCCCTATACAGCCCGAGCCCGGCTCTGCCCTCCCTATACAGCCCGTGCCCGGCTCTGCCCTCCCTATACAGCCCGTGCCCGGCTCTGCCCTCCCTATACAGCCGAGCCCGGCTCTGCCCTCCCTATACAGTCAGTGCCCGGCTCTGCCCTCCCTATACAGCCCGAGCCCGGCTCTGCCCTCCCTATACAGCCCGTGCCCGGCTCTGCCCTCCCAATACAGCCGAGCCCGGCTCTGCCCTCCCTATACAGCCCGTGCCCGGCTCTGCCCTCCCTATACAGTCAGTGCCCGGCTCTGCCCTCCCTATACAGCCCGAGCCCGGCTCTGCCCTCCCTATACAGCCCGAGCCCGGCTCTGCCCTCCCTATACAGCCGAGCCCGGCTCTGCCCTCCCTATACAGTCAGTGCCCGGCTCTGCCCTCCCTATACAGCCCGAGCCCGGCTCTGCCCTCCCTATACAGCCCGTGCCCGGCTCTGCCCTCCCTATACAGCCCGAGCCCGGCTCTGCCCTCCCTATACAGCCCGTGCCCGGCTCTGCCCTCCCTATACAGCCCGAGCCCGGCTCTGCCCTCCCTATACAGCCCGTGCCCGGCTCTGCCCTCCCTATACAGCCGAGCCCGGCTCTGCCCTCCCTATACAGTCAGTGCCCGGCTCTGCCCTCCCTATACAGCCCGAGCCCGGCTCTGCCCTCCCTATACAGCCCGAGCCCGGCTCTGCCCTCCCTATACAGCCCGTGCCCGGCTCTGCCCTCCCTATACAGCCCGTGCCCGGCTCTGCCCTCCCTATACAGTCAGTGCCCGGCTCTGCCCTCCCTATACAGCCCGAGCCCGGCTCTGCCCTCCCTATACAGCCCGAGCCCGGCTCTGCCCTCCCTATACAGCCCGTGCCCGGCTCTGCCCTCCCTATACAGCCCGTGCCCGGCTCTGCCCTCCCTATACAGTCAGTGCCCGGCTCTGCCCTCCCTATACAGCCCGTGCCCGGCTCTGCCCTCCCTATACAGCCCGTGCCCGGCTCTGCCCTCCCTATAAAGTCAGTGCCCGGCTCTGCCCTCCCTATACAGTCAGTGCCCGGCTCTGCCCTCCCTATACAGCCCGAGCCCGGCTCTGCCCTCCCTATACAGCCCGAGCCCGGCTCTGCCCTCCCTATACAGCCCGAGCCCGGCTCTGCCCTCCCTATACAGCCCGTGCCCGGCTCTGCCCTCCCTATACAGCCCGTGCCCGGCTCTGCCCTCCCTATACAGCCCGTGCCCGGCTCTGCCCTCCCTATAAAGTCAGTGCCCGGCTCTGCCCTCCCTATACAGCCCGTGCCCGGCTCTGCCCTCCCTATACAGCCCGTGCCCGGCTCTGCCCTCCCTATACAGCCCGTGCCCGGCTCTGCCCTCCCTATACAGCCCGTGCCCGGCTCTGCCCTCCCTATACAGCCCGTGCCCGGCTCTGCCCTCCCTATACAGCCCGTGCCCGGCTCTGCCCTCCCTATACAGCCCGTGCCCGGCTCTGCCCTCCCTATAAAGTCAGTGCCCGGCTCTGCCCTCCCTATACAGCCCGTGCCCGGCTCTGCCCTCCCTATACAGCCCGTGCCCGGCTCTGCCCTCCCTATACAGCCCGTGCCCGGCTCTGCCCTCCCTATACAGCCGAGCCCGGCTCTGCCCTCCCTATACAGCCCGAGCCCGGCTCTGCCCTCCCTATACAGCCCGAGCCCGGCTCTGCCCTCCCTATACAGCCCGAGCCCGGCTCTGCCCTCCCTATACAGTCCGAGCCCGGCTCTGCCCTCCCTATACAGTCAGTGCCCGCTCTGCCCTCCCTATACAGCCCGTGCCCGGCTCTGCCCTCCCTATACAGCCCGAGCCCGGCTCTGCCCTCCCTATACAGTCAGTGCCCGGCTCTGCCCTCCCTATACAGCCCGAGCCCGGCTCTGCCCTCCCTATACAGCCCGTGCCCGGCTCTGCCCTCCCTATACAGCCCGTGCCCGGCTCTGCCCTCCCTATACAGCCCGTGCCCGGCTCTGCCCTCCCTATACAGCCCGTGCCCGGCTCTGCCCTCCCTATACAGCCCGTGCCCGGCTCTGCCCTCCCTATACAGCCCGTGCCCGGCTCTGCCCTCCCTATAAAGTCAGTGCCCGGCTCTGCCCTCCCTATACAGCCCGTGCCCGGCTCTGCCCTCCCTATACAGCCCGTGCCCGGCTCTGCCCTCCCTATACAGCCCGTGCCCGGCTCTGCCCTCCCTATACAGCCGAGCCCGGCTCTGCCCTCCCTATACAGCCCGAGCCCGGCTCTGCCCTCCCTATACAGCCCGAGCCCGGCTCTGCCCTCCCTATACAGCCCGAGCCCGGCTCTGCCCTCCCTATACAGTCCGAGCCCGGCTCTGCCCTCCCTATACAGTCAGTGCCCGCTCTGCCCTCCCTATACAGCCCGTGCCCGGCTCTGCCCTCCCTATACAGCCCGAGCCCGGCTCTGCCCTCCCTATACAGTCAGTGCCCGGCTCTGCCCTCCCTATACAGCCCGAGCCCGGCTCTGCCCTCCCTATACAGCCCGTGCCCGGCTCTGCCCTCCCTATACAGCCCGTGCCCGGCTCTGCCCTCCCTATACAGCCCGAGCCCGGCTCTGCCCTCCCTATACAGCCCGTGCCCGGCTCTGCCCTCCCTATACAGCCCGTGCCCGGCTCTGCCCTCCCTATACAGCCCGTGCCCGGCTCTGCCCTCCCTATACAGCCGAGCCCGGCTCTGCCCTCCCTATACAGCCCGAGCCCGGCTCTGCCCTCCCTATACAGCCCGAGCCCGGCTCTGCCCTCCCTATACAGCCCGAGCCCGGCTCTGCCCTCCCTATACAGCCCGAGCCCGGCTCTGCCCTCCCTATACAGTCCGAGCCCGGCTCTGCCCTCCCTATACAGTCAGTGCCCGCTCTGCCCTCCCTATACAGCCCGTGCCCGGCTCTGCCCTCCCTATACAGCCCGAGCCCGGCTCTGCCCTCCCTATACAGTCAGTGCCCGGCTCTGCCCTCCCTATACAGCCCGAGCCCGGCTCTGCCCTCCCTATACAGCCCGTGCCCGGCTCTGCCCTCCCTATACAGCCCGTGCCCGGCTCTGCCCTCCCTATACAGCCCGAGCCCGGCTCTGCCCTCCCTATACAGTCAGTGCCTGGCTCTGCCCTCCCTATACAGCCCGTGCCCGGCTCTGCCCTCCCTATACAGCCCGTGCCCGGCTCTGCCCTCCCTATACAGCCCGAGCCCGGCTCTGCCCTCCCTATACAGTCAGTGCCCGACTCTGCTCTCCCCATACAGGCCGTGCATGGTTCTGCCCTCCCTATACAGCCCGTGCCCGGCTCTGCCCTCCCTATACAGCCCGAGCCCGGCTCTGCCCTCCCTATACAGTCAGTGCCCGGCTCTGCTCTCCCCATACAGGCCGTGCTTGGTTCTGCCCTCCCTATACAGCCCGTGCCCGGCTCTGCCCTCCCTATACAGCCCGAGCCCGGCTCTGCCCTCCCTATACAGTCAGTGCCCGACTCTGCTCTCCCCATACAGGCCGTGCTTGGTTCTGCCCTCCCCATACAGCCCGTGCCCGGCTCTGCCCTCCCTATAAAGTCAGTGCCCGGCTCTGACCTCCCTATACAGCCCGTGCCCGGCTCTGCCCTCCCTATACAGCCCAAGCCCGGCTCTGCCCTCCCTATACAGTCAGTGCCCGGCTCTGCCCTCCCTATACAGTCCGTGCCCGGCTCTGCCCACCCTATACAGCCCGTGCCCGCTCTGCCCTCCTTATACAGTCAGTGCCCAGCTCTGCCCTCCCTATACAGTCAGTGCCCGACTCTGCCCTCCCTATACAGCCCGTGCCCGGCTCTGCCCTCCCTATACAGCCCGTGCCCGGCTCTGCCCTCCCTATACAGTCAGTGCCCGACTCTGCTCTCCCCATACAGGCCGTGCTTGGTTCTGCCCTCCCTATACAGTCAGTGCCCGGCTCTGCCCTCCCCATACAGGCCGTGCTCGGCTCTGCCCTCCCTATACAGCCCGTGCCCGACTCTGCTCTCCCCATACAGGCCGTGCTCGGCTCTGCACTCCCTATACAGTCAGTGCCCGGCTCTGCCCTCCCCATACAGGCCGTGCTCGGCTCTGCCCTCCCTATACAGTCAGTGCCCGGCTCTGCCCTCCCTATACAGGCCGTGCCCCGCTCTGCCCTCCCCATACAGCCCATGCCCGGCTCTGCCCTCCCTATACAGCCCGTGCTCAGTTCTGCGAAACATGCCAAGCCTGTGCACACCTGGGTAAACAGTAACTGTGCCCGGGGATGTGTGGGCTTCTCTATTGACAAAAAACAGCCCAGTGTATGTTGTGCCCTCTATACTGCCCTACCAGCAGCAGTGCCCGGTGTATGCTGTGCCCTCTATACTGCCCTACCAGCAGCAGTGCCCGGTGTATGCTGTGCCCTCTATACTGCCCTACCAGCAGCAGTGCCCAGTGTATGCTGTGCCCTCTATACTGCCCTACCAGCAGCAGTGCCCGGTGTATGCTGTGCCCTCTATACTGCCCTACCAGCAGCAGTGCCCGGTGTATGCTGTGCCCTCTATACTGCCCTACCAGCAGCAGTGCTCAGTGTATGCTGTGCCCTCTATACTGCCCTACCAGCAGCAGTGCCCGATGTATGCTGTGCCCTCTATACTGCCCTACCAGCAGCAGTGCCCAGTGTATGCTGTGCCCTCTATACTGCCCTACCAGCAGCAGTGCCCAGTGTATGCCCTGCCCTCTATACTGCCCTACCAGCAGCAGTGCCCAGTGTATGCTGTGCCCTCTATACTGCCCTACCAGCAGCAGAGCCCAGTGTATGCTGTGCCCTCTATACTGCCCTACCAGCAGCAGTGCCCAGTGTATGCTGTGCCCTCTATACTGCCCTACCAGCAGCAGTGCCCAGTGTATGCTGTGCCTTCTATACTGCCCTACCAGCAGCAGTGCCCAGTGTATGCTGTGCCCTCTATACTGCCCTACCAGCAGCAGTGCCCAGTGAATGCTGTGCCCTCTATACTGCCCTACCAGCAGCAGTGCCCAGTGTATGCCCTGCCCTCTATACTGCCCTACCAGCAGCAGTGCCCGGTGTATGCTGTGCCCTCTATACTGCCCTACCAGCAGCAGTGCCCAGTGTATGCTGTGCCTTCTATACTGCCCTACCAGCAGCAGTGACCAGTGTATGCCCTGCCTTCTATACTGCCCCACCAGCAGCAGTGCCCAGTGTATGCTGTGCCCTCTATACTGCCCTACCAGCAGCAGTGCCCAGTGTATGCTGTGCCCTCTATACTGCTCTACCAGCAGCAGTGCCCTGTGTATGCTGTGCCCTCTATACTGCCCTACCAGCAGCAGTGCCCGGTGTATGCTGTGCCCTCTATACTGCCCTACCAGCAGCAGTGCCCAGTGTATGCTGTGCCCTCTATACTGCCCTACCAGCAGCAGTGCCCAGTGTATGCTGTGCCCTCTACTGCCCTACCAGCAGCAGTGCCCGGTGTATACTGTGCCCTCTATACTTCCCTACCAGCAGCAATGCCCAGTGTATGTTGTGCCCTCTATATACTGCCCTACCAGCAGCAGTGCCCAGTGTATGCTGTGCCCTCTGTACTGCCCTACCAGCAGCAGTGCCCAGTGTATGCTGTGCCCTCTATACTGCCCTACCAGCAGCAGTGCCTGGTGTATTCTGTGCCCTCTATACTGCCCTACCAGCAGAAGTGCCCAGTGTATGCTGCTCCCGCTATACTGCCCTACTAGCAGCAGTGCCCGGTGTATGCTGTGCCCTCTATACTGCCCTACCAGCAGCAGTGCCTGGTGTATGCTGTGCCCTCTATACTGCCCTACCAGCAGCAGTGCCAGGTGTATGCTGTGCCCTCTATACTGCTCTACCAGCAGCAGTACCCAGTATATGCCCTGCCCTCTATACTGCCCTACCAGCTGCAGTGCCTAGTGTATGCTGTGCCCTCTATACTGCCCTACCAGCAGCTGTGCCCGGTGTATGCTGTGCCCTCTATACTGCCCCACCAGCAGCAGTGCCCAGTGTATGCCCTGCCCTCTATACTGCCCTACCAGCAGCAGTGCCCGGTGTATGCTGTGCCCTCTATACTGCCCTACCAGCAGCAGTGCCCAGTGTATGCTGTGCCCTCTATACTGCCCTACCAGCAGCAGTGCCCAGTGTATGCTGTGCCCTCTACTGCCCTACCAGCAGCAGTGCCCGGTGTATACTGTGCCCTCTATACTTCCCTACCAGCAGCAATGCCCAGTGTATGTTGTGCCCTCTATATACTGCCCTACCAGCAGCAGTGCCCAGTGTATGCTGTGCCCTCTGTACTGCCCTACCAGCAGCAGTGCCCAGTGTATGCTGTGCCCTCTATACTGCCCTACCAGCAGCAGTGCCTGGTGTATTCTGTGCCCTCTATACTGCCCTACCAGCAGAAGTGCCCAGTGTATGCTGTTCCCGCTATACTGCCCTACTAGCAGCAGTGCCCGGTGTATGCTGTGCCCTCTATACTGCCCTACCAGCAGCAGTGCCAGGTGTATGCTGTGCCCTCTATACTGCCCTACCAGCAGCAGTGCCAAGTGTATGCTGTGCCCTCTATACTGCCCCACCAGCAGCAGTGCCCAGTGTATGCTGTGCCCTCTATACTGCCCTACCAGCAACAGTGCCCAGTGTATGCTGTGCCCTCTATACTGCCCTACCAGCAGCAGTGCCCGGTGTATGCTGTGCCCTCTATACTGCCCTACCAGCAACAGTGCCCAGTGTATGCTGTGCCCTCTATACTGCCCTACCAGCAGCAGTGACCAGTGTATGCTGTGCCCTCTATACTGCCCTACCAGCAGCAGTGCCTGGTGTATGCCCTGCCCTCTATACTGCCCCACCAGCAGCAGTGACCAGTGTATGCCCTGCCCTCTATACTGCCCCACCAGCAGCAGTGCCCGGTGTATGCTGTGCCCTCTATACTGCCCTACCAGCAGCAGTGCCCAGTGTATGCCCTGCCCTCTATACTGCCCTACCAGCAGCAGTGCCCGGTGTATGCTGTGCCCTCTATACTGCCTTACCAGCAGCAGTGCCCAGTGTATGCTGTGCCCTCTATACTGCCCTACCAGCAGCAGTGCCCATTGTATGCCGTGCCCTCTATACTGCCCTACCAGCAGCAGTGCCCGGTGTATGCCGTGCCCTCTATACTGCCTTACCAGCAGCAGTGCCCGGTGTATGCTGTGCCCTCTATACTGCCCTACCAGCAGCTGTGCCCAGTGTATGCCCTGCCCTCTATACTGCCCTACCAGCAGCAGTGCCCGGTGTATGCTGTGCCCTCTATACTGCCCTACCAGCAGCAGTGCCCGGTGTATGCCGTGCCCTCTATACTGCCTTACCAGCAGCAGTGCCCGGTGTATGCTGTGCCCTCTATACTGCCCTACCAGCAGCTGTGCCCAGTGTATGCCCTGCCCTCTATACTGCCCTACCAGCAGCAGTGCCCGGTGTATGCTGTGCCCTCTATACTGCCCTACCAGCAGCAGTGCCCGGTGTATGCTGTGCCCTCTATACTGCCCTACCAGCAGCAGTGCCCAGTGTATGCCGTGCCCTCTATACTGCCCTACCAGCAGCAGTGCCCGGTGTATGCTGTGCCCTCTATACTGCCCTACCAGCAGCAGTGCCCAGTGTATGCTGTGCCCTCTATACTGCCCTACCAGCAGCAGTGCCCGGTGTATGCTGTGCCCTCTATACTGCCCTACCAGCAGCAGTGCCCGGTGTATGCTGTGCCCTCTATACTGCCCTACCAGCAGCAGTGCCTGGTGTATGCTGTGCCCTCTATACTGCCCTACCAGCAGCAGTGCCCAGTGTATGCCGTGCCCTCTATACTGCCCTACCAGCAGCAGTGCCCGGTGTATGCCGTGCCCTCTATATACTGCCCTACCAGCAGCAGTGCCCGGTGTATGCCGTGCCCTCTATACTGCCCTACCAGCAGCAGTGCACAGTGTATGCCGTGCCCTCTATACTGCCCTACCAGCAGCAGTGCCCGGTGTATGCCGTGCCCTCTATACTGCCCTACCAGCAGCAGTGCCCGGTGTATGCCGTGCCCTCTATACTGCCCTACCAGCAGCAGTGCCCAGTGTATGCCCTGTTCTCTTATACTGCCCTAACAACAATTCCCAATATATGCCCTGCCCTGCTACAACAGTGCACAATGTATTTCATGCCCTCAGTACTGCTATGTGTTAAGTCCGCCCTTTGCTGCCTTGTTAACAATAGGGCCCGATGTCTATCCCTTTAAAACGGATTTTCTCCAAAATACACATAGAAAAAAATGTGTGTGAGCATACCCTTAGAGGTATGGAAATTGAAGATCCTCATAACTTGGATCATGAATCACAAATAATAATAGAATATATATATATGCATCTGATATAACTGTATATTATATTACTGCGCCTGCATCACCATCTGGTGGGGATAATGCAGCATTACAGGCCGCTGAAAAGACTTCATAGTGTTGTATTTTCGGGTCATCATAGTGTTGTCCACTCTTGTCATCAAGTATCTTGGAATCCCTCTGATTTCACTGATCGCCTGCAGCGACTCTGATCTCACTTACTGCCTGCAGCACTTGTGACCTCACTGGTTGCTTGTGCCGTCAGCACTGCAGACAATGATAGACCCCGGGATCAGTGGTGGATACTTAGTCATGGATCCAAGGTTAGGTGAGATTTTCCCAAAAGGGTCAACCCCTTTTCGGACCACCAGGGATTTTTTTTAATTAAAAAGTTTGTACCATAAAAAAGATTTATCCTCTATCCACAGGGTGTATCATCGCTGGAGATATGGTTGCTGAAACCCTCACTTATCCTGAGAACCGAGGTCCCTTGTGGGTAAAGTTGTAGTGAGCATGTGCGACCACCGCTCCTGTAGATAGTTCTGTGGTCGCACATGCTCACTAACATAAGCTCTCTTTTCCCACAGCAAACTTAGGGATTCCCATTTTTGTGACCGGTGGGGTGATCTATGTTATTTTTTGTACAACCCCTTTAAATTCTTTTCCACAATTTTCCTAATTGTTTGTTGATCGGCTACAGCGATGACAACACAACCTTATCTCATCTGACCGATGCAACCAATCAGTAAAGACAGAGGCAGCGCTGGACCTGCGGAGGGTGACTATTGCTCCGTTTGTTATCTTTTACATCTACGAGCCTATAGGGAAATAAAAATGACTCGCAGACAACTCAGCCGATCAACCACTTTTCGGAGGGCTTGGCTACCAGTTCTCCCACAAGAACAATTTTTGGTAGCATCCTCGACTGAAGAAGGGCAGATGTGGGCTTATCCAGGAAGCATAATTAAAGAGGTTGAGAGTTCTTCACCCTTAACCCAAGTGAGGAGATGTAGATTTTCCCCACAGGGACTCACTTGGTCACTTTCCCGAAGTCGTCTTCATTGGCAAAGATTGAGGCATGGATGCCGTCTCAAGACATGAGGCAGAATTCACAGTCAAGCAAGCAGAAGTGATCATTCAGTAAGTCAGTCCGACTTCCCAGATTTGGGAAAACTCATGTTCCTTCAAATTTAGAGTGCCTCTCGCAAGTGTTGAAGGCTGTTTTCTCTTCTTCATCATCACGGACTTGGATCTCCTTGTAGGTCCCTCTCGGATCAAGCTTGGTGAAGACCCTTCTGACTTCCATCGAAGAGTTCCAAAATCAATGGAAGAGACTACTCGTTCTTTTTTTTAAGCCCCTAATAATTGACACAGGGTAATGGGAATTTATGTTTTTCCTACAAAGAAGGTTCCAGATACAGCAGGAAATTCTTCAAATTTTATTTAATGTTGCATGATATAGCCTTAATCGGTAGGGATAATGGATGGTGTGGCATTAAGTCAATCGGACCAGTCATAGAGTCTACACCTAATGCCTAGAGAAGATGTCAGAAAAATTTTAGTGGTAAGCCACTAATGTTTTGTCCCTCTCTTTAGGGTGAAGGCAGTCAGAAGACTGAGGGACTATCAAAGTTTTCAAGGAAAAATCTGGGTGACGTTCCAGTCTTCGACTGATGTTTATCTTTGAAGCCAACATAGTCTTCAAAAGCAAAAGTCTGGTATCCACCAGCAACACAACACAGAAAAATAAGATCTGTTCTTGTGGAGTTCCCCTATGTGCAATGTCAACAAGACATTAATGAGGAGTATGACTTCTGGGAGAACTCCGCCAACCGAAGCAATAGATTATGGTTTCTCATAGAACAAACCAAAAGGATTGGTGAGAGAACATTCCAAAATGCACTTGCACAGTGGAGCAAATTCCAGCAATAAAAGGTTTCCAGACGAGACAAAAGAATTCTGTAATATCTGGAATGGCTCATCTTGGTGGCTTTTTGAGTCAAGTTGAAGTCTTCTGGTAAGGGATCCATGGCCTTAGCACTTGGGCATGAAGTCTACCTGGAACTGTGGATCTACCTGGCTGATACAGATATGGATAAGGGTTAAAACGAAATCTGATTGAGTGTTCTTGATCGTTCAAAATCCAGAACACTATAAATATATGGCCTCGGCTCCTCCAACCAAGCAACAGCAGGTCAGGAATCTAGCTGTCGGGAGCAGCCTGCTACCGTGACCAAAGGTTTTCATACTATAGGATCAGATCATTCCAGGTCACTGTCATCTCCATCTAAAGTGATCATGACAACCGGCATGAGGATGTGGTCTCCACAACTGCAATATTATTGTTATTTATTTATTTATATAGCACCATTGATTCCATGGTGCTGTACATGAGAAGGGGTTACATACAAATTACAGATATCACTTACAGTAAACAAACTAACAATCACAGACTGATATATAGGGGAGAGAGGACCCTGCCCTTTCGGGCTTACATGCTACAGGATGGTGGGGAACGAGACAGTAGGTTGGTGGGTTGCAGCAGTTCTGGTGTTGGTTGATGCGATATCTTCAGTAGTGGTGAGGAGGTAGCGGGGTCATTGCAGGCTGTAAGCTTTCCTGAAGAGGTGGGTTTTCATGGTTCCGTCTGAAGGACCGATTGTGGTTGATAGTCGATGTGTTGGGGCAAAGAATTCCAGAGGATGGGGGCTATTCGGGAGAAGTCTTGGAGGCTGTTGGCAGTGGCGTAGCAACTGTTTGTGGCGCCCGGGGCGGTCGAAAAATTTGCCGCCCCTTTGGTCGCTGATAATCCGGAAGAATCCGAAGAGCCCACACTACACTCAAAGATCTAATTTTTAGTCTACTACTAACTCTGCTGTTATTATTTCTAAATTTCTAGACTTTCATCTTCTTGCAGTTCTCTCTCTCTATATATATATGTGTATGTATTAGCGTGATGACCCTACTGAACCTCCATCACTGCCCTGCCGAGAGCTGCACCATAAAACAGTGTAAGGAGACCCACGTGTCTTCCCCCTGCACAGACCCACAGTACACCCCCTACAGAGCCCTCATGTTCTCCCCTTGCACAGCCCCCCTCCCCCAAGTACCCCCTGCACAGCCCCTCCATGTCCTCCCCTACACAGCCTCCCCATGTACCCCCCAGCACAGCCCCCCATGTCCTCCCCTGCACAGCCCCCCATGTCCTCCCCTACACAGCTTCCCCATGTACCCCCCTGCACAGTCCCCCATGTCCCTCCTACAGAGCCCCCCCATGTCCTCCCCTGCACAGCCCCCCCATGTCCTCCCCCTACAGAGCCCCCTCATGTCCTCTCCCTACAGAGCCCCCTCATGTCCTCTCCCTACAGAGCCCCCCCATGTCCTCCTCTGCACAGCCCCCCATGTCCTCTCCCTACAGAGCCCCCCCATGTCCTCCTCTGCACAGCCCCCCATGTCCTCTCCCTACCGAGCCCCCCATGTCCTCCTCTGCACAGCCCCCCATGTCCTCTCCCTACAGAGCCCCCCCATGTCCTCCTCTGCACAGCCCCCCATGTCCTCTCCCTACAGAGCCCCCCCATGTCCTCCTCTGCACAGCCCCCCATGTCCTCTCCCTACAGAGCCCCCCCATGTCCTCCTCTGCACAGCCCCCCATGTCCTCTCCCTACAGAGCCCCCCATGTCCTCCTCTGCACAGCCCCCCATGTCCTCTCCCTACAGAGCCCCCATGTCCTCCTCTGCACAGCCCCCCATGTCCTCTCCCTACAGAGCCCCCCCATGTCCTCCTCTGCACAGCCCCCCATGTCCTCTCCCTACAGAGCCCCCATGTCCTCCTCTGCACAGCCCCCCATGTCCTCTCCCTACAGAGCCCCCCATGTCCTCCTCTGCACAGCCCCCATGTCCTCTCCCTACAGAGCCCCCCCATGTCCTCCTCTGCACAGCCCCCATGTCCTCTCCCTACAGAGCCCCCCCATGTCCTCCTCTGCACAGCCCCCATGTCCTCTCCCTACAGAGCCCCCCCATGTCCTCCTCTGCACAGCCCCCATGTCCTCTCCCTACAGAGCCCCCCCATGTCCTCCTCTGCACAGCCCCCATGTCCTCTCCCTACAGAGCCCAACTCTTTTGCATAATATCAGCTATATGAAGATGTAGGCAATCCAACTCCAAGGATTAGGGAGCCTCAACTTTAGAATTAGTAAATGGGGGAGAGGGAGTAATTACCTAGATGCCGCCCCCTGTAGCATAACATTACATGATGGAATGAAATTCAAGGGGCAATCACATACCGCGGTGTCTCCCTCCCCTCACAGACATCATGGGCAGGCTGGGCAGCGCTTCCCGCCGTCCCCCTCACTCACCGGCTCCTGTGTCCCGGGATCCGCTCCTCCTGCGTCACCTCAGCCACACGCCACGTGTTCTTCTGGCAGCTCTGACCGAACAACCAGCCCCGAGCGGCCAACACCTCCGCCCAGCACCAGCTCAGGAGCGGAAAGCAGCCGGGGCTCCGAGTCCGAGTCCAGCAAGGCAGTGGCGTAGAAGGTAGAAAGCGCCTGCACTGTGCCTCCGCGGAGTCCGCGCTGTTCTCCCAGTCAGAGGAGAGGAATTGAATTGCTGCTGCCGCGCCGCCCCCACGCACGTGCCGCCTGGGGCGGACCGCCCCCCCCGCCCCCCCCACGCTACGCCACTGGCTGTTGGGTGAGGATGGAATAAGTGTGGAGGAGAGAAGGAGGTCTTGGGAGGACCGGAGATTACGTGAGGGAAGGTATCGGGAGATTAGTTCAGAGACATATGGGGGAGACAGGTTATAGATGGCCTTGTAGGTCAGTATTAGTAATTTCAACTGGATACGCTGAGGGAATGGGAGCCAGTGAAGAGATTTGCCGAGGGGAGAAGTGGAGGAGTAACGAGGAGAGAGATGAATTAGAGGGGCGGCAGAGTTAAGGATGGACTGGAGAGGTGCGAGTGTTGTGAATTCATTTTCCCCTTCACCATTGAGGTCTGATGAACTCCCTCTTCTGGTGAAGGAAGGTAGTGAGGCTGATTACCAAGCACCTGGGCAGGATGATGATGACTGGGTGACGGGAATTACTGACTGGATATAAGGCAGCCGACGCCCTTCTGCCTTGCTGGTGATCTCTCTGAGGGATTCTAGGAGACCAGTCTGATTCCTGCTCCTCAAAAGCTAAGTTTTCTGCTCTACTTTTTGCATTTGTGTTTTGGTTTTGTTTTGCATTGTTTTCCTTGATTTCTGCCATTCCCTGCTGGGGTGAGCTGAACTCCTTTTTGCTCTGTCTTCAGAAAATACCTGAGTACTGATATAGTCTTTTTGTAGACTAGCGTCTTCAGGGCTTTTTTCCCTATCAGCTGTTGGCTCTTGTTTTGATAGGGTTTTGGCGGATTACTGACAGCAGCTTTTCTATCCTGTCCTATCTAGTTAGCTTGGGCCCCATCATTTGCTCAGCCTATCTTTCTATCTGTGTGAGTGTTTTTTCATCTTGCCTCACCGTCATTATATGTTGGGGGCTGCCTATTGCTTTGGGGTCTGCTCTGGGGCAGTTTAGATTTCCCTTTCTGTCTTTAGGCTATGTAGTTCTCCGGCTGTGATCGAGGGGTCTAGGGCACCGTAGGAACCTCCCACAGCTACTGCTAGTTGTTGTTGATAGGTTCAGGGGTCTGCAATCCGATAGCTGCCAACTTCTCTGGTTTTCTGGACTTAGCTAGTATTTCTGTTTTTGCCTCCTACGGTGACTCATTTATAACAGAATCACCAGCCATACCGCAGATCCTAGGGTACTCAATAGCAGGAAAGAATTGTAAAAAAAAAAAAAAAAAGTGTGTATATTTTTTCCTCTATATCTCTGAGGCCGTAGGGGGAATTTTTTTTTCTCTCAATGGAGATAAAGCAATTGTCTGATCGTGTGGAGCAGCTCGCTGCGGAAGTGCGGGGAATTTCTGCCTACCTTGCTCATTCACATGCTGCTGAACCAAAGATCCCTACTCCTGATGTGTTTTTTGGGGATCGGTCTAAATTTTTGAATTTCAAAAATAATTGTAAATTATTTTTTGCCTTGAAGCCTAACTCGTCAGGGAGCTACGCGCAGCAGGTTAAAATTGTCATATCTTTGCTGCCTGGCGATCCCCAGGATTGGGCGTTTTCTTTGAAACCAGATGATCCTATTCTGACTAATGTGAACACATTTTTTCAAGCCTTGGGGTTGTTGTATGACGAACCTAATACTATTGATCAGGCTGAAAAGACCCTGTTGGCATTGAGCCAGGGTCGAGATTCTGCAGAATTGTACTGTCAAAAATTCCAAAAGTGGGCGGTCCTTACTACCTGGAATGATAATGCCTTGGCAGCTCTCTTTCGGAAGGGTTTGTCAGAAGCCATAAAAGATACTATGGTGGGATTTCCTGTTCCCTCTGGTCTTGACGATTCTATGTCATTAGCCATTCAGGTTGATCGGCGTTTACGTGAACGCAGGACTGCACGAGAGGTGTTACCACCTGTTGAACAAATGTCTGAACCTATTCAATGTGATAGGGTTTTGTCCAGGGAGCAGCGTCAGGAGTTCAGAAGGCGTAATAAGCTGTGTTTTTTTTTGTGGAGATGCCTCGCATATTATTTCTGTCTGTCCTAAACGAGAGAAACGTTTTGCACACACGTTTTCTGTGGGTGGTGTTCAACCTAAGTTTCTTCTGGCAATTACTCTGATCTGCTCCCTGTCCACATTTTCCGCCAAGGCTTTTGTGGATTCGGGAGCAGCCCTGAACCTATTGGACCTGGATTTTGCTAAACGTTGTGGATTTCCTATGACACCTCTGCGGATGCCTATCCATTTGAGGGGGATTGATGCTACTCCTTTGGCAAAAAATAAACCTCAGTTTTGGACCCAGGTGGTAATGCGGGTCACCCCAGACCATCAAGAAAATTGCAGATTTTTGGTGTTGCTTAATTTGCATGATACCATTGTTCTGGGGTTTCCCTGGTTGCAAATTCATATTCCAGTTTTGGATTGGAAATCTGTGTCTGTGGTGAGTTGGGGTTGTCGGTGTGCCCTTAGTGAGGCTCTCGTTTTTTCCACCTCTCCTCAGTCGCATGATGTTCCTGACTATTTGGCGGATTTTTATGATGTATTTAGTGAGAATGAGTCTGCGTCTTTGCCTCCTCATAAGAGTTATGACTGTGCAATTGAACTGAGCCCGGGGTGTAAATTTCCCAAGGGTCGGCTCTTCAATTTATCTGTACCCGAGCACGAGGCTATGCGATCCTATATTAAGGAGGCGTTGGAGAAGGGTCATATTAGACCATCCTCTTCACCCTTAGGTGCTGGGTTTTTTTTCGTGGCCAAAAAGGATGGTTCATTAAGGCCTTGTATTGATTATCGTGCCCTCAACAAAATTACTATTAAATATCAGTATCCATTAACCCTGATTTCGGATCTATTCTCCAGAGTTAAAGGTGCTTGCTGGTTTACCAAGCTTGACATCAGGGGGGCGTATAATCTTATCCGCATTAAGCATGGGGATGAATGGAAGACGGCGTTTAATACTCCGGAGGGACATTTTGAGTACCTGGTGATGCCTTTTGGGCTCACTAATGCCCCTTCTGTCTTCCAGTGCTTCATGAACGATATTTTCCGAGACTTTGTGGATAAATTTTTGATTATCTATCTGGATGATATTTTGATCTTCTCCAAGGATTGGGATTCTCATGTGGAACATATTCGGACTGTGTTCCGGATCTTGAGGGAGAATTCCCTGTATGTCAAAGGATCAAAATGCCTTTTTGGGGTACAGAGGATTTCTTTTTTGGGATTTATTTTGTCTCCGTCAACTATTGAAATGGACCCGGCCAAGGTACAGGCCATTTATGATTGGGTTCAGCCCACTTCTTTGAAGGCCCTCCAGAAGTTTTTGGGTTTTGCTAATTTTTATCGGAAATTTATAGCAAAATTTTCTAGTATTGCCAAGCCATTGACTGATCTGACTAAGAAGGGTGCTGATGTGTTGAATTGGTCTCCGGAGGCTGTTTCTTCCTTTCAGGAGCTGAAGCAAAGATTCACCTCCGCCCCGGTTTTGCGGCAACCTGATGTCTCACTCCCGTTCCAGGTAGAGGTGGACGCTTCTGAGATTGGTGCAGGAGCTGTTTTGTCCCAAAGGGATCCTGTAACATCTAAAATGAATCCCTGTGCTTTCTTTTCCCGAAAGTTCTCTCCATCTGAACGTAGCTATGATGTGGGGAATCGGGAACTGTTAGCCATGAAATGGGCATTTGAGGAGTGGAGACATTGGTTGGAGGGAGCTAAACATCAAGTCGTGGTCCTCACTGACCACAAGAATTTGATTTACCTGGAGTCGGCCAAACGCTTGAACCCTAGACAGGCTAGGTGGGCCTTGTTTTTTACACGTTTTGATTTTGTGGTCTCTTTTCTTCCTGGCACTAAGAATGTCAAGGCTGACGCTCTCTAGGAGCTTCTTTGCTGATTCTCCTGTGGTGACCAAGCCTGCTACCATCTTAGGCAAAGGGGTAGTTCTTTCTGCCATCTCGCCCGATTTGAGACGTGCTCTGGAAGAGTTCCAGGAGGACAAACCTAAGCGTTGTCCCAGTGGAAAGTTGTATGTTCCTGACCAGTGGAAGAACAGAGTGATGTCTGAAGTTCATTGCTCTGCATTGGCTGGTCATCCAGGTATTTTTGGTACTAGAGATTTGGTGAGTCGGTCTTTTTGGTGGCCCGCCTTGTCTCGTGATGTCAGGAATTTTGTGCAGTCCTGTGGGACTTGCTCACGGTCTAAACCTTGTTCTCGTTCTAGTGGGTTGTTGATGCCTTTGCCGGTGCCCAGGAGGCCATGGACCCATATTTCAATGGATTTTATCTCTGATATGCCTGTCTCTCAGAGAATGACTGTTATTTGGGTGATTTGTGATAGGTTCTCTAAGATGGTTCATCTTGTACCCCTCCCTAAGTTGCCATCTTCCTCTGAGTTGGTGCCCCTGTTTTTGCAACAGGTGGTTCGCTTGCACGAGATTCCTGAGAACATTGTATCTGACAGAGGAGTTCAGTTTGTGTCTAGATTTTGGAGAACTCCCTCTTCTGGTGTAGGAAGGTAGTGAGACTGATTACCAAGCACCTGGGCAGGATGATGATGACTGGGTGACGGGAATTACTGACTGGATATAAGGCAGCCGACGCCCTCCTGCCTTGGTGGTGATCTCTCTGAGGGATTCTAGGAGACCAGTCTGATTCCTGCTCCTCAAAAGCTAAGTTTTCTGCTCTACTTTTTGCATTTGTGTTTTGGTTTTGTTTTGCATTGTTTTCCTTGATTTCTGCCATTCCCTGCTGGGGTGTGCTGAACTCCTTTTTGCTCTGTCTTCAGAAAATACCTGAGTACTGATATAGTCTTTTTGAAGCCTAGCGTCTTCAGGGCTTTTTTCCCTATCAGCTGTTGGCTCTTGTTTTGATAGGGTTTTGGCGGATTACAGACAGCAGCTTTTCTATCCTGTCCTATCTAGTTAGCTTGGGCCCCATCATTTGCTCAGCCTATCTTTCTATCTGTGTGAGTGTTTTTTCATCTTGCCTCACCGTCATTATATGTTGGGGGCTGCCTATTGCTTTGGGGTCTGCTCTGGGGCGGTTTAGATTTCCCTTTCTGTCTTTAGGATATGTAGTTCTCCGGCTGTGATCGAGGGGTCTAGAGCACCGTAGGAACCCCCCACGGCTACTGCTAGTTGTTGTTGATAGGTTCAGGGGTCTGCAATCCGATAGCTGCCAACTTCTCTGGTTTTCTGGACTTAGCTAGTATTTCTGTTTTTGCCTCCTACGGTGACTCATTCATAACATGCGAGGGTGTTAGCAGGGAGACCACAGAAAAGGATGTTGCAGTAGTCGAGACGGGAGATGATGAGGGCGTGCACAAGCATTTTAGTAGATTGAGGGTTGAGGAAAGGAAAGATTCTGGAAACATTTTTGAGCTGGAGGCGACAGGAGGTAGAAAGAGCTTGGATGTGCGGTTTGAAGGACAGGGCAGAGTCAAGGGTTACTCCGAGGCAGCAGACTTCCGGTACTGGGGAAAGCGTGATGTCATTAATTGTGATAGGTCATTTTTTTTGCTTAACTAAATGCCTTTTGGACAGAGATGTCCTTCATAGGTTCTTTCAGACTAATAAGGGATGGGACCAAGCAGGTCTAGCCACCATCTCTGCATGGGTTCCGGCTGGTCTGCCTCTATGGTTTACATATTTTTGGAGTAACCTCTACGAGATATAGTAGAGCTATGTTCATACTATAGAGCTCCTGAACTCCTTGTGCTGCCATCCCATCTACAGCTCCATACAAAAGACATCCATTATACCACCATGTTCATGAGGATTCATTGAAAATTTTCTTTAGGTAGCTTCAACATGAACATGGACTTAATTTGTAAAGTTCTTGGGGACATGAGTGCCATATCAAAAATAAAGTGATCCTTTTTAGGTATTACAATATGCAATATGAGCAAACAAGGTCTCAGAAACTTGTGATGGGGCTATAGTACTTTCTGCCCTGGAGGTTTGGACTGTGATAATACCTAAATGGAGTCTGGTTTCTGAATGGAATTGAACCTAGGTGGACGCCAGGTGCTATGCCAGTACAGACCTCCGAGCCACAGCAGCTGACCCCCAAAGGGCAAGAAAACAGAACCGACCAGGTACTGGATAACATGGGGACGTGCGACTGGTAGACAGAACAGGTACCGGATCAGAAACGGACAGGATAAGTTCAGGAACATAGGACGGACTTGGATACAAGATCACAGGTACCGGTTCAAACTGGACAGGTGTGGGTAGCGGCACAGGTGTGGACAAGATAGATCAGGCTTTTTACTTGGAAGAGTCAGGATGGCCTCAGTAACAGGTTACAACTAGAGTTGAGCGATACCGTCCGATACTTCAAAGTATCGTATCGGATGGTATCGGCCGATCTTTAAAAAAAGTATCGGTATCGCCGATTCCGATACCGGAAGTCCCATTCAAGTCTATGGGACTTCCGGTATCGGAATAAGAAAAACCCTTTCCTGCCCTTGTACAGCCTCTCTGGGGTCTGTACGGGCCTTTCGGGGGGCTGTGCCGGCCTGCCAGGGGGTCTGTGCAGGCTCCGGTGGTCTGTGCCGGCCTGCCGGTGGTCTGTGCAGGCTCCGGGGGGCTGTGCCGGCCTGCCGGGGGGCTGTGCCGGCCTGCCGGGGGGCTGTGCAGGCTCCGGGGGGCTGTGCCGGCCTGCCGGGGGGCTGTGCCGGCCTGCCGGGGGTCTGTGCCGGCCTGCCGGTGGTCTGTGCAGGCTCCGGGGGTCTGTGCAGGCATCGTCCGATGGGACTACAAGTCCCATCGGGCGATGCCTGCTACCATGACAGTGATTGACACATTAGCCAATGATGGGACAGTAGTAGTCCCATCATCCGGCTAATGTGTTAAATGTAAAAAAAAAAAAAAAAATTACATGCTACATACATACAACATACATACTACATACATGCTACATTCATACTACATACTACATACATGCTACATTCATACTACATAAATACTACATGCAACATACATACTACATATATACTACATGCATGCTACATACATACTGCATGCTACATACATACCACATATATACTACATACATACTACATGCATGCTACATGCATGCTACATGCTACATACATAACATATATACTACATGCATGCTACATACATACTACATGCTACATACATACTACATATATACTACATACATACTACATGCATGCTACATACATACTACATGCTACATACTACATATATACTACATGCATGCTACATACATACTACATGCTACATACATACTACATATATACTACATGCATGCTACATACATACTACATGCTACATACATACTACATATATACTACATACATACTACATACATACTACATGCATGCTACATGCATGCTACATACATACCACATACATAACACATATATACTACATGCATGCTACATACATACTACATGCTACATACATACCATATACATACTACATGCATGCTACATACATACTACATGCATGCTACATACATACATGCTACATACATACTACATATATACTACATGCATGCTACATACATACTACATGCTACATACATACTACATATATACTACATGCATGCTACATACTACATGCTACATACATACTACATATATACTACATGCATGCTACATACATACTGCATGCTACATGCATGCTACATACATACTACATACATACTACATGCTACATACATACCACATATATACTACATACATACAATACATTCATACAATACATACATAGACATACAGTACATATAACATAGAGTAACATACTTACCAATACTTGTCACATTGTTCCCCGAAGCCATTGTCTTTTCCGGAATAAATATTAACATAACAAACCACAAAAATACTCACCCACGATCCGAAGCAGTCCACGAGTGTGTCCCACGACGATCTTGGGTAGAGAACGGCAGCATCAGATGATGCTGCCGTTCTCTACAGGCTGCAGGAATCCAATGACGGAAGGTAGGTATCCTCCCGCACTGTATTCCTCCGCCACTTAAAAAAAAAAAAAAGTCCCTAGTCTCACTTTATGCCATTGCTGTGTGGGAATTTCCCACGCAGCAATGGCATAAAGTGAGACTAGGGACTTTTTTTTTTTTAAGTGGCGGAGGAATACAGTGCGGAAGGATACCTACCTTCCGTCATTGGATTCCTGCAGCCTGTAGAGAACGGCAGCATCATCTGATGCTGCCGTTCTCTACCCAAGATCGTCGTGGGACACACTCGTGGACTGCTTCGGATCGTGGGTGAGTATTTTTGTGGTTTGTTATGTTAATATTTATTCCGGAAAAGACAATGGCTTCGGGGAACAATGTGACAAGTATTGGTAAGTATGTTACTCTATGTTATATGTACTGTATGTCTATGTATGTATTGTATGAATGTATTGTATGTATGTAGTATATATGTGGTATGTATGTAGCATGTAGTATGTATGTAGTATGTATGTAGCATGCATGTAGCATGTAGTATGTATGTAGCATGCATGTAGTATATATGTAGTATGTATGTAGCATGCATGTAGTATGTATGTAGCATGTATGTAGTATGTATGTGGTATGTATGTAGCATGTAGTATGTATGTAGCATGCATGTAGTATGTATGTAGCATGTAGTATGTATGTAGTATGTATGTGGTATGTATG
The DNA here is from genome assembly GCF_039654945.1 of Dendrobates tinctorius. Taxonomy (NCBI): domain Eukaryota; kingdom Metazoa; phylum Chordata; class Amphibia; order Anura; family Dendrobatidae; genus Dendrobates; species Dendrobates tinctorius. The sequence goes on from NW_027361688.1 coordinate 13,009,428, forward strand.
TGGCATGTAGTATGTATGTAGCATGCATGTAGTATGTATGTAGCATGCATGTAGTATGTATGTAGTATGTATGTAGTATGTAGCATGTATGTAGTATGTATGTGGTATGTATGTAGCATGTAGTATGTATGTAGCATGCATGTAGTATATATGTAGTATGTAGTATGTATGTAGTATGTATGTGGTATGTATGTAGCATGTAGTATGTATGTAGCATGCATGTAGCATGTATGTAGCATGCATGTAGCATGCATGTAGTATGTATGTAGTATGTATGTAGTATGTATGTAGCATGCAGTATGTATGTAGCATGTATGTAGTATGTATGTAGTATATATGTAGTATGTATGTAGCATGTAGTATGTATGTAGCATGCATGTAGTATGTATGTAGCATGTAGTATGTATGTAGCATGCATGTAGTATGTATGTAGCATGTATGTAGTATGTATGTAGTATGTAGCATGTAGTATGTATGTAGTATATATGTAGTATGTATGTAGCATGTAGTATGTATGTAGCATGCATGTAGTATGTATGTAGTATTTTTTTTTTTTTTTTTTTTTTAACATTTAACACATTAGCCGGATGATGGGACTACTACTGTCCCATCATTGGCTAATGTGTCAATCACTGTCATGGTAGCAGGCATCGCCCGATGGGACTTGTAGTCCCATCGGACGATGCTTGCACAGACCCCCGGACATCAGCACAGCCCCCCGGCAGGCCGGCACAGCCCCCCGGCAGGCCGGTACAGACCCCCACAGGGTGCACAGACCACCGGCAGGCCGGCACAGCCCCCCGGCAGGCCGGTACAGACCCCCACAGGGTGCACAGACCACCGGCAGGCCGGCACAGCCCCCCGGCAGGCCGGTACAGACCCCGGGCAGTCCACACAGCCCCCCGGCAGGCCGGCGCAGCCCCCCGGCAGGCCGGCAGAGACCCCCGGAAGGCCCGAAATGACGGCGCATCATGATGCGCACACACGGCGCATCATGATGACGTCAGTCTGTCAATCAACTTTGAACTTCCGATTCCGATGCCGAATTCCGATATTGAAAAAATATCGGAAGTCGGTATCGGAATTCCGATACAGCAAGTATCGGCCGATACCCGATACTTGCGGTATCGGAATGCTCAACACTAGTTACAACAGGACGGACAGGATTAAGTTCAGACAGGGCAGGCAGGATCTTCAGGTAGGATGGATAGGATTAGATTCAGAAAGGGCAGACAGGATCAGATTCAGGGAGCACATGTATTTGGAAGCGTGCGCTGCCCCTTTAAGCATACTCCCAGGAGATCTGCATGCCATGCACAGGTCCTGGGAGGAAGCAGAGGCCACAGGAGCGTGGGCGGGTAAGTGAACACGCCGGCGTCCCTGCTCGGAGGAGGAAGAGGATTCCTGCAGGGGCGCCGGCGTTGTTCTAAGAAAGCAGTTATTTTTTGGGCCTAACAATGGCACTGAGGCCTGAGCCTCCTCAGAAGAGGAGAGGAAGTTCTGAGTAGCAAGGCTTAGGTATTGCTGGCTGTAAGATGCCAGAGTCCAAAGGGAATAGTTGCCAGCTCCTGATGATAAATAGTAATCATGACCAGATCCTCACTCACTCAAAAGAAGAAGAAGGGGTAAATATTCAAGAACCAGAGGTGGTGCCCTTACAGTCAGTTTAGGTACTCCTGTAGAAAAGGGAAACTGGTGTTGTGGTGACCATTCAAAGGAAGAGTATGGCCAAAGCCTACTGGAGAGCAGTAGTACAGTTGGTAGGAATTGGAGGCTTCCCACCTGTTGCCAGGAAACTTGGACTGGATAGTAGGCACCTGGTGTCAGCTGGGAATGAGGATTATGTTCCCAGTACCATACCAGTCAAGCCAGTTGAAAGACGAGTAGAACACCTCTGAAAACTATAAAGTGGAGAAAAGTTCTTATGTCACAGCGTTGGCCTGCAGAGAAGAGATGCTGTGCTCCACATTGGGTTTTACAGTGTTGAGTCACATGTCTCGGCCCGGTATGCCTCCATGGCCTATTTAAGACCCAAGACACACAAGTGTGTCTTACTATTAAGAATCCTAGTGTTGCGATCTGTTTGTTTACCGTGATCCTTTATCAGCTCCTGGTCCAGATATGCCTTGTGGCCCGGCATACCTGCTATCTTCATTGCTTCAGACTTGCCTGCGTTTTCTCTGCATCTGTGCTCCTGTGGTCTCCAGTGTGCCAAGCCCTTGCTCCACACATGCCTTCCTGCCTGCTACACCAATGCCCGGGGTTCTGGTGCCCACCGAGATCTGAGGGTTAGTGGGTCCTACTCACTAGGTGAGCCTAACATTCTCTTCTTGCATCTTAGGCCTTAGGCACTTACCTTACATATCAGCTAGTTTCCGAAGGCAAGAGACAACATAAAATATAGCGGCTCTCCACTATGGTAGTAAGTTCAGTCGAACGTGTTGTGGATCTATCCATGGCAATGGGACTCACCTTGAGCAGTTGTGCTGCCTATTAGGCACACGATACTCGGTGGACCTTAGTAGATCAAGTGCCACATGTCTAAGGGTGCCACCTAGTCCTATCGAAATGGCAGTGGAAAAACTGTATTTTGTAATCAAAATGAAAGAAGTTAATTCAAAAGAATACAGACGTCAAGTTTCAAATGTTTCTGAAAGCACAGCTTATAACTAAGCACAAAGCACTCAAAAATGGTGGCCACATTGATTGTCAACTAGATGTCGCGAAAAACCAAGGCTACTAATATGGTGATTTAAGGTCTTCACTTTTGTTTTTACAACAGAAACACATTTTAGAGACTAAGATGGCAGGAATAAATTGTATTTTGCTTTCTCTTTAGCTCCGTATCCTCTTCGGCACTCCCGGAATGGAAGATCTATCTGCAATAGAAGATCAAGCTTCACCTGATCAAAAGGCCCCACCCGGTCCTATCAATATGGCAATGGAGAAACTTTTTTTTTAATCCAAAATGAATAATGTATTTTAAAAGAATAAAGACGGCGCATTTCGGATCTTTCTGAATGCACAGTGGAAGCACAAAGCACTCAAGAAGGGACTCGAACGGCGGCCACATAGATCATCGCCTAGATGTCGCGAAAAGCTAAGACTAGTAGTAGGGTGATTTAGGGTCTTCGCTTTTTATTTAATGGCAGAAACGCATTTCATAGACCAAGCCCTCAGGAATAAATTATACTTTACTTTCCCTTTGGCTCTATATCCATTAGGCACAACGTTAGTATATGTAGGAACTGGTCCTCTTCGGCACACTTGGGAAGGAAGATACTCCATCGACAGTGGTAGATCAACCACCACTCCATCTAAGAGCACCACCCTGTACTATCAATATGGCAGTGGCCAAACTTTTTTTTTTTTCATCCAAAATAAAATAATATATTTTAAAAGAATACAGACAGCGCGTTTGGAATCTTTCCGAAGGCGCAACATATAACTAAGCACAAAGCACTCAAGAGACTCTTAATGGTGGCCACGTTGATTGTCACCTAGATGTCTCGAAAAACCAAGACTAGTCATAGGGTGATTTAGGGTCTTCATTTTGTTTTCTACAGCAGAAACGCATTTCATATACCAAGCCATCAGGAAAAAATTGTACTTTATTTTCCCTTTGGCTCTATATCCATTAGGCACAACTGTTGCGAACTCTGTTGATCTGACTTCTGAGTCGGGGCTCCCTCTGGTGGTTGCTGTGGGTAGTGGAGCTGGTCGGGTTGACAGAAGTCTATCACCTGAAGACGATGAGTGGAAGTCAGGTGTTACAGACTAGGAGAATTTAAGTGAGCAAGCTTCCCTCAGTTGCTGCTGGTGATTTGGTTTTCTTCCTGTGCATTGTGAAGTCTGCTTTTCCCCTCCTTGGTCTTGCATCATTCAAATAAGTTATATTGTTTGCTGGAATCTTTTTGCATTTGATATAGTTTTTGCCTTTCTCTGCTTTCTGCTTTACTGTGTGGGTTCAGCATTATTCCTTGCTGGGATTGGTGCTGGATCCCGCTCATATGTCACAGCATAGGTCAGTCTGTTCAGTATTGCTAATCCCCTGTTATATTAGTATCTTTTGCTTTGCTTCCAGTTCACACCAGAATGCTGATCTAGTGGGGGAGAGGTTGTGTGGCCTCAGTGTTTTTGTATATCAGACGTGTTGGATTATTTAGGGTTTTTGCGTGATTGCAAACAGTATCTTTCCTGTCCTGTCCTATCTAGACAGTTTGGACCCCATCATTTGCTCACTCTATTTTCTGCCTGCGTTTGTGCCTCATCTTGTCTCACCGGCAATATATGTTTGGGGGCTAGCTATTCCTTTGGGGTTCTACTCCGGGGCAGTTTAGCTTTTCCCTTTCTTGCTTTAGGCTTAGTTAACTCTTTGGCTTTGCCGAGGCATCTAGGGCATCGTAGGCACTCTCCACGGCTAATGCTAGTTGTGTTGTTAGGTTTAGGGGTCTGCAATCCGCTAAGTTACCAACCTTTCTGGTTGCTTAGCATATTCCCCGGTAATCCTCCTCGGTGACCGAATCATAACACACAACGTTAGTATGTGTAGGAGCTGCCCCTCTTTAGGGGGAGGAAGATCCTCTTTTGGCAGTAGTAGATCAAGGGTCACCCGATCTAGGGCCGCCAAGATATGGCAGTGTCCAATCTTTATTTTTTTTTTTTTTAAATCCAGAATAAAATAATTTTATTTGAAAATAACACGGACAACGCGTTTCGAATGTTTCCGAAGCCACAACGTAAGCTCAAGAAGGAACTCTAACGGCAGACGTCCTAAAAGACTAGTAATAGGGCGATTTAGGGTCTTCCTGTTTTTTTTACTGGAGAAACGCATTTTATAGACCCAGCCGGCAGGAATAAATTGTATTTTATTTTCTCCTTGGCTCCATTCCTAGCCATATTTAACAGGATAATTATGGATTAAGCCGTCCAGGAGGCCTGGGCCTAGAGAATCAACGATGGGATCTCATAATGCGGGGAGAGAGGGACACAGTGTCAAAAGGGTCAGCGGCCAAGAGGGGATGGGGGGGAAGCCACAATAGGCGCGGGGATGAAATAGCCACAGAGCAGAATAGCTATTTTCTTGTTTAAAAAGCTTAAATGGCCATTAAGTTGGGGAAATTGCTGGTAAAACAGCTGGAAATGTAAATAGCAATTTAACCAGTCCATTGCCCCTCAATTCACATGTGGTATGTGCCAAGCGACATCAAAAGCGTTTCCTCTGATTTTATTATATGGTCAACAGTAGGAGGATTGAGAGGGGCTTTTCTCTCCGGGCTGAATGGAGTCTGGCCTTTAGTTGGGAGCATTTACACGGGTTTTTCATGTTTTTTTTTTTTCTTTTCTTGCAGCAGACAGCGCAGTTCTCTTTTTTTTTTTCTTTTTATTTCATTTTTTTTTTTCCAAGCTACTTTCATGGAGACCCCTTAACTCGCCAAAGGCCTTTCTTTTTTATGATGTGGCACTAATGAGCTGTTTGATGAATGTTGTTCTTTTTCAAAGACTTTCTACCTTCACGTTTGTTGGTCAAACTTTTAGAAGAGAAAGGGGGGAAGGGGACAGGGATTCTGGGCACCAAGTATAACATTTGGGCCTTTGTTCGGTCGATCTGAGGGTGATAAAAGGGCAGAAAAACTGAATTATGTTTGTTTTATGTTATAGGACATGAGGAACATTAGAAAACAAAAAACAGAGTTCAGCTCTGGAGTATAATTTAGGATGTAACTCAGGATCAGTAATGTAATGTATGTACACAGTGACTGCACCAGCAGAATAGTGAGTGCAGCTCTGGAGTATAATACAGGAGGTAACTCAGGATCAGTAATGTAATGTGTGTACACAGTGACTGCACCAGCAGAATAGTGAGTGCAGCTCTGGGATATAATACAGGATGTAACTCAGGATCAGTAATGTATGTACACAGTGACTGCACCAGCAGAATAGTGAGTGCAGCTCTGGGGTATAATACAGGATGTAACTCAGGATCAGTAATGTATGTACACAGTGACTGCACCAGCAGAATAGTGAGTGCAGCTCTGGAGTATAATACAGGAGGTAACTCAGGATCAGTAATGTAATGTATGTACACAGTGACTCCACCAGCAGAATAGTGAGTGCAGCTCTGGAGTATAATACAGGATGGAACTCAGGATCAGTAATGTAATGTATGTACACATTGACTGCACCAGCAGAATAGTGAGTGCAGCTCTGGAGTATAATACAGGATGGAACTCAGGATCAGTAATGTAATGTATGTACACAGTGACTGCACCAGCAGAATAGTGAGTGCAGCTCTGGAGTATAATACAGGAGGTAACTCAGGATCAGTAATGTAATGTATGTACACAGTGACTCCACCAGCAGAATAGTGAGTGCAGCTCTGGAGTATAATACAGGATGGAACTCAGGATCAGTAATGTAATGTATGTACACATTGACTGCACCAGCAGAATAGTGAGTGCAGCTCTGGAGTATAATACAGGATGGAACTCAGGATCAGTAATGTAATGTATGTACACAGTGACTGCACCAGCATAATAGTGAGTGCAGCTCTGGGGTATAATACAGGAGGTAACTCAGGATCAGTAATGTAATGTATGTACACAGTGACTGCACCAGCAGAATAGTGAGTGCAGCTCTGGGATATAATACAGGAGGTAACTCAGGATCTGTAATGTATGTACACAGTGACTGCACCAGCAGAATAGTGAGTGCAGCTCTGGAGTATAATACAGGATGGAACTCAGGATCAGTAATGTAATGTATGTACACATTGACTGCACCAGCAGAATAGTGAGTGCAGCTCTGGGGTATAATACAGGATGTAACTCAGGATCAGTAATGTATGTACACAGTGACTGCACCAGCAGAATAGGGAGTGCAGCTCTGGAGTATAATACAGGATGTAACTCAGGATCAGTAATATAATGTATGTACACAGTGACTGCACCAGCAGAATAGTGAGTGCAGCTCTGGGGTATAATACAGGAGGTAACTGTCATGATCCAGGCTGGATCTGACAGTTTAAATGCACAAATTGAACTTTTTTCCTTTGGCTTGGTGCCAAAGTGGGTTGATTGCCCCCGGTGGCCATTAGAATTATTACACGTGGTGTCGTTCATTCTAAGTTGCCCCGGTGGTGATGAGTGGTATCGCACTTTAGTTCTTTGGTTAAGTGCACGTGATTAGGTAACAGGTGTGAATGCTCTATAAATGAGTGTCAGGTGTATCAATCACTGTTGGTGATATTGTGTTCGTCATTCACAAGGAAGCCTGGGTGGAGGAAGGAGCTGAACATGAGTCCTACGCAGCCCAGCCAGAGGGGTCTAGTGGCAGCTATGTGGTCTGCAAGAAGGGCTGGCATGGCGTTTTGGAGTCACAGTTTATGGTGTTGGCAGGAAGTGCTTGCATGGCTTGGTGGAGTGACGACTATGGAGAGAGTTGCACTCAGCATGCGGGACTTGGTTGCTGAGAGCTGGACTCAAGCATGCTTGACTTTTTGGGCAGGAGCTGAACTCATCTTTGTGACTCTGTTACTGGACTTCTGCATTTGGTGGTGGACTCTGCTCCAAGGCTGCACTATGGTGATGGATCCGGTTATGGTGATGGATCCGGGTGGAGGAGAAGATGCACGCAGGTGGTGGGCTCTGTTGCTAGGAGCGTACGCAACAGAGCAAAGCTAAGTGGTGTTTCCCCTGTTTTGTCATCTTTCCTCATGTGTGTTTTAGTGCAGTGGTGGGATTAGTTTTCGCACCAACCAATTCCCTTGTGAGGGTTTAGGTCAGGGCGAGTCAGGGTTTTTAGGTTCCTGTTGCGCGCCCGGTGCGGAACCGGCATAGGGAACGTTAGGAGTGTAGGGACACTGGCTCAGGGGAGCTCAGGAGGTCTCCACTTCCCTATTCCCTATTGCAGGGCCCACCATTGTTAATGTTACCCAGGTTCCCCTTTATTATTTAAATTTGCCTTACTGGAGGCGGGGTTTCCAGACTTGTATATACGTGTAATGTCTAAATTCGCCAGTTGGAGGTGGTGTATCCAGCTGCACGTGTTTATTATTTAAATTCGCCCCACTGGAGGCGGTGTATCCAGGGTCACGTGTGTCACATGGGTTCGCCTTGCGGTAGTCCCTGCGTCCAGACACGCGTGACCGTGACAATAATTCAGGATCAGTAATGTAATGTATGTACACAGTGACTGCACCAACAGAATAGTGAGTGCAGCTCTGGGGTATAATACAGGATGTAACTCAGGATCAGTAATGTAATGTATGTACACAGTGACTGCACCAACAGAATAGTGAGTGCAGCTCTGGGGTATAATACAGGATGTAACTCAGGATCAGTAATGTAATGTATGTACACAGTGACTGCACCAATAGAATAGTGAGTGCAGCTCTGGGGTATAATACAGGATGTAACTCAGGATCAGTAATGTAATGTATGTACACAGTGACTGCACCAGCAGAATAGTGAGTGCAGCTCTGGGGTATAATACAGGAGGTAACTCAGGATCAGTAATGTAATGTATGTACACAGTGACTGCACCAGCAGAACAGTGAGTGCAGCTCTGGGGTATAATACAGGAGGTAACTCAGGATCAGTAATGTAATGTATGTACACAGTGACTGCACCAGCAGAATAGTGAGTGCAGCTCTGGGGTATAATACAGGAGGTAACTCAGGATCAGTAATGTAATGTATGTACACAGTGAATGCACCAGCAGAATAGTGAGTGCAGCTCTGGGGTATAATACAGGAGGTAACTCAGGATCAGTAATGTAATGTATGTACACAGTGACTGCACCAGCAGAATAGTGAGTGCAGCTCTGGAGTATAATACAGGAGGTAACTCAGGATCAGTAATGTATGTACACAGTGACTGGACCAGCAGAATAGTGAGTGCAGCTCTGGAGTATAATACAGGATGGAACTCAGGATCAGTAATGTAATGTATGTACACATTGACTGCACCAGCAGAATAGTGAGTGCAGCTCTGGAGTATAATACAGGATGGAACTCAAGATCAGTAATGTAATGTATGTACACAGTGACTGCACCAGCATAATAGTGAGTGCAGCTCTGGGGTATAATACAGGATGTAACTCAGGATCAGTAATGTATGTACACAGTGACTGCACCAGCAGAATAGTGAGTGCAGCTCTGGAGTATAATACAGGAGGTAACTCAGGATCAGTAATGTAATGTATGTACACAGTGACTGCACCAGCAGAACAGTGAGTGCAGCTCTGGGGTATAATACAGAATGTAACTCAGGATCAGTAATGTACTGTAATGTATGTACACAGTGACTGCACTAGCAGAATAGTGAGTGCAGCTCTGGGGTATAATACAGGAGGTAACTCAGGATCAGTAATGTAATGTATGTCCACAGTGACTGCACCAGCAGAATAGTGAGTGCAGCTCTGGGGTATAATCCAGGATGTAACTCAGGATCAGTAATGTAATGTATGTACATATAATAATAATAAATTTTATTTTTATAGCGCCGACATATTCCGCAGCACTTTACATTTCAGAGGGGATTTGTACAGACAATAGACATTACAGCATAACAATAATCACATACAGTAGATTATAACAAATACCAAGAGGAGTGAGGGCCCTGCTCGCAAGCTTACAGTCTATGAGGAAAGAGGGAGACATGAAAGGTGGGTGGTAACAGTTGCCCTGATGTATGGACCAGCCATAATGTTAAGTGTGTAACAGTACAGACACAGAGGGCTAATGGATGCATAAAGCATGTGGGAACATGATGCTGGGAACCTGGTTATGGTAAAACTTTTGGCTCTGCCACACAGGGATAGGTTAGGTTAATGTGTTGAGGCGATAGGCCAGTCTGAATAAATGCGTTTTCAGGACACGCTTAAAATTGTGGGGATTGGGGACTAATCGTATTGACCTGGGAAGTGCATTCCAAAGAATTGGCGCGGCACGTGTAAAGTCTTGGAGACGGGAGTGGGAGGTTCTGACTATTGAGGATACTAACCTCAGGTCATCAGCAGAACGGAGGGCGCGGGTAGGGTGGTATACTGAAACAAGGGAGGAGATGTAGGGTGGTGCTGAGCCATGGAGGGCTTTGTGGGTGAGGGTAATAAGTTTATACTGAATTCTGGAGTGGATGGGTAGCCAGTGTAATGACTGGCACAAGGTAGAGGCATCGGTGTAACGATTGGTGAGGAATATGATCCTGGCTGCAGCATTCAAGACAGATTGGAGGGGGGAGAGTTTGGTAAGAGGGAGACCGATTAGAAGAGAGTTACAGTAGTCGAGACGAGAATGAATAAGAGAAACAGTAAGAGTTTTTGCAGAGTCAAAAGTAAGAAAAGGTCGAATTCTAGAAATGTTTTTGAGGTGCAGATGACAAGAGCGAGCCAGTGATCGAATGTGGGGGGCAAAGGAAAGCTCGGAATCAAGTATGACCCCAAGACAGCGGGCATGTTGCTGGGGAGTAATAGTGGAACCACACACAGAAATGGCAATGTCAGGTATAGGTACATTAGTAGCGGGAGGAAACACAAGGAGTTCAGTCTTTGACAGGTTCAGTTTCAGATATAGTGAGGACATGATATTAGACACAGCGTTTAGACAATCGCCAGTGTTTTCTAGAAAGGCTGGCGTGATGTCAGGAGAAGAAGCGTATAATTGGGTGTCATCAGCATAGAGATGGTACTGGAAACCAAATCTACTGATTGTTTGACCAATAGGGGCAGTGTACAAGGAGAAGAGGAGGGGGCCTAGAACCGATCCTTGAGGAACCCCAACAGTAAGGAGAAGGTGAGAGGAGGAGGAACCGGCAAAAGAAACAGTAAAGGAGCGGTCGGCGAGATAGGAGGAGAACCAGGAGAGAACGGTGTCCTTGATGCCAATGGAGCGGAGCATAGTGAGGAGGAGCTGATGATCCACAGTGTCGAATGCTGCAGAGAGATCCAAGAGAATTAGCATGGAGTAATGACCATTTGATTTAGCTATTAACAGATCATTAGAGACTTTAGTGAGGGCAGTTTCAGTGGAGTGTAAAGAGCGGAAACCGGATTGGAGAGGGTCGAGAACAGAGTTTTCTGAGAGATAGCGGATAAGACGGGAGTGGACCAGGCGTTCCAGGAGTTTAGAGATGAAGGGAAGATTAGAGACAGGTCTATAGTTAGCGGCACAGTTTTGGTCGAGGGATGGTTTTTTAAGTAGTGGATGTATGATGGCATGCTTAAATGAGGAGGGAAAAATACCAGAAGAGAGAGAGAGGTTAAATATTTTAGTTAGGTGAGGGGTGACAGCAGGGGAAAGGGACTGGAGGAGATGTGACGGAAATGGGTCACTGGTGCAAGTAGTTGGGCGAGAAGATGCAAGGAGCCTGCTTACTTCTTCTTCTGTGACTGGTTCAAAATCAGAGAGTTAGTTAGATGCAGTGGGGGAGGGAGGACAGTGCATGGTATGAGGGGATTTGGAGATAATTTCCTGTCGGATCTGGTCAATTTTTTCTTTGAAGTAATTGGCCAGATCGTCAGCTCGGAGCTCCGTGGTTGGGGCCTGTACTCTTGGATTGAGTAGAGAATGAAAAGTGTCAAAGAGACGTTTCGGGTTATTGGACAGTGAGATGATGAGGGTGTTGAAATAGGTTTGTTTGGAGAGGTGAAGGGCAGTGTTGTATGTTCTAAGCATAAACTTAAAATGGATGAAATCTTCGTGTAGATTGGATTTTCTCCACAGACGTTCGGCGCACCTGGAGCACCGCTGCAGGAAACGTGTTTGCACCGTGTGCCAGGGTTGTCGCCGTCTGCGTTGTGGTGTTCTATTTATAGGGGGTGCAAATTCATCCAGGGCATATATATACATATAGTATAATGCAGCCCCAATAGAATATAATGTAGCCCCCTCATAAAGTATAATGAAGCCCCCATACAATATAATCTACCCCCCCATAAAATATAATGCAGCCCCCCATCAAATACAATGTAGCCTCCTCATATAGTATAATGTAGCCCCCTCATAGAGTATGATGCGATCACCCCCCCTGTTATGAATGAGTCACCGTAGGAGCAAAAACAGAAATACTAGCTAAGTCCAGAAAACCAGAGAAGTTGGCAGCTATCGGATTGCAGACCCCTGAACCTATCAACAACAACTAGCAGTAGCCGTGGGGGGTTCCTACGGTGCCCTAGACCCCTCGATCACAGCCAGAGAGCTAAATAGCCTAAAGACAGAAAGGGAAATCTAAACTGCTCCAGAGCAGACCCCAAAGCAATAGGCAGCCCCCAACATATAATGATGGTGAAGCAAGATGAAAAAACACTCACACAGATAGAAAGATAGGCTGAGCAAATGATGGGGCCCAAGCTAACTAAATAGGACAGGATAGAAAGGCTGCTGTCTGCAATCCGCACAAAAACCCTATCAAAACAAGAGCCAACAGACTGATAGGGAAAAAAAGCCCTGAAGACACTAGGCTTCAAAAAGACTATATCAGTACTCAGGTATTTTTTCTTTTAAAAAGGCAAAAAGGAATTCAGCTCACCCCAGCAGGGAATTGCAGAAATCCAGAAAAACAATGCAAAACACAAATGCAAAAAGCAGAGCAGAAAACTTAGCTTTTGAGGAGCAGGAATCAGACTGGTCTCCAAGAATCCCTCAGAGAAATCACCAGCCAGGCAGAAGGGCGTCGGCTGCCTTATATCCAGTCAGCAATTCCCGTCACCCAGTCATCATCATCCAGCTCAGGTGTTTGGTAATCAGCCTCACTACCTTCCTTCACCAGAAGAGGGAGTTCATCAGACCTCAATGGTGAAGGGGAAAATGAACTCACAACACCCCCCCATAGAATATAATAAATATAATACAGCCCCCCATAAAATATAATGTAGCCCTGAATAGAATATAAAACAGCCCACCTCCCCATAGAATATAATGTAGCCCCCCATATTATATAACACAGCCTCCCCCATAGAATCTAATGTATAACGTACCCCTCCATGGTATATAACACAGCCCACATAGTATATAACACAGCTCACATAATATATAACAGCCCACATGGCATATAACACAGCCCCACATGGTTTATAGCACAGCCCCACATGGTATATAGTACAGCCCCACATGGTATATAACACAGCACCATGATATATAGCACATCTCCACATAGTATACAGCACAGCCTCACATGGTATACAGCACAGCCCCACATGGTATACAGCACACCCCCACATGGTATACAGCACATCACTGATCAGCTTCTATGAGGATGTAAGCTCTCAAATGGACCAAGGAGAATCATTGGATGTCATTTATCTCGACTTCTCTAAAGCATTTGACACTGTCTCACATAAAAGATTGGTAAGTAAGATGAGAAAGCTTGGGCTAGGGGAAAATGTGTGTAGATGGGTAGGTAGCTGGCTTAGTGATAGAAAACAAAGAGTGGTTATTAATGGGGCATACTCAGATTGGGTCAGGGTTACTAGTGGGGTACCACAGGGTTCTGTATTGGGCCCCCTACTATTTAATATATTTATTTATGATCTAGTGCAGGGGTGGGGAACCTTTTTTCTGCCGAGGGCCTTTTGGAATTTTATAATAGCGTTCGGGGGCCGCATAAAATTATTAATAATGATGAGCGAGTATACTCATTGCTCAGGTTTTTCCAAGCATGCTCGGGTGTCCTCTGAGTATTTTGGCGTGCTCGGAGTTTTAGTTTCTGTCGACGCATTTGCATGATTTGCAGCTGCTGGTCAGCCTGAAAACATGTGGGGATTCCTTAACAAACAGGCATTCCTCACATGTATTCAGGCTGTCCAGCAGCCATAAATCATACAGCTGAGGCGACGAAAACTAAATCTCTGAGGTCCCCAATAGGCAGGAAAATGTCCCCAATAGGCAGGTAAATGGCCCCATTAGGCAGCACAGGTCCCCATTAGGCAGCATAGGTCCCCAATAGGCAGGCAAATGTCACCATTAGGCAGCACAGGTCCCCATTAGGCAGCACAGGTCCCCAATAGGCAGGTAACTGTTCCCAATAGGCAGGTAAATGTCCCCATTAGGCAGCACAGGTCCCCATTAGGCAGCACAGGTCCCCAATAAGCAGGAAAATGTCCCCATTAGGCAGCACAGGTCCCCATTAGGCAGTATAGGTCCCCAATAGGCAGGCAAATGTCACCATTAGGCAGCACAGGTCCCCATTAGACAGCACAGGTGCCCAATAGGCAGTATAGGTCCCCAATAGTCAGTATAGATCCCCAATAGGCAGCACAGGTCCACAGGTCCCCAATAGGCAGGTAACTGTCCCCAATAGGCAGGAAAATGTCCCCATTAGGCAGAACAGGTCCCCATTAAGCAGCATAGGCCCCCAATAGGCAGGCATGTCACCATTAGGCAGCATAGGTACCCATTAGACAGCACAGGTGCCCAATAGGCAGCACAGGTCTCCAATAGGCAGCACAGGTCCACAGGTCCCCAATAGGCAGGAAAATGTCCCCATTAGGCAGTACAGGTCCCCATTAGGCAGCACAGGCTCCCAATAGGCAGGAAAATGTCCCCAATAGGCAGCACAGGTCCCCATTAGGCAGCATAGGTCCCCAATAGGCAGGCAAATGTCACCATTAGGCAGCACAGGTCCCCAATAGTCAGTATAGATCCCCAATAGGCAGGCAAATGTCCCCATTAGGCAGCACAGGTCCCCATTAGGCAGCACATGTGCCCAATAGGCAGTATAGGTCCCCAATAGTCAGTATAGATCCCCAATAGGCAGCACAGGTCCACAGGCTCCCAATAGGCAGGACAATGTCCCCATTAGGCAGCACAGGTCCCCATTAGGCAGCACAGGTCCCCAATAGGCAGGCAAATGTCACCATTAGGCAGTATAGGTCCCCAATAGTCAGTATAGATCCCCAATAGGCAGCACAGGTCCACAGGTCCCCAATAGGCAGGTAACTGTCCCCAATAGGTAGGAAAATGTCCCCATTAGGCAGCACAGGTCCCCATTAGGCAGCACATGTGCCCAATAGGCAGTATAGGTCCCCAATAGTCAGTATAGATCCCCAATAGGCAGCACAGGTCCACAGGCTCCCAATAGGCAGGACAATGTCCCCAATAGGCAGGTAAATGTCCCCATTAGGCAGCACATGTCCCCATTAGGCAGCATAGGTCCCCAATAGGCAGGCATGTCACCATTAGGCAGCACAGGTCCCCATTAGACAGCACAGGTGCCCAATAGGCAGTATAGGTCCCCAATAGGCAATATAGGTCTCCAATAGGCAGCACAGGTCCACAGGTCCCCAATAGGCAGGTAACTGTCCCCAATAGGCAGGAAAATGTCCCCATTAGGCAGTACAGGTCCCCATTAGGCAGCACAGGCTCCCAATAGGCAGGAAAATGTCCCCAATAGGCAGGTAAATGTCCCCATTAGGCAGCACAGGTCCCCATTAGGCAGCACAGGTCCCCAATAGGCAGGAAAATGCCCCCAATAGGCAGCACACACATCCCCATTAGGCAGCATAGGTCCCCAATAGGCAGGTAACTGTCCCCAATAGGCAGGAAAATGTCCCCATTAGGCAGAACAGGTCCCCATTAGGCAGCACAGGCTCCCAATAGGCAGGACAATGTCCCCAATAGGCAGGTAAATGTCCCCATTAGGCAGCACAGGTCCCCAATAGGCAGGCATGTCACCATTAGGCAGCACAGGTCCCCATTAGACAGCACAGGTGCCCAATAGGCAGTATTAGGTCCCCAATAGGCAGTATAGGTCTCCAATAGGCAGCACAGGTCCCCAATAGGCAGGAAACTGCCCCCAATAGGCAGGAAAATGTCCCCATTAGGCAGTACAGGTCCCCATTAGGCAGCACAGGCTCCCAATAGGCAGGAAAATGTCCCCAATAGGCAGGTAAATGTCCTCATTAGGCAGCACAGGTCCCCATTAGGCAGCACAGGTCTCCAATAGGCAGGAAAATGCCCCCAATAGGCAGCACAGGTCCCCATTAGGCAGCATAGGTCCCCAACAGGCAGGCAAATGTCCCCATTAGGCAGCACATGTCCCCATTAGGCAGCACATGTCCCCATTAGGCAGCATAGGTCCCCAATAGGCAGGCAAATGTCCCCATTAGGCAGTACAGGTCCCCAATAGGCAGCACATGTCCCCATTAGGCAGCACATGTCCCCAATAGGCAGGCAAATGTCCCCATTAGGCAGCACAGGTCCCCATTAGGCAGCACATGTCCCCATTAGGCAGCATAGGTCCCCAATAGGCAGGCAAATGTCCCCATTAGGCAGCATAGGTCCCCAATAGGCAGGCAAATGTCCCCATTAGGCAGCACAGATCCCCAATAGGCAGACAAATGTCCCCATTAGGCAGCACAGGTCCCCAATAGGCAGCACAGGTCCCCATTAGGCAGCACAGGTCCCCAATAGGCAGGCAAATGTCCCCAATAGGCAGGCAAATGTCCCCATTAGGCAGGAAAATGTCCCCAATAGGCTGGTAAATGTCCCCATTAGGCAGCACAGGTCCCCATTAGGCAGCATAGGTCCCCAATAGGCAGGCAAATGTCCCCATTAGGCAGCACAGATCCCCAATAGGCAGCACATGTCCCCATTAGGCAGCACAGGTCCCCCATTAGGCAGCACAGGTCCCCAATAGGCAGACAAATGTCCCCATTAGGCAGCACAGGTCCCCAATAGGCAGCACAGGTCCCCATTAGGCAGCACAGGTCCCCAATAGGCAGGCAAATGTCCCCAATAGGCAGGCAAATGTCCCCATTAGGCAGCACAGGTCCCCAATAGGCAGGAAAATGTCCCCAAAGGGCAGGTAAATGTCCCCATTAGGCAGCACAGGTCCCCATTAGGCAGCACATGTCCCCATTAAGCAGCATAGGTCCCCAATAGGCAGGCAAATGTCCCCATTAGGCAGCACAGGTCCCCAATAGGCAGGAAATGTTCCCAATAGGCAGGAAAATGTCCCCAATAGGCAGTACAGGTCCCCATTTGGCAGCATAGGTGCCCAATAGGCAGTATAGGTCCCCAATAGTCAGTATAGATCCCCAATAGGCAGCACAGGTGCACAGGTCCCCAATAGGCAGGTAACTGTCCCCAATAGGCAGGAAAATGTCCCCATTAGTCAGAACAGGTCACCATTAGGCAGCACAGGCTCCCAATAGGCAGGGCAATGTCCCCAATAGGCAGGTAAATGTCCCCATTAGGCAGCACAGGTCCCCATTAGGCAGCATAGGTCCCCAATAGGCAGGCATGTCACCATTAGGCAGCACAGGTCCCCATTAGACAGCACAGGTGCCCAATAGGCAGTATAGGTCCCCAATAGGCAATATAGGTCTCCAATAGGCAGCACAGGTCCACAGGTCCCCAATAGGCAAGTAACTGTCCCCAATAGGCAGGAAAATGTCCCCATTAGGCAGTACAGGTCCCCATTAGGCAGCACAGGCTCCCAATAGGCAGAAACATTTCCCCAATAGGCAGGTAAATGTCCCCATTAGGCAGCACAGGTCCCCAATAGGCAGGAAAATGTCCCCAATAGCCAGGTAAATGTCCCCATTAGGCAGAACAGGTCCCCAATAGGCAGGCAAATGTCCCCATTAGGCAGCACATGTCCCCATTAGGTAGCATAGGTCCCCAATAGGCAGGCAAATGTCCCCATTAGGCAGCACATGTCCCTATTAGGCAGCACAGGTCCCCATTAGGCAGCATAGGTCCCCAATAGGCAGGCAAATGTCCCCATTAGGCAGCACAGGTCCCCATTAGGCAGCACATGTCCCCATTAGGCAACACAAGTCCCCATTAGGCATCACAGGTCCCCATTAGGCAGCACATGTCCTCATTAGGCAGCATAGGTCCCCAATAGGCAGGCAAATGTCCCCATTAGGCAGCACAGGTCCCCAATAGGCAGCACATGTCCCCATTAGGCAGCATAGGTCCCCATTAGGCAGCACATGTCCTCATTAGGCAGCATAGGTCCCCAATAGGCAGGCAAATGTCCCCATTAGGCAGCACAGGTCCCCAATAGGCAGTACAGGTCCCCATTAGGCAGCACAGATCCCCCAATAGGCAAATATCCCCATCAGGCAGCACAGGTCCCCATTAGGCAGCACAGGTCCCCAATAGGCAAGCAAATGTCCCCATTAGGCAGCACAGGTCCCCATTAGGCAGCACAGGTCCCCATTAGGCAGCATAGGTCCCCAATAGGCAGGCAAATGTCCCCATTAGGCAGCACAGGTCCCCAATAGGCAGCACATGTCCCCATTAGGCAGCACAGGTCCCCATTAGGCAGCACAGGTCCCCATTAGGCAGCACAGGTCCCCATTAGGCAGCACAGGTCCCCATTAGGAAGCACATGTCCCCATTAGGCAGCATAGGTCCCCAATAGGCAGGCAAATGTCCCCATTAGGCAGCACAGGTCCCCAATAGGCAGCACATGTCCCCATTAGGCAGCACAGGTCCCCATTAGGCAGCACATGTCCCCATTAGGCAGCATAGGTCCCCAATAGGCAGGCAAATGTCCCCATTAGGCAGCACAGGTCCCCAATAGGCAGCACATGTCCCCATTAGGCAGCACAGGTCCCCAATAGGCAGACAAATGTCCCCATTAGGCAGTACATGTCCCCTTTACGCAGCACAGGTCCCCATTAGGCAGCACAGGTCCCCAATAGGCAGGCAAATGTCCCCATTAGGCAGCACAGGTCCCCATTAGGCAGCACAGGTCCCCCTTAGGCAGCATAGGTCCGCAATAGGCAGGCAAATGTCCCCACTAGGCAGCACAGGTCCCCAATAGGCAGCACATGTCCCCATTAGGCAGCATAGTTCCCCAATAGGCAGGAAAATGTCCCCATTAGGCAGCACAGGTCCCCAATAGGCAGCACAGGTCCCCAATAGGCAGCACATGTCCCCATTAGACAGCACAGGTCCCCATTAGGCAGCACAGGTCCCCATTAGGCAGGTAACTGTCCTCAATAGGCAGGCAAATGTCCCCATTAGACAGCACAGGTCCCCATTAGGCAGCACATCTCCCCAATAGGCAGCATAGGTCCCCATTAGGCAGCACATACTGACCTGGTGTTGAACACAGTGACTCCTGGATGGCCCCCAGGCCCCGCAGCGCACACACAGCAGCACATGGTCACCACCGCACCGGTGACCGGGGTGATGAAGAAGGCAGGCTGGGGAGGCAGGCCGCAGACCAGTCCAGCGCAGCTCACACTCTGGCGCGCAGTTACTCGTCCTCTTCATTAGTATCAGTGTGCGGGGGCCGCTGGGGGCCAGCGGGGTGTGCTCAGTCCCCGTCAGTGTGTGCACGTATTAGTGCGCGATATCCAGCGGGTAGGGCTAGGAAGCAGAGCAAGAGTGCTCCTCTGGCTCCTGCAACAAGGTACCCGATCGCGGCTCTGGAGCGGCTGCGGGCCGGATCAAATGATATGGCGGGCCGGACGTTCCCCACCCCTGATCTAGTGGATGGCTTACACAGTAAAATATCAGTATTTGCAGATGATACAAAACTATGTAAGGTAGTTAACACAAAGGAGGACAGTTTGCAACTACAGACAGATTTGAGTAAATTGGAGAATTGGGCTGAAAAATGGCAAATGAGGTTTAACACAGATACAGTGGGGCAAAAAAGTATTTAGTCAGTCAGCAATAGTGCAAGTTCCACCACTTAAAAAGATGAGAGGCGTCTGTAATTTACATCATAGGTAGACCTCAACTATGGGAGACAAACTGAGAAAAAAAAATCCAGAAAATCACATTGTCTGTTTTTTTTTCATTTTATTTGCATATTATGGTGGAAAATAAGTATTTGGTCAGAAACAAGCAATCAAGATTTCTGGCTCTCACAGACCTGTAACTTCTTCTTTAAGAGTCTCCTCTTTCCTCCACTCATTACCTGTAGTAATGGCACCTGTTTAAACTTGTTATCAGTATAAAAAGACACCTGTGCACACCCTCAAACAGTCTGACTCCAAACTCCACTATGGTGAAGACCAAAGAGCTGTCAAAGGACACCAGAAACCAAATTGTAGCCCTGCACCAGGCTGGGAAGACTGAATCTGCAATAGCCAACCAGCTTGGAGTGAAGAAATCAACTGTGGGAGCAATAATTATAAAATGGAAGACATACAAGACCACTGATAATCTCCCTCGATCTGGTGCTCCACGCAAAATCCCACCCCGTGGGGTCAGAATGATCACAAGAACGGTGAGCAAAAATCCCAGAACCACGCGGGGGGACCTAGTGAATGAACTGCAGAGAGCTGGGACCAATGTAACAAAGCCTACCATAAGTAACACACTACGCCACCATGGACTCAGATCCTGCAGTGCCAGACGTGTCCGACTGCTTAAGCCTGTACATGTCCGGGCCCGTCTGAAGTTTGCTAGAGAGCATTTGGATGATCCAGAGGAGTTTTGGGAGAATGTCCTATGGTCTGATGAAACCAAACTGGAACTGTTTGGTAGAAACACAACTTGTCGTGTTAGGAGGAAAAAGAATACTGAGTTGCATCCATCAAACACCATACCTACTGTAAAGCATGGTGGTGGAAACATCATGCTTTGGGGCTGTTTCTCTGCAAAGGGGCCAGGACGACTGATCCGGGTACATGAAAGAATGAATGGGGCCATGTATCGTGAGATTTTGAGTGCAAACCTCCTTCCATCAGCAAGGGCATTGAAGATGAAACGTGGCTGGGTCTTTCAACATGACAATGATCCAAAGCACACCGCCAGGGCAACGAAGGAGTGGCTTCGTAAGAAGCATTTCAAGGTCCTGGAGTGGCCTAGCCAGTCTCCAGATCTCAACCCTATAGAAAACCTTTGGAGGGAGTTGAAAGTCTGTGTTGCCAAGCGAAAAGCCAAAAACATCACTGCTCTAGAGGAGATCTGCATGGAGGAATGGGCCAACATACCAACAACAGTGTGTGGCAACCTTGTGAAGACTTACAGAAAACGTTTGACCTCTGTCATTGCCAACAAAGGATATATCACAAAGTATTGAGATGAAATTTTGTTTCTGACCAAATACTTATTTTCCACCATAATATGCAAATAAAATGAAAAAAAAAACAGACAATGTGATTTTCTGGATTTTTTTTTCTCAGTTTGTCTCCCATAGTTGAGGTCTACCTATGATGTAAATTACAGACGCCTCTCATCTTTTTAAGTGGTGGAACTTGCACTATTGCTGACTGACTAAATACTTTTTTTCACCACTGTAAGTGTAAGGTTATGCACATGGGAAGGAGAAACAGGTGCTACAATTACTTACTAAATGGGAAACTGCTGGGGAAATCTGACATGGAGAAAGACTTAGGCATCTTAGTCAATAAGAAGCTAAATTGGAGTGCCCAGTGTCAGGCAGCTGCCACCAAAGCAAATAGGGTCATGGGATGCATTAGAAGAGGTCTGGGGACACGAAACCATAATTCTCCCTCTGTACAAATCACTTGTCAGACCACACTTGGAGTATTGTGTGCAATTTTCGACGCCGGTGCTCAAGAAAGACATTACTGAACTTGAAAGGGTTCAAAGGCGGGCTACTAAAATGATAAATGAAGTTGGTTCGCTACAATACCCAGAAAGGTTATCAAAATTAGGTCTATTTACTCTAGAAAAGAGAAGACTTAAGGCCCTTTTACATTTAGCGATGCACCAGCGATCCAACCAGCGATCCGACCCGGTCAGGATCGCTGGTGCATCGCTAAATGATCGCTAGTGAGCTTTCATACAGAAAGATCTCACAGCGATGCAGCAGCGACGCAGCGCACGATACTCACCTTTCACACACAGCGATCCTGCGTCCTCCCGCCCGCCTCCACGCGTCGCTGGACGTCACAGCAGGAAGTCTCAGCAGGAAGCGCCCGACGAGAAATGGAGCTGGACATTCTCGCGCGATCAGCGATGAGCAGCGGGGGAGCCGGTCGGAGGTAAGTATCACACATAGCGATATCGCTAGCAATATCGCTATAACGTCACAAAACCAGTGACGTTTTAGCGATATTGCTAGCGATATTGCTTAGTGTAAAACCCCCTTTAGGGGAGACCTAATATATATGTACAAGTATATCAGAGGGCAATACAGAGATCTCTCCAATGAACTGTTTGTACCAAGGACTGTGACAAGAACAAGGGGGCATTCTCTTCGTTTGGAGGAAAGACAATTTCTGCCCCAGCATAGAAGAGGGTTCTTCACGGTAAGAGCAGTGAGGCTCTGGAATTCTCTTCCCGAGGAAATGGTGATGGCCAACTCACTGAATGAATTTAAGAAAGGAATGGAGGCTTTTCTTGTGAGTAACAGTATAGAAGGTTACAAATAACAGAATATTATAGGTAGATGGTTGACCCAGCTTAGGGGAAGGAATTTTTTTCCCTATGGAGAAAATTGGCTTCTACTCTGTGGGTTTTTGCCTTCCCCAGGATCAACAATGCAGAACAGCTGCACTAAAAAACTAGATGGACATAAGGTCTTCCTTCAGCCTTCAAAACTATGTTACTATGTTACCACATGGTATACAGCACAGCACCATGGCATATAGCACAGCACCACATGGTATACAGCACAGCACCACATGGTATATAGCACAGCCCCCATATGGTACACAGGACAGCACCATGGTATAGAGCACAGCACCATGGTATATAGCACATCCCCATATGGTAAATAGCACAGCCCCACTTGGTATACAGCACAGCACCACATGATATAAAGCATAGCCCCACATGGTATACAGCACAGTCCCACATGGTATACAGCACAGCACCATGGTACACAGCACAGTCCCACATGGTATACAGCACAGCACCATGGTATACAGCACAGCCTCACATGGTATACAGCACAGCCCCACATAGTATACATCACAGCACCATGGTATACAGCACAGCCTCACATGGTATACAGCACAGCCTCATATGGTATACAGCACAGCCCAACATGGTATACAGCACAGCACCACATGGCATACAGCACAGCACCATGGTATACAGCACAGCCCCACATGGTATATAGCACCAGGGTATACAGCACAGCATCATGGTATACAGAACAGCCCCACATGGTATACAGCACAGCCCCACATGGTATACAGCCCCACAAGGTATATAGCACAACACCACATGGTATATAGCACAGCCCAATATGGTATATAGTACAGCCCCACATGGTATATAGCACAGCACCACATGGTATACAGCACAACCCCACATGGTATACAGCACAGTACCATGGTATACAGCACAGCCCGCATCTCTCCTCACCCCAGAGAATGCCCCCACAGTCCAATACTCAGTTACATTAAAAAAAAAAAGCACTCACCTCTCCTCACGCCCGTGCTGCTCCCACCTCCTGTCTCAACGGCTGCACTATGTGCACACAATGATTGCGCGTTGATGTCATCGCACACCTGCAGTGTCAGAGGCAGAGTGGGGAATGATGGGAGAGGGAGCATCAGCCGGTATAGTTCAATGCGGTGGCAGGGGGAGTCGGCGCTGGTGGCAGGCAGGCCCCCCTGCCTCACAGCGGGGGCCCTAGGCAGCTGCCTGGTCTGCCTGCCCCTAACGCCAGCCCTGCAGTGACTGCACCAGCAGAATAGTGAGTGCAGCTCTGGAGGATAATACAAGATGTAACTCAGGATCAGTAATGTAATGTATATACACAGTGACTGCACCAGCAGAATAGTGAATGCAGCTCTGGGGTATAATACAGGATGTAACTCAGGATCAGTAATGTAATGTATGTACACAGTGACTGCACCAGCAGAATAGTGAGTGCAGCTCTGGGGTATAATGCAGGATGTAACTCAGGATCAGTAATGTAATGTATGT
Source organism: Dendrobates tinctorius (assembly GCF_039654945.1). Lineage (NCBI taxonomy): Eukaryota > Metazoa > Chordata > Amphibia > Anura > Dendrobatidae > Dendrobates > Dendrobates tinctorius. Next base: position 13,033,246 of record NW_027361688.1, read on the forward strand.
ACCCAGTGACTGCACCAGCAGAATAGTGAGTGCAGCTCTGGGGGTATAATACAGGATGTAACTCAGGATCAGTAATGTAATGTATGTACACTGTGACTGCACCAGCAGATTAGTGAGTGCAGCTCTGGGGTATAATACAGGATGTAACTCAGGATCAGTAATGTAATGTATGTACCCAGTGACTGCACCAGCAGAATAGTGAGTGCAGCTCTGGGGGTATAATACAGGATGTAACTCAGGATCAGTAATGTAATGTATGTACACAGTGACTGCACCAGCAGATTAGTGAGTGCAGCTCTGGGGTATAATACAGTAATGTACTTTATTTACACAGTTACACTTTTTTTAGCGCTATGTTAATAATACGTATCAGTGTCACTTATATTTAATGATTATGCCGTTTTTAGATTCACAGATGTTTAAACGATCGACACGGCTCCAAGTTGTTATCGTTGACCTGAGCTTCATCTTCCTGATGCAATTCATCTGCTAGTGTATTGTGACTTTGCCTTTTTCTTAATGTTCAGTTGTTCTAAACTTTTTCCGCTCAATGCCAGCAATTAAGATAATTTACAGTTTATGGTTATTGATTGATCACGTTTAATGATCCACTCACTAATGTAGAGCGGGGAAAATGGCCAAACTTCTCCAACACTTCCTCCTGAGTAATGGGCGCCCTCGCTCCGTTATTGACATGCCTGCCGCTCTGTGTCCTTGATGCAATGTTAATGTAGGCAGCAAAGCCTCGTTATATGACACAAACAAGTCACATTGGAATCAGGAAGTCTATGGGTGATGCTTTTAGCTGCCATCCTGGATGATTTAGGAGATGGAGGAGGAGTTGTGTGTCTATTTTGGCTTCCCAGTCTGCAGGGAATTATTGACTGCGAAATAACACAACTTCCACATCAAAATTAAGAAAATAAATAATAACAATATCAATAGCTATTATAGACGACCTCGACCAGGAGGGGGCCTGGGGATAATGGAGTCCACCTTAACAAGTAAAGGTCCCAGGTACAAGTGGCCAACATTCATGTAATGAACAGCAGATGCCATGGTTCATTTAAGTGAGGATAGGCTGCCTTTACATGTCTGCAGGCTGCCAACCAGTGCCAGAGGAAGCAAAGCAACCCCAGAGGATCACCAAGCCATCATGTAAATATCACTGAGCCACCTCCATGCTTCACTATAAATATCACAAAGCCACCACCATGCTTTACTGTAGATATAACTAAGCCATCACCATGCTTTTATGCATTACTGAGTCTCCGCCATGCTGCACTGTAGATATCACCGAGTCTGCACCATGCTTCACTGTAGATATCACCAAGTGTCCACCATGCTTCACTGTACATATCACCGAGTCTACTTCATGTTTCATTGTAGATATCACCAAGTCTCTGCTATGCTTCCCTGTAGATATCACCTAATCTCCACCATGCATATCACCGAGTCTCTGCCATGCCTCTCTGTAGATATTACCAAGTCTCCACCATGCTTCACTGTCAGCTGAGTGTTCCTTTCAGCAGGTACTTCTTTCTTCCTCCTCCACTGATCCATATACCCAAAAAGTTCCAGTTTTAGTTAATTGCTCCACAGAAAAGTATTACAGAACTTATTTGGTTATGTGGTTTTCAATATATTCTGTACAACCTTGAGTTAGTAGAGGTGACGTCTAGGAGTCTGGGCTTGGAGATCTTCAGGGTTTCGTAACCTCTGTTATGTGCAAACTGAAACCTTAGTGCCTGCTGCCACCAAATCTTGCTGAGGGTCTTTTTGCAGTCATTCAAGAGTTTTTGACCACCTACCTCATCGGCAATCTGGTGGATAGCCGGTGACAGCCTTTTCTTTCTGCCATGTCCATACAGTCATGGCCAAAAGTATTGACACCCCTGCAATTCTGTCAGATAATACTCAGTTTCTTCCTGAAAATGATTGCAAACACAAATTCTTTGGTATTATTATCTTCATTTAATTTGTCTTAAATGAAAAAACACAAAAAGAATTGTCCTAAAGCCAAATTGGATATAATTCCACACCAAACATAACAAAGAGGGTGGACAAAAGTATTGGCACTGTTTGAAAAATCATGTGATGCTTCTCTAATTTATGTAATTAACAGCACCTGTAACTTACCTGTGGCACCTAACAGGTGTTGGCAATAACTAAATCACACTTGCAGCCAGTTAACATGGATTAAAGTTGACTCAACCTCTGTCCTGTGTCCTTGTGTGTACCACATTGAGCATGGAGAAAAGAAAGAAGACCAAAGAACTGTCTGAGGACTTGAGAAACCAAATTGTGAGGAAGCATGAGCAATTTCAAGGCTACAAGTCCATCTCCAAAGACCTGAATGTTCCTGTGTCTACCGTGCACAGTGTCATCAAGAAGTTTAAAGCCCATGGCACTGTGGCTAACCTCCCTAGATGTGGCCGGAAAAGAAAAATTGACAAGAGATTTCAACACAAGATTGTGCGGATGTTGGATAAAGAACCTCCACTAACATCCAAACAAGTTCAAGCTGCCCTGCAGTCCGAGGGTACAACGGTGTCAACCCGTACAATCCGTCGGCGTCTGAATGAAAAGGGACTGTATGGTAGGAGACCCAGGAAGACTCCACTTCTTACCCCGAGACATAAAAAAGCCAGGCTGGAGTTTGCCAAAACTTACCTGAAAAAGCCTAAAACATTTTGGAAGAATGTTCTCTGGTCAGATGAGACAAAAGTAGAGCTTTTAGGGCAAAAGCATCAACATAGAGTTTACAGGAGAAAAAAGAGGCATTCAAAGAAAAGTACACGGTCCCTACAGTCAAACATGGCGGAGGTTCCCTGATGTTTTGGGGTTGCTTTGCTGCCTCTGGCACTGGACTGCTTGACCGTGTGCATGGAATTATGAAGTCTGAAGACTACCAACAAATTTTGCAGCATAATGTAGGGCCCAGTGTGAGAAAGCTGGGTCTACCTCAGAGGTCATGGGTCTTCCAGCAGGACAATGACCCAAAACACACTTCAAAAAGCACTAGAAAATGGTTTGAGAGAAAGCACTGGAGACATCTAAGGTGGCCAGCAGTGAATCCAGACCTGAATCCCATAGAACACCTGTGGAGAGATCTAAAAATGGCAGTTTGGAGAAGGCACCCTTCAAATATCATGGACCTGGAGTAGTTTGCCAAAGAAGAATGGTCTAAAATTCCAGCAGAGCATTGTAAGAAACTCATTGATGGTTACCGGAAGCGGTTGGTCGCAGTTATTTTGGCTAAAGGTTGTGCAACCAAGTATTAGGCTGAGGGTGCCAATACTTTTGTCCAGCCCATTTTTGGAGTTTTGTGTGAAATGATCAATGTTTTGCTTTTTGCTTCATTCTCTTTTGTGTTTTTTCATTTAAGACAAATTAAATGAAGATAATAATACCAAAGAATTTGTTTGCAATCATTTTCAGGAAGAAACTGAATATTATCTGACAGAATTGCAGGGGTGTCAATACTTTTGGCCATGACTGTATAGTGTAACTGGTGTTACTGTAACTTAAAACTTGTGAAGTCTAGGAGCATTCAATGCCTTTGTATATTTTTTCTCATTTTCCTGGTTTGTGTAAGGCAAAGAACTCTTAATCATATTGATGACCTATCCATACAGGTGCTTCTCACACAATTAGAATATCATCAAAAAGTTAATTTATTTCAGTTCTTCAATACAAAAAGAGAATCTTATATAACATATAGAGCCATTACACACAGAGTGATCTAATTCACGTGTTTATTTCTGTTAATGTTGATTATTATGGCTTACAGCCAATGAAAACCCAAAAGTCATTATCTCAGTAAATTAGAATAATTAACAATAAACACCTGCAAAGGCTCCTAAGCGTTAAAAAGGTCCCTTAGTCTGATTCAGTAGCTCCACAATCATGGGGAAGACTGCTGACGTGACAGATGTCCAGAAGGCAGTCACTGACACTCTCCACAAGGAGGTGAAGCCACAAAAGGTCATTGCTAAAGAAGCTGGCTGTTCACAGAGTGCTGTATCCAAGCATATTAATGGAAAGTTGAGTGGAAGGAAAAAGTGTGGTAGAAAAAGGTGCACAAGCAACCGGGATAACCGCAGCCTGGAAAGGATTGTTAAGAAAAGGCCATTCGGGGGAGATTCACAAGGAATAGACTGCAGCTGGAGTCATTGCATCAAGAGCCACCACACACAGACGTATCCAGGACATGGGCTACAAGTGTCGCATTCCTTGTGTCAGCCACTCATGACCAATAGACAACGCCAGAAGCGTCTTACCTGGGGCAAGGAGAAAAAGAACGGAACTGTTGTCAGTGGTCCAAGGTGTTGTTTTCAGATGAAAGAAAATTTTGCATTTCATTTGGAAATCCAGGTCTCAGAGTCTGGAGGAAGAGTGTTGAGGCCACAATCCAAGCTGCTGGAGGTCTAGTGTGAAGTTTCCACAATCAGTGATGGCTTGGGGACCATGTCATCTGCTGGTGTAGGTCCACTGTGTTTTATCAAGACCAAAGTCAGCGCAGCTGTCTACCAGGACATTATAGAGCTCTTCATGCTTCCCTCTGCTGACAAGCTTTTTGGAGATGGAAATTTCATTCTCCAGCAGGACTTGGCCCCTGTCCACACTGCCAAAAGTACCAATACCTGGTTTACACACAACAGTATCACTGTGCTTGATTGTCCAGCAAAATCGCCTGCCCTTAACCCCATAGAGAATCTATGGAGTATTGTCAAGAGGAAGATGAGAGACACCAGACCCCACAATGCAGACGAGCTGAAGGCTGCTATCAAAGCGACCTGGGCTTCCATAACCCCTCAGCAGTGCCACAGATTGATCGCCTCCATGCCACGCCGCATTGATGCAGTAATTGATGCCAAAGGAGCCCCGACCAAGTACTGAGTGCATTTACTGAACATACATTTCAGTAAGCCAACTTTTCAGATTTTAAAATCATTTTTTCAAGCTGGTGTTATAAACTTTTAATTTACTGAGATAATGACTTTTGGGTTTTCATTGGCTGTAAGCCATAATCATCAACATTAACAGAAATAAACACGTGAAATAGATCACTCTGTGTGTAATGACTCGATAGAATAAAGGAGATTCACTTTTTGTATCGAAGAACTGAAATAAACTTTTTGATGATATCCTAAATTTGTGAGAAACACCTGTATTTGTAGCTGGTTACAACAGCCGGAGGTGCTCCAGTAAGCACTAAAGACTCTTATTATTAAGGGGATGAATACCTTGGAGACTGCAGTAGTCAGCAGAAGTGACATTTTGCACTGAATGTGGAGAAATGAATATCTGAATATCTAGGACAGTCCCAGCAAATTTTCTACGCCCACTTTGCTTCCAATGCCCTTACATTCAACCTAACCCCCCAACGTTTGCACCAAATATCAGGTATTATATAAGAAATTAATAGTGAGAGTAAAAAATGCAAAAACTTAGGGTCTGCGGGCCCAATTTAATATTGAATTTTTGCTTTATTGGGTGTTTTTCACCTGTTTTTTTCATTTGCGCCATATTCTTATTTTATTTTGTGACTTTTTTTAAAGTCTTTTTTTATATATGTTCACTTTATTTAGACCAAATATCAGATATTATGTAAGAAATGAATAGTGGAAAATGCAAAAAGTTAGGGTCCAGTACAATATTGAATATTGATTTATTGGGTCTAGTTTATGGTGTTTTTCATTTGCACTTTATTCTCCTTTTTATTTCGGGACTTTTTTTAAAATCTATTTTATGTGTTCCCTTTTTTTTTTATATGTTCTTCATTAAGGGTGAAGTGTTTGGGGTTCACAGATATTTTTGACTGATTCATCAATTGCGTCTTTCTACAAAAGTCACAGATTTTGGGCGCAATTGTCTTCCAGTCCGTACGTGGAATGACTTTATAGACACCTGTAATATTCACACAAACATTTTTAGAAAAAAATTAGTCCTTTTACCCTAAAAAGATGCCAGAAGGGTAAAAAAAAAGACAATTTTTGATTTTGCTCAAAATTCATTTCAGTTTATTTACCATAAAAAATTTAGATGACAAATTTGTTATAGAAAATTGGCAAAATTTAGTTGTCCAATTTTAATTTTCTGAAATTCCCAATTCGGGGCGCCTACGCCGTAGGATATGTTCTCGCACTTTCATTTCACAACCGCCTCTTTAGATGAACCGGTCAGTACAGATCTAAAGTAACCAGAAAGGAAAAGAGATAAAAAAAAAGGAAGGGGAAGGAGAAAGGGGGGCAAAGAATAGAAAAAAGTTTTCTCATAGTTGAATAAAAAAAACTTGGTTGGTTGCTCAGGGTGACCCGCTGCCGAGTTGGTCCTGCGCTGGATAGCGTCTCCTCAAAAGGCTTTTCTTTCCTTCAGTTTGAGAGTTACCATTTCTGTCAAGGAGGCAGCCACTGAATCAACAAGAAAGGAGCCGGGAAGACAATGCCATTGCCTTAACTCCTTCTTAGCTGCAGACAGAAGAAATCTTATGGCTTTGACCCTTGTCTATCCTGTCTTTTTTTGTGATTCCGGAAATAAAAAACATCTTTTGGAAAAAAATAAAATGAAAAGATTTGATGTTTTCATGACCCCTTTTTCAAATTTTTGGGGTCCCCTGAAGATAGGTTGATGTGGGTAGTCTTCATGATCAGTTGCCAGGATTTGTGAAATGAAGGACCATGGCCTCTAGAGCTTCAAGCCTTGCTGTCCTCAATTCCAGGTGTCCATGGACCAGACCTCAGCTCAGTGTGCCCCGTTAGATTTGTGAAATTCAACCCTGGGTCCTGTCATCCTGGGATTACCAGTATCGTTTTTTTTTTGTCTTGCAGAATCTAGGGGGTCTGACTACTTTGGCTCGTCTGGTCACCCTATCTGTTCCTACTTTCATATATGAAAAGGAAGGAAGGTGCCTACATCGTTTACGCAGAAAGATGCAATCAATACTGTCATCTGTACCTGTTTATTTACACCCTTTACAAAGTGAAACAAGGAAGAAGTACTATCTGTGCATACATTATGTACAAAAAGAGGTGGGGATATAGTACTAAATAATCTAGATTAAAATCTGATTGCAGGCACCACCTTTGATCAGCTTAATGTGGGCTGTGGCACAGGTCATTTTTTCACAGACATGATGCCATACTTTTGATTGTATTTGTGTCTGGTACTACAGCTAACTCCTATTTACTTGAGTGGGACTTAAGCATCAGTACCAGGCACAGCCACCACCAGGCAAGCGATGAGGCCCCTTCATTCAGCTTACTGGTGGGGGCGCCTTGAGTCAATCCTCCCGCCATTTAGATATTAATATGAGATAACTTGCATAGTTCACTGCAATTTTTATCTTCTTGCTTCAAGTTGGTCCTCAAGAATAATTGTTTGTCTTTAGAAGATCTTACATTTGTGGATCTCCTCTGATGTAGGGTCTCTACAATTATCTACAAGTCTATTTTCAGACATGTTTCACTTTAATGATGTGGTTTAGTGTCTTACAGATAGTGCAGCAAAACGCCCTGTTAGACAATGCGGACTCACTGGGTAAGGTGGATCATTTAAGCCCAAGGTCTGGGTGGGCACACGGACCACGGCATCGGAGCAGCAAGAAGGATGCATCCTGGAAGCTGCAGGCGGACACGTAGTAAAAGCAAACAAAAAAAGTCTTAATAAAGTCGTGGAATCCACAAGCGGACAGGAGATCTCCTGGAAGCCACAGGCGGACATGTAGCAGAAGCAAAATAAATGTCTTAATAAAGTCCTGGAAGAAGCAAACAGACAGGAGAAGTCCTGGAAGCCACAGACAGACACATAGCAAAGGTAAACTAAAGTCTTGGAATCCGCAAGCAGGCAGGAGATATCCTGGAAGATGCAGGTGGACACATAGCAAAAACAAATTAAAAGTCTTAATAAAGTCCTGGAAGAAGCAAATTGACAGGAGACGTCCTGGTAGCCGCAGATGGACACATTGCAAAGGCAAACTAAACTTCTTAAGAAAGTCCTGGAATTCGCAAGCGGACAGGAGACGTCCTGGAAGCCGCAGGCGGACATGAAGCAGGGTTACTGGAAGCCTGCAGACAAATAGGTGAAGTCCTGGAGATCAATGACAAGTAATGGGGTTACTGGAAGCTGCAGACAACTCATGGACTGGAAGCCACAGACAGCCAGGAGACTTCCTGAACTGAGGACAGAAACTGTGCACAGACAACTAAAAGAGTTACTAGCAAGTCTTAACACCAAGACACAGGTGTGTGTCTTGGGAGACCTTTTCTAGGTATAGGAAATACAACAAATGCGAGAATGCCGGCCTACTTGCAAAGCCCAAATCTACCGGACCGGGGTAAGAGCAGGATTCTGACGAAGACTTTCACACTATTCCCAACGAGGCACAGATTTTTTCACAGCTTGAATTAAATTATTTAGTAGCATAATTTAGTGAGTTGGACCTTCCTTAACATTCTTCAGTGCTCTAGTGTATTGCAGTGATGTTCCTGGGCAGATGGAAAAATTTAACATTGATCGCAATGTGAGAGAGTAGAGACTCTTTATTGATTCATGCATAAAAAAAAGTCTGAAAGTTGTGCTACTGCACAATGCCAGCAAGTATGCTTCAGTGCCTGTGTACTTGAAGGAAAACTATGAGAATTTAGACTTTATTCAAGAAATCTGTGAGGATCAAGGATGGTCAATATGCGGTGATCCGAAAGTTCTCTCTTTGCTCCTTAGGCAACAAGGAAGATACACAAAGTACCCATGCTTTTTGTGTGAGTGGGACAGCCAGGAATAGGACTCATCGCTGGAGCCAAAAAGTTGGCCAACGAGAACATCTTTGCAACCTGGACTCAAGAACACAGTTGTGGAAAGTTTAGTTGATCCCCCTAAATTTCTCCTGCCACCACTCCACATTAAGCTTGGACCGATGAAGGCGTTTGTGAAAGCTCTCCCGAAAGGACTTTTAAGTACCAAGTCTCAGGGACTGCCCAAAGCAAAGCTGAAGGAAGGCATATTTGTGGGTCAGGATATTTGAAAGCTCATGAAACTGTTGAGAGAAGGGCTTGGGATTCTTTTAAAGAAGTTGTGAAGAAATTTCTAGTTAATAGCAAAGATCGAAAATTTAAGTCCATCGTGGAGAACATGCTGAAACGTTTCAAAGCTTTGCGTTGGCTGATGAATTTGAAGATACATTTTTTACATTCCTATTTGGACTACCTTCCTGAAAACCTTAGTGCTGTTAGCGAAGAGGAAGGAGAAAGATTTTATTAGGATATCAAGGAGATGGAATGATAATGCCAAACTATATGGATGGGGGACTAATGCTGGATGCTTCATAGAGAAGATCCACAGACCTTCTATAACAGAAAAGGTATCAAGAGAAGCTTTGAAGAGAAAAAGAAAAGGCACCGGAATGTGTTTCCAATGAAGTTGCCGAATGAACGTTCAATCATTTTTTATATATAATACTGTGTACATTTTGGGCTACAATAAAGATTTATCTTGTTCATCTGGCTTATACGTAATTTCACGCGTGTTTTGCGTAAAATCCATACCTGATGGTTAAAAATAGAAGTGTTTTTTTTAAATCAGGGCATAAGAAAACATGAGAATCAGTCATTGGATTTGAAAAAATGTTCATAAACCCACATTTTGCAGACCTGTGTTATCTTGAGGTAGTTGTAAGGCACACAGGGTGTAAGTCATGGGTGAGGGGCTGTTGTTCTCCCACACCCTGGCACCCAATCCCACAGTGTCCCGATTCTCCTGTGCTATGCGTGTGGTTCGTATTACTCACGTTTTGGTCACAGGCCTCTGCTGTCTCCAGTTCTTCAACTTCAAAAAACCGCTGCACCCACATAAGGGGACATGAAATTAGTTTTAGAATAGATATTCAAGAGACCATCTTAACACCTTCTTCTTAAATAAATGTCATGATGTCTCTCAGGACTTTGATACAGGAAAGATGTATATCTTTGTACCGTGTTAGCCAGTAGATAGAAAAATATTCAGGATTGAGAGTCCTCAGTAGTTGATACCTAAAAGGTATCAACTACTGAGGACTCTCAATCCTGAATATTTCTCAGGACTTTGTCATTGACACCGTAAGGGACTATTTCATATTTGTGGCAGTGAACCTGCATAACTTCACAATCTTCTCTATAACCATTCACATTTTCCATGGTAATTAGCCTAGTCCAAGAAATATTTGAGATTCAGGAGATTCCTTTTGTAGGATGTCTTGTCTCTGTAGGGTTGGCATGTGTACCAAGCAAACTTGGGAATACGTCAGGACTTACTAGTCTCAATCTTCTCTACAACCATCACATTTTTCATGGTAATGAATTCAATCCAAAAACATATTTAAGATTCAGGAGATTCCTTTTGTAGGATGTCTTGTTTTTGTAGAGTTGGCATATGGACCAAGCAAACTTGGGAAGATGTCAGAACTTCCTAAGCCCGATCTTCTATTATTATTTAACAGCCTTCAACTTGATCTCAAGCCATGGCAACTTCATCGATGAACACTCTGTAGGAAGATCGATCTTATATAAGCCTAGATAGATCCAACAGGGTCTTCTCTGTCATTATCTTGATAGTAACAAACCATCAGGTTGCTGATCTTCCTCTTCGCCTTGTTCCTTCTATTCTTCCGACCGTGATGTCTTACTATAGTGATTGCTGTCTTTGTATGAGGAGTTCAAAGTAGGTAAGTCATATCTTGGTGATCCTTGCTTCGAGTGACATGTCTGGTTTGATTTGTTCCAAAATTGATTTGTTTGATCTTCTTGCCATCCATGGTATTGATAACATTCTTCTCCAGAACCACATTTTGAACGCATCAATTCTTCTTCTGTCTTGTTTCTTTATCATCCAGGTTTCACGTCCGAATGTTGCCACCGATCTTCTATATAACCTTAACAATTTTCATGGTAATAAGCCCGATCCCAAAAATATATATTTGAGATTCAGGAGATTTCTTTTGTAGGATGTCTTGTTTCTGTAGGGTTGGCATCTATACCAGGAGACATCAGAGATCACTAGGCTTGAGGGACCCATGTGTGAGCTAAAGCAATGTTATTTATGTTTACGGAATTTTGTGAAGTGGACTGATGGCCTACTTTGACTTTGTCAACAAGGGTTGACATACATTGAGCCAGCTACTTTTCCGCTATAAGTTTTAACATGAACTCCTGAAAAGATTTAGGAAATAATGATATAGAATGAATACACGATACTCAATAGTAAGAGTTTTTGGGCTTTGGATTTTCCAAAAGTTTATACTTACCACAATTTTGTGGTATCCTGTCCTAAACCCAACAGCCTCATAGAAACATGTGAGATTGTTGAGTTTGGGTCAGGCAACTGCACCCGGTCTAGAAATCGTGGTCAATATACAGACCGTGAATCTCAGAAGTATGAACCTGGCCTTACCCTTTACTGACCTACAGAAGAAGAGGGATGAGAATGGACAACCCAGGAATTTAACTCATCAGAGGTCAAAACAGGTTTCTTTTCTACTCTGGTTTATTCGCAGGACTCCTAAGATGGAGTAGAATATTTCTTTTTACATACTGGTTCTCATTAAAGAGATTTAGTGGTGTTTGGAGACCTGGGTCAGTACTGGTCACATTGGGTCAGTACTTGTCACTTTATGTCCAAATGGTCATCCTGGGTCAGTACTAGTCACACGAGGTCAGCATTGTTTATTCCAGGTCAGTACTGGTTATCCTAGGTCTGCAATGGCCACACTAGATCAGTACTGATCACACCAAGTCCGGGCTGGCCACTCTGAGTCTATACTGGTCACCCTGGGTCCGCACTGGTCACCCCGGGTCCGCACTGGTCACTCTGGGTCAGTGTTGGTCACCTCTGGTCTGCACTGGTCACCCTGGGTCAGTGTTGGTCACCCCGGGTCAGAACTGCTCACACTGGGTCTGCACTGGTCACACTAGGTCAGTACTGGTCACCCTGGATAAGTACTGGTCACACTAGGTCAGTACTGGTCACCCCGGGTCCGCACTGGTCACCCTAGGTCAGTACTGGTCACCCCGGGTCCGCACTGGTCACCACGGTTCTGAACTGGTCACCACGGGTCCGCACTGGTCACCCAGGTTCAGTACTGGTCACCCCGGGTCCGCACTGGTCACCCCGGGTCCGCACTGGTCACTGGTCGCCCTAGGTCAGTACTGGTCACCCCGGGTCTGCACTGGTCACCATTATTATTATTATTATGCATTTATATAGCGCCATTTATTCCATGGCGTTTTACATGTGAAAAGGGGAAATATAGACAAGTATAATAAACGTGTAAGACAAGGGACACAAGTACATAAGGAGAGGGGACCCTGCCAGTGAGGGCTCACAGTCTACAGGGATGGGTGAGGATACAGTAGGAGAGGGTAGCGCAGGTCGTGCGGTGGTTCAGTAGACCGAGGATCATTGCAGGCTGTAGACTTGTCGGAACAGGTGGGTCTTCAGGTTCTTCTTGAAGGTTTCCGTTGATGGTGAGAGTCTTATGTGTTGCGGCAGAGAGTTCCAGAGTATGGGGGAAGCATGGGAAAAGTCTTGTATGCGGTTGTGGGAAGAGATAAGGGGGGAGTAGACCATGGGTCAGTGTTGGTCACCCTGGGTCAGTACTGCTCACACCGGGTCTGCACTGGTCACACTAGGTCAGTACTGGTCACTCTGGATCAGTACTAGTCACACCGGGTTCGCACTGGTCACACTAGGTCAGTACTGGTCACCCCGGGTCCGCACTGGTCACCCTGGATCAATCCTGGTCACCCTGGGGTCCGCACTGGTCACCCCGGGTCAGTACTGGTCACACTGGATTAGTACTGGTCACCCCGGGTCCGCATTGGTCACCTTGGATCAGTACTGGTCACCCCGGGTCTGCACTGGTCACCCTGGATTAGTACTGGTCACCCCGGGTCCGCACTGGTCACCCTGGATCAGTACTGGTCACCCCGGGTCCGCACTGGTCACCTTAGGTCAGTACTCATCACTCCGGGTCCACACTGGTCACCTTGTGTCAGTACTCATCACCCCGGGTCCGCACTGGTCACCCTGGATCAGTACTTGTCATCCCGAGTCTGCACTGGTCACCTTGGGTCAGTACTGGTCACCTTGGATCAGTACTCGTCACTCCGGGTCCACACTGGACACCTTAGGTCAGTACTCCTCACTCCGGGTCCACACTGGTCACCTTGTGTCAGTACTCATCACCCTGGGTCCGCACTGGGCACCCTGGATCAGTACTCGTCACCCCAGGTCCGCACTGGTCACCTTGGGACAGTACTGGTCACCTTGGATCAGTACTTGTCACTCCGGGTCCGCACTGGTCACCTTAGGTCAGTACTCATCACTCCGGGTCTACACTGGTCATCTTGTGTCAGTACTCATCACCCCGGGTCCGCACTGGTCACCTTGGGTCAGTACTCGTCACCCCGGGTCCGCACTGGTCACCCTGGATCAGTACTTGTCACACCGGGTCCGCACTGGTCACCTTGGGTCAGTACTGGTCACCTTGGATCAGTACTCATCACTCCGAGTCCACACTGGTCACCTTGTGTCAGTACTCATCACCCCGGGTCCGCACTGGTCATCCTGGATCAGTACTCGTCACCCTGGGTCTGCACTGGTCACCTTGGGTCAGTACTCGTCACCCCGGGTTCGCACTGGTCACACTAGGTCAGTACTGGTCACCCCGGGTCCACACTGGTCACCCTGGATCAATCCTGGTCACCCCGGGTCCACACTGGTCACCCCGGGTCCGCACTGGTCACACTGGATTAGTACTGGTCACCCCGGATCCGCCTTGGTGACCTTGGATCAGTACTGGTCACCCCGGGTCTGCACTGGTCACCCTGGATTAGTACTGGTCACCCCGGGTCCGCACTGGTCACCCTGGATCAGTACTGGTCACCCCGGGTCGGCATTGGTCACCCCGGGTCCACACTGGTCACCTTAGGTCAGTACTGGTCACCTTGGATCAGTACTCGTCACTCCGGGTCCGCACTGGTCACATTAGGTCAGTACTCATCACTCAGGGTCAACACTGGTCACCTTGTGTCAGTACTCATCACCCCGGGTCCGCACTGGTCACCCTGGATCAGTACTCGTCACCCCGAGACCGCACTGGTCACCTTGGGTCAGTACTGGTCACCTTGGATCAGTACTCGTCACTCCGGGTCCGCACTGGACACCTTAGGTCAGTACTCGTCACTCCGGGTCCGCACTGGACACCTTAGGTCAGTACTCGTCGTCACTCCGGGTCCACACTGGTCACCCTGGATCAGTACTCGTCACCCCGGGTCCGCACTGGTCACCTTGGGTCAGTACTGGTCACCTTGGATCAGTACTCGTCACCCCGGGTCTGCACTGGTCACCTTGGGTCAGTACTTGTCACCCCGGGTCCGCACTGGTCACCCTGGATCAGTACTCGTCACCTTGGGTCAGTACTGGTCACCTTGGGTCAGTACTGGTCACCTTGGGTCAGTACTGGTCACCTTGGATCAGTACTCGTCACTCCGGGTCCGCACTGGACACCTTAGGTCAGTACTCGTCATCCGGGTCCACACTGGTCACCTTGTGTCAGTACTTATCACCCCGGGTCCGCACTGGTCACCCTGGATCAGTACTCGTCACCCCGGGTCCGCACTGGTCACCTTGGGTCAGTACTGGTCACCTTGGATCAGTACTTGTCACTCCGGGTCCACACTGGTCACCTTGGGTCAGTACTCGTCACCTCGAATCAGTACTCGTCACCCCGGGTCTGCACTGGTCACCTTGGGTCAGTACTCGTCACCCCGGGTCTGCACTGGTCACCTTGTGTCAGTACTCGTCACCCCGGGTCCACACTGGTCACCTTGGGTCAGTACTCGTCACCCCGGGTCCACACTGGTCACCTTGGGTCAGTACTCGTCACTCCGGGTCCGCACTGGACACCTTAGGTAAGTTCTCATCACTCCGGGTCCACACTGGTCACCTTGTGTCAGTACTCATCACCCGGGTCCGCACCGCTCAGTGAATATTAACCATCTCACTTCTCTGAAGCAGCAGCGATTAAATAAGAAGACTCCCGGTCAGAAGAGGCGTGGTTTACTCCAGCCCCTCCCTTCTTTACCACCGATTGGCTGCTTCCCTTTTCTCTCCGCCCTTTCCTTGTGCGCCTTAGCCAATCGGCGAGCGGCTGTCACTCAGTCGCTCCGTGCAGCCTGTAGCCTGGCAGTGCCGAGCGTGGCTCTTCCCTGGTAACATCAGCTGGTGCCGGCTCCGGGATCATGGGGGCTGCGGGCTGCACATGGTGGTACCTCTGCCTGCTGGTCACTATTGTTCACCGGGACAGCTTCACCGGAGGCAGCGGAGCCCCAGGTAGGAGCCGCCGGAGAGTTTCCCCAGTGTTGGGGGTTTCCCCTTAAACTTTCTCCTCCTAGTTCTGGGTGTCCTATACAGGACTGTGCCGGCTGCTGTGCCCTTCTGCAAACTTTCTCCCCCTGATCTCCCCCTCTCTACTGCTTATTCTCCCTCCTGGCAATTTTTTCATTTGCAATTCCCTTTAAATCCACTGTCAGGATACAGCTGTTGACGTCCCCTTTAAATTTTTAATTTTTTTCTAGATGAGCTGATATAAGGACTGTTTCCTAATTCTGGACCCCTCCTTTAATCCCCCCCCTTTATTGCTGTATTTACTGGGTGCATTTAATTCCATAACACCTGCGATGTCCAAAACAAGTATCCCCCCCCCCCAACACCACATTGCCCCCCCCCTTTTCCTGCAATCTGCTAATTGTAATTGGTCTTAAAGGAAAAGATTGGATCATAATTATATTGACTTTAGCAGCTGGAGGAGACTGGCGGGGGGGGGGGGGGGGGCGACACATCAGGCTTATTTATGTAGGGGGGGGGGGATCGGCTGTGATCTCCCTGAGCCCCAGATGTGGAGACGGCGCTAAATTGTCAAAGAATCAATTAAATCTGAATTTCCAGGAAGATGGATACAAGTATTGACATAAGAGGCATCAATCAGCCGCCTCAGGGGTACGTGGGGGGCTTTGTCACTCAGAGGCGGGGAGGGGGGGGACTCTGCAAGTCACTGGGGTCTGTCTGTCAAGATGTAGCAGAGCTGAGCCGGCTTCCAGCGCTCTTTATCCTCTCTAGAATGGAGCAGAGCTGAATCTCATATTCCTGTATTCGCTTTTCTGGACCTGATATCCTCCGGACACTCCAATCCACCGATTGTCTATCTGGATGTAGCAGAGCTGACGATGATGTGATTCAAATGTCAAAAAAATCTATGGTTTGCGTCGACTTTTAACGATAGTACAAGGGAACGTTTTTGTATGACAAACTCAACTTTGCTTTTTCTAGGTTGATAGATAACCATAAGGATGTATCCGAGGTCTAGATATCCCGCTCGCTGTCATCTTTCTGTTGATCGTCTATCTATCTAGACTTTGTCTTGAGTTCCGCAGATTGCGGTCAGCTGTCTGTCTATCTCCTATTTATCTGTCTAAAAGCAGAAAAGTTGAATTAGTCGTTCAGTGGTTTCCTTTGTGCACCGTACAATAAAATCCTATGCAGGTTCTGACACATGACTACATCAACTCTGCTACATCTAGATAGATGACCATAAGAATCTACCTATCTAGATGTAGCAGACTTGACAAGACTTCAGTCGCTCTCTCTGTTTTGCTCACTCTCTCTGTTTTGCTCGCTCTCTCTGTTTCGCTCTTGCTCTCTCTGTGGCTCTGTGTTTTGCTCTCACTTTCTGTGTCTCTGTCTCACTCTCTCTGTCTCCGTGTTTCGCTCTCGCTCTGTGTCCCTGCGTTCCTGCGTTTTGCTCTCGCTCTGTGTCCCTGCGTTTTGCTCTCGCTCTGTGTCCCTGCGTTTTGCTCTCGCTCTCTGTGTCCCTGCGTTTTGCTCTCGCTCTCTGTGTCCCTGCGTTTTGCTCTCGCTCTCTGTGTCCCTGCGTTTTGCTCTCGCTCTCTGTGTCCCTGCGTTTTGCTCTCGCTCTCTGTGTCCCTGCGTTTTGCTCTCGCTCTCTGTGTCCCTGCGTTTTGCTCTCGCTCTCTGTGTCCCTGCGTTTTGCTCTCGCTCTCTGTGTCCCTGCGTTTTGCTCTCGCTCTCTGTGTCCCTGCGTTTTGCTCTCGCTCTCTCTGTGTCCCTGCGTTTTGCTCTCGCTCTCTCTGTGTCCCTGCGTTTTGCTCTCGCTCTCTCTGTGTCCCTGCGTTTTGCTCTCGCTCTCTCTGTGTCCCTGCGTTTTGCTCTCGCTCTCTCTGTGTCCCTGCGTTTTGCTCTCGCTCTCTCTGTGTCCCTGCGTTTTGCGCGCTCTCGCTCTCTCTGTGTCCCTGCGTTTTGCGCGCTCTCGCTCTCTCTGTGTCCCTGCGTTTTGCGCGCTCTCGCTCTCTCTGTGTCCCTGCGTTTCGCTCTCGCTCTGTGTTTCGCTCTCTGTGTGTGGCTTTCACTCTGTGTCTCTTTATCTAGGGGTGGACAGAGACATGAGCCCTTTACAGTCCTATAGCTCATAATAATGCTCCCTTTAGAGTTGGTAGTGGCTGCCTTATCACTTGGGCTCCTGTGTAACTGCACTGATTGCACCAATGGCAGGTCTGTCTGTCAAGTTATCTATCTATCTATTTCCTATCTATCTCTTATCTATCTATTTATCTATTATCCATCCATCAGTCACAGAGCTGATTTATATTATGGTTATTCATCTACTTACATATAGCAGAGCTGAGTTTGTAAATTAAGGCCGGTGTCAGGCGAGTGTATGAAATCTCGTCCGATTTTAGTCCGTTTCTCTGTATTTTACATCGATCTGACGTCTTTTTTTTATTTTTTATACATCAACATCTTAGAATCTGCCTGATGGGATACAGTAAAAATCGGATGGAATTTTTTTTCTTATGCGCGCTCGTAGAATTGAATGGGTGAGTATGAGACTGAAAGGGAATAGGGCGCGCCGCGATCGTTTTCGCACGGACGCGTACATCGTCACACGCGTATAGCAGAGCTGATATTGTTATCTGTTCTTTTTTTCTTTTCTTTTTCACTTTTGATGTTGTATGCATCACGTCCTGATAAGTGATCAAACGTTGCGATCCAGCGCCGTAAGTGATGCCAAACTCTGCGCCGGTGTAGCAGAGTTGGGTTTGTTTGCTACCTCCGAGCCAATTTTCTAGTTCCGCGTCGCCCCCCGTTTTGCTGGCCAACCTCCCGCAAATGATAACCATGACCGTCACAAACTCGGCTCTGCTACATCTGTCTGTATATTGGCTATTTGATTGCTTCCGTGGGCTGTGTTTGTCGTGTCGTCCTGTAATTGTCTGCAGACGGGCCAATCTCGCCATTTCCTTTAATCATCTAATGATATTTTTCTACGTGTGGCTACGACAAGACCCCTTTATTTCACCTGTGCCCCGCTTGCTGTCATCTGTTTTTTATCTGGGAGAGAAGGGGAAAAAAAAAAAAGTGACCCCCCCTCCCCTCCCCATTGATTCCAGTTTTCCCATCACTAATTAACCCCTTCTTCATTGCAGACAGTGACGAGTGTGCAGAGGGCACGGACGATTGCCACATTGACGCCATCTGCCAGAATACCCCGAAATCCTACAAATGTATTTGCAAGCCTGGGTACAAGGGCGAGGGGAAACAATGTGAAGGTAGGAAGAAGAAGTATTTGGCCGGGGTTCCTATTTGTTTGCACTGTTAAATCTTCGTAAATAGCTGAATTCCTGAACCGATTAATGCAGATTTACAGCTGCTTGCCCTCCAGTCCTGGTGTTTATTGGCTGAGGGTCCCTGCTGTGTCTGATAATTGTTCTAAAGTACAGATACTTCTTGTAGGAGTCACCCATTCATACACGCCAAATCCTGGAGAGAGAAAAAAAAACGTGCACAATGGAGCCACCTTAAAAATTATACCACCTTTAAATAAAAAATATATATATAAAAAAAACCTTTAAAATGATACAAATATATATTACTATATACTTAAGATATTATACTGCCTTAAAAAATATTTTCCTACCCTAAAACATATATTACCGCTTCTTTAAAAATGTATGCCGTCTTTCAGGACATAGTACGCTTTAAAAAAAATAAAAAAAAATATGTAGATAGATCTATATCACCAAAAAAAAAGCAAAAAAAAAAACAGTGATACTGCCTAACAAGATATAGTACTGACTTCCAGACTACAGTACTGCCTTAAAAAATTACGCTAACTTCCAGAATATATTATCTCCTTACAAGATATAGTACTGCTTTAAAAGAAAGGGTATACCACCTTAAAAAAAATTGCACTACTTTACAAAATGTATTACTGTCATAGAAGATAAAGCGCCTTAAAAAAGTGACACAGTATTACAAGGCCTAGTGCCGCCGCCGTTAGAGGACTCAGTACCGACCTTAGAGGTCCCAGTGCCGACCTCAGAGGTCCCAGTGCCGACCTCAGAGGTCCCAGTGCCGACCTCAGAGGCCCCAGTGCCGACCTCAGAGGTCCCAGTGCCGACCTCAGAGGTCCCAGTGCCGACCTCAGAGGCCCCAGTGCCGACCTCAGAGGCCCCAGTGCCGACCTCAGAGGCCCCAGTGCCGACCTCAGAGGCCCCAGTGCCGACCTCAGAGGCCCCAGTGCCGACCTCAGAGGCCCCAGTACCGACCTCAGAGGCCCCAGTACCGACCTCAGAGGCCCCAGTACCGACCTCAGAGGCCCCAGTACCGACCTCAGAGGCCCCAGTACCGACCTTAAAGGTCCCAGTGCTGACCTCAGAGGCCCCAGTACCGACCTCAGAGGCCCCAGTGCCGCCGTTAGAGGAATCAGTACCGACCTTATTGGCCCCAGTACCGACCTCAGAGGCCCCAGTGCCGCCGTTAGAGGACTCAGTACCGACCTCAGAGGCCCCAGTACCGACCTCAGAGGCCCCAGTACCGACCTCAGAGGCCCCAGTACCGACCTCAGAGGCCCCAGTACCGACCTCAGAGGCCCCAGTACCGACCTCAGAGGCCCCAGTACCGACCTCAGAGGCCCCAGTACCGACCTCAGAGGCCCCAGTGCCGACCTCAGAGGCCCCAGTACCGACCTCAGAGGCCCCAGTGCCGACCTCAGAGGCCCCAGTGCCGCTGTTAGAGGACTCAGTACCAACCTCAGAGACCCCAGTGCCGCCGTTAGAGGAATCAGTACCGACCTTAGAGGCCCCAGTACCGACCTCAGAGGCCCCAGTGCCGCCGTTAGAGGACTCGGTACTGACCTTAGAGGCCCCAGTGCCGCCGTTAGGGGACCCAGTGCCGACCTTAGAGGACCCAGTCCCGCCTTTAAAATGGTAATTTAAAAAAAAAAACCCACCACCTAAACAAAATTATACAACCTAAAAAATATAATATTGTCCCCCTAGACACATACTGTCTTAAAAGAAATTGATACCACCTTAAAAATCTTAGTCAATGTCACATATAAAGGGAGCGCAGCCAATTCCTCCTCCTTTATATTAGACACTTGCGACAGAGGAGAAGCTTTTACTCGTGCAGATGAGCAGGATGTATTACATTGAAAGACGGTACGGTGGACAACAAGCATTTCCTTACTGTTCTGTTTGCTTCCATCAGGAGCAGTTTTTACAAATTTCCAGGGGTAACTACACCTTTTTTTTTTATCCCACAAAATATTCTATAAAACCTCATAAACATCCCTTTTAAAGGGGAATTTTCACCCAAAATGTAAAAATTACCCATGTATTAGTAAATTAGAAGTCAAAGCAGTGGTCAAAATTTGACGATTAGATTTTGTTTGCCGACAGAGAAATTAGTATTTTTTAAATTCACATGTGGCGGCCATTTTAGTGAAAGGAGAAACAGGAAGTGCAGCCATATTGTCGGTCAGCCTTGAGTTAGTATTTTGGTAATTTGTCATTTTGTTTTTTTGTTTTTTTCTTTAAAACATACTGATCGATTTTAAAGCATTCTGAGGAGCTAATTTCTTGCTGACGACCAATATGGCTGCACTTCCTGTTTCTACTTTCTCTAAAATGGCCGCCGCAGCTGAATTGAAAAAAGCAAATAAAATTTACTGTACAAACTTTTAATTTACTTTATAGGTGGCTGGTTTTATTTTTGTTTTGTTCCTTTTTTACGTTTTGGTTGGAAATACTCTTTAAATATGTTGTGGTGAATTATTGAGATGTGACTCTTTAGGGGGCTATGAGTACAGATGGAGCAGGATTTACTATAGATTATAGAGGACCTGTAAGAACTTTGGAATTTGTGGCCCAGCGGCTTCAAGTAGCCAGGGCTGTGCAGTCGCTAAGCCAAACCTTCGACTCCTCAATTTCCATGACACCGACTCCACCAAAATGGACTCCGACTCCACGGTCCTGCAAAATAGCACCTCCCCTTGTGTCAGAAGATCTATAGAAAAATGTCGTTGGGTATGTCCCGCCCCATGGGTCCCGCTAATCCACATGGGAACACCCACTTTTGAGTTGGGTATATGTATCCGTGCACATTTTCTCGTATTGTTTCTGACACTCCATGACGTCCTGGCCAAATTCAGGACCATAAACGCTATAGGGCCCAAAATTTCATGTGCCAGATATAAACAGCAGTTTATGGCGATGAAAACAGGGGAAAACAGAAAAGTTTGGTGACAATAAATAAGGGCTTCATTATTGGTGCACAGGCCCGGAGATCCCCTACTAATTATACAAAACCACCTCCTCTCCAAGAGGTGAACCGCTCACTCGACAGGAAGGCACAGAGACAGTAAATGTGTCCTCCTGTGGTGTGAGCTGCGCACCTCTCAGCAAAGGGTGGGCTGTCGCTGGTCAACAGACTGGCTAGGCCACTCCAGGACCTCAAAGTGCTTCTTACGGAGCCACTCTTTAGTTGCTGTGTGTTTTGGGTCATTGTCATGCTTGAAGACCCAGCCACGGCCCATCTTCAATTCCCTTACTCAGGGATGGAGGCTGTTGGCCAAAATCTTGTGATACATGACCTGATCCTTTCTCTCTTCAATACGGTGCAGTCGTCCCCTCCTATCCCCTTTGCAAAAAAGCACCACCAAAGTATGATGTTTCCTCCACCGTGCTTCACGGTTGGGATGTTGTTTTTCGGGTTGTACTCATCCTTCTTCTTCCTCCAAATACAGCTAGTGGAGTTAATGCCAAAAAGTTCCATTTTGGTTTCATCTGACTACATGACCTTCTCCCATCCCTCCTCTGAGTCATGCAGATGGTCTTTCACGAACTTCAAACAGGCCTGGACATATGTTGACATGAGCAGGGGGACCTTGGCTGCCTTGCAAGATAGTAACACACTATGCCGTCATGGATTACTAACGGTAATGCTTGAGACTGTGGTCCCAGCTCTCTTTAGGTCATTGACCAGGTCCTCCTGTGTAGTTCTGGGCAGATTCCTGACCTTACTCAGAATCATCCTTGCCCCACAAGGTAAGATCCCCTGACCGAGGAAGATTGACAGTCATCTTGTGTTTTTTCCATTTTCTAATAATTGTGCAGACAGTTGTTGCCCTCTCGCCACGCTACTTGACGATTGTCCTGTAGCCCATCCCAGCCTTGTGTAGGTCTATAATTTTGTCCCTGGTGTCCTTAGACAACTCTTTGGTCTTGGCTATGATGGAGAGGTTGGAGTGTGATTGTGTGTGGACAGGTGCCTTTTATACAGGCAACGAGGTCAAACGGATGCAATTAATACAGGTAATGAGTGCAGAGTTGGAGGCTTCTTAAAGAAAAAATAACAGGTCTGTGAGATCCAGAATTCTTGCTGGTTGGTCGGTGATCATTTACTTTAATTGCATTTTATTGCATGAAATATTCCGCACCTATCAGACATAAATGACATATGCTGTGGATTTGCCATAAATGTCTGAATTGGGAATAGCCCTTGTTTTTATTTACCGGGAATCGTCTTTTGTGTATTTTTTTTTTTTTCTTAGGACGTTTTTTGACGATTTTGGCTGCTGGCTGTCTTTTGGATGGGACCCCCCCCTCCCTTCCCGGTGTTCTTGATTTCTTTTATTGCTGTAGTTTTTCCTTTTTTATTTATTTATTTTTAACTCCTTTTAATATTGAAGAAACTGCTAACGTTTTTTTTTTTTTTCCAAGACATCCGGGCATTCGTACACAGCGCCTTCGAAGCAAAAAATGCCGGAAGAATGGACATGTCTCTTTTATTTTAACTGTGGCCCTAAGAACTAACAGGCCAGTAATTGCTACCTACCTGTTGTGCCTTGTGCTGATCTCTGCCGCCACAGAGTGGTCACCAACCACTCCTGCCGGCGATTCAGCTGCTTCCACTGTCGTCACGTCGACAGAGTAGCCACTCTGCTCAGTGGCTGCCGACATAATGCTGATTGACAGCTGGCTCCCCACTGCCTAACCGCGGGGAGCCAACGGTCAATCAGCATTATGTCAGCAGTCACGCCCGGTTGACAGAGCAGCCCAGAAGAAGAGCTGCTCGGTTGACATGGAGCACCTGAATCGCCAGCATGAGCAGTCAATGACCGCTGTGTGCCGGCGCAGGGTACCACAGGCAGGTAGTAGCCAACTACCTGCCTACCAGTTTTAAGGCCATATTGGGGGAAAAAAGGGCTAGACAATCTCTTTAAAAGATGTTAAAAGGTTTGATCATGTGCACAGAGAGTAATTTTTACATAGAAATGCTCGTTTTTTCTGTCGACTTCTGTGGCGGAATATGCTTGAAAAAGACATTAATTTCTGCATCTTTTTAAATACGCCTTGATATTAAATTTTGCAGAACTTTGCATTATATTATGACCACGTTTTAGGCTATTAATCCCTTTTTACGCATAATTTATAATTTCTGATAATTGGCCTTGCTCTTAGAAACCAACCACATCTGGAAAGAAGTGGCCCATAGCAACCAATCAGGATGCGGCTTTCATTTTCTCAAGTATAGGGCAAATTTTTAGATCCGTGTATCTTTATTGATATGTGGTGAAAGTGAACAACAACATCTGATTGGCTGCTGGGTGAAAAATGGCGCTGCTTTTTATTCTCTCTGTTGGTTTTTCTAAGCGTCTCCCCGGTTGGGGTAACAATCCGTTAATTGTGAGTTATTTTTACCTGTCTGGGTCCGGCTGTGGCTTATGGGCCTATTTGTTAAGTACTTGTAATGAATAACATTACTTAGCTGAGATGACTGCAGAGGTATTTTGCATGGAGACGGCGAGGAATTTGACGTCTAGGTTTTCCTGAGCGGCTGGTATGTGCCGGACTTCGCTTAATGACATTGATTAATTTGATTTTTTTTTTCTTTTTCAAGGCAATGCTATAACTTCCTTGTGACATTATTGGAATGGACGTGTATTCCTTCTTCTGTAGCTTCCACTGTGTATCCCATGAGTGGTACGTCGCCTTATACTGAGTCTTCTGTAGCACGTCGCCATATGCTCGGTCTTCCGTTCGCCCTCATCTCCCCCGGAACGGTGCCTGTCCGTCCGCCGTAGTCTCCCCCCCCGAGTGGCACCTGTCCTTCCACCCTCGTCTTCCCACTGAGCGGTGCCTGTCCGTCCGCCCTCGTCTCCCCCCCCCCCCCCCCCCGAGTGGCACCTGTCCGTCCAGCCTCGTCTTCCCACTGAGCGGTGCCTGTCCGTCCGCCCTCGTCTTCCCACTGAGCGGCGCCTGTCCGTCCGCCCTCGTCTTCCCACTGAGCGGTGCCTGTCCGTCTGCCCTCGTCTTCCCCCTGAGCGACGCCTGTCTGCCCGCCCTCGTCTTCCCACTGAGCGGCGCCTGTCCGTCCGCCCTCATCTCCCCTCCCCCGAGCGGCGCCTGTCCGTCCACCCTTGTCTTCCCCTTCCCCTGAGCGGCGCCTCTCTGTCCGCCTTCGTCTCCACCCCCCCGAGCAGCGCCTCTCTGTCCGCCCTCGTCTCCCCCCCCCCCCGAGCCGCGCCCCTCTGTCCGCCCTCGTCTCCCCCCCCCCCGAGTGGCGCCTCTCTGTCAGCCCTCGTCTCCCCCCCCCCCCCCCGAGTGGCACCTCTCTGTCAGCCCTCGTCTCCCCCCCGAGCGGCACCTCTCTGTCCGCCCTCGTCTCCCCCCCACCCCCCAAGCGGCGCCTCTCTGTCCGCTCTCGTCCCCCCCCCCTCCGAGCGGCGCCTCTCTGTCAGCCCTCATCTCCTCGTCTCCCCCCCTGAGTGGCGCCTCTCTGTCAGCCCTCGTCTCCCCCCCGAGCGTCGCCTCTCTGTCCGCCCTCGTCTCTTCCCCCCCCCTCGAGCGGCGCCTCTCTGTCCGCCCTCGTCTACCCCCCCCGAGCGGCGCCTCTCTGTCCGCCCTCGTCTACCCCCCCCCGAGCGGCGCCTCTGTGTCCGCCCTCGTCTCCCCCCCCCGAGCAGCGCCTCTCCGTCCGCCCTCGCCTCTCCATTTGCCCTCGGTGGCGGTGGCCAACCTGCTCTGTGGTATGTTGTTAATCAGCCATTGGGATTATTTTTTTTCCAGTTGGATTACCAGAAACCATTACTGGACTACAAGTTTTACCCTGTCCTGTGAATATGTGTATCTCTTAATCTATGTATAATCTTTCAGCCCATTTCCATGTATCTTGCGGCGGGGTCCATATTCACGGCTTCGTACAAATGAATACTGAGTGAACGATGTCTGCAGAAAACCTTTAGCTGAACACATTCATCTCCATCTATTTAATGCCGTCCACATCAAAGGGGTCCACAGGCCTTAAAATGTTTGCTTCTGACCCCCAGCTACTGCTCTCTTCTTATCCTCTCAATATATCTGTGTCTCCCCTTTTAATCCTGGCCATACCACCCCCCGAATGCCTGGTTTAGCTCAATCTAGAATCAGATCGAAAAATCAAAACCTTGACCAAAAAGATTTCTGCAGAGCAAGATGCAAATATCTGAATTGACAGAGCGCAAATTTTCAGAACAGATGTCAAATCTACTTGGCTATTGGCC
Source organism: Dendrobates tinctorius (assembly GCF_039654945.1). NCBI lineage: Eukaryota > Metazoa > Chordata > Amphibia > Anura > Dendrobatidae > Dendrobates > Dendrobates tinctorius. Next base: position 13,059,182 of record NW_027361688.1, read on the forward strand.
AGTGAAAAATGGGTTTGGGTGAAAAATTTGTTCTCTTTTTAGCTCCTTAATAAATTGCATCATCCTTGATCACTTTCAAGAAGGTTCCTAAGACATAGACTCCTATTAATTAGCTATGAGAGAACCTAACATCAAGTGCTCAATTTCCCTGCAGCTCCCCCACAGGTAAAATGAATTATTGAAACAGTTCCAATGAAAACAATAGGCCATGGAGCATGTTCTTTTACTGCATGGCCCAAAAAAAACAAGATCACAAGCTATGATTGGCACACGATACATGGAAATGAGGCATTACGTGTTTTGTCCCAACCGGAGCACTTAATGAAATTCTGCCTTATGAGGTTATTTCTATCCTTAGCGCCTCTTCTTTTGAGTGATAGTGTCTGGGATGTTAGGTGGAGGACAGAAAAAATTCTATCGCCTGTGTAGTTCGCTGCTTTTCTTGCTTCACATTAAGGGTACAGGCTTCAACGTTCTACTGCGCGGGCACCGCCCAGCCACGCTGTGCCCACGGACATTTCAAGGGTCTTCCTTACCCTTCCGTGATCTACGCTGGCACTAGTTTTCCTGACCATGGCCTGACGTTACAAACACTGAGCTACATACATAGAGAAGGAGATGCTAAGGATGGAAGTGACCTCAGGAGGAAGGGTTTCATTAAGTGCTGTGGGTGGTACAAAGCACTTAGCACCTTATTTACATATTGCATTAAACTAGGATTTTCCCAGGCTAGCGCATTTAATGGTACCAATTCGTTTATCTTTTACTGACCTACATGCTCATATAAACAGTTTAGAGGGTTGATCTTGCTGACCGGTTCCTCGTAAAGGGTCTTCTAGGAGCTACTTCGATTAGGAGACACTAGCAGGATATTTCCCTTGCCTTTTTAGATAAGATGCATTTTTTTTTTCCCTTAAATCAATTTTAATAAGAATCAATATCAGAATAAAGAGCAGATGTAAATATCTTCACACCCCATATTTTTGGACTAGGTATCCAGTGTCAGACTGAAGAACATTGGGCCCACCGGAGGATTTGATTCTGAGGGCCCACCTTTCTCCTCCACTGATGAGCCCCATAGCAACTGCAAGGTTTGCACTATGAACTCTTCTGAAGGAGAAGCCACGGCCCACCGGAGGATTCTCTGGTTCTCTGGTGGGCCAGTCCAACCCTGTAGGTATCTATTACAATAGGGGTCTGGTCTGGGATCAGTGGTCTGATATTAATAATGGGTATCGGTATTTTTATAGCCATGAGGACCACTTCAATCTATGCAGCCAACAGCTATGCAAATATCCCCCTGTGAATGGCTGGCCTTGGGTTGACCTGTCCGGTGTTGGTAAGTTAATTTTTGGGTAATTTATTTCACTACCCAATCCCCCTAATCTGAGCTTTTTTAGTATTACATGCTCTTAGATCCTCCTGACCTCCACGACCGGTCACGTGACCCTCCGAGACACAACAATGGACCATCACATGACCGCGACCGCAAACATGGGGATTGTGGAATTTTGGTGTGGAGCCGGCGGCTGTCACCCTTACGTACTTTTCCGTTTGTTTAGGTGTGAAGTCTGGTAGGAGAGAGTCATTTTCTACGCAAACGGGGAAAGTTCACATTTTATTCGGAGTAATTAATCAGACTTTACATGGGGCTTGGCCTCTACTTAAGCTCTTCGACCTTAATGTTTTTTTTTTTTTCTACAAGGTTTTAATGCCTGGGCAATTAGTAACTTCTCCCATAGCAACTGAAAGCTTCCGTGGTCAATGATTAATTCATCATTTTTCCTGTAATGCTGCCGCAGCACGTTCCTTGGGGCACGGAAGATGGCTCGGGACCTCAGAATACATTCGGCAAACTTGTATATGAAAATGAGTAATTTATGACCTAGGTTCTTCAAAGCTTCTGGACTTTACTCAGTAGATCTTAATACTGAAATTAGTGGTAGAGCTGCATAGGTCCCAGTACATCAATAAAAATGATACCTGTCTTGCAGTAATCCGATATGCCAGAGCAGAGAAATCGAGCTTTGAAGTCTCATTACAAATTAGTCTGGAAGTACCTTGGGGGTGTGTCATAGTACATCAACACGCCCCCGCGGTGCACTTCCAGGCTAATTAGCATGTGGCTTTAAATCTCAATTTCTCAGCTGTGGCACCTCAGATTACTACAAGACATATATCATTTTTACTGTTGTCCCACAACCAATGCAGCCATAACACTGGTTTGATTAGTAAAATCTTCATGCTGGGTTCCCGATGATCTCTATAATTGGTAGATCGGTGAAACATGAGTACGTTCCTAGGTAGATCTGATAATCAGGGGCCTGGAAAAGTTGTGTTAATCCTAGAGTCCCTATATGGTGGATGTGCCACAGATTGTGTACAACTGCAATCCATTCCTACACAGATTTTTAGTTCCACTGGCAAAAAAAATATCTGCTGCTGAAATTAGGCCTCATTTTAGATGTTTGTATTTATTCTGGTACTTTAAGAATGGACTTTTTTTTTTCTCTACAGCGGTTCCTTTTCAGGTCCGTGTATGAAAAAAACATACAACCTTTATTTCAATTCCTCAGTAAAAATACAGGCAGTACTTGGATGACACATAGGTCACCATTTGCTACCCTGATTTTTTTTTTTTTTTTGCACGGACCCATTTACTTGGAAGGGGGAGTGTGAGCCACAAACTAGGTATAAAACAGACATATGTCTCAGTCCGCAAGAAAAAAGAAAAAAAAGGACATGTGAATGGCACCATACACTATAATTGGTATACAGCGGGGGAAATAAGTATTGACCACATCACCAATTTTATAAGTAAATATATTTCTAAAGGTGCTATTGACATGAAATTCTCACCAGATGTCGGCAACAACTCATCCAATGCACACAGGCAAAGAAATCAAACCATAGATTTCCATAAATTATGGTAGGTGTAATAATGAGGAATAACACAGGGAAAAAGTATTGAGCACACTTGCCTTTATTTAATATTTTGTGCAACAGCCTTAGTTGGTGATGACCGCTTCAACACGCCTCCTGTATGGAGAAACTAGTTGCAGGCATTGCTCAGGTGTGATTTTGGCTCATTCTTTTGGCTCATTCTTCCACACAAACACTCTTTAAATCCTGGACTTCCCATAGGTTCCTTCTTTGAATTCTGAGCTTCAGTTCCTTCCATACATTTTCTATTTGATTCAGGTCCGGTGATTGGCCCGGCCATTCTAGCTGCTTAATTTTCTTTCTCGGAAACCAGTTGAGCGTTTTCCTGGCTGTGCGTTTGGGATCATTGTGTTGATGAAATGTCCACCCTCATTTTATCTTCATCATCCTGGTAGATGGCAGTAGATTTTTATCAAGAATATCTCGGTACATTTGTCCATTCATCCTTCCATCATACGAAGTTTGCCAATGTTGTATGATGAAAAACATCAGCAGACCATGATGTTCCCACCTCCAAACTTCACTGTTGGTATGGTATTTTCGGTGTGATATACTGTGCCTTTTGGCCTTCAAACAAGTTATGTATTATATTATCTAAAAAGTTCAATTTTCCCTTGACTTTTCTTTTTTCTTTTTGCTCCAAATTCTTCAAATTGACGAACGCGGTTCATAAATCTGGCCCAAAAACGTTTTTTTTTTTATAAAGCCAATTCTTCCATCAAGTCGCAAATCCTTTAGAAAGTCACAAAAATGTGTAAAATTGAACTGGATTGAGATGTGCCCCCCCCCCCCAAAAAAAAGGGGTAAAAGTCGTATTTCGTGAACATGTCTAAACCATCTGAATAAGCAGAGTTGCTGAGAAAAAAATAACCTTTAATAAATAAAGACATAAAAGAAAAATACATACAATTTAAAAAGTGTCGCAGAACGTATAGTGAATGAGGCTCCAAAAAAAGTGGAGAAATGGCAATGATTAATGGGGGCCAATTGACTTTACCTTTCATCTATCCAAACCAAATCTCCCATCTATTGAGTAAGAGTCGTGTGACCGCTGTCCCTCCCCATACACATCAGTTGGGATCAGATCAAGGGGTGCAGCCCACTCCTCTTCTCTAACGATTTGGACCTTTAAGCCCACTGTCCACCACGCAAATGCAGGATCCTCCCACCATGGTAGATGATCACTGGTGGATCGGCAGAGATCAGCTTAATACATGGGAGTCTGAATATCTCAGTACATGTGTCCATTCATCCTTCCATCATATGAAGTTTGCCAATGTTGTATGATGAAAAACATCAGCAGACCATGATGTTCCCACCTCCAAACTTCACTGTTGGTATGGTATTTTCGGTGTGATATACTGTGCCTTTTGGCCTTCAAACAAGTTATGTATTATATTATCTAAAAAGTTCAATTTTGGTCTCCTCTGACCAGACTATATTCTTCTAGTATTTTACAGGCTTGTCGAAATGTTGTGGAGCAAACTTTAAACGCTCTTGAACATGCTTTTTGTTCAGCAATGGAGTCTGGCATGGTGAGCATAAATACAGGCCATGGAGGCTTAGTGCATTGCCTGTACTTTTCTTTTGAAACAATTGTACCTTCTGACTCCAGATCTTTTTGTTGCTCTCGACAGGTGGTCCTTGGCTCTTGTACAAGTTGTCTGATAATTCTTTACACTCCTTTGTCTGAAATATTGCAGGGAACACATGGTTGTGGGCGGTTTATGGTGAAATGATGTTCTTTCCACTTCTGGATTATGGCCCCAACAGTGCTTATTGGAACTTTCAGAAGTTTAGAACTTATTCCGTAACCAATGCAATCAGTATGTTTTGCAACAATAAGGTTGCGAAGGTCTTGAGACAGCTCACTGGTTTTCCCCCCTTCATGAGATGTTTTTTATGTGGCACCTTGGTAATGAGACACCTTTTTTGTAGGCCATCAGTTGATATTATTTTTCACTGATTGGCAGGATTGTTTTCTAATTACTGATAGATTTCAGCTGGTGTCTTGAATTTCCATTGCTTTTTGCACCTCTCTTTCTTCATGTGTTCAATACTTTTTCTCCGTGTCATTTCTCATTATTACCCATCGTTTATTGACATCTATGGTGATTTCTTTGCCTGTGTGGATTGGATGGGTTATTACCAGCATCTGTTGAGAATTTCATGTCAATAGCGTCTTTAGAAATAGATTTATTTAGAAAATTGGTGACGTGTTAAATACTTAGGGTATGTTCCCACTGTCAGTAAACGCTGCGGGTTGGACGCTCCGTACATCCGCAGTGTCAGACCTGCAGTGGTCAGATGTTAAAGCATAGTGGATGGGATTTCAAGAAATCCCATGCCCACTATGCGTGCACGGACGCCTCCGGCTTCCCTGCGGAGACGCACATGCAGCGCATCTTTCAAGAATGCAGCATTGTCAATTTATGTAGTGGAGACGCTCCTTCTCCGCTGCGTAAATTACCTATTCACTCTCATTAGATGCAGTAAAACTGCAATATCTTCCTAGTCACATGCAGCTTACTACGCATGCGTACTAATTTAAATAAAGGTGTACCTTGTTTCACCCGAAAGTTTACGTACACTGCAGTAAAGATTCAGCAAAGGATATTGATAGCTGTGTACACTCTGCCTTAAGGTGGTAGGTGACCTATTTAGTACTTTTAATTGATACCGGCCCTTACAATGTACCAGCTAGTATCCAAAAAACACAAACAAGTAAGTAAAATTGTAAAAATGAAGGATGGAGGCTTATCCCCCCCATGAAAACCAAACGATTGAGGACCCGATTCCTCATTTGCGATATATGGAAGTCACTTTCCTATTTTTGTCTTGTGAGATCTCTTGACTTTTTTTTCTTTTTGCTCCAAATTCTTCAAATTGACGAACGCGGTTCATAAATGTGGCCCAAAAACGTGTTTTGTTTTTTTTTAAAGCCAATTCTTCCATCAAGTCGCAAATCCTTTAGAAAGTCACAAAAATGTGTAAAATTGAACTGGAATGAGATGTGCAAAAAAAAAAGGGTAAAAGTCGTATTTCATGAACATGTCTAAACCATCTGAATAAGCAGAGTTGCTGAGAAAAAAATAACCTTTAATAAATAAAGACATAAAAGAAAAATACATACAATTTAAAAAGTGGAGCAGAATGTATAGTGAATGAGGCTCCAAAAAAAGTGGAGAAATGGCAATGATTAATGGGGGCCAATTGACTTTACCTTTCATCTATCCAAACCAAATCTCCCATCTATTGAGTAAGAGTCGTGTGACCGCTGTCCCTCCCCATACACATCAGTTGGGATCAGATCAAGGGGTGCAGCCCACTCTTCTGTAATGATTTGGACCTTTAAGCTCACTGTCCACCACGCAAATGCAGGATCCTCCCACCATGGTAGATGATCACTGGTGGATCGGCAGAGATCCGCTTAATATATGGGAGTCTGAATTTAGAAGTGTCGCTCTGATAGTTAAGAATTTTATTAGCATTTTTAGTTCTAGTTTTTGTTGTTGTTTTTTTTTTTTTTAGACCTCTTTTACTGCACAGCGTTTTATCTAGTAATCAGCTGGAATGTGTCTCGGGAAGACTTTATATATTTGATGTACACTTTAGCACCAGTTCTAGAACGGTCACTTCAAAGTCGTAGGTTGTAACAAACTTGTGTGGAATTCGTGTTACGTGGTCAGGTTAATAGTTACAGTTGTATGTCTGAGAAGTTTACTTCCAATGGACATTTATGTGCATTTGCGTTCAGATGAGTCGACGAGGCGACGCTTTGTGTTCAAGTTTACACGCTCTGATATCGTACAGGCGTATCTCAAGTCTGTTCTTCGTAGAGCATGGAAGCCCAGATTTGCTTTTGTTGGGTTTGCCTTGCCCCTAAAAAGCTTGCTAGGTATGTTGGCCCAGGCTGTGCTTTGGTGGGGGCATCCGAGGACCTCCTGGCCAAAGTGTGGTCAACTTCATACATCTCCTCCAAAAGACTCTTGAAAGACAAAGATCAGATTGTTCAGAACTTTTTGGACGACGTTACACTTTTCATTCGCTTTTTAGGTCTTGTTTTTGTCTCGCTGGCAGAGATGAGCCAATCTTTCGAAATGTATTGAATTTTTACAAAAATTAGATTCAGGACGAATTGAAAGCACTTGTCTAAAAGATGTGTATGACACTCTGGGGTCTCCTAGGACTGTATCAAAATCCCTTTAAATTCGTTAACAGAAGTATCAAGGCAACCTTAACATGCCTGACTATGGGTAAAATGGGTAGTAGCCGGTCTCATTGCTTTGCTGTCACTCACTATCCAAACAGTTTCTTTGGTGTTTTATGGCTTTCTATCCCTATATCTATGGCTAAGCTATGAGCTGTGACGTCCTCTCACTGTCCAGATTCCCACTATCCAGATTCCCACAAAATACATTACTCATATGAGGAATATGAAACTTGGGCTCCATCCTGAGAAATGAGAAAAGCCGGTTTAAAGCCGAATTCAGATGCTTGTGTATCGTGGTCTAGGTCAGGGCACAGGTCGACTGACCCAAAATAGACACCCTCATAGGCATATATGAGACTGTCGAGTTCAGGTCAGGAAACCCATGCTCAGTCCATGCATCGCCGTTCATAAACGGACCACGATCCACGGGTGTCTGAATTTGGTCTTAGAGGATGGAAAATTGAGAATTCTGATATCCAGATGCACCACTTTCTAGGGTCCTTCCCTTGATCATGGGATCTCAAAGACTCTAGACCACCAGGAGATGTACTATAAATCTTTTCATTGCCCTAAACCACCAGAGATACTGAAATTACCAGGAAAAAAAAGCAGTTTTAGGGATGTCCTATTTCGCATCCATTTAAAAAAAAAAAAAAAAAAAAATGGGTTTATGGGTTAATGAACAACTCAAGTATTTGGCCACAGAGCCAAATCTTGAAATCTGAAATAAATATCTTGACCCAGTAATTAGCATCTGTTCACAATCCTGACATCCATCCTAATTAATAATTAAACCAATGGGCTTACTCCTCTTTGAACCGCGACGGGAGGTATCAAACTAGAACGTGAATATCTGGAGGGCATGTGACGATTCTCAGGTTTTGTTCCTTTTGATTTTTTTCTATTTCAATGCTGCTATTTGATTTTTTTTTTTTTTTTTTTTTTTTTTTAAGTGATCTGACATCTTTTTAGGTTTATTATTTCCCTGCGGGGGATTTAAAAGGCCGTGTGATTGTTCTGTTTTATACTGTAGAGAGGAGAAAAAAAATATTTCCAATTGGTTTAATTTTAAAAAAAAAATTTCTGACTTATAAAAAAATTATTCCTATACATAAGGATAACAATCGGACATATCCACAGCCCCACAGAGTAACATTGGTCCAAGTGCGATCCAATGTTTTGTCGGATCGCTCTCTGACCGAAAATAGTTGTCTGTGCGAGCCCTAAATGAGACTAATCTATGTGTATGGTGCTTTGCCAGATTACAGTATGATATACACAGTAGATGCCAGGACCATGAAGTCCCCAAAAATCAATTTAAATGCATTAAATTAGACTTATAAAGTTGTACCCTGTCCATGACTTTGTTAAAGGTGTTCTGCAATCTGGAACAACCCCTTTTTTAAAAGGGTTATCTAGGTTTGGAACTCCTATTTTCAAATACCCTATTTGACAATTCTTGGGCTAATGTCAATCATATGAGACCTCCAGCTACTTTCTTTTTCTTATTTTCCTTTTCTTTCTCATTCTCTTTGTTTCTTGTTCCCAGTTTTGCTTTCATTCTTACTTTCTCTGTAATTTCTCTCCCTCATTCTCTCATACACTCTGTTAATTTTTCTTTTTTTTCTCACTCTCGTTCTTTGGTTCTCTGCCACTGTTCTTTGTCGCTATCTTGCTCTCTCTCGCCTCCGCCCTCTTTCTCGCCTCCGCCCTCTTTCTCGCCTCCGCCCTCTTTCTCGCCTCCGCCCTCTTTCTCGCCTCCGCCCTCTTTCTCGCCTCCGCCCTCTCTATCTTGCACCCTCTCTCTCTTGCCCCCTCTCTCTCTCTTGCCCCCACTCTCTCTTGCCCCCTCTCTCTCTTGCCCCCTCTCTCTCTTGCCCCCTCTCTCTCTTGCCCCCTCTCTCTCTTGGCCCCCTCTCTCTCTTGGCCCCCTCTCTCTCTTGGCCCCCTCTCTCTCTTGGCCCCCTCTCTCTCTTGGCCCCCTCTCTCTCTTGCCCCCTCTCTCTCTTGCCCCCCGCCCTCTCTCTCTCTTGCCCCCCGCCCTCTCTCGCCCTCTCTTGCCCCCCGCCCTCTCTCTGTCTTGCCCCCCGCCCTCTCTCTGTCTTGCTGTCTTGCCCCCCGCCCTCTCTCTCTCTCTTGCCCTCTCTCTTGCCCCCGCCCTCTCTCTCTTGCCCCCCGCCCTCTCTCTTGCCCCCCGCCCTCTCTCGCCCTCTCTCTTGCCCCCCGCCCTCTCTCTTGCCCCCCACCCTCTCTCTCTCTTGCCCTCTCTCTCTCTCTTGCCCTCTCTCTCTCTCTTGCCCTCTCTCTCTCTCTCTTGCCCTCTCTCTCTCTCTCTTGCCCTCTCTCTCTCTCTCTTGCCCTCTCTCTCTCTCTCTTGCCCTCTCTCTCTCTCTCTTGCCCTCTCTCTCTCTCTTGCCCCCCGCCCTCTCTCTCTCTTGCCCCCCGCCCTCTCTCTCTCTCTTGGCCCCCTGCCCTCTCTCTTGGCCCCCCGCCCTCTCTCTCTCTCTCTCTGGCCCCCTGCCCTCTCTCTCTGGCCCCCCGCCCTCTCTCTCTCTCTTGCCCCCCGCCCTCTCTCTCTCTCTTGCCCCCCGCCCTCTCTCTCTCTCTCTTGCCCCCCGCCCTCTCTCTCTCTCTCTTGCCCCCCGCCCTCTCTCTCTCTCTTGCCCCCCGCCCTCTCTCTCTCTCTCTTGCCCCCCGCCCTCTCTCTCTCTCTCTTGCCCCCCGCCCTCTCTCTCTCTCTTGCCCCCCGCCCTCTCTCTCTCTCTCTTGCCCTCCGCCCTCTCTCTCTCTTGCCCTCCGCCCTCTCTCTCTCTTGCCCCCCGCCCTCTCTCTTGCCCCCCGCCCTCTCTCTCTCTCTCTTGCCCCCCTGCCCTCTCTCTCGCCCTCTCGCCCCCCGCCCTCTCTCGCCCTCTTGCCCCCCGCCCTCTCTCTCTCTCTTGCCCCCCTGCCCTCTCTCTTGCCCCCCGCCCTCTCTCGCCCTCTCTCACCCCCCGCCCTCTCTCGCCCTCTCTCGCCCCCCGCCCTCTCTCTCTCTCTTGCCCCCCGCCCTCTCTCTCTCTCTTGCCCCCCGCCCTCTCTCTCTCTCTCTTGCCCCCCGCCCTCTCTCTCTCTTGCCCCCCGCCCTCTCTCTCTCTCTTGCCCCCCGCCCTCTCTCTCTCTCTCTTGCCCTCCGCCCTCTCTCTCTCTTGCCCTCCGCCCTCTCTCTCTCTTGCCCCCCGCCCTCTCTCTTGCCCCCCGCCCTCTCTCTCTCTCTCTTGCCCCCCTGCCCTCTCTCTCGCCCTCTCGCCCCCCGCCCTCTCTCGCCCTCTTGCCCCCCGCCCTCTCTCTCTCTCTTGCCCCCCTGCCCTCTCTCTTGCCCCCCGCCCTCTCTCGCCCTCTCTCACCCCCCGCCCTCTCTCGCCCTCTCTCGCCCCCCGCCCTCTCTCTCTCTCTCTTGCCCTCTCTCTCTCTCTCTTGCCCCCGCCCTCTCTCTCTTGCCCCCGCCCTCTCTCTCTTGCCCCCGCCCTCTCTCTCTTGCCCCCGCCCTCTCTCTCTTGCCCCCGCCCTCTCTCTCTTGCCCCCGCCCTCTCTCTCTTGCCCCCGCCCTCTCTCTCTTGCCCCCGCCCTCTCTCTCTTGCCCCCGCCCTCTCTCTCTTGCCCCCGCCCTCTCTCTCTTGCCCCCGCCCTCTCTCTCTTGCCCCCGCCCTCTCTCTCTTGCCCCCCGCCCTCTCTCTCTTGCCCCCCGCCCTCTCTCTCTTGCCCCCCGCCCTCTCTCTCTCTTGCCCCCCGCCCTCTCTCTCTTGCCCCCCGCCCTCTCTCTCTTTTGCCCCCCGCCCTCTCTCTCTCTTGCCCCCCGCCCTCTCTCTCTCTTGCCCCCCGCCCTCTCTCTCTCTTGCCCCCCGCCCTCTCTCTCTTGCCCCCCGCCCTCTCTCTCTTGCCCCCCGCCCTCTCTCTCTTGCCCCCCGCCCTCTCTCTCTTGCCCCCCGCCCTCTCTCTCTCTTGCCCCCCGCCCTCTCTCTCTTGCCCCCCGCCCTCTCTCTCTTGCCCCCCGCCCTCTCTCTCTTGCCCCCCGCCCTCTCTCTCTCTTGCCCCCCGCCCTCTCTCTCTCTTGCCCCCCGCCCTCTCTCTCTTGCCCCCCCGCCCTCTCTCTCTTGCCCCCCCGCCCTCTCTCTTGCCCCCCCGCCCTCTCTCTTGCCCCCCCGCCCTCTCTCTTGCCCCCCCGCCCTCTCTCTTGCCCCCCCGCCCTCTCTCTTGCCCCCCCGCCCTCTCTCTTGCCCCCCCGCCCTCTCTCTTGCCCCCCCGCCCTCTCTCTTGCCCCCCCGCCCTCTCTCTCTCTCGCCCCCCGCCCTCTCTCTCTCTCTTGCCCCCCCGCTCTCTCTCTCTCTTGCCCCCCCGCTCTCTCTCTCTTCTGAGTTGTCTCGCCCTTTTTTGATGACCTCCATCAAAACTGTCAAATTCAGCTTATTATTTATTTTTTTCAGATCCCTAAAAGGGGATCTATCCAAAACAGACATCAACCTGCTGTTGGATGTAGGGGAAGAGAGATAAATGAGCGCTGGTGTTATATCTACAGAGTTGATTTCTAAATGAACAATAACAAAATTATTTTGAAACAATGACAAAAATGTCTTACGTCCGATTGCCCAACAATTTGCAAAAATAGCAAAGTTTCCTAACCTGGCACCCGAAGAGCTGAGCTCGGTTTAGCTGGGGGAGGGACGGTTTAAATATTACTTCTGCGGTTCACTTAGAGGGGAGAAAAGCTGAGTATTTTGGAGTCTGGTTTCATCCAGAGCTTAGCGGAGAGTTAGAAGACCAATAATTGGATATGGCAGCGCAGGAAAACCTCCCAATATAAAGCACTTTTCTTATGGTAAAGGATAATACAGAAAACAAATTATCTCGGGAGCCGCTGCCTACAAAAACAGCCGCCCTTTGTGTCAAGTAATTGATTCTCATTTTCTTGCAAGTTCAATGCTTTCAAATACTTAAAAAATCTATTATTTGGCAGCGACACGTTGGCTATTGAGCACCCATAATTACAGACTTGGTCTTCTTGGATGTTGAGGATCGCAATAAGCTTTGAATATTGGGAAGCTGAGATATAAATCACCCGAGCTGGGGACCCAAAGGGGCGAACGATTCACCAGACGGGGTGGAAGGAAGTTCACTGAGGTTGTAATTGTGGTCGTAGTGTTTCCTAATGGGCAGAGCAGTCACACTTTACTTGAACCACCAGTACTGTCTCGGCTGCCAGTTTTATACCAAACGATATTTTTTTTTTATGCTGAAAGTTACAAAAATAGCATTGTAATATTTAGCACTTCTTGTTTGACTTTTATTTTATTTTTACAAATAAAATGAAACTTTTACCCTCCACGGCAGGGGTGGGGAACCTGTTTGGCTATTTGGACATCTGTACCTTCATTCATGGGCCATACAAAATTATCAACTTAAAAATGATCCTTCTAAATAATTCGCCCCTAATGTCATGGCTGGAATGGCTTCTATTTGGGGAGGTGTGTGAGGCTCCACCAGGTTTGCATCCATCAGTTTGGAGCGCAGTCAACTGTTTGGAAAGAAAAGCTTGCAGCGGTATGTTGTTCTTAACACAGATGAATTTCCAACTTTGAGAAGACCTGTGGTGTAATATGCATCACTGCTCACATAATGTTTATAGCATTTAAGCAGGGGGAGGTCTGCTCTATATACATCACTTAGGAGACATCGAGACAGCTGTCTATACATCACATAGGAGACTGAGACAGCAGTATATATGGTACACATCACATAAGATACTGAAACAGCTGTATGTATACATCACATAGGAGTCAGACTGCTGTGTATATACACATCACATAGGAGACACTCACTGCTGTATGTATACATCACATAGGAGACACTGACTGCTGTTTGTATACATCACATATGAGACACTGACTGCTGTATGCATACATCACATAGGAGACACTGACTGCTGTTTATATACACATCACATAGGCGACCCAGACTACAGGAGACTGCAGGTGGTTAACACGTCACAAGTAGTGGGACAGGATCACAGAGTGTGCTAACTCTGCCAACAAAGAACGTTTTGATACTTGAACTGGTCTGCATCAATACTTAGTTCAGAGTTATATGCACCACCGCATTCAGTAATTAACGCTGCGTGGATACACTCTTAAAGGGTTGGTGGCCAGAGTACTGAATCCCCCGGGAATGTGACAGAGGGCCGGAGTAAATTTCTTTCCCCGCCCCTGCTTTAGGGCATAAGGTGACTCTCCAAAAACATTTTGAAAGTTTTTTTTTTCTCACTTGATGTCCCTACGTGTGTTCCAGTAACTTTTGGTTGAACGATCATTTTGGCCGACAACTGTCGTCTTCGACTCACCCATTCCCAGGAGTGAGCAGCTCAAGCAAACATTTCTGCATTCTCGAGAGAACCACTGCCAATCTCTTCCGGCAGCAGCTTGTCTCTCCACTGATCAAAATTATGATATTTTGAATGCAAATCAAACGATCCTCCTCTTCTCCGACATCATGTGGGGAGGGTCAGGAGACCTACATACTCCATAGATGGCCAGAAATTTGCGAGTTCAGCTGACGTTAAAGTGTATTTGTGTTTTCTCTAAGTGTGCACCTCCTTTTTAAGAAAGGGCAAGTACGGTAAATGTCGAAGTCTTTGGTGTGGGGCAAGCCCGTAAAGGGAAAAACTTATCAACTATGCATAGGATAGGTTTTAAGGTACTGCTTACTGGGTTCTCGAGAAAAGGGGTCCTAACTGTGTTCTCTGTTGGAAAGGAACTTCAGTCTGGTATAGGGGACATATGGAGATGGCCAAAGTCTGTGTTCAACAGTGTCTGTTCTATAGGCAATGAACGAAGTGGCAGCATTCATTCAAAATAATGGCGTAAGACCACCCTCGTTCATGTGATTTGTGGGGGTCCCAGTGGATTGGTACTAAGTTATAATAATGGGAGAGCACATTTAATAGCTCTCCTAAAAAAAAAATCTTTCACTGCTGATAGTCTGATAGTATTCATGTTCAATGGTAGCAGAGATCAACGGACTGAGGGGCAGACTTAGATACCAACGCCTATGCCATTGGTTCCCAACCATTTTTACCGTGAGAGCCACATTAAGTTCTGAAAGGTGGTTCGAAGCCCCATCCAGAGCACTCTCACAGTAGTGACATCTAGCGCCCCCCCAATCCCTGTCTGACAACCAAAGCTCGTTCCCAGTGTTCACACCTTGTGCCCACCATTTCCGTTCCGGTTTTAACTTTAATCCATGGTTTCTGAGCCGAGTGCTATCACGTTAACCTTACTATCTCATCCAGCTCTCATAATCCCACCGCCCTGGTGTATCGTGAGCTGCTCTCTTCTGGGGGGCATCATTTCACTAGGCCACTCTTTTAGCAGACACCTGTAGCACATGGTGCTAGGTCTGCTAGCAAAAGTTGCCAATTAGAGCCCTACTTTTCATGGCTTCTAGCTAGAAAAAAGCTGTGAGCCACACATCTGGGGGAAACCGGTTGGGGGCCCCCACCTTACTTTTATGGTGCATTTGGGCTTGCTTATGCGCAAGTGGTCAGCTCACCCCTACTTAGTACTGTGTTCCTCTACCTTGTTTTTGATCTGTTCAAAATATTAGGAACACTGATGCCCTTGTAGCTGTTATGGCGCTGGTGGAGAGAGACACTAGTCCTGGTCTTTCCCATCGAAGAGACAATTTGCATATTTAAATTCTCAGGGGAGCATGCATGGCCTATAAGTCTCCTCACTCTAACATGCCAGGCTTCGTTTATCACTCTCCGCAAGAGAAAAACATAACCCCGTAGACCTCCATGGAAGGTATGAAACAGAACTGGGCTCCTATTCACGGCAGCAAGTGGGTCATCGTAGCGAACGTCCTGAAAGGTGAAATTTTTTTTTTTTTTTTTTAAATCTTTTCTAGTGCCTTTTGGATGTCAGGCATGGTTGGCACAGACAAAGGAATTTCAGTTCACGGTGTTGCCAAATAAAAAAAAAAATTAAAAAAGTTGATGAACCAGCACAATAATGTTAACAAACATGTGCTTTATTACCTACTTTTACCTGTGTTCTTTAGTTATTTTTTTAGATGACAAGATTAGATTCTTATTATTATGCATTTATATAGCGCCATTTATTCCATGGCGCTTTACATATGAAAAGGGGAAATATAGACAAGTATAATAAACATGTGTAAGACAAGGGACACACAAGTACAGAAGGAGAAGGGACCCTGCCCGCGAGGGCTCACAGTCTACAGGGATGGGTGAGGATACAGTAGGAGAGGGTAGAGCAGGTCATGCGGTGGTTCAGTAGACCGAGGATCATTGCAGGCTGTAGGCTTGTCGGAACAGGTGGGTCTTCAGGTTCTTGTTGATGGTGAGAGTCTGATGTGTTGCGGCAGAGAGTTCCAGAGTATGGGGGAAGCACGGGAGAAGTCTTGTATGCGGTTGTGGGAAGAAGAGATAAGGGGGGAGTAGAGAAGGAGATCTTGAGATGATCGAAGGTTGCGTGCGGGTAGGTACCTAGAGACCATGTCACAGATGTATGGAGGAGACAGGTTGTGGATGGCTTTGTATGTCATGGTTAGGGTTTTGAATTGGAGCCTCTGGGCAATAGGAAGTCAGTGAAGGGCCTGGCATAGGGGGGAGGCTGGGGAATAACGGGGAGACAGGTGGATTAGTCGGGCAGCAGAGTGTAGGATGGACTGGAACTGTATTGCCAGTTTAAAGTGCAATAAAAGCGAAATTACGTCTCCAAAAAAGAAAGAAAATCGACAAAGTCGAAACTGAGGATTAATTAGCACCTTCGATCAATTCGCAATATAAATTCACGATATAATGGCAGCTAGGGGATGCTGTTCCTACATGGGAAATGTTGCAGGATTGAATTTTGAACGCAGTTTTTTTTCTTTTGACAATTTTAACCCCATTAAAATAAAAATGAAGACAAAAAGGTTTGAAGTGACTAAGCAAATTACCTCTTATCCCATTGGCCCATGAAACACTGACTGGCCTATAAGTCTCCTTTCATCCTCTTAATGGTCCCCACCAGCAAAAACGATACCCATAGACCTTGAAATAACTGTACCATGCCCCAAAATGTATAGATCTTAATTGTAAAAAAAAAAAAAAAAATCTTAAATTCAGCACAAACCGATGGAAGTTTTTTGAATATTGACGTTGTTTTGAGGGGCAAAAATACATTTTTTAAGACGCCGAGGGGAAAAAAATCAACTGTGCCAGGTTAATTTTGTGATAATTTCATCCAAACCTGTCTGAATTTGGTTTATAATTTATACCTGTTCTTGTCTTGCTGAGCCAAAGTTCCTAAATTGTTTTGGCTCCTTTATACCCTCAGTTTCATCAGTACCATGGACAGAGCATGACATGGCGGTCAGTGTATATTGTATACAAAGGATTTGCCAAGGCATATTTGTATACAAAGGATTTGCCAAGGCATATAATAATAATCTTTATTTTTATATAGCGCTAACAAATTCCGCAGCGCTTTACAGTTTGCACACATTATCATCACTGTCCCGATGGGGCTCACAATCTAAATTCCCTATCAGTATGTCTTTAGAATGTGGGAGGAAACCGGAGTACCCGGAGGAAACCCACGCAAACACGGGGAGAACATACAAACTCCTTGCAGATGTTGTCCTTGGTGGGATTCGAACCTGGGACCCCAGCGCTGCAAGGCTGCAGCGCTAACCACTGAGCCACCGTGACGCCCTATGACTTTATATACATCTGATTACATATTGCTTTTTTTGAGAAAGACTTCTCAAAGATAAACTTTCTACTTACAATTTTTGAATTAAAGGGGACATTTCACTTAATTTTTTTAATTAACACTAAGCACATTCTCTGATTGGTTCTGCTTCACTGATTCTGGAGCAGGTTTTATTTTTCTTCTGTGATCCTCCGTTCCAAAGTTATGCCCCCGTTAATTCTGGTAAATTTTTCCCTTTACCTAACCGAGCGTGTAGATCTTCCCTGTGGGCGTTTCCTTTTTGTCCTCTGATGCTGGCCAATAGAAACTTAGCCACGCCTACCAGTATTACCATGGGGCATAACTTTGGAATGGAGTGGCGCAGAAGAAAAACTAAAACTGTTCCAGAATCAGTGGAGCAGCGCCAATCGCTGGAGGTAATTGAAATGGGAAAAAAATCCAGACGTCCTTTTTTATGGTGTTGATCACTCACTTAAGTGTGGTTTGAAAATTAATTTTCGCTTGGTTAGAAAGGGAAGTAAATTTTATATTAGAGGCACAATTTGATTTTGAACAGGGTTGGTGTGATTTTTGTTTTGGGTAGCACTCCAAAATCTTTGTGATACATTGATTGAATTGACCCTAGTATAAGCGTGTTTTATCTAGGGTAATCCGATAGGGGCTGTTGTGTACCACTCTATAGAATATGTTGCTGCTATATAAGGTAAATATATACAGCAGCCAATGTGAAGTGATTGATTATATGCTGCTCTATAAATAGTGGATTATAAATTTAAATTTCCTGCATTATGCGTATATACCGTATATATAGGATGAGCTCACCAAAATGTAATTTCTTTATTCCAGATATTGATGAGTGTGACAATGACTACAATGGTGGATGCGTTCATGAATGTATTAATATACCAGGGAATTATAGATGTACGTGCTATGATGGATTTATGTTGGCCCATGATGGACATAATTGCCTGGGTGAGTAAGTTCATTGTTTCACATTTTTATATGGTTGTTTTGTCTTTTTTTTATATTGTTTTATACAATGTGTGTCTATTTGTTGCTTTTTATTTGTTACCCCTCCATTATCAACTTACGTAGCCTTGTCAGGAACAAAAGAATTAACTGTGTAAAGTGTAAAAAAATTTTCACACAAAAACTTGTAGAAATGCATGGTTTGTTGCATTTATCCCTAACAAGTTAAATCTGCCTTTGGTGCTCAAACCAGTCTAATGTGGACTGGAACTGTCAGAAATCTTGTGCTCTGTAACTTGCCATCTTCTCTTTTTAATTTATTAAGTGGGTGGTTATTTTTATGGGCATTCTGACGGCATTTTACGTGCTGGAGTTTCCTTTCCGATTGATTGCCTACCCTGAACGGAGAGCCTGCTTCTCTCATTTTTGTTTTCAGTTTGACAGACATGAGATCAAAAGAAGAGAGACAAAGGCCCTCCCTTACTTCCTGTAGAGACAAAGGCCCTCCCTTACTTCCTGTAGAGACAAAGGCCCTCCCTTACTTCCTGTAGAGACAAAGGCCCTCCCTTACTTCCTGTAGAGAGACAAAGGCCCTCCCTTACTTCCTGTAGAGAGACAAAGGCCCTCCCTTACTTCCTGTAGAGAGACAAAGGCCCTCCCTTACTTCCTGTAGAGAGACAAAGGCCCTCCCTTACTTCCTGTAGAGAGGCAAAGGCCCTCCCTTAGTTCCTGTAGAGAGGCAAAGGCCCTCCCTTAGTTCCTGTAGAGAGGCAAAGGCCCTCCCTTAGTTCCTGTAGAGAGGCAAAGGCCCTCCCTTAGTTCCTGTAGAGAGGCAAAGGCCCTCCCTTAGTTCCTGTAGAGAGGCAAAGGCCCTCCCTTAGTTCCTGTAGAGAGGCAAAGGCCCTCCCTTAGTTCCTGTAGAGAGGCAAAGGCCCTCCCTTAGTTCCTGTAGAGAGGCAAAGGCCCTCCCTTAGTTCCTGTAGAGAGGCAAAGGCCCTCCCTTAGTTCCTGTAGAGAGGCAAAGGCCCTCCCTTAGTTCCTGTAGAGAGGCAAAGGCCCTCCCTTAGTTCCTGTAGAGAGGCAAAGGCCCTCCCTTAGTTCCTGTAGAGAGGCAAAGGCCCTCCCTTAGTTCCTGTAGAGAGGCAAAGGCCCTCCCTTAGTTCCTGTAGAGAGGCAAAGGCCCTCCCTTAGTTCCTGTAGAGAGGCAAAGGCCCTCCCTTAGTTCCTGTAGAGAGGCAAAGGCCCTCCCTTAGTTCCTGTAGAGAGGCAAAGGCCCTCCCTTAGTTCCTGTAGAGAGGCAAAGGCCCTCCCTTAGTTCCTGTAGAGAGGCAAAGGCCCTCCCTTAGTTCCTGTAGAGAGGCAAAGGCCCTCCCTTAGTTCCTGTAGAGAGGCAAAGGCCCTCCCTTAGTTCCTGTAGAGAGGCAAAGGCCCTCCCTTAGTTCCTGTAGAGAGGCAAAGGCCCTCCCTTAGTTCCTGTAGAGAGGCAAAGGCCCTCCCTTAGTTCCTGTAGAGAGGCAAAGGCCCTCCCTTAGTTCCTGTAGAGAGGCAAAGGCCCTCCCTTAGTTCCTGTAGAGAGGCAAAGGCCCTCCCTTAGTTCCTGTAGAGAGGCAAAGGCCCTCCCTTAGTTCCTGTAGAGAGGCAAAGGCCCTCCCTTAGTTCCTGTAGAGAGGCAAAGGCCCTCCCTTAGTTCCTGTAGAGAGGCAAAGGCCCTCCCTTAGTTCCTGTAGAGAGGCAAAGGCCCTCCCTTAGTTCCTGTAGAGAGGCAAAGGCCCTCCCTTAGTTCCTGTAGAGAGGCAAAGGCCCTCCCTTAGTTCCTGTAGAGAGGCAAAGGCCCTCCCTTAGTTCCTGTAGAGAGGCAAAGGCCCTCCCTTAGTTCCTGTAGAGAGGCAAAGGCCCTCCCTTAGTTCCTGTAGAGAGGCAAAGGCCCTCCCTTAGTTCCTGTAGAGAGGCAAAGGCCCTCCCTTAGTTCCTGTAGAGAGGCAAAGGCCCTCCCTTAGTTCCTGTAGAGAGGCAAAGGCCCTCCCTTAGTTCCTGTAGAGAGGCAAAGGCCCTCCCTTAGTTCCTGTAGAGAGGCAAAGGCCCTCCCTTAGTTCCTGTAGAGAGGCAAAGGCCCTCCCTTAGTTCCTGTAGAGAGGCAAAGGCCCTCCCTTAGTTCCTGTAGAGAGGCAAAGGCCCTCCCTTAGTTCCTGTAGAGAGGCAAAGGCCCTCCCTTAGTTCCTGTAGAGAGGCAAAGGCCCTCCCTTAGTTCCTGTAGAGAGGCAAAGGCCCTCCCTTAGTTCCTGTAGAGAGGCAAAGGCCCTCCCTTAGTTCCTGTAGAGAGGCAAAGGCCCTCCCTTAGTTCCTGTAGAGAGGCAAAGGCCCTCCCTTAGTTCCTGTAGAGAGGCAAAGGCCCTCCCTTAGTTCCTGTAGAGAGGCAAAGGCCCTCCCTTAGTTCCTGTAGAGAGGCAAAGGCCCTCCCTTAGTTCCTGTAGAGAGGCAAAGGCCCTCCCTTAGTTCCTGTAGAGAGGCAAAGGCCCTCCCTTAGTTCCTGTAGAGAGGCAAAGGCCCTCCCTTAGTTCCTGTAGAGAGGCAAAGGCCCTCCCTTAGTTCCTGTAGAGAGGCAAAGGCCCTCCCTTAGTTCCTGTAGAGAGGCAAAGGCCCTCCCTTAGTTCCTGTAGAGAGGCAAAGGCCCTCCCTTAGTTCCTGTAGAGAGGCAAAGGCCCTCCCTTAGTTCCTGTAGAGAGGCAAAGGCCCTCCCTTAGTTCCTGTAGAGAGGCAAAGGCCCTCCCTTAGTTCCTGTAGAGAGGCAAAGGCCCTCCCTTAGTTCCTGTAGAGAGGCAAAGGCCCTCCCTTAGTTCCTGTAGAGAGGCAAAGGCCCTCCCTTAGTTCCTGTAGAGAGGCAAAGGCCCTCCCTTAGTTCCTGTAGAGAGGCAAAGGCCCTCCCTTAGTTCCTGTAGAGAGGCAAAGGCCCTCCCTTAGTTCCTGTAGAGAGGCAAAGGCCCTCCCTTAGTTCCTGTAGAGAGGCAAAGGCCCTCCCTTAGTTCCTGTAGAGAGGCAAAGGCCCTCCCTTAGTTCCTGTAGAGAGGCAAAGGCCCTCCCTTAGTTCCTGTAGAGAGGCAAAGGCCCTCCCTTAGTTCCTGTAGAGAGGCAAAGGCCCTCCCTTAGTTCCTGTAGAGAGGCAAAGGCCCTCCCTTAGTTCCTGTAGAGAGGCAAAGGCCCTCCCTTAGTTCCTGTAGAGAGGCAAAGGCCCTCCCTTAGTTCCTGTAGAGAGGCAAAGGCCCTCCCTTAGTTCCTGTAGAGAGGCAAAGGCCCTCCCTTAGTTCCTGTAGAGAGGCAAAGGCCCTCCCTTAGTTCCTGTAGAGAGGCAAAGGCCCTCCCTTAGTTCCTGTAGAGAGGCAAAGGCCCTCCCTTAGTTCCTGTAGAGAGGCAAAGGCCCTCCCTTAGTTCCTGTAGAGAGGCAAAGGCCCTCCCTTAGTTCCTGTAGAGAGGCAAAGGCCCTCCCTTAGTTCCTGTAGAGAGGCAAAGGCCCTCCCTTAGTTCCTGTAGAGAGGCAAAGGCCCTCCCTTAGTTCCTGTAGAGAGGCAAAGGCCCTCCCTTAGTTCCTGTAGAGAGGCAAAGGCCCTCCCTTAGTTCCTGTAGAGAGGCAAAGGCCCTCCCTTAGTTCCTGTAGAGAGGCAAAGGCCCTCCCTTAGTTCCTGTAGAGAGGCAAAGGCCCTCCCTTAGTTCCTGTAGAGAGGCAAAGGCCCTCCCTTAGTTCCTGTAGAGAGGCAAAGGCCCTCCCTTAGTTCCTGTAGAGAGGCAAAGGCCCTCCCTTAGTTCCTGTAGAGAGGCAAAGGCCCTCCCTTAGTTCCTGTAGAGAGGCAAAGGCCCTCCCTTAGTTCCTGTAGAGAGGCAAAGGCCCTCCCTTAGTTCCTGTAGAGAGGCAAAGGCCCTCCCTTAGTTCCTGTAGAGAGGCAAAGGCCCTCCCTTAGTTCCTGTAGAGAGGCAAAGGCCCTCCCTTAGTTCCTGTAGAGAGGCAAAGGCCCTCCCTTAGTTCCTGTAGAGAGGCAAAGGCCCTCCCTTAGTTCCTGTAGAGAGGCAAAGGCCCTCCCTTAGTTCCTGTAGAGAGGCAAAGGCCCTCCCTTAGTTCCTGTAGAGAGGCAAAGGCCCTCCCTTAGTTCCTGTAGAGAGGCAAAGGCCCTCCCTTAGTTCCTGTAGAGAGGCAAAGGCCCTCCCTTAGTTCCTGTAGAGAGGCAAAGGCCCTCCCTTAGTTCCTGTAGAGAGGCAAAGGCCCTCCCTTAGTTCCTGTAGAGAGGCAAAGGCCCTCCCTTAGTTCCTGTAGAGAGGCAAAGGCCCTCCCTTAGTTCCTGTAGAGAGGCAAAGGCCCTCCCTTAGTTCCTGTAGAGAGGCAAAGGCCCTCCCTTAGTTCCTGTAGAGAGGCAAAGGCCCTCCCTTAGTTCCTGTAGAGAGGCAAAGGCCCTCCCTTAGTTCCTGTAGAGAGGCAAAGGCCCTCCCTTAGTTCCTGTAGAGAGGCAAAGGCCCTCCCTTAGTTCCTGTAGAGAGGCAAAGGCCCTCCCTTAGTTCCTGTAGAGAGGCAAAGGCCCTCCCTTAGTTCCTGTAGAGAGGCAAAGGCCCTCCCTTAGTTCCTGTAGAGAGGCAAAGGCCCTCCCTTAGTTCCTGTAGAGAGGCAAAGGCCCTCCCTTAGTTCCTGTAGAGAGGCAAAGGCCCTCCCTTAGTTCCTGTAGAGAGGCAAAGGCCCTCCCTTAGTTCCTGTAGAGAGGCAAAGGCCCTCCCTTAGTTCCTGTAGAGAGGCAAAGGCCCTCCCTTAGTTCCTGTAGAGAGGCAAAGGCCCTCCCTTAGTTCCTGTAGAGAGGCAAAGGCCCTCCCTTAGTTCCTGTAGAGAGGCAAAGGCCCTCCCTTAGTTCCTGTAGAGAGGCAAAGGCCCTCCCTTAGTTCCTGTAGAGAGGCAAAGGCCCTCCCTTAGTTCCTGTAGAGAGGCAAAGGCCCTCCCTTAGTTCCTGTAGAGAGGCAAAGGCCCTCCCTTAGTTCCTGTAGAGAGGCAAAGGCCCTCCCTTAGTTCCTGTAGAGAGGCAAAGGCCCTCCCTTAGTTCCTGTAGAGAGGCAAAGGCCCTCCCTTAGTTCCTGTAGAGAGGCAAAGGCCCTCCCTTAGTTCCTGTAGAGAGGCAAAGGCCCTCCCTTAGTTCCTGTAGAGAGGCAAAGGCCCTCCCTTAGTTCCTGTAGAGAGGCAAAGGCCCTCCCTTAGTTCCTGTAGAGAGGCAAAGGCCCTCCCTTAGTTCCTGTAGAGAGGCAAAGGCCCTCCCTTAGTTCCTGTAGAGAGGCAAAGGCCCTCCCTTAGTTCCTGTAGAGAGGCAAAGGCCCTCCCTTAGTTCCTGTAGAGAGGCAAAGGCCCTCCCTTAGTTCCTGTAGAGAGGCAAAGGCCCTCCCTTAGTTCCTGTAGAGAGGCAAAGGCCCTCCCTTAGTTCCTGTAGAGAGGCAAAGGCCCTCCCTTAGTTCCTGTAGAGAGGCAAAGGCCCTCCCTTAGTTCCTGTAGAGAGGCAAAGGCCCTCCCTTAGTTCCTGTAGAGAGGCAAAGGCCCTCCCTTAGTTCCTGTAGAGAGGCAAAGGCCCTCCCTTAGTTCCTGTAGAGAGGCAAAGGCCCTCCCTTAGTTCCTGTAGAGAGGCAAAGGCCCTCCCTTAGTTCCTGTAGAGAGGCAAAGGCCCTCCCTTAGTTCCTGTAGAGAGGCAAAGGCCCTCCCTTAGTTCCTGTAGAGAGGCAAAGGCCCTCCCTTAGTTCCTGTAGAGAGGCAAAGGCCCTCCCTTAGTTCCTGTAGAGAGGCAAAGGCCCTCCCTTAGTTCCTGTAGAGAGGCAAAGGCCCTCCCTTAGTTCCTGTAGAGAGGCAAAGGCCCTCCCTTAGTTCCTGTAGAGAGGCAAAGGCCCTCCCTTAGTTCCTGTAGAGAGGCAAAGGCCCTCCCTTAGTTCCTGTAGAGAGGCAAAGGCCCTCCCTTAGTTCCTGTAGAGAGGCAAAGGCCCTCCCTTAGTTCCTGTAGAGAGGCAAAGGCCCTCCCTTAGTTCCTGTAGAGAGGCAAAGGCCCTCCCTTAGTTCCTGTAGAGAGGCAAAGGCCCTCCCTTAGTTCCTGTAGAGAGGCAAAGGCCCTCCCTTAGTTCCTGTAGAGAGGCAAAGGCCCTCCCTTAGTTCCTGTAGAGAGGCAAAGGCCCTCCCTTAGTTCCTGTAGAGAGGCAAAGGCCCTCCCTTAGTTCCTGTAGAGAGGCAAAGGCCCTCCCTTAGTTCCTGTAGAGAGGCAAAGGCCCTCCCTTAGTTCCTGTAGAGAGGCAAAGGCCCTCCCTTAGTTCCTGTAGAGAGGCAAAGGCCCTCCCTTAGTTCCTGTAGAGAGGCAAAGGCCCTCCCTTAGTTCCTGTAGAGAGGCAAAGGCCCTCCCTTAGTTCCTGTAGAGAGGCAAAGGCCCTCCCTTAGTTCCTGTAGAGAGGCAAAGGCCCTCCCTTAGTTCCTGTAGAGAGGCAAAGGCCCTCCCTTAGTTCCTGTAGAGAGGCAAAGGCCCTCCCTTAGTTCCTGTAGAGAGGCAAAGGCCCTCCCTTAGTTCCTGTAGAGAGGCAAAGGCCCTCCCTTAGTTCCTGTAGAGAGGCAAAGGCCCTCCCTTAGTTCCTGTAGAGAGGCAAAGGCCCTCCCTTAGTTCCTGTAGAGAGGCAAAGGCCCTCCCTTAGTTCCTGTAGAGAGGCAAAGGCCCTCCCTTAGTTCCTGTAGAGAGGCAAAGGCCCTCCCTTAGTTCCTGTAGAGAGGCAAAGGCCCTCCCTTAGTTCCTGTAGAGAGGCAAAGGCCCTCCCTTAGTTCCTGTAGAGAGGCAAAGGCCCTCCCTTAGTTCCTGTAGAGAGGCAAAGGCCCTCCCTTAGTTCCTGTAGAGAGGCAAAGGCCCTCCCTTAGTTCCTGTAGAGAGGCAAAGGCCCTCCCTTAGTTCCTGTAGAGAGGCAAAGGCCCTCCCTTAGTTCCTGTAGAGAGGCAAAGGCCCTCCCTTAGTTCCTGTAGAGAGGCAAAGGCCCTCCCTTAGTTCCTGTAGAGAGGCAAAGGCCCTCCCTTAGTTCCTGTAGAGAGGCAAAGGCCCTCCCTTAGTTCCTGTAGAGAGGCAAAGGCCCTCCCTTAGTTCCTGTAGAGAGGCAAAGGCCCTCCCTTAGTTCCTGTAGAGAGGCAAAGGCCCTCCCTTAGTTCCTGTAGAGAGGCAAAGGCCCTCCCTTAGTTCCTGTAGAGAGGCAAAGGCCCTCCCTTAGTTCCTGTAGAGAGGCAAAGGCCCTCCCTTAGTTCCTGTAGAGAGGCAAAGGCCCTCCCTTAGTTCCTGTAGAGAGGCAAAGGCCCTCCCTTAGTTCCTGTAGAGAGGCAAAGGCCCTCCCTTAGTTCCTGTAGAGAGGCAAAGGCCCTCCCTTAGTTCCTGTAGAGAGGCAAAGGCCCTCCCTTAGTTCCTGTAGAGAGGCAAAGGCCCTCCCTTAGTTCCTGTAGAGAGGCAAAGGCCCTCCCTTAGTTCCTGTAGAGAGGCAAAGGCCCTCCCTTAGTTCCTGTAGAGAGGCAAAGGCCCTCCCTTAGTTCCTGTAGAGAGGCAAAGGCCCTCCCTTAGTTCCTGTAGAGAGGCAAAGGCCCTCCCTTAGTTCCTGTAGAGAGGCAAAGGCCCTCCCTTAGTTCCTGTAGAGAGGCAAAGGCCCTCCCTTAGTTCCTGTAGAGAGGCAAAGGCCCTCCCTTAGTTCCTGTAGAGAGGCAAAGGCCCTCCCTTAGTTCCTGTAGAGAGGCAAAGGCCCTCCCTTAGTTCCTGTAGAGAGGCAAAGGCCCTCCCTTAGTTCCTGTAGAGAGGCAAAGGCCCTCCCTTAGTTCCTGTAGAGAGGCAAAGGCCCTCCCTTAGTTCCTGTAGAGAGGCAAAGGCCCTCCCTTAGTTCCTGTAGAGAGGCAAAGGCCCTCCCTTAGTTCCTGTAGAGAGGCAAAGGCCCTCCCTTAGTTCCTGTAGAGAGGCAAAGGCCCTCCCTTAGTTCCTGTAGAGAGGCAAAGGCCCTCCCTTAGTTCCTGTAGAGAGGCAAAGGCCCTCCCTTAGTTCCTGTAGAGAGGCAAAGGCCCTCCCTTAGTTCCTGTAGAGAGGCAAAGGCCCTCCCTTAGTTCCTGTAGAGAGGCAAAGGCCCTCCCTTAGTTCCTGTAGAGAGGCAAAGGCCCTCCCTTAGTTCCTGTAGAGAGGCAAAGGCCCTCCCTTAGTTCCTGTAGAGAGGCAAAGGCCCTCCCTTAGTTCCTGTAGAGAGGCAAAGGCCCTCCCTTAGTTCCTGTAGAGAGGCAAAGGCCCTCCCTTAGTTCCTGTAGAGAGGCAAAGGCCCTCCCTTAGTTCCTGTAGAGAGGCAAAGGCCCTCCCTTAGTTCCTGTAGAGAGGCAAAGGCCCTCCCTTAGTTCCTGTAGAGAGGCAAAGGCCCTCCCTTAGTTCCTGTAGAGAGGCAAAGGCCCTCCCTTAGTTCCTGTAGAGAGGCAAAGGCCCTCCCTTAGTTCCTGTAGAGAGGCAAAGGCCCTCCCTTAGTTCCTGTAGAGAGGCAAAGGCCCTCCCTTAGTTCCTGTAGAGAGGCAAAGGCCCTCCCTTAGTTCCTGTAGAGAGGCAAAGGCCCTCCCTTAGTTCCTGTAGAGAGGCAAAGGCCCTCCCTTAGTTCCTGTAGAGAGGCAAAGGCCCTCCCTTAGTTCCTGTAGAGAGGCAAAGGCCCTCCCTTAGTTCCTGTAGAGAGGCAAAGGCCCTCCCTTAGTTCCTGTAGAGAGGCAAAGGCCCTCCCTTAGTTCCTGTAGAGAGGCAAAGGCCCTCCCTTAGTTCCTGTAGAGAGGCAAAGGCCCTCCCTTAGTTCCTGTAGAGAGGCAAAGGCCCTCCCTTAGTTCCTGTAGAGAGGCAAAGGCCCTCCCTTAGTTCCTGTAGAGAGGCAAAGGCCCTCCCTTAGTTCCTGTAGAGAGGCAAAGGCCCTCCCTTAGTTCCTGTAGAGAGGCAAAGGCCCTCCCTTAGTTCCTGTAGAGAGGCAAAGGCCCTCCCTTAGTTCCTGTAGAGAGGCAAAGGCCCTCCCTTAGTTCCTGTAGAGAGGCAAAGGCCCTCCCTTAGTTCCTGTAGAGAGGCAAAGGCCCTCCCTTAGTTCCTGTAGAGAGGCAAAGGCCCTCCCTTAGTTCCTGTAGAGAGGCAAAGGCCCTCCCTTAGTTCCTGTAGAGAGGCAAAGGCCCTCCCTTAGTTCCTGTAGAGAGGCAAAGGCCCTCCCTTAGTTCCTGTAGAGAGGCAAAGGCCCTCCCTTAGTTCCTGTAGAGAGGCAAAGGCCCTCCCTTAGTTCCTGTAGAGAGGCAAAGGCCCTCCCTTAGTTCCTGTAGAGAGGCAAAGGCCCTCCCTTAGTTCCTGTAGAGAGGCAAAGGCCCTCCCTTAGTTCCTGTAGAGAGGCAAAGGCCCTCCCTTAGTTCCTGTAGAGAGGCAAAGGCCCTCCCTTAGTTCCTGTAGAGAGGCAAAGGCCCTCCCTTAGTTCCTGTAGAGAGGCAAAGGCCCTCCCTTAGTTCCTGTAGAGAGGCAAAGGCCCTCCCTTAGTTCCTGTAGAGAGGCAAAGGCCCTCCCTTAGTTCCTGTAGAGAGGCAAAGGCCCTCCCTTAGTTCCTGTAGAGAGGCAAAGGCCCTCCCTTAGTTCCTGTAGAGAGGCAAAGGCCCTCCCTTAGTTCCTGTAGAGAGGCAAAGGCCCTCCCTTAGTTCCTGTAGAGAGGCAAAGGCCCTCCCTTAGTTCCTGTAGAGAGGCAAAGGCCCTCCCTTAGTTCCTGTAGAGAGGCAAAGGCCCTCCCTTAGTTCCTGTAGAGAGGCAAAGGCCCTCCCTTAGTTCCTGTAGAGAGGCAAAGGCCCTCCCTTAGTTCCTGTAGAGAGGCAAAGGCCCTCCCTTAGTTCCTGTAGAGAGGCAAAGGCCCTCCCTTAGTTCCTGTAGAGAGGCAAAGGCCCTCCCTTAGTTCCTGTAGAGAGGCAAAGGCCCTCCCTTAGTTCCTGTAGAGAGGCAAAGGCCCTCCCTTAGTTCCTGTAGAGAGGCAAAGGCCCTCCCTTAGTTCCTGTAGAGAGGCAAAGGCCCTCCCTTAGTTCCTGTAGAGAGGCAAAGGCCCTCCCTTAGTTCCTGTAGAGAGGCAAAGGCCCTCCCTTAGTTCCTGTAGAGAGGCAAAGGCCCTCCCTTAGTTCCTGTAGAGAGGCAAAGGCCCTCCCTTAGTTCCTGTAGAGAGGCAAAGGCCCTCCCTTAGTTCCTGTAGAGAGGCAAAGGCCCTCCCTTAGTTCCTGTAGAGAGGCAAAGGCCCTCCCTTAGTTCCTGTAGAGAGGCAAAGGCCCTCCCTTAGTTCCTGTAGAGAGGCAAAGGCCCTCCCTTAGTTCCTGTAGAGAGGCAAAGGCCCTCCCTTAGTTCCTGTAGAGAGGCAAAGGCCCTCCCTTAGTTCCTGTAGAGAGGCAAAGGCCCTCCCTTAGTTCCTGTAGAGAGGCAAAGGCCCTCCCTTAGTTCCTGTAGAGAGGCAAAGGCCCTCCCTTAGTTCCTGTAGAGAGGCAAAGGCCCTCCCTTAGTTCCTGTAGAGAGGCAAAGGCCCTCCCTTAGTTCCTGTAGAGAGGCAAAGGCCCTCCCTTAGTTCCTGTAGAGAGGCAAAGGCCCTCCCTTAGTTCCTGTAGAGAGGCAAAGGCCCTCCCTTAGTTCCTGTAGAGAGGCAAAGGCCCTCCCTTAGTTCCTGTAGAGAGGCAAAGGCCCTCCCTTAGTTCCTGTAGAGAGGCAAAGGCCCTCCCTTAGTTCCTGTAGAGAGGCAAAGGCCCTCCCTTAGTTCCTGTAGAGAGGCAAAGGCCCTCCCTTAGTTCCTGTAGAGAGGCAAAGGCCCTCCCTTAGTTCCTGTAGAGAGGCAAAGGCCCTCCCTTAGTTCCTGTAGAGAGGCAAAGGCCCTCCCTTAGTTCCTGTAGAGAGGCAAAGGCCCTCCCTTAGTTCCTGTAGAGAGGCAAAGGCCCTCCCTTAGTTCCTGTAGAGAGGCAAAGGCCCTCCCTTAGTTCCTGTAGAGAGGCAAAGGCCCTCCCTTAGTTCCTGTAGAGAGGCAAAGGCCCTCCCTTAGTTCCTGTAGAGAGGCAAAGGCCCTCCCTTAGTTCCTGTAGAGAGGCAAAGGCCCTCCCTTAGTTCCTGTAGAGAGGCAAAGGACCTCCCTTAGTTCCTGTAGAGAGGCAAAGGACCTCCCTTAGTTCCTGTAGAGAGGCAAAGGCCCTCCCTTAGTTCCTGTAGAGAGGCAAAGGACCTCCCTTAGTTCCTGTAGAGAGGCAAAGGACCTCCCTTACTTCCTGTAGAATACGCAAAACAGAAGCCACGGAGACACCATCACATGTTTCTCAACGCAAGCAATGACCAGCCAGGTTTTTCCCCGGGAAGGAACAACCACGGGAAGGGCAGTCTCCAATGAAGGAAACCACCTATGCCAAAACATGGTATCCATCCACAGACAGCTATTTCGGGGTATTGCCCCTCATCAGTGTGGAGTAGGAAACTGGCTGGTAGGAGCAATGCCTAGTAAAAGACTGTGAAGATGAGGATGAATGAACTCATGGAGATCAACATCCAACACTGCGGAGACACCATCACGTGTTTCTCAACGCAGTGATTCTAGAGCACTGCCCCCATCCCTTATGGAAAATATGCAAAATATGCAAAACAGAAGCCGCGGAGACACCATCACATGTTTCTCAACGCAAGCAATGACCAGCCAGGTCTTTCCCCGGGAAGGAACAACCACGGGAAGGACAGTCTCCAATGAAGGAAACCACCTATGCCAAAACATGGTATCCATCCACAGACAGCTGTTTCGGGGTATTGCCCCTCATCAGTGTGGAGTAGGAAACTGGCTGTGTCTCCGCAGTGTTGGATGTTGATCTCCATGAGTTCATTCATCCTCATCTTCACAGACTTTTACTAGGCATTGCTCCTACCAGCCAGTTTCCTACTCCACACTGATGAGGGGCAATACCCCGAAACAGCTGTCTGTGGATGGATACCATGTTTTGGAGTGTGTACGGTACCGCCATCTCCAGCGCCATACACACTCCTCACCGCTGGCTGCCTCATTTTTATTTTTTTTATACAAAATACATGCATTTAATTTAATAAAACCCAATTGCAAAAATGATTTTTAGCCAAAATTATATTCACTTAAAGGAAAAAAAATTGTCCCAAAAGGTGGACAACCCCTTTTAAGAAACATCCAAAAGTGACGGTCATTTCAAGGGTAGAATAAGTAAAGGTAGCTAGATTATGGAGTAGACTTAAAAAAAAAAAAAAAAAAAAAAATGTGGTGGCAACCATTTTTTAATTTTGATCAAAAAATTCAATTTACATAATTTTTTTTTATAAGAAAAAATAAATATTGTCTGTATTAAATATTTTTTTTTTATATATATATATTTTTTTTTAGCCATAAGTATAAATAAAATTCCTCTTTATTTAGATACCATTCCAAATCGTCCATTACAGCCCGTCAGGTTTTCCTAGATCTCATTTTATTGCTTTTTTGACAGACTCCACAGGGTTTCATTTATTTTATTTTTTTCTTTTTTTTTAGCTTGAAACAAACTTTCTCTGTAAATATGAATTTCCTTCGACTAGTCCAAGTGTTATTTCCATACACAAAGCTGGTTGTGATGGGGAGATGCTGTGGGACAGGACACTCTTTTGGGGGAATTGGAGGGGGTGAGAAGTGTTGAAAACGCTGCTTTTTTTGGATATTTTTGTAGCGGTGCATCATTTTTGTGATTTTTTTTTTTTATCCTGCCTGGTGCCAAAATTTTAAGAAAACGAAAAAATAATAAAAAATTCAGAGCGAGTGACTAGTTTGTGTCCGGGGGCAGCGGGGGTAACGGTGACACATTTATGGCATTCATGTGGACGATATAAATGAACTGTTATTATTTCATTAAACTTCATAATGACTTGTGTAGAACTTGTGTTTGCCTGAAAAGACTTTAATATTTATTCTCATTTACCCAAACAACGGGAACGGGCCAGCGAGTCTAAACCGGGGCATAAGTCACATTCCAGAAGCCCGTCTAGGTGGATAATTAGCCAATCTTGCGGCCCAATTTTTTTTTTTTTTTCTATTTTTCGGTTATGGAGCCTAAAGTGTTGGCAAACACCTTTTAGTTTCTCCTTAAGCAACGCCGCCAGCGTCTTAATGACCCGCTGATGACAAACTGAGTAGACAATTGACTTTTTAAAGTGATCACGCTGCAGAAAGTTGAGCGTCGTTGCCAAGGATTCACTAGACGGTCATCTATTTTTGCCTGATGGATGAAAGACTAACTCAATTTTAGAATCCGAGCTGTAGAAATGTGTTTTTCATTGCGGAAATGGTAGATAAGACTTTCAGATTTGTGAAAATAGTTATGTTATTGCATGTGCGTATGTTCCAACCTTGGTCTCTAGGGGAAAAATTTATAAATCCGGGACTTTGCTTAAAGGGGTTGTCCAGTTGCCAGTGGCAGTGTCAGACTGGGGTGCCAGTGGCCCACCAGTAACATCAACTCCTGGGCCCGACTAGCCAGCTACATAGAAATATGACTTTACCCTCATTCACAAATGTCAATAGAATAAACTGGGTTGACTGTTAAATTAATAAGATGTTTCCTTTGTCTGTATATAGAGAATCAAGTGTATTTTGCCAGGTACTGCTCATATAAGAGGGTGGTGGCCAGCTCCTGCATGGGGGCCCACCAGAGGGTTGTCCAGTTCGCCTGTGGGCCAGTCCGAGCCTGACCAGTGGTGTAACTTCAAGCTTGTAGAACCCAACACAACATCTCCTACAAGGTCCCCAACTATCACAGGGTCTTTATTAATAATGGCCTTTTTTTATATAGGACAAAGGTATGTTTTGTACCCCTTTAGGCTCCGAGCCCTTGTTTGACTACAACCCTTGTGCCTACTATAGTTAATTTCCTGGCGGTAACACCATATCGATGACCTATGCATAGGATAGGTCATCAGTATGAGATGGGTAGGTCCAGCACCCCCCAACTGATAAGTTGAAAGGGCTCTAGTGGCGGTCAGATGTAAACACATGGTACGGCTCTACCACTCCATTACATTCGGACGTGAATAAAAGCTGATCGTGGGGGTGCTGGGTGTCCATTGGGGACCCTTCTTTAGTAATTAGATTACATTTGCCGCAACAGTAAAAAGACTTTTTATTTTTAAGGCGCATCATAGTGACCAACGTCTTTTAATCTAGGAGGATCTGAAAAGTGTTCCCTCACAGTGCCTCCACAGGGGAAATTAAGTAATACACAGTTGTAATTGATGGAAATGCTTGTGGGTCCTCCAGTGTGGAGACACTTTGTAGCCACTCTTTACTTTGGGTAAGCCAGATAAACACGCTCATGGTCCAAATACGGAACACCTTTGGGCTATGTTCACATATGGCACTTTTGCTCCATATTTTACTCAACGTAATTAGTACATAAAATGCACAGTATTGTACAGTGCTAGACTAATCAATGATATTTCTGAAATCTGATGCAGACACCATTTGTTTCTCCTTTTTTATGTGCATATTTTCAGCTATCTGTGTTTTTGCGAGGATGTAGAATGTCAAATTTTTTTTGCCATTTTTGCATATTTTTTCTCCCATTTAAAACTGCTGCAAAAACATGACAAAGTTCAACATTTTTGCAGCGTGTTTTCTGCCAACGCTCTTGTTTTTGGTCAATGTGTGAACAAACTCTTACTGATCAGTCTCAGTTTTCTGACTTGAAAGTCTCAGATACGCCGATTAGTCTGAGTTTAGATCACGGGAATCGTGGATGGTCTGTGCATCATGAATCCGTACTCAGGCCGTGAAATATGGACTCGTGGTTCCAGCATTAAATATAATAAGCGGATCATGTCTTGCATCGATGTATAAATATATATTATACAACTTTTTGAAATTTTCTCCAGGACGGTTTTTTTTTTTTTTGTTTTCTTCAAAAAAAAAAAAAAAAAAAATTCAATGTGTAACGTAAACAGCCCAGCAGATGACTGGTGAGTTGATTTGGCAATTTTGGAATGTGTGAGGGAATCCTTTCGTTGTGGTGTGTGTGGTCAGTCGGAGGAGCCAGTTGGGACTTTTTTTTTTTTTTTGAGGAACCAGCAGTGGTACTGAGTGATGAGACATGAGTGATGACAAGCTATAAATAACAAATGTCAACCAGCGTTCGGTCATCATCCGTCTCTGAATGATGATGGGAGACAATGTGCAAACAGATTCTAATGTTGTATGAAGCTTCCTATACATCCCTTATATCAGTGTTTGGACAACCAAATGTCAGATCCTTGACCAAGCTCCTTGTTAGCTCACTGGTCCTCCAGAACTAAGAGTTGTGCTTTTGGTTATAGGTAACATGGGTGTGGGTTTCCCCGATTTTAAATGGTCTCTTGTAGGGCTATGAAGACATATGACCATACACTAGACTTCCCTTAACTTCCCTTTGGAGGTTTTTTTTTTCAAAAATATCAAATATTCTTCAAAATCTACGACCATCTGAAGAGCAATTTACTACTACTACTACTACCAGTGCTGTCCCATAAACACTGAACGGATTGGTGGCTCTCACGCATGGTCTCCGTTCTATTCCAGTGATGCATTTCAGATCCCTTTTTCTCAAGATCAGTGGTTGTCACAGCAGTGGGATCCCCAGAGATCAGAAAGCTATTGGCTATCTTGTGGATATCACTCTTTAATTTAGTTTTCTATATGTGAACCAATCTGCTCCTTTTCATGAAACGATAGTGTGCATGCCCTAGATGCGTGTACCAAATTCAGGATACAAGACACAACCAGTGGAAATGTTTTTCAGATGTTGGACAGTTCCATGACTAGATAATGAATAAAGGTGCTTTATGCACCTAAAATGCATAGTTATTTCTACTTCAAGGATTAAGATGTGGATATTCAGATGATTTTAAACTTGCCAATAAAGATGAAGATTTTTCCCTTCACCCATGACTGCATACCTGATGGAGGTATCCACCCACCAAGGACCGGAAACCTACAGAAATAAAAGGGTGGCATCTCTCCCCCGCATCAGTTGGTTTCTTGTCCTTGATGGAAACCTACTGCTGAACGCAAGCAGTGAAGAAAGAAATCTCTTACCCAGGTTTGTCCCAGCGTTGAAAGAGCAGGTAACTTACCTCTAGCGCTGGCTTTCAGGTTTAGTCTGGGCTCAGTCATGCGGACGACTGTGACAAAATGCTCTACATGAAACCAAAAGTAAATGATGGTCATAGGAGCGCAGGAAAGAGACCAGGACAAGAAGTTTGGAGTTTACCACAACGTGTTTCGACGGTGACCCGTCTTCATCAGGTGGAACTTCCATCTGATAAGTTTTCTGTGGGATTAAGGTCTGGAGACTGGCTAGGCCACTCCATGACCTTAATGTGGGAAATATTGTCTGCACAGAAGTTTCTAATAGGGCATTTAGAAGAGAAGGTAGAACTTTCTTCGGGAAACCAGAAGTTCCCTCTTGTGTTGGACGGACAAGGTAAAAACCTAGCATCAGGGATTCACTAGATGAATCCAGTAAGCAACATTATCAGAACGCATGCGAGCAGTACAGGTTGGGGGTCGCACCTGAGAGATCAGACAATTGAGGGTTCTTAGTCGGTCGTCAAACCTGAAGGAATTGTGAGCAGTGGAAAGAGCTCTAAAAGGCTTCTGTTCTTCCCTCCGTGGTCGTCACGTCTGTTTTCTGGTGGCTAGAAAAAAGGTGAGGAAGCCTTGACTTAAATACTGTCATAAGAAGAGTCTACTCGAGTTTGCCAAAAAGTACGAAAAGCGGACAGTAGAAGATTTGAAATGAGTGATTTGGAGTGATTAGACGCAAGTCAATAGACTAGACTCTTATGCGGCAAATGGATCTGGAAGAAAAAGGGAAAAAAAGCTAACGGATCGAGAAATTGAAGGAACTGTCAAGTTCGGTGGAGGAAGCCTGGTGATATGGGGTTGTTGAGATATGAAGCCTGAAAGTCAGAAGTTGAAAACATTGTTACCCTTTTGCTTGCCAGTATAAGTGGTTGTAGAGGGGCATAGGGATCTCTGCAATGTTACCACTGGCTTTGGATGAGTAATACTGACAAACTTGGATACTGAAGAAGGCAACAAGTCCACATAGGATGGATCGGCAGATTGTGCATGCAACCGAGTCTGACTTCTCCATTCAAGTCTAGGACACTGATGAAGATGGCTGAGCTTCAGCCACATGGACTATGAATGGAGCCGGAAAACGTTGGTTCTTCTTAGAATATTTTAAGTATGATCTCCTTGTTTTGTTTTTCCATGGTGTCCATAGCCCATAAATCTCTTTACATGAATCACATCCTTAAAGCGGACTGCACAGATCCTCCACCCTCCAGTCATGACTTATCAGACCTCTACAAGTGCCTTTTTATTTCAACCATATTTCCATTAAGTTTTAGATTGTGATCCCGTTCATGAATCGACACAGCTACGTTTGTTATAAGGCAGTGACATGGGCAGCGGTGTCGCTCGTGTGAACATAGCCTAAAGCTCTCCACCGTAATTGCATAAACCAAATGCTGAAATGTCAACAAGTTGTCGAACTAATTGATTTAAGATCGCATCCTCACCGGCCATGATTAAAGACAAAAAACCCCATCCCCACCCTCCCGTCCGTCGGTCTTTCCTTTTTTTTGATTCAGCGTTATTTATTTTACTTTTGCTGAAGACAGCTGTGTGCAATGTGTTCCTGGCATTAGGAACTCGTGAATGAGAACGTTCCTGAAGTTTATTTTTCTTCTTATCCTCCCACAGTTCAAATAGTACCCCTCCCGCCTCTTGTTGGTGAGAATGTTGAAGTTTTTAACATTTTGACTAAACAGGGTTTAGATTTCTCCCGAGTCACAAACAAGGGAGATTTTCTTACAGATTGGACGGTCCGTGATTATATAGATGCAAGTAGAAAAACAAAATATACAGCTTATTAAGAGACCACTGCAAAAATTTCAGTTTGTCTGATTTTTCTCTTTATTTTCTCTTTTATTTCTCTTTATTTTTCTCTATATTTTTGAATAAAATTTAAATTGCTCTTTTATTCTATAAACTACTGACATGTCTCCGAATTTCCAAGCACTAATTTTTGTGTTTATTTTCAGAAAATGAGAAATGGTCAACATGGCAAAAAAATGCAGTGCTTGCAGACCTCAAATAATGCCAAGAAAACAAGTTCATAATCATTTAGAAACAACAATAATAATGTTTTAACTCAGGAAGAGTTCAGAAATCAATATTTTGTGGAATAACCATGATCTTTAATCACAGCTTTCATGTGTCTTGGCTGCTTTCCACCAGTCTTTCACACTGCTTTTGGGTGACCTTTTTCCACTCCTAGTACAAAAATGTAAGCAGCTCTTCTTTTGATGGCTTGTGACTATCCATTTTACTCTTGATTTCATTCCTGAGGTTTTCAATGGGGTTCAGGTCTGGAGATTGGGCTGCCCATGACAGGGATTGGATGTGGTGGTCCTTCATCCACACATTGATTGACTTAGCTGTGTGGCATGGCGCATGGTCCTGCTGGAAAAACCAGTCCTCAGAGTTGGGGAACATTTCCTGAGCAGAAGGAATCAACTGTTTTTCCAGGATAACCTTGTATGCGGCTTGATTCATACGTGCTTTGCAAAGACTAACCTGCCCAATTCCAGCCTTGCTGAAGCATCCCCAGATCATCACCGATCCTCCACCAAATTTCACAGTGGGTGCAAGACACTGTGGTTTGTACGCCTCTCCAGGTCTCCGTCTAACCATTAGATGACCAGGTGTTGGGCAAAGCTGAAAACTAGATTCATCAGAGAAGATTACCTTACTCCAGTCCTCTATGGTCCAATCTTTATCGTCTTTGGCAAACTTCAGCCTGGCTCTCCTTTGTTCCTCATTGATGAAAGGCTTTTTTTCTAGCTTTACATGACTTTAGCCCTGCCTCTAGGAGCCTGTTACGAACTGTTCTTGTCATGCACTTCACGCCAGCTGCCATTTGCCATTCCTTTTGTAGGTCACTTGATGTCATCCTGCGGTTGCTGAGTGACATTCCAATAAGATGACTGTCATCCCGGTCAGTGGAGAGTCGTTTTCGCCCTCTGCCGGTCTCTAGCTTTGTTGACCCCAATGTCTGCTGCTTGACCTTGTAGTAATGGACTGCCTTCTTAGAAATGTTAAGGATGGAGGCAACATGATGCTCACTGTATCTCTCTGCTAGTAAATCCAGAATTGAGCCCATCTTTTCCTCACTCAAGACTTTTCAACACCTTTGGCATGGTTAAATGTTATTTTTTCATTCCTATTACTTTTGGGATATTACTAGCACTTGTTTTGCCATCCAGCTTGTTCTATTGCAAGAGGATTGTGAACACCACAGCAGGGTTTTTTTTATACTTCGTTAAATAAGATTTGGTTCAGGTGATCACCTAATCAGAAGAACATTAAGTAGAATGAGGTGTACTCTGGTTGGAATTCAACTGACACTGGAATGGCTGTCAGACATGGAGAGAAGCTGATTGTTATAAAACTGTGCAGTGGTCTCTTAAAAATATATATATATTACAGTGGGTACGGAAAGTGTTCAGACACCTTTAAATTTTTCACTTTTTGTTTCATTGCAGCCATTTGGTAGATTAAAGAAAGTTCATTTTTTTTCCCCTCATTAATGTACATTCTGCACCTGATATAGACGGGAAAAAAAAACAGAATTGTAGAAATTTTTGCAAATTTATTAAAAGAAAAACTGAAATATCACATGGTCATAAGTATTCAGACCCTTTGCTCAGACACTCATATTTAAGTCACATGTTGTCCATTTCCTTGTGATCCTCCTTGAGATGGTTCTACTCCTTCATTGGAGTCCAGCGGTGTTTAATTAAACTGATAGGACTTGATATGTACAGGCACACACCTGTCTATATAAGACCTCACAGCTCACAGTGCATGTCAGACCAAATGAGAATCATGAGATCAAAAGGAACTGGCCAAGGAGCTCAGAGACAGGTAGTGGCAAGGCACAGATCTGGCCAAGGTTACAAAAGAATATCTGAATTATTCAAGGTTCCTAAGAGAACAGTGGTCTCCATAATCCTTAAATGGAAGAAGTTTGGGACCACCAAAAGTCTTCCTAGACCTGGCCGTCCAGCCAATCTGAGCAATCGTGGGAGAAGAGCCTTGGTGAGAGAGGTAAAGAAGAACCCCAAGATCCCTGTGGCTGAGCTCCACAGATGTAGCAGGGAGATGGTAGAAAGTTCAACAGTCAACTATCACTGCAGCCCTCCACCAGTCGGGCCTTTATGGCAGAGTGGCCCGATGGAAGCCTCTCATTGACAGTTACAGGAATCATTTGATTGCAGTGATTGCCTCAAGTTAAGGGTCCCATCATTTCTGTCCAAGCCTATTTCATGAGTTTTATTTATTTATTTTTTTTTTTTAATTCTGTTGAAGCATGGTTGAAAAGCAATGTCTGACTTTCATTTTTTAATTTTCATAGATTTTTGGTTTATTACTTTTGTCAGATTAAATATAAATACATATATATTAAATATATATATTTCAGTTGAGGAGAACCCTTTTATTGTACTTTATATGGAGTACTACAACTACTGTCATTAGAGTAATAAAGTAATTGACCCATTTTGGTAAATTGAGCAATAATTTGCTGATGACTGGATGTCCGATTTTCGGATTCCCTAATGATCCCATGAATGGGTCTCTGAAATGTCCCTTTTATAATTGAGTGGTGCCCAGAAACCGTGTTTTTGCTATGTCCTCTAGACCGGTAGATAATGAAGGTAATGGTGGTGTCACACTCAATGTGAGAAGACTAAATGCAACACAGAGGGGTAGGAAGCCCAAACGCTAGGGAAAAGGGTAGTGGAGACCCCCTCGGTACGTCTAATAGCACCCTGCCTCCCCTGCCATCCCTATATTGGTTCCACACCAATCGCCGGGCAGGAACGTAAGCCCAGTATATACTAGATCTAAGCCTTGAATAATGAAGGTGAGGATGAGCACTTGTCAGTCCCCACTGTGCACTAAAGAGAAGTAAGACAAGTGGGAAGCAACTTAGCTTGAGCAGACTGAGAGGCAACACCTAACATCCTCCAATAGCACAAGAGAGGAAGTTAGAAGACTGCTATTGCTCCAAGCCTTCACAAGGGAAAATGTGAATATCACCGTCGACTCCCTGAAGCAGACTGGGAGTCTATAAACACCCAGGTCCAAGTGTGTCAATTAGAGCCAGAGGGAGGTTGCCGCTGGGTCCAAAAGTCAGAAGGATTAAGATGGCGTCTACAATGCCAAACGCGGAGACCTTCTGCATCCAGATGCAGAGCGACTGTCTGTAGCATCTGACACATCCATGACAGGTGGTGTATGTGTGTGGCCACCACATCAAAATTTCTGAGCCCTGTTCTCGAGATGGAAGGAGCAGAATAAAGTGTGTGATGGTGTCCTGCCTATAGTGACAGATTTCCGTGAACATTGGGTATGTAGGCAGGAGTTGGGTACCCACTTATATCCCTATCCTTTTTAAGAGAAATGGCAAAGTGTGTATATTTATGAGGAACCAAGATTTTGTCCAGCAGCATATGGCCAACTTAAGGTCTTGTGCATGATAAAGCCATAAGGACTATGTGAGTCTCAATATCGTGCCTCCATGAGGTGAGAACTGCTACTCCTAGATTTTTTTGTTTTGCTATCCAATGGAAAAAGCTTTGAAATCTGAGACAGATATTGATGTAATAAGGACCAGTACAGCACAGGCCAATAAATCAGGTATGCACAAGAGGTGACTTTTCAGATTAAGCTGCCTTGTGTGTATGTGAAAAATAAACACGATTTTTGTCCATAATATTACTTTTATCGTGCATTTTCAACATTTTTTTTTTTCTCTGCAGTCTTTCAAATTGTAGCTGTCTCTGAGCTAGTGGGTGAAATAGAGACTAGCTGCTACGATGTCCCCCATACAAGGCATACACAAACATGAGGGATTCCTGCTCTCCTGTCTCTGTGGCACAACCTAAGAAGCAGAACTATGGGAGATATTATACAGCAGTATTGAGCAGTGTAGCAGTGAATCCATTTCTGGGGTGAGGTGAAATACTAGAGAGGTGTAGCAGAGGTCAGTATCTGTGCCTCTCTCTTTCACTCTTTCAGTTTGCTCCTTTTCTGCTCTCTATACTTTTTAACAAGTTCATTTAATATGATACTTCAGCGGCTTAACATTTTATCGTTCTAGGAGTTGGATGGATGGATATATATTCGATAGGTTCAGATGAGTTGGATGTATTTGGGATAGATCGAAACTATAGATATTTAGATATCCAGGAATCATTCCAAAAATTAGTGATGAAAAATTGGAGTTTTTTTTTTAAGCTCATACAAGTGCGACATTTTGGTTCCTATACACTAAGCCCTCCACAAGTCTTGAGAAGGTTGGAGGAGTTCTAATTGTATATAGGAGCTAATAAATCCTTTTTTTTTCCATTGCTACTTTTTGGAGTGCTGCCTGTTTTTGTTTTTTAATTAATTATAGATGGGCTCGAAGTCAGAGCCCTGGGGTTTACATCCACTTTTTCCACTGTTACTTTTATTTATTTATTTTTTTCTTTCTTTAGATGGATCAAAATGAAAGAGAGATATGACAAAGATATCAGATTAATTCTTTTTGTTTTCTCCGCCGAATGAGTATAAAATTCTTGGAAATAAAGTTCCTGTTTACACTTGACTTTCTCACTCCAGGGAAGAAAAGGAAGGCAGACAAGGGAGGGCAAGAACAGACAAGAACTAATTTAATTGGAAATATTCTTTTTATTTATTACTATTGATAGATTTACTAAAGTTGTTCTTAAAAATGCCCTGAAATGTAAATTTTAATTATTGAATCTCCGGACCTAGATTGAATCTGGAACTGATTGGATATTGTATGCAGGGACAAGTGCGCTTTAGTGTTCCACTTGTCAATTTATTCCTATATTCCCAGGAGAAATAACCAAGATCTTGTTTTGATTCATGTATATTCACAAAGACTGAGGTTGTGGTTAATGGCCGAAGTTTAAGGGTCAGTCAGACCACATAAGATTTTTAGCGTGAAAATTTTGTAAAAATTTTGCAGCAAATTTGCTGCCACGTGAACTCTTGAATATATGTGCAACTGAATCTCAGGATTTCAGTGTGTAATTATTTTTATGTTATTATAAACCAACTTTGTGGACTAAGTGATTTTCCAGGATATAGGCCAGACCATCATTGTATGATTGGCAGAGGTAACATCCCGGGATTGTACAGTAATTGGGGTAAAAATGGCGTAAAAGTGCCTGCTGGAGTACCGCGGCTTCATCTAATTCTAGTAGTCGGGTTACATATGATAGGCTTTACCGATTGCGGCTTCCGCTTCATTCCTGGTGGTGAAGTCACCACTGATCTTACTTTGTTGACCTATTCGAAGTCATACTTGCCAATAGTTAGACTGCAAAATTCAGAAAATTTAAGCCTCATCCTCACGCAAGTTTAGGAAAAGTAGCAAAGCACCCGCGTTTTGAGCATAATTTCAATATACTCCACCTTTTTACAGACCAGCATTCGTTTCGACAAATCGGGGTCATTGACAAGTTTGACCTGTGGTCTCGCCATCAGTGTAATACACTGAAGAACACCTCTTAAGAACTGCTTTAAAATATTCCCCCACAAAATTTACCAGTGATTGCAGATTGGGGCCAGTCAGAGAAAATCTGGTTTTCGTGGAATTAAATTTGTGAAGTTTGGCAAGTTGGCCAAGTCTGCTGTAAAGTGTGTTTTTCTGTCAGCAGGGCTAGAAGAACAGCGGGTAGGATGGTGCTGGAACCTGAGAGAATCAGTGGAATTACCTGAGAGATGGCAAATTTAGTGTAGAACTTGTGGGAGGACAGCGGAAGTCTACAGACCCTTTGGTTTGGTCACTGAGCTGGAGACTGCAGGGAAATGGCCAGTTAGTGTGAGGAGCAGTAAAGCAATGTGCAACGTGTCCTGCCGAAGAGTCAAGAAAATATCTAGAAGAACCCAGTGTGCCGACAGTATAATTGACCAAGACCGTAAAGATTGTATTATGTGAGAACTCTACAGAGCCACCTGGACAAAGCACGTGGTGTACACTAAAGATCCGATTGTCTTCTAGTCCTGTTCTAGATCAGTTATTGATCACGTCTTCATGGAAGTCAAGAAAACAGCAAGAAGCCTCCGGTGTACCAACAGTATGATTGACTAAGATGGTAAATACTGTATTAACCAAAGAAGTTCTATAGAGCTACCCGGCCAAATCACCTGGTGAACACTAAAGCAAGAGTTGTGTTCCTGTCCAGATCTAGATCAGTTATTGAACTTGTCTGCAGTGGAGTGAAGAAAACAGCATGAAGCACTCAGTGTACCATAAGACTTTATAGAATCCTAGAATGTTTAGAGTTGGAAGGGACCTTACGAGTCATCGGGTCCAACCCCCTGCTCAATGCAGGATTCACTAAATCATCCCAGACCGATGTCTATCCTGCCTCTGTTTGAAGACTTCCATTGAAGGACAACTCCCCTTGTATCTTAATCCTGTCTAATTCCAAGAGAAACCCGCTCTCCACTTTTGATGGCATGAGTCTGAATGTGAGTAATTGGCACCTGGAAGGAAATATTGCATTAAGACTGTATTAGCTGTTGGATCTATTACATCGATTGCATCTACTGTCTGATAAAAGTGCCTGAGGAAATAGAAGAAAGTTCCACCAAACTCTATGCCTAGCTCTCTTCTCGCATAGCACATGTTACCTGATCACGGTAAGAGACATTTTTCGGGGGAAACCATTAGTTGTCTTGGTCTGCCCTTCCGTAAGAAAACAGTATCCTCAAGTTCTAACCCTGCTTTCCTTCGTGCCCTCCAACCGATATATTTTCTTATCAATTACAAGAAGAAGCAAATCTATTGTACCAAATTCTCTGTATCAAAAGGGCTCTAATGTTCATGCATTAGATAGAACTTTGGAATAATGTGTCTCTAGATCCACATGATGGCACGTAATATACGGTGCCTAGAGTTGCCCAAAATAGTTGCTATTTATTTTATCCAGCATAGGGGAAGAATGCAGCTCGTCTGCTAGTCCTGCACAGCTCTCCGGCACTTAACGGGTTGATGTGACTATGGAGAAGGATCTGAATGGCTGGGTTCGGGGAGAAGAATTGAGTGTGGCTGCCGATGAAGCTTTACATGTCTCTAACAATCCTGTACCCTTCTCTGAGGCACAAAATCAATGGAAA
This sequence comes from Dendrobates tinctorius, assembly GCF_039654945.1. Taxonomy (NCBI): domain Eukaryota; kingdom Metazoa; phylum Chordata; class Amphibia; order Anura; family Dendrobatidae; genus Dendrobates; species Dendrobates tinctorius. The sequence continues at coordinate 13,102,337 of NW_027361688.1, forward strand.
CGGTCCGAAAGATCAGCAGGAGAGGTGTTTACATTACGCTGAGCTGTGTGAAGACGGAGGGCAACCTGCTTTTTTCCCACGGTCTTTGGAATGGTATAAGAGCAAACGTACTGTAGTTCTGTACCAGTCATTGGGAAAACATGACGCTCTCAGCAGTGACCACCGATGGAGAAGGTGCTGAAAATCGGTGCAGGCAGAAAATTTAGGAACCTTGATTCTGATATCCGTGGTAAATATTCTGTACTGTGTTTAAAAGCCATTCCCAGCAGCTGGGGAACTTGACTAGTTTTAGTAGAGGTCCACCTACATGGGTCAGGTGATTTTCCAAACTGAGCACCAGTAAAATTGTCATCTTGACCCCAAAATTCAGACCAGATCCCAAAGTCCACTAAAGTCATTCACGCTCCAGAGCTACCCATAAAATGAATTTACACTCTAGACCTCAGGTCTCAAACACACTGCCCTTAAGGCTGTCATCTATGGCCTGCAGGGCACCTATGTTCTCGAGACAGCAGTGAGCAAGCTGAAGGAGGAACACGCCGGCGCCCCTTATTGACATCATGTCAGGACAGAGGCGCTTCTTTACTGCACAGCTGGTTTGCAGGAGAATAAGGAGGGGAGGATTTTTTTTCTTTTTTCCCAACATTGGCACAGTGGGACTTGAACTTCATGCAAACCGCCATACATGTACAGCGCAATGATGGTGTCGATTCATAAGTAGATTCGAAATCATAATCACTGGGTGTTAGCAATGGCCACAATCAGTATTGGCATCGAACACGGCAAACAGAGGTATCTACAGGCGCTTCTCACAACAGTAGAATATAATCAAAAAGTTAATTTATTTCAGTTCTTCAATACAAAAAGTGAATCTCATATATTCTATATAGAGTCAATAAACACAGAGTGATCTATTTCAAGTGTTTATTTCTGTTAATTATGATTATGGCTTACAGCCAATGGAAACCCAAAAGTCATTATCACGGTAAATTAGAATAATTAACAAAAAACACATGCAAAGGCTTCCTAAGCGTTTATAAAGGCCCCTTAGTCTGTTTCAGTAGCTCCACAATCATGGGGAAGACTGCTGACCTGACAGATGTCCAGAAGGTAGTCACTGTGACACACTCCACAAGTAGGGTAAGCACAAAAGGTCATAGCTAAAGAAGCTGGCTGTTCAGAGTGCTGGATCCAAACATATTAATGGAAAGTTGAGTGGAAGGAAAAAGTGTGGTAGAAAAAGGTGCACAAGCAACCGGGATAACTGCAGCCTGGAAAGGACTGTAGATAATTATTTTAAGAAGGGGTCTCCCTCTTTAAGCATATTAGCACCACAGCATGGCAACTCAAGGCCAAATAAAGGCCTTCAGGTCAGCACTCTACCGTGCTCCGTAAGGCCCTACGATAAGCAGGGGGCTAACAAGCGAAGTGTCAGTGTAAATCTGACAGATCTAAAGCCCTCCATATTTTTGTGCTGCAAGACGATATATCAGCCATCCAGCAAGTAAAAGTTAAAGTCCCATGTAAATAATAAGTAAAGTAGTAGAAAAAAATGAATAAACGGAAAGAAATTTTTTAAAAAAAAGTTAGTATGAAAAAAATAACACAAAATGTTGCCATCAAAACCACTGTTTTATGTAAAAACTTAAGTAATCAACAAAAGTACGCTGAATCCGTAACGACCCAAGCTATAAAACTGCCATAACCCATACCATAAAAAGTTGCAAGACTAAACAAGTAGAAAAAAATAGTGTAACTGAAAGCGTCATCTCATCCCGTAAAGAATGCGGCCTGTCAAATTCATCTATTTTCAATGTGCGACCTATTTACCCGGGCTGAGTTAGAAACATCTTCTCTAGACCAAATCCCTATTCTGACCACAGACCTGAACTCAAAAGTCTTTTAGAGTCTTAAACTCATTCTTTCCCAATACTAGTCCCTAAAATGAATTTAGACACTAGCCCAGGGAGAAAGCTGTAGAGAAAGCTCAGGCAAACCAATGAGGGTGTCGAGGCATGCAAAAAAAAAAAAAAAACAAAAAAAAAAAAAAAAACAGTGGGCGGAGCATGCAGAAATCAGTGGGCGGGGCATGCAAACATCCATGTGCAGGGCATGCAAAAATCCGTGGACGGAACTGTGTGCAGAGCCCCTTGAACACATCAAGGGTGCACTTAGCATACAAATTAGCATATTTGATTACAACTTTTTACAGAAAAGAGGTAGCAATTAGAAGAATAAAGATGCGATATTTGTATGGCCTATTTCACCAAGAAGACTATGTGCAAAGTTTATACTGTCAATTTGGGCTGACAAACTGCCCTTAATAGGGTCTCGTGAAGACAGTCCCTTGTTATTCCCTGTTGAAACGTATGAATGACATAGTCTCCACACCTATGTGATCCACAATAAGGAACCATTTAGAGCCACTTACTATTGATTGTAGTAAGAATCGTGCAATTCTTCATTCTTCCTGAAGGGGAGCTGCAGAGAGAGTAAGCGCCTTACCGCTGGCTTCTACCACAGATCACAGCTTATCCTTGGAGCCTTAGTAGCAGGACAACAACCCATGAAAAACTCTTTGGAGGTACAGTTATCTATTATCTGCTATAAGTTGGACTCAATTCAAGACTAATGGTTTCTTGATGCTTATTACATGTGTAGACCAGGGGGGCGTAACCTTCTATGGTTGTAACATTGAACCAATCCCAAAGGTACGCAAACATTTTTTAAGGGGTCTTCTCATCTGGGAAAAATATGGCATATCGAAAGAATTGTATTATACATGCAGTCTCCGGTTATAGGACTCCAGACCTATCGGGAGAATTGAGGTCTCCTTCTTCCCCGTCCCACTCCGGAAAGGAAGAGACCATGCATGGAACTATGTCCATTCTAGTCTATGCTCAATGTTTCATTCCTACAATAAAAATCACCACCTCTCCCTTTTTGGTGTGCCACCCAGGGTCCTCCTTCTGCAGATCCAGGGTTTGAAGAAATGGCCACATAATGCCCTATTATAAGTAACCTTCTCCTGCACAGGATGTATGCGTCTTCTCTTCAACATGAAAAATACACATGAGCAGCCATGTATAGACTAATATGTCCATGACCAGATTACGGGGTGGCGCAAAATGGCATTGCAAGACCTTCTAAGTGGCAGGTGTGGCACCTCTGGTGTGGACACTTTTGGTTAGACCACGGCGGTAATTGCAAACACATATCGCACAGTCAGGAGCAGATTTCAAGGTCGGTACTGGATAGTTCGCACACTCCGCTTTCCAAAAAGGTAATTTACAACAGACCCCTAACATATCTGTATACCTCCATCTGACAATCTCGATATATATGCCTGCTCTTTGGCCCGGGTTCTATTAGTGTTTTACAAATCTATTTATTGCGCTGGCATGCGTCCGCAGGAAGTGGACAAAAGCTTTTCAATTTGTACCGAATGTGCAGTAGATTTAGTTGTTTTTTTTTTTTGTTTGTTTCTTTACTGAAAGTAAACCCGGCATTTCATTTACAGTATGTCAGATCTGTTCTAGTGAAGCGGAAGGGTGGGAAGAAATTCCACAGAGTCCTGTGCATGCACCAAAAAAAGGGATTTTATTTTTTTTTTTTTTTTACCTTTTGGTTTTCAGATCACACTGATGTTTATTTTGGTGCAATTCTGTCCTGTCAATTTTAGGGACAGTTAATGTTGAAGTGATTTATTTTTATGACTTAAAAAGGTGATCCAAGTTAAAAAAAAAAAAAAAAAAAAGTTTTTATATACCTTGTTGGGTAATTCTATGCTCATATTGGGGAATCCTGTGTTTAAGATCCTTTTGGCAACAGTGGAGAGCGGTTACATAGTTGCATCTCTCTCTGGAGGACCTGCCCATTGATTTGGCAAGGCAGTTGCAGTACTTAATTTCCCCAGTGGTGGCGCTGCAGGATAATTCAACCTTTACTGCCAAGCTAATCAGATGACTTTAATTTTTTTTTTTCTGCTCTTAAGATCCCTTTATCAGCTATCCACAGGAGAGGTTATAAATGTATAATCATGGAAGTTGGAACAATGCTATGTTTATTTTGTTTGCTATGTAATCTGGCTGCAGCATGATGCAGGGGCAGACGCCCTAATTCCAGCGATGTGTCACTTACTGCGCTGTGTGGTGTTATCAATGCAATGTGTTTTATCAGCAGGAGATTATCACTACAGGACTAGGTGTCTCATGCCTCCTGGTCCAACCCTACCCCACCACTGATTGGCAGCTTTGTGTTTACACTTTATATTGATAGAAAGCTGCCAATCAGTGGTGTGGGCGGGGTTATACAGGGCTCAGCATTCCAAGTTCTGTTAGATCTGCAGCAGAGGAAACTGCTTTTATCACAACTGCTTGCACCAAGTAAACTAAGTGATACATCACTGGAGTCAAGGTTCCTGTCCCTATATAATGCTGCTCTCAGATTGCATAGCAAAAACCTGCTGACAGATTCCCTCTAAGAATGGGGGTCCAATCTCACCTCTGCAAATCCAGCAGTCGTATGTATGCCTGGCCACTGCTTTACTGACTTCTATGGGGGCAGTGGTCAGACACGTACACTACACTCCCAGTTGTGGGGATGCATGTGCACTGAGGAGACCTCCACTTTTGTGGTAATTGTGGGGTCAGTGCTTGCACCACCACTGATCATACTTCGTTATCTGTCCTATTTTATAGGGCGGAAATGCTGATCTTGAGATAACACCTTTAAGTAGTAATTCCCACCAAAAAAAAAATAAAAATAAAGATACCAAAAAGAAAACACAGCAGGTATGGCAAACTTGAATGTACCATTGGTTCTGTTTACTACTATCTTTTAGCCTTAATTCCAAATTAGAAGTTGTTGGGATTCAGTTTTCGGCCGCTGAGAATACGAAATTCAGTTTGTAATTTCCAACAATCTCCAAAGCTTTCCAGAGTGTTAGTTTATTTTATACCCTTCAAAAATATAGTGGTTCCGTGCTTCAATTTAGGCACTACTTACATGATAGCAAACATACAGAATATTTTATGTATATTTCTGGGACCAGTCCGGAAAATAAAGGGACTTGATCGCTAGATCAGTGCTGCAAACCTCTTCAGCTTTCCTCTGCACATCCACTGTGCAGGGGAACTGGAGCAAAGCTCCAGTCACGTAGATGGAGTGACTGTCTCAGAGATCAGACTCCCACTGATCATAAAGTGCTTGCATGTAGCCATGGTCGAAAGTGTTGGCACCCTTAAAATTGTTCCAGAAAATTAAGTATTTCTCCCAGAAATGTATAGCAGTCACTCATGATTTATTATACACATGTTTACTTTCTTTGTGTGTATTAGAACAACACAAAAATTCGGTGGAACAAAAAAAGGCAAATTGGACATAATTTCACAGACACAACCCCAAAATTGGGCCTGAAACAATTGTTGGCACCTTTCCAAAATTGTGGGTAAACAACTTTGTTTCAAGCATGTGATGCATGTTCAAACCTGCCTGTGGCAAGTAACAGGTGTGAGCAATATTAAAATCACACCGGAAACAAGTTAAAAAGGGAAGAAGTTGACTCAATCTTTGCATTATATGTCTGGGTACTACACTAAGCATTGAGTATGGAAAGAGGAGAAGAGAACTGTCTGAGGACTTGAGAATGAAAATTGCTGAAAAATATCAACAATCTCAAGGTTACAAGTCCATCTCCAGAGATATTGATGATCCTTTTTTCACGGTGTGCAACATAGAAGTTTACAGCCCATGGTACTGCAGCTAATTTCCCTAGACGTGGATAGCAGAGAAAAATTGATGAAAGGTTGCAACGCAGGATAGTCTGGAAGAGGGATAAGGAGCCCCAATCAAGTTCCAAAGAAATTCAAGCTCTTCTGCTGGCTCAGGGTGCTGCATCAGTGTCAGTGCAAACTATCCTTTTACATTTGAATTAAATTAAACTTTATAGCAGGTGACCAAGGATGTACCTGAGTAAGCCAAAATCTTTCTGTGAAAAGGTCATGTGGACAGATCAGACCAAGATAAAGCTTTTTTGGTAAAATATGTAATTTTACTGTTTACTGAGAATGTAATGAGGCCTACAAAGAAAAGAACACAGTACCTACAGTCAAATATGGTGGAGGTTCAAAGATGTTTTGGGGATGTCTGAAGGCTACTAGAGAATATTAGGTCGCCATGTAGTTCCCAGTATCAGAAAGCTGGGTTTGCATCCTAGGTCATACTTCTAAAAGCACCTAGAAATGTAGACCGCAATGAGTCCGAATCTAAATCCCATTGAACACCTGCGGAGTGATGTTAAAATTGCTGTTGGGAGAAGGCGCCTTCAAATATGAGAGACCTGGAGCAGTTTGCAAAAGAAGAATGCTCCAAAATTCCAGTTGAGAAGTGTAAGAAGCTTGTTGGTAATTTATAGGAACGATTGCAATTATTCCAAAGGGTGTGCAACCAAATATTAAGTTGAGGGTGCCAGCAATTTTGACCGGGCCATTTCTGGAGTTTTGTGTGAAGTTATACCCCATTTTCCTTTTTCTGTGTTTTTTTTTTTTTTTTTTTTTTTGTGTGTGTTATTCCAATACACACAAAATAAACAAACGTGTATAACAAAATCTATGTAATTGCAATAATTTTCTGGGAGAAATTTCTAGGGTGCCAACACTTTTTGGTACTTTTTGTGACTGAACCCTTGCAATATTCTATAAATAAAATGGGAAACCCCCTTCAGTGTTAGAGCTCCACAGTGACATGAGGTCTCCCTAAAATCACATTAAAATGACTTTGAAGTCCAAAAAAGTTGTGTTCTGATTTTTTTTTTTTTTTTTTTGTACATATTTTTATAGTGGCCGACAGCAACAAAATAGAATAACAAAATGATATAGCTAAGGTTTCTTAGTGTGTGAGATGATGATGATACAGCTACGATATCCTGGTCTAACCTTCAGAATGATTAGTAAGTACTGAGAGATTGGAACACAGATGACTCCCCTTTCAGATGAGGTCATAGTTTGAGAAAGGGCAGCACAGCTGAGTTTAACTGTGTCACATTTCAAACCATTCTATCAGTTTTCCTCATCTAATAGCACTGTCACCTCTCTTGTACTGCTCTTCCTGTCAAACTGCCTATTTGGAGATGAGTCACACTTAGGTCTGTTGTATTCAAAGCAACTTAACTTGTGCCACTCAATACTGTCCCTGGACAGCAGAGCTGATAATATTATGAGAGGAGGAGAGCTGATAGAAGGGTTTGTAATATGACACAACTAAACTCCGCTGCAATATCTAATGTTGCAGGAGATTACAGCTGTATTATTACACTTTCTTTTTCTACTGTGGAGCTGCCTGCTTATGATTGGGCAACTTTTATAGGGAGACAAAGTACACGCCCCCTATGAAAAAATATCTGATAATACCCGCTTGGACTTAAGAAAAGTTAACTCATTAGATGCCGAATACTTTGCTAATGTCTCCGCCAAGGAGGGGCGAACTAAAATTAAAAAAAAAAAAAAAGTTTTATTCTATGGTAAAAACACTATTACATGTAGGAACATGGAGCAATTAGCCCATTGTGATGACTGCAGGAGGCCATAATATTCATATGATATGGAGCTCCTTATCGGATAAACTAAGCACCACTATAGAGACGTATTGAGAGATTACCCATCACAGACCTACAGACTGATTTGGAAAGGGTGGATCTTTAAGTAAGCGTCCTCCTCGCCCCCCCAACTATCCCTATCATTTCAGGAACAGTATATTGTCGGATTTTGCTTGCAGCCACAGAGTAGCCTGTGCTAATAAATCTCTGCTATCTGGACTTTGCTGAGAGCGTGGCTTTTACATAATGTAAACATCAATAATAAAAGATGAGTTTACTGCCTGAATCCTCTCCGGCCATATGATTTTCCTCCGCTCCTTAAGTAGCTATTGGATTTATCCTTGAAAGCTTCGCCAAAAGTTCTCTCTCCTCTGTTGTCCTGCCAGACTCTTCATAGACCATTCACATACAGCATATGTATTCTGCAAATTGCTCACTTAATGTTGTGTACAGATACATGCGTCGTGTTTATTTTCTGTTGACAGTTTTAATATCTCGATATTTTTTTTTTTTTTTCCTCTTAAGAGAAGATATCCGGAGTCGTCTTTTTATTGGGAGCACAGTAAAGAAGAAGGGGTTATCGGAGATTAAAAAAAAAAAGGGCCGAGTATACTCGCTCGGTAATTTCTGCACCAAGATAGAGCGTCCGATCTTTTTTTTTAAGCTCTTCTGTAATAACTTGGCCACTATAGCTAATCACTAGCCTAAGTAGTCACATAAAAATGGTGCCACCATTAATGCTGAGGTCAGTGATTGGCTGCAGAGGTTGTGATGGTGGTCAAAAAGTCATCACTAAAGGACAGCTAATAAAGGGTGTCCGGAATGGCTGAGCTGAACTTATGCAGCTTTACAAGATGAAGCCATATTATTGTGTTCTTTTCTCACTCTCCCTTATTTATGACCATTTTGGAAAACTCCTTTGGTGTAAAGATGTGGCCCTTTCATCTAGCTGATTGGTGTATATTGTGTATATCTAATAAGTGTGTGTGTGTATATATCTGTGTGTGTGTATGTATGTATGTGTATGTATGTGTGTGTATATATATATATATATATATATATATATATATATATATATATATAATACACACACACACACACACACACACACACACACACACACACACACACACACACACTCTCTCTCTCTCTCTCTCTCTCTCTCTCTCTCTCTCTCTCTCTCTCTCTCTCTCTCTCTCACACGCTCTCTCTCTCTCTCACTCACTCTCTCTCTCTCTCTCACTCACTCACACACAGTGGGTATGGAAAATATTCAGACCCCTTTAATAAATGTTTCACTCTTTCATTGTAGCCATTTGTTAAATTCAAAAAAGTTAATTTTTTCTCGTTAATGGACACTCTGCACCCCATCTTGACTGAAAAAAATAGAAATGTAGACATTTTTGTAAATTTATTAAAAAATAAAAACTGAAATATTACATGGTCATAAGTATTCAGACCCTTTGCTCAGACACCCATATTTAAGTCACATGCTGTCCATTTCCTTGTGATCCTCCTTGAGATGGTTCTACACCTTCATTGGAGTCCAGCTGTGTTTAAACTGATAGGACATGATCTGTAAGGGCGCACACCTGTCTATATAAGCCCTCACAGTGCATGTCAGACAAAATAAGAATCATGAGGTCAAAGGAACTGGCCAAGGAGCTCAGAGACAGAATTGTGGCAAGGCACAGATCTGGCCAAGGTTACAAAAGAATTTCTGCAGTACTCAAGTGTTATGAAAGAGTCACCGTAGGAGGCAAAACAGAAATACTAGCTAAGTCCAGAAAACCAGAGAAGTTGGCAGCTATCGGATTGCAGACCCCTGAACCTAACAACAACAACTAGCAGTAGCCGTGGGGGGTTCCTACGGTGCCCTAGACCCCTCGATCACAGCCGGAGAACTACATAGCCTAAAGACAGAAAGGGAAATCTAAACTGTCCCAGAGCAGACCCCAAAGCAATAGGCAGCCCCCAACATATAATGACGGTGAATCAAGATGAAAAACACTAACACAGATAGAAAGATAGGCTGAGCAAATGATGGGGCCCAAGCTAACTAAATAGGACAGGACAGAAAAGCTGCTGTCTGCAATCCGCCAAAACCCTCTCAAAACAAGAGCCAACAGACTGATAGGGAAAAAAGCCCTGAAGACGCTAGGCTTCAAAAAGACTATATCAGTACTCAGGTATTTTCTGAAGACAGAGCAAAAAGGAATTCAGCTCACCCAGCAGCGGAAGGCAGAAATCCAGAAAAACAAGGTAAAACAAAACCAAAACACAAATGCAAAAAACAGAGCAGAAAACTTAGCTTTTGAGGAGCAGGAATCAGACTGGTCTCCTAGAATCCCTCAGAAAAATCACCCGCAAGGCAGAAGGGCGTCGGCTGCCTTATATCCAGTCAGCAATTCCAGTCACCCAGTCATCATCATTCTGTTCAGGTGCTTGGTAATCAGCCTCACTACCTTCCTTCACCAGAAGAGGGAGTTCATCAGACCTCAATGGTGAATGGGAAAATGAACTCACAACACTCAAGGCTCCTAAGAGCACAGTTGCCTTAAATTAATGAGAACAAAAATGAACTTTTTTGAATTTACCAAATGGTTGAAATGAAACAGAGTGAAAAATTTAAAGGGCAGTTCAAAAGTTTAGGGTCACTTACAAATTTCCGTATTTTTTAAAGAAAAGCACATTTTTTTCCAATGAAGCTAACATTAAATGATTCAGAAATACACTCTATACATTGTTAATGTGGTAAATGACGTCTGGTTTGTAATGCAATATCTTCATAGGTGTATAGAGGCCCATTTCCAACAACCATCAATCCAGTGTTCTTATGGTACTTTGTGTAAGAAGGCTAATTGATGGTTAGAATACCCTTGAAAACCCTTGTGGAAATATGTTAGCACAGCTGAAAACAGTTTGGCTGATTAGAGAAGCTATAAACCTGACCTTCCTTTGAGCTAGTTGAGAATCTGGAGCATTACATTTGTTGGTTCCATTAAACTCTCAAAATGGCCAGAAAAAAAGAGCTTTCATGTGAAACTCGACAGTCTATTCTTGTTCTTAGAAGTGAAGGCTATTCCATGCGAGAAATTGCCAAGAAACTGAAGATTTCCTACAATGGTGTGTACTACTCCCTTCAGAGGAGAGCACAAACAGGCTCTAACCAGAGTAGAAAGAGAAGTGGGAGGCCACACTGCACAACTGAGCAACAAGACAAGTACATTAGAGTCTGTTTGAGAAATCGCCGCCTCACAGGTCCTTAACTAGCAGCTTCATTAAATAGTACACGCAAAACGCCAGTGTCAACGTCTACAGTGAAGAGGCAACTCCGGGATGCTGGTGTCATGGTCCAGTCCAGAGTTTATTTTCTGCTGTCCTTTCTCTGGACTGGTCATGCGGGGGTTAATCTCTTCGGCCTCATTCTTGAGCTAGCTGGGCTATTTCTGTCCGTCAGTCTGCTGACCAGTGTTAGTGATAGCTCTAACTTCCAGTTTAGAGCATCTGACCTTTGTACCTTGGTGCTCCTCCTGCCTTTGACTTGTATCCACGTGTATGACCCGGACTGATCTCTGACCCTATCTCTTGGTATTCGTCTCTGCTGCTACGTTCTCTGTCTGGCTTTTGATTCCCCGGCTTGTACCCCGACCACGTCTTCTGTCTCACTTTTTTGAACCCCGTGCTCATGATTGACTTTTTGACCCTCGGCTTGGTATTTTCACTGTGTATTGCTGCTACTTCTGGTACGTCTGCTCCTGATAGTTTCTGACTCGGTTAATTTAACCATTCTGTCACTACCTGCGACACCTGTGCGGTTGCAAAGCTTAGTGTGTAACCTCTATTCCATCACCAGCTCCTCCGGTGGAGGTATCACTACAGCTGGCCTTCAGGGCAGAGTGGCAAAGAAAAAGCCATATCTGAGACTGGCTAATAAAAGGAAAAGATTAATATGTGCAAAAGAACACAGACATTGGACAGAGGAAGATTGGAAAAAAGTGTTATGGATAGACGAATCCAAGTTTGAGGTGTTTGGATCACACAGAAGAACATTTGTGAGATGTAGAACTGAAAAGATGCTGGAAGAGTGCCTGACGCCATCTGTCAAGCATGGTGGAGGTAATGTGATGGTGTGGGGTTGCTTTGGTGCTGGTATAGTGGGATATTTGTACAAGGTAAAAGGGATTTTGAGTAAGGAAGGCCATCATTCCATATTGCAGCACCATGCCATACCCTGTGGACAGCACTTGAGTGGAGCCAATTTCATCCTAAAACAGGACAATGACACAAAGCACACCTCCAAATTATGCAAGAACTATTTAGGGAAGAAGCAGGCAGCTGGTATTCTATATGTAATGGAGTGGCCAGCGCAGTCACCAGATCTCAACCCCATTGAGCTGTTGTTGGAGCAGCTTGACCGTATGGTACGCAAAAAGTGCCCATCAAGCCAAACCAACTTGTGGGAGGGGCACCTGAAAGCATGGGGTGAAATTTCTCCAAATTATCTCATCAAATTAACTGCTAAAATGCCAAAGGTCTGCAATGCTGTAATTGCTGCAAAGGCTTTGCAGTGTTGAGAATCTCTCCCCCCTATGTGCTCACCCACCTATCCACTCTCTCTTTTCCCATGTGCTGACTTCTCCCAACCATGCGCTCTTCTTTGACCTCTCTACCCCATGTGCTATCCCCATTGTCTGCGGTCTCTCTCCTTCCTGTGCTGTGTTCTCCCCTCATGTGCTGTCCCATTTGAACTGTCTCCCCCCTGTGCTCTGTCTGTTTCACCCCTGTGTCTGACCGTGTACAAAACATACCACAGCTCCTGGGCAGGGGAGGAAGCAAAAGACAATACTGACATTACAGCAGGAGATCACAGAGGATACATTTTGTGTGGTAAAATATTGTTTAAAAACAGTCAGTGAAATATTTTACCTCACAAAATGAATCCTCTGTGATCCCCTGCTGTAATGTCAGTATTGTCTTTTGCTTCCTCCCCTGCCCAGGAGATGTGGTATGCTCCGTACATGGTCAGACACAGACATTTTTAACATGAGCTTTCGTTCGTGGAAACCCCTTTTATGTGACCAGCTTCCTCTGCCTGTAGACACGTCGCACATATGCAGCCGGGATCAGCAGAATGAGTCACTGTGTTCCGCTGGTGGTACCGTGCAAGAGGCTGCGTGAGTGTGTGAGAGTGAGTGTGTGTGTGTGGTGCGACAGTGTTCCGCTGGTGGTACCGTGCAATATGTTGGTACCAGCAGAAGTTTCCATATTGAGACATCTGTCACTTGGGTGTCCCAATATGGCAGTCAGTGAACTTTCTCTGGTTGTAATTCTGGGATGCAGTGACATCTGGACAGAACAGGAAATGAAAACATTACAAGGCAATTATATAAATAGATTACTGAAAACATGTCTTCGAATTTCCAAGCACTAAATTTTGTATTTATTTTCAGAAAATTAGAAATGGTCAAAATAACCAAAAAATGCAGTGCTTGCAGACCTCAAATAATGCTAAGAAAACAAGTTCATAATCATTTAGAAACAACAATACTACTGCTTTAACTCAGGAAGAGTTCAGAAATCAATATTTTGTGGAATAACCATGATTTTTATTCACAGCTTTCATGCGTCTTGGCTGCTTTCCACCAGGCTTTCACATTGATTTTGGGTGACCTTGTGCCACTCCTGGTACTAAAATGTAAGCAGTTCTTCTTTGTTTGATGGCTTGTGACTATCCATCTTCCTCTTGATTACATTCCAGAGGTTTTCAATGGGGTTCAGGTGTGGAGATTGGGCTGGCCATGACAGGGATTTGATGTAGTCGTCCTTCATCCACACATTGATTGACCTAGCTGTGTGGCATGGCGCATTGTCCTGCTGGAAAAACCAGTCCTCAGAGTTGGGGAACATTTCCTGAGCAGAAGGAATCAACTGTTTTTCCAGGATAACCTTGTATGCGGCTTGATTCATACGTCCTTCGCAAAGATTAACCTGCCCAATTCCAGCCTTGATGAAGCATCCCCAGATCATCACCGATCCTCTACCAAATTTCACAGTGGATGCAAAACAATGTGGCTTGTACGCCTCTCCAGGTCTCCGTCTAGCCATTAGACTACCAGGTGTTGCGCAAAGCTGAAAACTAGACTCATCAGAGAAGATTACCTTACTCCAGCCCTCTATGGTCCAGTCCTTATGGCCTTTGGCAAACTTCAGCCTGGCTCTCCTTTGCTTCTCTTTGATGAAAGGCTTTTTTCTAGCTTTACATGACTTGAGCCTGTTCCGAACTGTTCTTGCCATGCAATTCAACCCAGCTGCCATTTGCCATTCCTTTTGTAGATCACTTGATGTCATCCTGCGGTTGCTGAGTGACATTCGAATAAGATCAATACAAAAATGGTGGGGGGAACAAGAGGCGCAATAGTGCCCTATCACTAGTGACACTAGAAGTATGAGAGGTATAATACAGTTCCACTCACCTATTCCAGTTGTGTAACCCACAACTGGCTTGAGAGCATATCACAGAATCAGCTGCTGCACAAAAGTCCTATGTCGAGTCCTATGTTCGTATACAATGAAGTAACATCCATAGTGACAAATCTGTAAGATTTCTTCCATGTCATTCCTTTTAGGATCCTGATCATGTCTGTCGAATCTTTGATGTAGCTGTCTAATGTCACCACATATTTCTGTAGATTTTGGTCAATGTAGGTTGCGAGATTACTATGGATGTTACTTCATTGTATACGAACATAGGACACGACATAGGACTTTTGTGCACAGAATACTACCTGAAAAAGGATACACAATTGGATAAAGGAACCATCAATTTCATCCTCGATGGGCTGAACTTTATACTTAACAACAACTATTTCACATTTGATGGTGCAATGTATCACCAAAAACATGGCACAGCAATGGGCTCAAAAACAGCTTGCTCTTATGCAAACCTATTTATGGGTCTTTTTGACGGAATACATATATATGACAACGAACATAAAAAAGGACTGGTCCTATACAAAAGGTACATTGATGACCTGTTCCTCATCTGGGACACTGAGCTTGGCAATTTCGACAATTTCTTTGATAATATAAACAATAACAACTGGGGCATCAAGTTCGAGCCAACAACACATGAAAACAACATCAATTTCCTTGACCTTACAATCTTTTCTGTTGATACACAGATCTACACAAAAACATTTTAAACCGACAGACAAGAATTCCTACATCAACTACAAGAGTGGACACTACACAAAATGGTTGCGTAATATCCCGGCAAACCAATTCAGAAGAATAAAGAAAAATTGCACTTCAGAAGAAGATTATACATCACAGTCCCAAATCCTCAAGGATAGATTCTTAGAGAGAGGTTACCTGAAGGAATTAATATCCAGTACGCAGAGACACAGTGGAGAAATCCCTCAAGCAATTCTCCTAACACAGAAGAATAAGGAAAAGACCGAGGAAACGAAAGCACTGAATTTTATAACAACATACAATAATTGCCACAAAACCATCAGGAAATGTTTGAACACTCATTGGTATCTGCTTCAGAGTGACCTCATTTTGGAATCAATCATACCTGGGAAACCAGGGATAACATTCCGCAGAGCCCCAAATATAAAAAGAATAGTAGCTCCAAGTCGGCTTAAACAAAAAATGACCACGAAACCCAGCAAAGAACCACTGAAAAAGGTCTCAAAGTGCAGAAGAAATAGATGCCTCTGTTGTCAAAGTATACAACAGACAACCACCTTCCAATCTACCTCGACAAAAGAATCCTTTTCCATCAAACATGGTAAGAATTGTTTAACAGAATTCGTTATCTATTTGCTTGAATGCCTGTGCGGATTGCAATATATAGGGAGGACCATCAGACCGCTTCACGAAAGGCTAAACAAACACCGTTCAAACATAAAGAATGGTTATAGAGCCCATGGTGTGTCACTCCATTATGACACCCATCACAACAGAGATATAAGAGCAATCAAACTAACCCCAATTGATCACATAGCAGACAATGTAGCAAATAGGTTCGAACACCTAAAAAAACGTGAGAAATATTGGATGTTTAAGCTGGACACATTAAAACCAAAAGGCTTGAATATAATTTCTGAATTGATATGAATTCCCACACCACGCTCACTTCCTGACACTCATCTAAGTGGGTGACACAATCACAGGTAATAGATGCTATCAGTATAAACACATACACACTGAGATCACTCCCAATCCCTTTCTAAAATCTGTTATTTTCAAATCTGTTTCACCCACAGTTTTGTATTTACTTTTATTTTTATTATTTTTTTCCCACTGGTATATAGCAATCACAACTCACTAGTATTGGTTAGAATAATGTTCACTCGAACTGGGTATTAGAACCTAGGTTTGCTGTACCAATAGACACACGATCTATGGGTGATACCACCACAACCAATATATAACATAGTGACCATAAACACACGGAAGATGAGAAACACAGTTTTTAAGCCATTTTTAATAGTTTTAATACAATTTTTTAGATAATTTTTTATTGACAATAAATAATTAAAATAAAAATAAAAACTTTTAAGAAGCAGTTGATCTTTGGAATAATCTGGTTTATATTTTATGAAGTTTATTTTAATAGCAGCACCACTCTTTGCTCCCCTCCTAAAACAAAAATAAAGATTTTTTTTCAACATAATAATAATATTTTTGACATACTTCTTTGATAATTTTTCATAACAATTCTTTTATAACAACCATAGGACCATATATTTAACAGGATAGTGTCATGAAAAATCAGTTTATAGAACCTTCGATCCAAAGGCACTGATACCAGTGAGACGGTGGCGCTCAACATTAGTCACAAGAGAAAACACTGAAACCAGCAAATACATTTTTTCTGCAGTAATAGTCTGGATATTTTAGCAACGTTTTTGCTGCATTTTTCATGGAAATTTTTACATCATTCTGTTTGTAAGATTTTTATGTACATTTTAGCAAGTGTTTTGGACCATTTTCTTGTTTTATCATGCTATTTAAGTGAAATTCCGCCAAAAATGCTGGCCCCTCCCCCAGTGATGACCATTATGACATCACATGTAAACAGAACACACCCATTATTGCTAATGTAAGGGCCTATAAATTCCCTGCTCCTATGGCTGATGTAATATCCCTGAGGAAGGTGCCAGGAAGGGCGCCGAAACGCGTAGGAGGAAATAAAGGAGTACACTGCTACAACATCTTGCATCCCAGGTGATTTGTGAATCTCGGCAGCGCGGACTGCAACACACCCTGCTTCCCACAACATTCGAATAAGATGACGGTCATCCTCGTCAGTGGAGAGTCGTTTTCACCCTCTGCCGGTCTGTAGCTTTGTTGTCCCCAATGTCTGCTGCTTGACCTTGTTGTAATGGACTGCCGTCTTAGAAATTTTAAGTATGGAGGCTTCTTGACGCTCACTTTATCCCTCTGCTAGTAGAGCCAGAATTGAGCCCTTCTTTTCCTCACTCAAGACTTTTTTTCTTTTCAACTCCTTTGGCATGGTTAAAAATAATTTCCTATTCCTTTTGGGATATTACTAGCACTTGATTTGCCATCCAGCTTGTCCTATTGCAAGCGGATTGTGAACACCACAGCTGGGTTTTTATACTTTCCTTCATTAAATAAGATTTGGTTCAGGTGTCACCTAATCAGAAGCACATTAAGTAGAATGAGGTGTACTCTGGTTGGAATTCATCTGACACTGGAATGGAATGGCTGTCAGACATGGAGAGAAGCTGATTTTTATAAAACTGTGCAGTGGTCTCTTAAATTTTGCCAAAGCCGTGGGTATGTATGTATAGTGTGTGTGTGTGTGTTTGTATGTGTGTGTGTGTATATATATATATATATATATATATATATATATATATATATATATATTATTAGTAATAACTTTTTTAATGTTTTTTTTTATACTTAAAATTTCTAAGTTGTGAATTATTCCAATTTAATTTATTTACACTTCTTATGTTTGTTCACAGTTTCCGTACAAAAAAAATTAAAAAAAAACCTCAACCCAATGCATTAATGAGAATTGAAAAAGGAGAAAAAAAAGAAAAACTGAAATGGCCGGTAGCAAAAAAAGCTTTTCTTGTTTTTATATGTTAGCCATTAAAGTGACAAATACAGACTAGGAACAAAGAGATTTAAGAAGTCCCCTTTTCATTAAACAAGCTGACATGGTAGAGGGGGTTATGACTTTTGTAATTGAAACCTTCTGCTCAGTAGAAATCCAGGAGTCCTGTAAGGATTTTTTTTTTTCCACCCAATAATGCCTTTTGTGTTTGCCTGCTGTTCTGCCTAACCATTACCATAGGCCCAAAGCCTGTCTGTGCCGTAAAAACCGTAATGACCAAGCCAATGACTGTTGTAAACTTCATAGCCAGGGTTGTCTGGAAATTTGTGGTGAAGGAATGTGTGTCTTTAAAATGTGACTTACAACTTAGCCCAGTCAGGACCAGGGGGATTTTATACCTCGGTGACCCAGACTATTCTTCAGAGACAAAAAAAAAAATACTTTGTGAAACCGGACACATCGAGTTCTCTTATTGTGTTGGGTGTGTGAGAAAATGGGAAAGAATATATTTTTAGGATTATTTTTTATTAATACCCATCGTTAAGATAGGTCATTAATATCAGGAACGAGATGGGGTTTTAACTCCCGACTGATTTAAAAGGGTTCTTGGCACACGGAAACTGATGTAGTGGCCATAAGTGGTGCTTCAACACAATGTACATAGCTATGGCAATTCCCGTGTGCCATGGCTCCATCAATCAGTGGATTGGTGGCGGTTTCTGACGTTGGATCTAAAATTACAGTGCGATAAAACCCCTCTAAAGATCAAGCACACAAAAAAAACCATGGTGACTGCTAAAGGATCACTGATTATTACTCCCCAATACCCCCACTTTCTGTTCCTATTCTCAATTTCCAACCATGGCACATACAGGCTTCATATATTACTGTCATGGTTGATGGATTTTGAGGGACAGCCACCCCCTTTCACACTGTCTCCTAAAATATGTATATAATATGAACAGATCGTTGGAACCATGAGCAATAGTTGGGGTCTGAAAAACTAAGAGTCCAAGTATGGAGCTACTAGTAAGACAACCTTGTAGGGTACCTTTGAGGAGATGACTCTTGGTGGTGACTCCAAGCCATGTACTCATTGGAGTCAATGGAGGTCCGTTATGAAGACCTTTGGTATTTAGGTTGGTACTAAACTATACTGCTATAGTTATTACCGAAAGTCTCCAATTCCACAAGGGGTTATCAAAGCCAATCATTCTGTATAATATTCGTAAAGCCTTCACGAAACGTAATATTATTCTTCAGATGTCTACATTACATCTGGTTCATCGTTTGTCCAACAGCCACCTCAGTGGACTCTCTGAGACACAGGAGTGCATATTCGGTCGAGCGCTCCTGTGTTCTCCATAAGATATGTCAGCCAGTGGCTTATGTCCTGGAGAACAATGTGATTGGCAGCAGAAAATAAGACATGCAATTGACATGTCTCCCAACCATCACATGGTCGGTGCCCCCATGCACTTTAGATTGTCGGCCAAACCCGTTGATATCTGCTGGTTCTGCCAAATTAGTCTTTGTATGTGGGGTTTACAGTAGATCTGTTCAGTAAAATGTGCCCTATGTATGTCAACTTTGGAATTCTTTTTAAGCCTAAACCTAATTTTTTTTTCATTTGTTTTACCCCAAGATGTGGATGAATGTTTGGACAATAATGGAGGATGTCAACAGATCTGTGTTAATACAATGGGCAGCTATGAATGCCAATGCAAGGACGGCTTCTTCCTAAGCGACAATCAACATACCTGCATCCATCGCTCTAACGGTACGGATTTGGCAATACAAGCTATACTCGTATATTTTTTTTTTTCTTTTATCTTCTGTTCTTAGGATGATGTAAGGTTGAATTATTAACTCCAGTAGCCTAATCCTGGTAGAAATTATGTTGAGACGGCCATGTGTATTGACTGCTGGTCTTCAACTTAGAGTTTCTACACGGGTTAAGTTTTCTGGTCACGTACATCCATTTTGGAGTAATTGGTCATTAGCGAGATTTCTGTTCTCCAAGACTGAAGGATCTTATATAGAAGTACCTCTCTTTTTGTTTGTAGTAAGGTCAAAACTTGCATTCAAGAGTTTCCTGAGAAAAAAAAAAAAAAAAAAAAATGGACAACACTGAAGTTGACTTTGGCTGTTAGGGATAAGCCGCCTCCATTTCCCTAATTTCTCTATCATATAGTTTAGTCCTAGTCTAGTAAAGTTGTCACTGAAGAAGGATGCCACCTTAGGCTGGGCGTCAGTGAGTTTAGAATCATAGAATCATAGAATCGTAGAGTTGGAAGGGACCTCCTGGGCCATCTGGTCCAACCCCCTGCTCAAAGCAGGATTCGCTAAATCATCCCAGTCAGATGTCTGTCCAGCCTCTGTTTGAAGACTTCCATTGAAGGAGAACTCACCACTTCTCGTGGCAGCCTGTTCCACTCATTGATCACTCTAACTGTCAAAAAGTTTTTCTAATATCTAATCTGTCTCCTCCCTTTCAGTTTCATCCCATTGCTTCTAGTCTTTCCTTGTGCAAATGAGAATAAAGTTGATCCTTCTACAATGTGACAGCCCTTTAGATATTTGTAGACAGCTATTAAGTCTCCTCTCAGTCTTCTCTTTTGCAAACTAAACATTCCCAAATCCTGCAACCTTTCCTCATAAGACAGGGTTTGCAGACCGGTCACCATTCTGGTCGCTCTTTTCTGAACTTGCTCCAGTTTGTTGATGTCTTTTTTAAAATGTGGTGCCCAAAACTGGACACAATATTCCAGATGAGGTCTGACCAAAGAGGAGTAGAGGGAGATAATGACTTCACGTAATCTAGACTGTATGCTTCTGTTAATACATCCTAGAATTGCATTTGCCTTTTTTGCTGCTGCATCACACTGTTGACTCATATTCAGTCTGTGATCTATTAGTATACCCAAGTCTTTTTCACATGTGCTGTCACTTAGCCCTATTCCTCCCATTCAATATATGCTTTTTTCATTTTTATTGCCCAGATGTAGTACTTTGCATTTCTCCCTGTTAAAAACCATTCTGTTAGTTGCTGCCCACTTCTCCAGTTTATTTAAATCTTTTTGAATCCTCTCTCTCTCTTCTCTAGTATTAGCTATCCCTCCTAGCTTTGTGTCATCAGCAAATTTAATCAGTTTACCCTCAATTCCTTCATCTAAATCGTTGATAAAGATGTTGAACAATACAGGGCCCAGGACAGAGCCCTGTGGTACCCCACTTGAGACATTCTTCCAACTGGATGTGCAGCCATTTACGACCACTCTTTGGGTCCGATCACTAAGCCAGTTATGAATCCACCTAACAGTTGCCTTGTCCATTCCATACTTAGTCATTTTTTCAATAAGGATTGTATGAGAGACTTTGTCAAATGCTTTGCTGAAGTCAAGATATACTATATCTACAGCATTTCCTTGATCCACCCAATCAGTGATACCGTCATAGAAGGAAATTAAGTTAGTCTGACATGACTTATTAGTTACAAACCCATGCTGACTCTGTTTAATCACTTCATTCTTATCCAGGTATTGACATACATGTTGTTTAATAATTTGTTCAAAGATCTTTCCTGGTATATAAGTCAGACTCACCGGCCTATAGTTGCCTGGGTCCACCTTCTTCCCCTTTTTGAAGATAGGAACAACATTTGCTCTTCTCCAGTCTTCTGGCACTTCTCCTGTTCTCCAAGAATTTTCAAAGATTATGGAGAGGGGTTCAAAAATTTCTTCTGCTATCTCCTTCAGTACTCTGGGGTGTAATTCATCTGGACCTGGAGACTTGAATTCATTTAGGTTAGCTAAGTGTTTCCTCACTATCTTTCTGTTTATAGATATCCTGGATTCTTCTATTCCCTTAATAGGACAGTGAATAACAGTTGATGTTACATTTCCTTTCTGAGAGAAAACAGATGCAAAATAGGAATTTAAAAGTTCAGCCTTCTCAACATCCTGTCTTACCATTTCATCATTTTCATCCTGTAAAAATCCTATAGCATCTTTGACTTTTCTTTTACTTTTGACATATCCCCAAAATCCTTTATTATTGCTTTTGACATCTCTTGCAAGCCTCAATTCATTTTCAGCTTTAGATAATCTGATTTGTGCCTTACAGGTTCTGCAGACTGCATTATATTCTTCTTTAGATATGCCTCCCTCTTTCCATTTTATAAACATTTTTTTCTTCCTTTTTAGCATGTGCTTAAGTTCTGTGTTCATCCATCCTGGTTTCCTTAAATGCTTCCTATTCTTCCCTCTTTTCGGAATTGTTAACAATTGTGCTTTGAGAATTTCATTTTTCAAGATTTCCCATCCTTCCTGGACATTTTTGTCTTTTAGGATATCCAGCCATTGGATCCCTCCAATTCTCTTTCTGAATCCCTTAAAATCTGCCTTTCTGAAATCTAACCTTGACGTCTGAGTCTTCACAGGTCTTCTGCCTCTAGTTATCCAAAATTCTAAAATAGCATGGTCGCTACCTCCTAGGGTCCCAGCCACTTTTACCACCTCAACCATTTCCTCCCTGTTTATAAGGATTAGATCCAAGGTAGCAGATCCCCTTGTTTTCTCCCTTACCTTTTGGAAGATAAAGTTGTCAGCAAGAGAGGATAAGAATTTCCTTGACCTGTTAGTTTTGCCTGAGAGAGATTCCCAACAAATGTCTGGATAGTTGAAATCTCCCATGACAACTATATCATATTTTTTGGAGAACTTGGCCATTTGATGCATAAAGAGTTCATCCATATCTTCAGCTTGCACAGGCGGCCTGTAGTAAATGCCTACAATGGTGTCCTTTCCATTGTTCTGTCCTTGTATTCCTTGTATTTAGTCTTGCATTAAGTCTTGCATTAAGATCACAAGGTCGCTTTCTGACTTTCCGAGAAATTATCTTGAATGTAGTGGCATTCACAAGTCTTAAGAGTCGCAAAAGAAGGTAGATCAGCTGGACTTTTGGTCTCAGATCAGATTTGGTCATTAAACACAGTAGACTAATGTTGGCTGGACCCGCCAATATCAACAGGTTCAGCCAGCTGTGTAATGTGTATGGAAAAGTCTATCAGAACTCATAGAGAACTCAGGAGCACTCGCCCGAACGAACACTTCTGTGCATGGGAAAGTCGCCTGAGGTCCCTGAAGTTGAAGGACTGTTTCATAGTGTAGTCAAACACAAGTTAAGCCGGCCGAATGAGTCTTCGACCGGCTTAACTTGTGTTCGGCTGCACCATGAAATAGTCGTTCAACTTCATTGCACCATCAAGTTGTCTACAAGTAGCGCAATAAAATTTGCCATGTAGCCCTAAACTTGTTGTTCTTGGAAAGAGTGAAGCTTAATGGAGCTGAGCTGTAATACCAAACATAACCTTTCAACCAATGTCGAGCTGTTTATCGAAGAAAGCAGTCATGTTTTTCTGATCCTTGACAACCTCTTTAAACATGCGGCGCTAGGGAGACTCATCCAATGTCTAAAAGTAGAATCTACCATTGCCAAATGTTACTCAACAGTGTGATTTTATTTTGGGATTATTGACTGTTTGTTGCTGTGCACTAGGAGCTTTTATTTTTGAAAATATTGGGATTTGTTAATTTTGTTCAAGGTTTTTTTTTTTAGATAATTCAGAAAGTGATTTACTTTATGAATCTAAACCGTGTGAGTAATACAACTTTTAGGTCCTCTGTGTGTTGTAAGACTGAGTTTGGGTGATTTTGTATACAGATCCGTTATGACATATGGTCATGTGGGCGGGGCATGTTTTCTTGAATGCAATTGCCAGTTACTGAAACGCCCTGATAAGTCGTCTATTTGCGAAAGTTAGAATTCTAACAATCCGCGAGTACCATCTGTCTGGCAATAAACCAGATATGTAGAATAGAGTATCGTACATCTAGTTATAGTTTTATGAGACGGTTGTCACCTAGGAAATATATTTTGAGGTTGTCAACATGATCATGTATTTAAAAGGAGGTTACAATTATATTGCCGTTGTCTTGTAAATAATATATTTTGAAGGGGGTTACCAGCTCTAACTCAAGCATTACAAGTAGAGATGAGCGAATTTGTTCGGATTTGGTTCCGAATTCGATCGGAATCAAATATTGTTTCTGCAATATTCATCGAACACAACCGAACATCATTAGAGGCAATGGGAGTAAAAATTACCGAATATGTTCGGAACCGATCAGAAGACAAATATTCTGCACAAATATTGTTCGAATATGACTCAAATATATCAAAATCCGATTCGGGGACAAAATCCGAACAAATTCGCTCATCTCGAATTACAATGTGATTTTGAAGCTAAATTATATTATTTCAATTATTGCCTAATTCTCTTGAGTCTTATTTTCTTGAAGGGATTTTCTGGGACCTTAAAGCCTACCATTAGGATAGGTCATCACTATCAGTTAGGTTTGGTTCAAAACTCTTGGTACTTTCGAGAATCCGTTGATTGACGGGACTGTGTTACACTGGAACAGGCACAGCTCCATGCGTTGTTTAGTGGCTGGGTGGCTATGAGCAAAAGGAAGTTTGTTGTGACTCTCTTCTCGGTCTTCATTGAGAGAGGAACTGGCCGTAGAAGCCCAAGTCTTATACCTGGTTCAGAAGGCTGTCCTCGTGGAAGTTCCCGTGTCGGAGAGGGGTTTTATTCCTCTCTTTACAATAAAGCCGGACGGTTCCTTAAGGACTATAATAAATCTGAAAGGCTTAAACATATTTCTAAGAATTAAGTCATTCAAAATGTAATCTATAAGGTTAACATGAAGGATTCGCTTCCCAGATTGTTTCATGGCAGTCTTAGATCTGGAAGATGCACTTCCATCAAACTCCAGAGATAACAGCAGTAGAGCTTGCAGTAAGGAAACTCCTTGTATCCCTACAGGTGTCAGTGGCAAACATAAACAACCAGGGGCGAACCCGATCCTGACCGTGGGTGGAGGTGGCATATCGCTTAGTCCAACTAGCGGAGTGTTATCTCCTTTTTTGACAGCTCTTCATATAAGAGGAAAACAAAACATCAAGGTGGGCTTCCTAAGCTGCAGTCAACTAATGGACTGGGAGTGGGAGCTGAATCAGTCCATCTTCAAACAGATAGTACAAGTATAAGGCCTGGCCTCCCGGACATACACCTGTTCAGCAACAAACTAAACAGAAAAGTGTGAAAATTCTGTTCCCTGAATCCCAGGGAAGGTCCACAAGTGATAGACTCCTTCCTGATTCCATGGGATTTTGACCTGGCATACGCCTTTCCACCAGTAGCCCTAATCCCTTTAGTTATAATGAAGATTAGGGAGGACAAGGCAAGGATTGTTTTAATTGCTCCCTGTAGGACCAGAAAACCATTGTTCTTTTGGTTAAGGATAATATCTGTCACCAATCCATGGGTACTTCCGGAGATTCAGAATCTCCTTTCACAAGGACCAGTGCATCATCCACAAGTAGCCAACCTGCGTTTAATGGCGTGGAATGTTAGAGGGTCTACTTCAGAGTAGGAAGGCCACTATGACAAGAATATATGCTAGAGCTTGGAGAAAGTTTCTAACTTCAGGGTTAAACATAGAGGGTTGTTTCCTGGAGTCCCAGCAAAAAGGTCTAGAAATAGGTCTATCCACCAGTACCCTCAAAGTTAAGGTGTCAACACAAGGGGCTCTGTATAACTGTGATTTAGCATGAAATAATTGCTGTTGAGGTTTATTAGAACTTAATCTAGAATTTTAAGAGAAAAATAAGTGCCATTGGATTAAAAATCTGGTCCTAACAGACATGATGGAGGTACCGTTTGAGCCCATCTGCCCGATGAGTCTGTGACATTTAGGCCTTTTTTATAAGTCCACCATTTACTCAGATCCTAGAAGACAGAGTACTTTTGAAGCCTTATCCAGCCTACCTACCTAAAGTAGTGGCCTAGTTTCATAGATTACAGGAGGTAGTTCTTCCTTCCTTTTAGCTCTAGTCTGTTGTGAGTTCATTTTCCCCTTCACCATTGAGGTCTGATGAACTCCCTCTTCTGGTGAAGGAAGGTAGTGAGGCTGATTACCAAGCATCTGGGCAGGATGATGATGACTGGGTGACGGGAATTGCTGACTGGATATAAGGCCATTCTGCCTTGCTGGTGATCTCTGAGGGATTCTAGGAGACCAGTCTGATTCCTGCTCCTCAAAAGCTAAGTTTTCTGCGCTGCTTTTTGCATTTGTGTTTTGGTTTTGTTTTTCCTTGTTTTTCTGGATTTCTGCCATTCCCTGCTGGGGTGAGCTGAATTCCTTTTTGCTCTGTCTTCAGAAAATACCTGAGTACTGATATAGTCTTTTTGAAGCCTAGCGTCTTCAGGGCTTTTTTCCCTATCAGCTGTTGGCTCTTGTTTTGATAGGGTTTTGGCGGATTACAGACAGCAGCTTTTCTATCCTGTCCTATGTAGTTAGCTTGGGCCCCATCGTTTGCTCAGCCTATCTTTCTATCTGTGTGAGTGTTTTTTCATCTTGCTTCACCGTCATTATATGTTGGGGGCTGCCTATTTCTTTGGGGTCTGCTCTGGGGCAGTTTAGATTTCCCTTTCTGTCTTTAGGCTATGTAGTTCTCCGGCTGTGATCGAGGGGTCTAGGGCACCGTAGGAACCCCCCACGGCTACTGCTAGTTGTTGTTGATAGGTTCAGGGGTCTGTAATCCGATAGCTGCCAACTTCTCTGGTTTTCTGGACTTAGCTAGTATTTCTGTTTTTGCCTCCTACAGTGACTCATTCATAATACTAGTCCAAAACATGAGAAGGAAGAAAAACATCATACTCTAAATCAGTGTTTCTCAACTCCAGTCCTCAAGACCCACCAACAGGCCATGTTTTCAAGATTTCCTTAGTATTGCATAGGTGATGGAATTAATGCTTGAGCAGGTGATGAAATTATCACCTGTGCAATACGAAGGATATCCTGAAAACTTGACGTGTTGGTGGGTCTTGAGCACTGTAGTTGAGAAACACTGCTCTAGATGTTAAAAGATATCTAGTTAGATACTTGTCTGTTTCAGAAGCCTGGAGGAAATTTAGTTCATTGTTTGTGTCCTTCCAGGGACCTAGGCAGGGGTTTAAGGCTTTAAAATGCAAAATAGCTAGGTGGATCAGGAAGGCCATTTCTTGAGCATACTCAGCAAGTGGCAAAGCAGTTCCAGAAGGTTTGAAGGCTCACTTCACAAGGGTCGGGGCAACCTCCTGGGCAGAGAGATCTGATGTTTCAACTGAGCAGATCTGTGAGGCGGCAGTCTGGTCTTCTCCTTTCACTTTCTGTAAACATTATAGACTGGATATGTATGTTTTCCTCTTCTGACCTCACCTTTGGGAGAAGGGTGTTCAGGATTTGGTCCCTCCCTGGATTCTTATTTCTGTGTAATTCTCTCGCGGTGCTTTTATGGGTGATCGAGAAAGACTTAGTTACTTACTTGTAGCGGGATTTTTCAGAACCCTTGACCCCACTCTTATTTTCCCTCCTGTCACGTGTGGGTTAATACTTCTTTCACTAGTGTTATTTCACGTTTTAAGTTTGTGATATGTGATGTTGGTATTTTTGCATTGTTGTAATAACCATTGGAGGTCCTCTTGTGCTCTGTAATCCAGCTGATGCAAGGGAGAGGTGGCGCCCTTTTTAGTCTGTAGGTTTCCTGTCCTTGAAGGACGGATCCCATCTCTTGTGGTGCTGTCATGGGTTCTGAAAAATCCTGTTACCGGTCTAAGTCTTTTGGGGAAGTTAATGTTTGAGCACTGCAGGATCGGCAACCTTGTACGGCATCCATTGAAAAGATGGACTCTTCATGGTGACTCCAAGCAAATTACCTATTAACGAATGGATTATCACATCTAACATTAGGGTATTGCTAGGTGATTTTGATTACATCTTGCAGAATTATTTGGGGTATTCAGCAACTTGTGGGATCACCTTCTTTTACCTCAGGGTTGGCTTTGTTTGTTTTTCAATAAATAATAGGCTATATGAAAAATAAGAATAAGCAATATATTTTTAAATAAAGTCTCAGAATTACCATTAATGAGTATTACATATAACAATATACACCCCTTCTCTGTCTTCCCCCGTCTGTCTCCAGATCTCTCTCTGCCCCCAAAACCCCTTCATCTCTACATAAATATTAAATATTTCCTCTCTAATGTCTCTCATCTTTCTCTTATCTCTCTCTTCTCTCTAGTTCTTTCTTTCCATCTCTCCCTCTCACAATTTGTAGCTGTCTCTTCCCTCTCTTCCCTCTCTTCCCTCTCTTCCCTCTCTTCCCTCTCTTCCCTCTCTTCCCTCTCTTCCCTCTCTTCCCTCTCTTCCCTCTCTTCCCTCTCTTCCCTCTCTTCCCTCTCTTCCCTCTCTTCCCTCTCTTCCCTCTCTTCCCTCTCTCCTCTCTCTCCTTTCTCCTTCCTCTTCTCTCTCCTCTTCTCTCTCCTCTCTCCTCTCTCTCTCCTCTCTCCTCTCTCTCCTTCTCTCTCCCTTCTCTCTCCTTCTCTCTCTCCTTTCTCTCTCCTTCTCTCTCTCCTTTCTCTCTCCTTCTCTCTCTCCTTTCTCTCCTCTCTCCTCTCTCTCCTCCCTCTTTCTCCTTTCTCTCTCCTCCGTGTCTTTCTCCTCTTTCCTCTCTCCTGTCGCTCTCTCTTTCCTCTCTATCTCCTCTGTGTCTCACTTTCTCCTCTTTCCTCTCTCCTCTGTCGCTCTCACTCTCCTCTCTCTCTCCACTCTCCTCTGTGTATCTTTCTTTCTCCTCTGTGTGTGTGTGTCTCTCCTCTCTCTCTCCTCTCTCTCTCCTCACTCTCTCTCTCTCTCTCTCTCTCTCTCTCTGTATATGCATTTTTTTTTTGTGGGGGGGAGTGGGGAATGAAGGTGGTTTCAAATGGTTTCAAATGGCCTTCTTAGCAGAAGACTTCATCCACTATAAGTTCATGCTCAAAACCTATAACTCTGCCCTTCATCTGGCCAAACAATCCTACTTCACCACCCTCATCACCTCACTATCCAACAACCCAAGACGACTTTTTGAAACCTTAAACTCCCTCCTGAAACCTAAAGTACAGGCCCCCATCACCAACCTCAGCGGTGAGGATCTGGCCACTTATTTCCTAGAAAAAATCAACCACATCCATCAGGATATCTCAGCCCTATCTCCTCAGTGCCTGGATCCCCTTCCCTGCCGCACCTCAAGCTCACTAGACATCTTTGAGCCTGTTTCAGAAGAAGAAGTTTCCAAGCTCCTCGCTTCTGCTCGGCCTACAACCTGCAACAGTGACCCTATTCCTTCACAGCTCCTGCAGTCTCTCTCACCAGTGGTCACCACTCACCTGACTAAAATATTTAACCTCTCTCTTTCTTCAGGTATATTTCCCTCCTCATTTAAACATGCCATCATAACCCCTTTACTTAAAAAGCCATCCCTGGACCAGAACTGCACTGCTAACTACAGACCTGTCTCTAACCTTCCCTTCATCTCTAAACTCCTGGAACGCCTGGTCCACTCCCGTCTAATCCGCTATCTCTCGGATAATTCTCTTCTCGACCCCTTACAATCTGGTTTCCGCTCTTTACACTCTACTGAAACTGCCCTCACTAAAGTCTCTAATGATTTAATAACAGCTAAATCGAAAGGTCATTGCTCCCTGCTGATTCTCCTGGATCTCTCTGCCGCATTTGACACTGTGGATCACCAGCTCCTCCTCACTATGCTCCGCTCTATAGGCCTCAAGGACACGGCCCTCTCCTGGTTCTCCTCCTACCTCTCTGACCGCTCCTTCACTGTATCTTTTTCCGGCTCCTCTTCCTCTTCTCGTCCCCTTACTATCGGGGTCCCGCAGGGCTCAGTCCTAGGCCCCCTCCTCTTCTCTTTATACACTGCCCCTATTGGACAAACAATCAGCAGATTTGGGTTCCAGTATCATCTCTATGCTGATGACACCCAATTATACACTTCTTCCCCTGACATCACCCCTACCCTAATTCAAAATACCAAGGATTGTCTGTCTGCTGTCTCTAGCATCATGTCCTCCCTCTATCTGAAACTAAATCTCTCTAAAACTGAACTTCTTGTGTTTCTCCCCTCTACTAACCTCACTCTACCTAACATCGAAATAACCCTGGAGGGTTCAACCATAACTCCCAAGCAGCATGCCCGCTGTCTTGGGGTCATATTCGACACTGAACTTTCCTTTACTCCGTACATCCGATCACTCAGTCGCTCTTGTCACCTGCATCTTAAAAACATCTCCAGAATCCGACCTTTTCTCACCTTTGAAACTGCTAAGACTCTTACTGTCGCTCTTATTCATTCTCGCCTGGACTACTGCAACTCTCTTCTGATCGGTCTCCCTCTTACCAAACTTTCTCCTCTCCAATCCATCTTGAATGCGGCAGCCAGGGTCATATTTCTGTCCAGCCGCTTCACCGATGCCTCCATCTTGTGCCAGTCATTACACTGGCTACCTATTCGCTACAGGGTCCAGTATAAACTCATCTCTCTCACCCACAAAGCTCTCCACTGTTCTGCACCGCCTTATATCTCCTCTCTCATCTCTGTCTATCGCCCTACACGTGCCCTCCGTTCTACAAATGACCTAAGACTAACATCCCCCGTAATCCGAACCTCGCACCTCCGCCTCCAAGACTTCTCTCGTGCTGCTCCAGCTCTCTGGAATGCACTTCCCCAGGCGATCAGACTGATACCTAGCCCTGACCTATTCAAGCGCGCTTTGAAAACCCATCTCTTCAAACAAGCCTACCACATCAACTACTCAGCAAGCTAACTTTGCCCTGTTCCCTCCTTCCAAATATTATTCTGAATCTGCACCCTACTATTCATCTGTCTCCACACCCTTCATGCACATGATAACTGCACTTGATACTTGTCTATTGCACTTAAACACACGGGCTGATGACCGGATCATGCAGCTTTATATGAAAATCCCTATTATAATTGCCAGACCTGAATTAACAAGCATTTCTCACCTACTGTGTCCCCCCATTTCCTTGTAGATTGTAAGCTTGCGAGCAGGGACCTCACTCCTAATGTCACTGTTTGAATTGTCTTAACTTGTATTGAATTTATTGTCTGTACATGTCCCCGCTTAATTGTAAAGTGCTGCGGAATATGTTGGCGCTATATAAATAAAAATTATTATTATTATTATTATTAATGGTTGCCATTCCAGAAAGGAATTACCATCTTGTTGTATTCCTACTGATCTTGTAAATAGCTCATGTTGAGCTTGTGCTTTTCCTAGTAGCCTGTCTGAACAAGCCGAGCTGCAGTGTGAAGCACTTGTGCTATATAGAGCATTAACTCGATCCTGAGACACAAGTGGATTTCAGACTTCTCAGATAATGTAGCTAAGGTGACGTCATCGATGATGATGTAGACTCTAATAATTTTGCACAGATCAGCCGGACCTCATACTTTTTTGGGCTTCTGTATTCCTGTATACATTGAGTTTGTTGTAGACATTCATTGAGGCGCTTTTTTAAAAAAATATTTTTTTTCCCTTGTTTTATAGAATTTGAAAGATTACGAGTTTAATTGTGTTGTGCTCGCATTTTAAGGCATCAGCCGTAGAGAGGTAACGCCAATATTCTAGCGGAGCTAATTAATGTGCTAATACTCACAATTTCAGTCTTGTTCCCTCTGGTTAGTAATGTTATTATCCAAACACTGCTCCGTGGACGGCTTTAATGATTTAATTAGGTCATCAATTGTGCGATTTGGCGTGTTCCAGTAGTCGCAAAGATCCTCGTTAGCAGCATGGAGGCGCTGGCCAAATTACCTAATCTTTCCCAGTTATTAGTGATAGAACAAGGATTTCTCTTGTACAGATAATGAGCTCTCATGCTTCTTTGGCTCTCTACAATATGTCACTGTAACGCAGACGGGCCGTGCTGCCAAACTTCCAGTTTGTCTTCCACGTGCCCTAAATGTTGCATTTTACCAGTGGAACCTTTAATCTTTTTTTTTTGTATGAATTTTGAGGAAATTCCAATTTTTTTAATTTAAATTAGTGTTTAATTTTTTTTATTTTCTTTTTAATTTGTGCTAAGGTCTTTGAAATATTTAATTGTTCAAGGCACATTATTAAAATGTAAAAAGTAAAAGATATTGGAGTACCTTTTTAACTCCACTTTGTGTTTAACTCTACCTTTTGCTTAACTCTACCTTTTGCTTAACTCTGCCTTTGCTTAACTCTGCCTTTGCTTAACTCTTATTGCTTAAGACTTTTTGCTTAACTCTACCTTTTTGTTACTCTAATTTTTTGTGCCAAATGCTACACGAAATAGGAAAGTAAAACAAACCTGTGAATTATTGAGAGGCAGTCAGTTGTATAGTAAGTGTTCCTGGTAAACCTGGGCTTGTAGAAACTTTGGCAAGACTTTCTGGGGAGAAGACAAACTTTGCTTGTGATTGCTAGCTGGAGGCGTCGTATTAAGGTCTCATAAAAATGTCCGTTTATCTCTGTCCCGTCACGGACTGCAATGCACAAACTGGCCACAGGTCTCCCGATTAGAGCGTGACTGTTTCTTATATGAAGCTGTCACTCTCGGGTTGCGTTGAGGTCCATGATCAGACATCAATACACGAACGTCCGCATGAGTCCTTGGACTGAGAAAAAGATGGTTTTAATGAGGCATCTCCTTGTATGTATCATTTTTAATACTGGTGTATGGGGCAACGTATAGCCTTGTATGTAGGTGACAACTTCTTGACATCTGGGGGGTCCCACCAATCCGTGACTCCCTGTCCATATGGAGCAGTGTGCGAGCATAGGCACTTTCTCCATGCATTGTCTATGGGACAGTTAAGCACAATTTCGTGATTTCCGACATGGAAATGGAGCAGAGGTGTATTCTCGAACAAGCTCTAATCGAGCCCCGTTCTCAGCATCAGTGGGTTCCAATGGTGAGACCACCAGATATGTATTAAACTTGGTACAAAGCCTGTCTCACCTACCCTCTGAATAAGTAATAACTTGTGGAATTTATTTGGCCATTCAATTCCAATAACTGGACTTTGCAGTGCCTTATCTAAATGGTGTTTCGGTAAAGCATTGGCACCACCATTCCATACAGTTATCTAAGGGTTTGCCAGAGATGGCCGACTACAGTGCTTGGCTTTCCCTGGCCATCTCATAGACATGAATGAGGTGGAGGGGGGCATGTTGGAAAGCAAGTTAATTAAGGCAGAGCCCTATTCTCGGGATTTGTGGGATCTCTAGAGATGAACTGGTTGTTGCGTACCCAGGTGGGTAAGGGCCCCGTTACATTTAGCGATGCACCAGCGATCCTGACCACGATACGACCCGGTCAGGATCGCTGGTGCATCGCTAAATGGTCGCTAGTGAGCTGCCAAACAGACAAATCTCAGCAGCGACGCAGCAGTGGTCGTTACTTGCCTGTCAGACGCGGCGATGATAACGTCCTCCGCCTGCGTCCATGCGTCACTCGTCGGCGCCAGCAGGAAGCCCGGCAGGAAGCCGCCGACTAGAAATGGACCTGGAAGATCTCGCGCAATCAGCGATAACCAGCGGGGGAGCCAGTTGGAGGTAAGTATCACATGTAGAGATATTGCTAGCGATATCGCTATGTGTAAAGCCCCCGTAACACTTTCCTCAGACCCTTTAACTAGGCCCACAAATCTGATATGAGATGGCACTTAAACTGAGCGACCGTAGAGCATGTGTGACCATCTGTCCAATTCCAGCATCTCGTATCTCCATCTATCTGCAACTTCCAAAGTAGAAACCCACATCATTCAACCATTTATGGGAGATCCTTCAAGAGTTTGTTCAATTTTAACATCTATGGGCGGAACTCTTCAGATTTTTAGACAAGACTTTAATCAATATGAAGCCAACTTGATGGGTCTATCAGCTGTCAACAGGTAGAATAAGCTGATGGATATTCGGCGATGGCTCGTGAGCGTGTTGAGTTCTCAACGTCATCTTGAATAATTCAGGAGTTTTCCAACATAAATAATTTAATAGCAAATAAATACATAGAGATATATTCTAGAGAAGAGGGGAAAAATAACATGTTAATGCTCTTTAGAATATTTGCCGATTACATATACAACAAATGGATCCAGAATGATCGAATTAATGGATTAATTATTTCCAATTTTTTTTTTACTTGGCTGCAAGCAGTAGAACTTGAGCAAACAGACTGACTTTTCTCCTGATTTTTACACTTTACAAACTGTATATATAGCCGGTCGATTCTCATAATAAACCGCTTATTTTACATTTTTCCTACTTGTGGTTTTGTGTCCGATTTCAGGATGCCCTGAGAAAATGCCAACATAAGTCTGTTTTTGTGTAGACTGAATGGAAGCGTGGACTTAGCCCGGCCGTATAGGAATTCAGGAGAAAATTCCTCACTCGGGCAAGAAATGAAAAAGTGAAATAAACCTCCCCCCCCCACCCAAAAAAATGTATTTTGCCTCGACAAATGAAGCCTCGGTAATTAGTCAAATTGTAGTTCAAGGTTCCCCACCGTCGGCTCTTAGGCAGTGAAGTCTGTAAAGGGCGCTGCTAAATGGAACGTTTGCGTGTTTCAAATAGCCTTGTGTAGCAGGCAGGAAACCGGAGTAATCTCTTGAGTGCTGGGATTACGCCTGTATAGATACCAGATATCTAGGGTGGAGCCAATATCTGGGATTACTCTGAAAAAATCTTCTAGTATTTTTTATTATTATTATTATTATTATTATTATTATTATTATTATTATTATTATTATATTGCAATATTTAATATTCATTTTTTTGCACGTTTTTTTTTTTGTGTATTTTTTATTTTTTCGGTATTCATTACTTTTACCTACAAATTTGTATCCTTTTTTTTTTTTTTCCAATTTAGTAATTTGCATAATTTATGTATAATTTAAAGGAATAGCAAGGATGAAACTCCTCTGCCCTTATTGCCCATGGGACAAAATTAAAAAAAAAAAAAAAAGTGTTTGCTCCCTAGCAAGTTTCTTGGTGCCAAAGTTCTTCTTCTGACTGGTGGTTGATCACACATAGTGGATGAATGTCGCAATTTAATCCAGTTTTATTACAATTTTTTTTCCCCCACTGATTTTCCAGACAATCTGCATGCGATAATTTTAAGAATTTCAGGATGGTGTTTTTTTTGGATGGAAATCCACAATAAAATTGATGTGCTATGGTAGACAAAATAGGCAGCATACTTTCTAGTCTGCTCCATGTGGAAGTGACGCGTAATGTAATTTGGATTCTCATTAATTTTCTGAACTGAAAATTTGCAGAAATTCTTCATCTCTCCCGAATACCTTCAGAATCCAAACAACTAGAAATAGCCATGTAAAATCACATGGTGGCACAGTCTCGGCACCTCATGCTCTTACTCGTGACCCCACCCTTAACCCATTTCTCAGCCCCATCACAAGTGGTCCTTAGCTGGTACTAAAAGATTTCTAAAAGAATGGTTACAATATGGAATGTGAAGTAGTGTTTCCCATTCAAAAATGTAACATGGCAAAGTTCAGAGTCAACCTCCTTTTTAGAGTCTGTGTTTTTTTTTTTATTCAGTTTATGTAAATATTTTACTAATACGCTTTTATTAATATGACTTCCTCAAGAATCTAAAATCACTTTTCTACTAGCAAAAAGTTTACAGAAATTCCCATACTATAGGGCTGAATACAGAAGTAGTCTGTAGTTGGTTAACAAGCTGTTTTCTTTTCTGGCTCGTATACTTTAATACTGGATTTTGCAGAAGAAACACCTAATATAAGGAAGCATTAAATGCCCAAAAATTATCCTTTTACTAGGAGACAGCATTAAATCTCATAATATTATTTGAATTTATTTTTTTCCACCTTCTTTTTCTTTCTCCTTTTTTTTCCTTCTTTTCTCCTTCTTTCCTCCTACTTTGTCCCTCTTTTTTTCTTTCTTTCTCCTTTTCCCCTTTTCTCCTTTCTCCTTTCCCCCTGCTCTTTTCCCCCTATCCTTTTCACTTTATCCTTTTCTCTTCCTCCTTTCCTCCTGCTTCTTTCCTCCTGCTTCTTTCCCCCCCCTGCTCTTTCCCCCCCCTGCTCTTTCCCCCCCCTGCTCTTTCCCCCCCCTGCTCTTTCCCCCCCCTGCTCTTTCCCCCCCCTGCTCTTTCCCCCCCCTGCTCTTTCCCCCCCCTGCTCTTTCCCCCCCCTGCTCTTTCCCCCCCCTGCTCTTTCCCCCCCCTGCTCTTTCCCCCCCCTGCTCTTTCCCCCTCTGCTCTTTCCCCCTCTGCTCTTTCCCCCTCTGCTCTTTCCCCCTCTGCTCTTTCCCCCCTTGCTCTTTCCTCCCCCCCTGCTACCCCCCTGCTCTTTCCCCCCATCTTTTTCGCTTTATCCTTTTCTCCTCCTTCTTTTCGCCTCCTCCTTTTCTCTTTATCCTTTTGTCCTTCTCCTTTTCTCCTCTTCCTTTTTTCTTTATCCTTTTCTCTTTATCCTTTTCTCCTCCTTTTCTCCTCCTGCTTTTCTCTTTATCCTTTTCTCGTCCTCCTCCTTTTCTCCTTCCTTTCCAAAAATATCAACTTGTTAATTCCTTTTCTCCTCCTCCTTTTCTCCTTCTTCCTTTCCAAAAACATCAACTTGTTAATTCCAATAAAAAATAAACCAAATTTATTCTAAATAAAAAAACTTTCTTTTCAATATGACTTTTGTTCAACGCATCTTGAAGAGAAAATGTGATACTGTTTCAGTTGCATTTACTTATAACACAAAAAAGCCCAAAATTGGCAGTAAAAATTTCCCGATCTGTTATTCCTTCCAGTTAATACTTCGACTTGGTTTTCGTTGGTCATTTTGAGCATCCCTTCTATAGAGAGGAGCATGTCATATCTAGGATATATAACCCCAATTTTGTTTATAGTTTCCTAAAAAATTTTTAACATAATATAAAAAAAAATAAATAAATCTGGAAACCCAAAAGTGATAAAAAAGTTACGTAGAACGTAGATATAACTTTTAAAATCTTCATTCTTTGTGGAAACTGAAGTGTTAAGCTCTCGTCCCATTTAAATTTTGGAGAAAAAAAATGGGATTTTTGCTATTTTTTTTTTTTTTCTTCACAGAATAGGCAGGACGCGTTGTAGAGAGTCTGCTTTCTTACCTAGCGCCGCCAATTACGGGCGAGGTAGTTCTCACACAATAGGTGCTCTGTTTACACACCTAATGATGGTGGTTTATTTATGGGCCAGAGAGTAGTTAATGACTTGGTAAGTATTGCAGAAGGGGCTATAATTCTTTCTTGCAAAAAAAAAAAAAACCTTTAGTTACCCGGAACTGACTTCTCTGTATTAGTAATTTACAGAGTTCCTTTCTCCATGCAGAGTTTAGTTGCCAGTTGATTACTCTTGCATTATTAGAAACACTCTGAAGTCGGCTGAATTGGTTAGAAAACGACCCTTCCTTGACCTTGTAAACCGGAGTGTAATAGACTTGTGTTAGTAGCAGTTACTCATTACTAGTAATTATCTTGCATTACAAAATCAGATGCAAAACAGCTGCGGGTTCAGCTTTCAAATATTTTTTTTTTTTTATTCCTTTTTTTTTATTTTTGTTTTTTTTCCCCATATAATTTGTTGAAATAAAAAAAAAAAACTTCACATTTGTGAAATGTATTTATTAATGTTTTATTTTAATAATTTCTGCATGTGACATTAAATTTAAACCAGTTCACTTGTGCTCTATACAGTAATTTTGTTTTCTGTCTTATAGATTTATTTTTAGTATAGTTTTGTCTTTTTTAGTGCTATTGTGTTTATATATATATATATATATATATATATATATATATATATATATATATATATATAACGTTCCTATACATTAATAAAGTTGTATTTTTGCTTTATAATCTGAGAGTCCTATGATGTAGGTTACGTGACCCTGATTCCATCGATGTATCACTTACTAGGCTGTGTTTTGCTTCTACAATGCAAAAAGTGTTTTATCAGCAGGAGATTATCACTTCAGGACTAGCTGCCTCTTGGCTAATAGTCCAACCACGCCCCCACCACACTGATTGGTGAGGCTTTCTCACTATATAATGTATACAGCTGCCAATCAGTGGTGTGGGCGGGGTTATACACAGCTGAGCATTCTGAGCTGTGCTAGATCTGCAGCAGAGAAAACTGATTTTTACAGCACCTGCTGCACCCAGTAAACTAGGTGATACATCGCTGGAATAAGGATCTCTGTCCCTACATCACGCTGCTGTCAGATTACATAGCAAAATCTGCTTACAGATTTCCCTTAAAGGGAATCTGTCACCCTTTTTTTTTTTTTTGACTGAGCTGCCTGCACCGCCATCAGTGGCTTTTCTACAGCATTCTGTAATGCTGTAGATAATCCCTCGATGTAACCTGAAAGATAAGAAAAACGAGTTAGATTATACTCACCCCGGCATCCGGTCCGGTCCGATGGGTGTCGTGGTCCGGTCTGGCGCCTCCCATCTTCATACGATGCAGTCCTCTTCTTTCCTTCCTGTTGTGGCTCCTGCGCAGACGCACTGCTTTGCCCTGTTGAGGCCAGAGCAGAGTCCTGCAGTGCACAGGCGCCGGGAGAGGTCTGGCGCCTGCGCACTGCAATATTCTGCTCTGCCCTCAACAGGGCAGAGCAGTGCATCTGCGCCGGAGCCACAACAGGAAGGAAAGAAGAGGACGGCATCATATGAAGATGGGAGGCGCCGGACCGGACCACGACACCCATCGGACCAGACCGCCCCCCCCCCTCCCGGTGAGTATAATATAACATCCTTTTCTTCTCTTTCAGGTTACATCGGGGGCTTATCTACAGCATTATCGGCAGCTGATAGGCAAAAAAAAGGGTGACAGATTCCCTTTAAAAGGCTTGACCTTCATCTTTAAAAAACAAGATAGAGGCTCAAAGAGTCAAGTGGGAACCAAGAAGACTTGGATTGAGATCTTCATTGATGAAGACTGACTTTTTATTATTATTATTATTATTATTATTATTATTATTATTGCAGTATTTTCTGAAAAACCCTTTTGAAAGGATTTTATGCCTTTTCCCCAAGGGAATAAATGTGACAAATCACACAAACAAAATTCAAAATTAATGACTTTTAAAAACTCGATTGTTGGTGGAAACTTATTACAAAGCTCCCCTAACCAGGTATGATGGGAGTCATCTTTGCTCATTTCGACAGTCTCCTGATGTGGGATCTCGGGCTGTTTTCTTCTTTCGTCTGACGAGAAATG
This sequence comes from Dendrobates tinctorius, assembly GCF_039654945.1. Lineage (NCBI taxonomy): Eukaryota > Metazoa > Chordata > Amphibia > Anura > Dendrobatidae > Dendrobates > Dendrobates tinctorius. Next base: position 13,141,269 of record NW_027361688.1, read on the forward strand.
GTGTTTCATATTTAACCATTTGACATTCCAGAACACAAATGTAATGTTTCGTCCCTATGACATGTTTATAACTACTCGCCGACCTTACCCTTCTAATTCAGGGCCATGTTGTTTAAGAAGGGGGACGCCCGTTTCTGAGTCAGTCATTTAACCTCAGTCTTCTTAAAACAACACTGCAGATTCTCCAGCACTGAGACTGAGGAGCAGAATGACTAATCATTTGCACTATGGAAATCGGATGCAATGTCCGTTTTCTATCAGTATCACAAAGAAGCAGGTTGAAAATAGACATACAGCCAACATAAAGACTCAGCTGTATCAACCAGTTCAGCTGTAAAGTTTGGCCAGGAGGCCACGTAAGCTGGTTGGCAAACTTGACCTAGACAGCTCCAACGTTTCCTTTTTTTCTGCTTCCCGATGGTCATTGTTGACTTGGCTGCTGTGGTGACCTCTAGAGTTGAGCGAATATGTTCGGAATCGTTGGCCATATCTGAATTTGCCATATTCGTGCCATATTGGAACCCTATTTGCGCTGAATTTATGTTTGATGATCGGTTCTGAACATATTTGTTCATTTCTACTCTCACAGACTCCAGTGATGTTCGGCGAATATTGCAAATACAGTATTCGATGACTATCATAATCGGAACCAAATTTTTAAAAATTTGCTCAACCGACATCCTGTTTTCAGCATGTGACCGCTGTAGCCAGTAACTGGGCTTAGTGCTTATGCTGATGTAGAGGTGATTTCCCCTTTTAGAGAGTGACGGTGTCAAGTACCTGGACATGGGGAACAAGATTCTGAGCTTGCTAATATGATTTTCTAGGCTTGGATAAAGTATTTTCATATAAAAAGATGTTAAACTGTTTCCAGGAGTAATAGATAAAGCTTTTGCCCGCCTTTTTAAAAAGAGCTTGTGAGTCCTGCTTCCCCGCCCAGTTGAAGTAATAAACTAATTTCCCGGTACATATAATAATACAAAAAATGCCAATCACTGTGTCTACAATTTGGAAACGGGACTCGCCAGCTTTTTCTGAGTGGGTGGGGGAAGCAGAGCTTTAGGCTTTCTCTGAGTGAGTGGGTGGGTGCGGGAAGTAGGACTCACAGGCTTTCTCTGAGTGAGTGAGTGGGAGAAGCAGAGCTCTAAGGCTTTCTCTGAGTGGGTGGGTAGGAGTAGCAGAACGCTCAGGCTTTCTCTGTGTGAGCGAGAGAAGCAGAACTCTCAGGCTTTCTCTGAGTGAGAGGGTGGGGGAAGCAGGACTCAAGCTTTCTCTGAGTGAGTAGGTGGAGGAATCTGGACTCACAGGCATTCTCTGACTATTTGGAGAAGCAAGACTCACAGGCTTTCTATGTTTGGGTGGGGGAGGCAGAATTCTCAGGCTTACTCTGAGTAGCTGGGCAAGCAGAACTCACAGGTTTGCCCTGAGTGGGGGAGGAGTCATTGGATATCTGTGGGTGGGCAAGTAAGTGGAACTCACAATCTTTCTCTGATTCATTGGGTGGGGAGGTTGGATTTTCAGAATTTCTCTGAGTGGGTGGGCTAAGCAGGACTTGCAGAATTTGAGTGGGTACATAAGCAGGACATACAGGGTGTCCATGAGTGGGCGGGAATGTGGAACTCACAGGCTTTTGCTGAGTAAATCGAGAGGCAGGACTCAGACTTTTTATTCTGAGTGGATGGGGAAGCTGAACTTCAGCGCTTTCGCTGAGTGAGTGGGGGAGCACGACTTGGAGGCTTTCGCTGAGTGGTTGGGGAAGAAGGATTCTGAGGCTTTCCCAGCGAGAGAGGGAAAAGAAGGAATCACAGGCTTTCTCTGAGTGGGTGTGGAATCAGGACTCACAGGTTTTCCCTGAGTGAATGGATGGGGCAAGTAGGACTCACAAGCTTTCGCTGAGTGGGTGGGGGAAGCAGGATTCTGAAGCTTTACCAGAGAGGCTTTCTCTTAGTGGGTGTGGGTAGAAGGACTCACAGGCTTTCTCTGAGTGGGTGGGGGTAGAAGGACTCACAGGCTTTCTCTGAGTGAGTAGAAAAGCTTGACTTGAAGTTCTGCTGTAATAACTTTTTTCCTAAAAATATTGAATCCAATTATTTAATTATCGAACACTTCTATTTCGCCGTTCCCACAATCACCTCCTCTTTCCCATGCTGTAGTTTTTTTTTTTTGTTTGTTTGTTTTTTAAGCTGATCATAAATATTTCTCTTCTTTTTTTTTTTGTAATTATTCTTTTTGCCCGATGCTACCAATCATAGTTATGGTGGGAGAATAGCATTTTATATATTTGGTCATCCATAAATGACATGTCACATCCACTTTTAACAGGTATACCTACTAATGCCTATAAAAGCCTAAACATTTGCCCTCTTTACCACCACACGCAAACTTGGTAAGCTTCACTTTAACTGCTAAATGTTCAGATGATCAGTGTAACGTGAAGAAAGGGGCTTTGCAGATGTTTGGACATTTTGAAAAAGTACAACATCGGTGCAGTTCTTTTTTTTTTTTTTTTTTTTTTTTTTTTTTTTTTTGTATTTTTCTATATTACTATTTTGTTGAGTTTTATGCAATGATATCTTGAACATTACTGCTTCAGGCACGTCAGACTTTTCCTGTCCTTGCTCTTTAAGTACCTTCCAGGCAGCCATGTAGAACGAAGTTACTCTAAGGTTTGATCAACGAGGGTCTATAGTAATAGGTTCAAGCTTTCTAGAACCGCTTGATAAAGTGCTGGTAAATTTGATTATATACTCCCGGAGCTTCCTGAACGCTGAGCCCTGGAAATTAAAAAGACGTGATTAATGAAATACAATCTTCTAGACAGTATTTAGTTGGAGTCTGTTTTGGCTTTGCTACAGGTAAAATGTGAAAGCGCAAAGCTATCGGTAAGAGGTTCATTGAAATATCATAAACTTTCATCATCCGAGCATGGGAAGCATAAATCCATGTTCTTATCAGCCACTAGAAAAGGGATTTAGAAGCACTCATTTAAATAAAACAGTAGAGACTTGGCCGGGGCTGTGCAGCCGATCTGCGGTCTGAGGCTACAACGGACTTGATACAACTGTCTTAAAGAAAACATTCCCAGACTCCCCTTCTTTTGTTTTTTTTTTTTGTTTTTTTGTTTTTTTCTTTTTGCCCCAAGTTTCCTTTTTCCTGCTTCTGTCAAAGCTGTCAAACCAATTTCCTCATTCTACATGGCAAAGCCACAAAACTAGATTACAAAAATTGAATGCACATGTTAATTGTGACTTTCGTCTTTTCGAGTTTAGAGTAAATAGTTCAGTGCAAATTTGAAAGGTTTATGGGGTCATTTGGAAATTACTCGGAAGCGCAACATGACGAAAAAAGGATATGTCAAAAGGGAACTACAAATTTTGATTTGATTATTAGATTTATTAAAAAAGTAAGGTCTGCTATAGAAGATCTGTTTTTAAAATGGTAAGAATGATTATGGGTGAATTAATAAAATTCCTTTATCCAAGACCCTTTTTTACTTTTAGCCACAATGCCTACAAAGAGAGTTTGTTTCTCTGAGCCATACATTACATGATCTGCCCATTTGTTTGAAGTAGTATATATGTAATGCTTCACTTCTCCTGCGGGGGCACTGTTTGGAAATTGAATACTTGCCAGCAGCATTCCCGAAAGTCTAGAGCTGATCATTTTGGTTCCCATGAGCATGACACCCTGTGATTGGCGGAAAACAGAGGACTACTAACAGTCTTCTAGATGTGTCAAACAGAGGACTACTAACGGTCTTCTAGACGTGTCTACGCGTTAGCATCCAACAGTGGGATGTTCTGCTTTTTCCACCGCTAAGGAGTTGACAAGTTTTGGAGCACATAAACAAGGGTTTAAGAAAACGAGTTAAGTTACTGGTTCACTTTTTTTTAACACAAAACTGGGGTCAATGTGAATAAGAATCGCAACGTTCTCTGGTCTGGTCAGATTAAACTTAAGCGGATCATGTTTAGCGATGTCTAAGTAGTTCCTCTTAGTGTCAGGAGTTGTTCAATCCTTGTAAGATAAGGGCATCAGACATCTCAATAGCTTACAAGTAATGCTACTTTTCTCCTGCAAGACTTGATAGTTTAACCCTGCAAAATCAACTGCTTGCTCAGTCCGGGAAACAGAATAGCTATGTGTGATGAAATTCTCACCTGATGTCTGTAACAACCCATCCAATCCATACAAGGAAAGAAATCAAACCATAATGTCAATAAATTAAAGAAAGAAGTGCGAAAAGCTGTGAAAAAATATCAACTGGTTCAACTGATGGCTTATAAAAAGATGTCTAACTACCAAGGTGCCACACAAGAAACATCTAATGATGGGTAAAAACAGTGAGCTGTCTCAAGACCTTCACAACCTTATTGTTGCAAAACATATTGATGGCATTGATTATAGAAGAATTTCTTAATTGCTGAAGGCTTCAGTGATGGGCACATTTCCATGTATCAATAAAAATTCAAAACTTGTACCTACATATTACCAACAAATACAGTCCGCTTACCGTACACAAATGAAGACTATAAGATCATGGGTTTCTTTTCATGTACATCCTCCAATGTGGTGTATATGATACAATTGTGCAAGGTGGCCTGGAGGTATCTATATTGGTAAAACCATGCAAAAACGACAAACAAGGATGAATCTATATAGACAATCAGGAAGGAATGAACTGAACATACCTGTGTATAAACATTTCTCTGGACCTGGACACTGTATGACAGATTTAAAAGTTTTAATACTAAAAGGTAATTTTAAGGATAACAAAGAGTGAAAAATTTGGGAATTCAAACCGAAAAGGATGTTCAATTCTTTGACAATAGAACTCCGTTTAACACCTGGATTTAGGACTCCCTACATGGACAAAATTCACACCTTCACCAGACTGACTCTAGATAACTAAGGGGACATCCCCACCACCTTTCTATTTCAAAAACCCAAATTTGATTTCCTTGGCTTTTTTTAGGAAGCATCACCCCTTTCCATCTCATGAACAAATGTCCTGTTGTAATATCTCTTAAATGTTGTGCTCTAGTCTTATTAATTTGTAAACCTGCCAGAAGGAGCCCCTGTGCTCTGAAAGCTTGGAAATGTATTTTTTTCTGGTTAGGCAATAAAAATATATCTCTGAGAATACATTTGGTATTTTTGGGCATAAAAGTATTTACATCAGACATAGGAATGAAAAGAATTATCAGAAGGGTTGTCCAAGAGCCCAAGGATCACCTGTGGAGAGCTACAGAAACACCTGGAATCAACAGGTACAGTTCTTTCAAATAGAGCAATAGTAATGCACTCACCCTGCGTGGCCTGGATGCTCGCTCACCACACAAGTCTCCATTGCTGAACAAAAAGCATGTTTAAGCATGTTTAAAGTTTGTTCGACAACATTTGGACAAGCCTGTGAAATACTGGGAGAATATAGTCATGTCAGGTGAGAGCATAATTGAACTCTTTGGATGCCATAATACACACCATATTTGGAGGCCAAAAGGTACTGTATATCACCCTCCAAAAACATCATACCTACAGTGAAGATTGGAGGTGGAAACAACATGGTGTGGGGCTGTTTGTTCAGCATATGGCACTGGCAAACTTCATATAATTGAAGGAAGGATGAATGAATAAAAGTACCAAGACTTTTTGCAATTTTCAATTCAGCAGTCTCATCATAATCATCATCATCACAGACAGGATGACAATGAGAGAGGATCCATCAATCGCAGTAGGTGATGTCACAGCTCACCTCCTGTTCCTCCTGTACAATGACTGATAACACCTCTATATACAGGGTGGGCCATTTATATGGATACACCTAAATAAAATGGGAATGGTTGGTGATATCAACTTCCTTGTTGTGGCACATTAGTATATGGGAGGAGGGAAACTTTTCAAGATGGGTGGTGACCATGGCGGCCATTTTGTAGGTGGACATTTTGGATCCAACTTTATTTTTTTCCAATGGGAAGAGGGTCATGTGGCACATCAAACTGACTGAGAATTTCACAAGAAAAACAATGGTGTGCTTTATTTTAACGTAACTTTATTCTTTCATGAGTTATTCACAAGTTTATGACCACTTAGAAAATGTGTTCAAAGTGCTGCCCATTGTGTTGGATTGTCAATGCAACCCTCTTCTTCCACTCTTGACACACTGATAGCAACACCACAGAAGAAATGCTAGTCTAAGGGGGTCAGATTTCTTGTAGGAATGCTCGGACCTGACACCCATAATGTGGTGGTGCACCATCTTGCTGGAAAATCTCGGGGAACGTGCCATCTTCAGTGCATAAAGAAGGGAACACATCGTCATGTCGTAATATCAGATATCCAGTGGCATTGAGGTTTCCATTGATGAAGAATGGCCCCACTATCTTTGTGCCCCGTATACCACACCATACCATCAATTATGGGGGTCAGGTCCGAGCATTCCTACATGAACAGTTTCCTGGAAAGTGGGTTGCTCGTCGTGGGCCAGGTGAATGGCCACCAAGGTCTCCCGATCTGACCCACTTATATCTTTGGGGTCATCTGAAGGCAATTGTCTATGCTGTGAAGATACGAGATGTGCAGCATCTGAAACAACAGATACTGGAAGCCTGTGCTAGCGTTTCTTCTGCGGTGGTGCTATCAGTGTGCCGAGTGGGAGATGAGGGCTGCATTGACAATGGGGGCAGAATACATTTTTCATAATGGAGCCTTTTTGCACAGGTGACTTTTTCAGAGAAGGGATTTGTACCGAAGTGTTGGTAACTTGGACACTACACAATATGCGCTCATTGTACTAATCATACAACTGCTCTTTTGTTGCGATGGAGACCAAGGAAGGTCTCTCTTAGCTGTAATGGAGCTTTGTCACTTTTAGGGTGCTGAAAGGAACTTGTGTAGGCAGAATCCAAACGTCGATGGTAATGTAATGGACAAATTGGTTCTTTAATATTTTTTTACTTATATAAAATAGATCAGGTTTTATTGGAATATATGTCTAAAAATAAAATGTAAAATTACACTCGAAAGTAGAATATCTCCCGCTCCTACACCCAACTGGAAAGAGTTGACAAAAAGACGTAACTTTTTTTTCTGTGTGAAGTTTGTGTCCCAGTAAAAGCCCATACAGATCTGCACTATAAAGCGGGGCGGCCATTGTCCAGGGTGCGCCAAGTGTGCTCTTGAAAGGAAAGTGAATTGTAAAGAACAGTGAATCGCTGTGCACACCAAGAAAGTCTTACGGCTAGAAAGGGCCCTTTGTTGCCTTGTTCAGTTAATGAGTTGGTGAAAGTATCATTATTGGGTGATTAGTGGGACAAGAAGCTTTGACATGAAAAAGAAAAAAAAAAAAGAAAAAGAAAATCCATCTTTCAACACATCTCCTGCTGCAGATACAAACATACCTCAATACAAGCACGTATGGGTCCCGACCGATAAAAGAACGTAGGGCCCTGTTCAGTCAAGTGCTTAAACAAAGCTGAGGAGGTTTACAAGAACACAAGCACTCAGGCTTAGGAGATACAAAAAAAAAAAAAAACTGCAAAGGAAAAGGAAAAAAAAAACAACAATCTGAAGGGTATCTGGAAGTAATTACAAAGCAAGAACACAAGTATAGACTTGTACGAAAACTCCGATTCTTGCAAACGTTACATACAGATAACTGGGGTACAAATTGCATGGTTTAAAGTTAAAATCTCAAAAAAAAAGTTATTTGAATGAGATTATATATCAAAAATGAAAATTTGCATAAAGAACAATCAGAATATAAAGGACACGTAAGTATTTTAGGATCAAGGAGAAAATATGTATGTAACTTTTATTGGAAATATTTTAAAAATACATACAGTACTTTGTGAAAGTATTCGGCCCCCCCCCCACTGGAACTTTTCATCCTTTTCCCACATATCATGCTTCAAACATAAAGATACCAAATGTAAATTTTTGGTGAAGAATCAACAACAAGTGGGACACAATTGTGAAGTTGAATGAAATTTATTGGTTATTTTACATGTTTGTGGAAATTCAAAAACTGAAAAGTGGGGCGTGCAATATTATTCGGCCCCTGTAACTTAATACTTTGTTGCGCCACCTTTTGCGGTGATTACAGCTGCAGTCGCTTGGGGTTTGTCTCTATCAGTTTTGTACAGCGAGAGACTGAAATTCTTGCCCGTTCTTCCTTGGCGAACAGCTCGAGCTCAGTGAGGTTGGATGGAGATCGTTTGTGAACAGCAGTTTTCAGCTCTTTCCACAGATTCTCGATTGGATTCAGATCTGGACTGTGACTTGGCCATTCTAACACCTGGATACGTTTATTTGTGAACCATTCCATTGTAGATTTTGCTTTATGTTTGGTATCATTGTCTTGTTGGAAGATAAATCTCCGTCCCAGTCTCAGGTCTTTTGCAGACTACAACAGGTTTTCTTCAAGAACGGTCCTGTATTTGGCTCCATCCATCTTCCCATCAATTTTAACCATCTTCCCTGTCCCTGCTGAAGAAAAGCAGGCCCAAACCATGATGCTGCCACCACCATGTCTGACAGTGGGGATGGTATGTTCAGGGTGATGAGCTGTGTTGCCTTTACGCCAAACAAATCATTTAGCGTTGTTGCCAAAAAGTTTGATTTTGGTTTCATCTGACCAGAGCACCTTCTTCCACATGTTTGGTATGTCTCCCAGGTGGCTTGTTGCAAACTTTAAACATCACTTTTTATGGATATCTTTGAGAAATGGCTTTCGTCTTGCCACTCTTTCATAAAGGCCAGATTTGTGCAGTGTACGACTGATTGTTGTCCTGTGGACAGACTGTCCCACCTCAGCTGTAGATCTCTGCAGTTCATCCAGAGTGATCATGGGCCTCTTGGCTGCATCTCTGATCAGTCTTCTACTTGCTTGAGATGAAAATTTAGAGGGACGGCCGTGTCTTGGTCGATTTGCAGTGGTATGATACTCCTTCCATTTCAATATGATCGCTTGCCCAGTGCTCCTTCGGATGTTTATAGTTTTGGAAATCATTTTGTATCCAAATCCAGCTTTAATCTTCTCCACAACAGTATCACGGATCTGCCTGCTGTGTTCCTTGGTCTTCATGATGCTCTCTGTGCTTCAAACAGAACCCTGAGACTATCACAGAGCAGGTGCATTTATACGAAGACTTGATTACACACAGGTGGATTATATGTATCATCATTAGTCATTTAGGACAACATTGGATCATTCAGAGATCCACAATGAACTTCTGGAGGGAGTTTGCTGCACTGAAAGTAAAGTGGGCAGAATAATATTGCACGCCCCACTTTTCAGTTTTTGCATTTCCAGAAAAATTTAAAATAACCAATAAATTTTGTTCAACTTCACAATTGTGTCCCACTTGTTGTTGATTCTTCACCAAAAATTTACATTTGATATCTTTATGTTTTGAAGCATGATATGTGGGAAAAGGTGGAAAAGTTCCAGGGGGCCGAATACTTTCGCAAGACTTTGTAGGTAGATCTACCAAAAGGAGGACCCCCCACTCCGTTTTACGTTTCGCCTAAAGCTTCATTAAGGAGTATCAGAATTGCAAATATTTATTTTAGGATCAAGCCAATTTTGAGCTTAAAACTTGGCCCAATTTTGTAGCCTGGGGGGGAGAGCGAGGGTTCATTTGTATCACTGTATACAAAACCAATATAAACGCATGGTCAAAGCCTTAAAGTTTTGTTGTTTTTTTTTACATTTTCAAGCATTTTTTTTGTATTTTTTTTTTTAAAGTTTTTTTTGTTGTTAAGGTACATATGAACATCTCATGCAAAGGGTTCGGTAAATATAACGGGTATTCTAATATTTTTTGTATTATTATTCAAGCCCCATTAAAAAATGTCACCACTGAATCCAAAACCCAAATACAGTTATGATCAAAGACATGTTTGCTTAAAAATATATATATTTTTTTAGTTAAACTTTGTTTTTGTTCTTAGGGTGTGTATGAAGAATTTATAGATTTTAACAGCGGGCGTGGTAAATCGAACAGTTTTGCGGTTGTTAAAATTGGCTTCGATGTGAAGAAAGGATTTTTTTTTTACTTGAACTGGACTATAAAGGGTTGTTCGGAATACTTGCACCAATAAAGGTTGTTGGAGAATATACAACTATTGTTATTTAGTTCTTATAAACAGAGTAAATGGAATTTGGCGCCATCGGACAGCTCAGAAAGTTGCTTTCCATTGCAGCTGTTGGATATAGTTGAGATGTGCCCAGAAGAGCCAAAAAACTGGCAAATTAAGATATCTTGAAACTATCCAGTATTTCTGGTTTAAAGAACCCAACATCTCGTTGCTAAAAACTATTTCTGCCTTGAGGAATGTCAAATTTTTGGAGATCTTTACGCCTTTATTGATTCACTGTGCCATTTAATTTTAATTCTCATTCCTTTCTCATGTAATGAGAATTTTATTTTTTGTTATTACTATTTTTTATTATTATTATTATTATTATTATTATTATTATTATTATTAATTTTGTTTAAGACGCTAATTTGTTTTTTGTTTTTTTTTTCAAAGTTCAAAATGTGCACAAGGTGAGCCAGAACACCTCCTTTATTTATTTATTTTTAAATAGTGCCATTTTTGTAACTACGGTAGTTAGGTATTTATTAGGTTATTGTGTTTTTTCTTCTTGTTTTTTGCTTTTTCTTTTTTACTTTTTTTATTTTTATAAGGAATGCCTAAAGCAAGGCTTGTTCACTGACGAGAAAAAAATCTGTCCCTCTAAAACATAATTTTGAAATAAATCTAAAGTGTTTAACAATAAATCCAGAATGTTAGTACCAATAAATAATACAATATTATTTCTATTTATTATTATTATTATTATTATTATTATTATTATTATTTCTATTGATTATTATTATTTCTACTATTATTATTTCAATTATTGATATTAATAATAATTAATTTTTTTTATCTCTAAGAATTGTTCTAAAAAGTTGCCAGGCAAAGAATTTTTATTTTTAATAGGTTTATAGTTGATTGTTTTTTATCAAACTCTCTATAAAATATCTGCAAGTAAAGGCCAAAGGTGTTACGGGCTGGTGGAACGCACCAAATAATATGATGATAGTAGGTGCATTCGCAGCCCGGGGTCCACCGTGCAGAGGTGGTAAACTGCTGCTTAGTAATGGCGGATGTATGTAGCGGTATATAAAAGGTCACGCGCGGGTTAACGTCATCCGGTGTGAACAGGATCGCACTCTGTTACATCACAGAGCCACAGTACCGCGAAACTTAAATGTCTGTTAGCACTCACAGAGCTCAGCAAGGGGGCGCTCAGAATGCGGTCACAGAACTCTCCCCCAAGGACACGGGTTCAGAGTCCCTCTAGACCTTCTGAGCACGTGGCGTCGCACCTGGGGGCACCACTATGGACGCTGACCAGGGAGGAGTGTCGAACACGTGCACCGTGGCGTGTAGAGCCACCGGTGGACACTGATTCTAGTCTTGGACTCTGCCTCTACTGACACCTAGACCTAGGTGCTTGACAGGCTAGCCTGCACAACACATGCGTACCAAGGGTAGGGGTTTCCAATGAGTCATTCACATTTATGCATGCATACAACACTCACTCCACATGGTCTAATCTTTGTCTATACTAGCGCATGGCCGTGCTGCCATGCGACTCTTTTTTATTGCAGCGTCCTTCCGGGACCTTCCTGATGGTCCAATCCGAGCTGGAGAAGGACCTGAGCATGTGACCTCCAATCTCCAATGAGAGATCATCCCACGGGCATGCTCAGTGGACCGAAAGGAGGACTTAGTCCCTGGAGTAGCTCGCTGCTGACCAGCATGCGTTGCTATAGCTGGGCCAGAGGTGGCAGCAGCAACCAAACCCACAGAGCTGGTCTGAGCAGAGCGCCGGGATCAACGAGTCTGCTGAGTAGCCTCCTCTGCGGCCAGAGAGGAAGGGGAGACCGCCGAATGCATGGCTCGGGATTCCTGCTGTGCAGCGGCCAGAACCCGACGCCTAACAAAAGGTATATCCCAGTGTGAAAAATGTCAAACGGAACTCAGAATGGATGCAAAAACTCCTCTGAAACGCAATATGGTACTGCATTAAATTCTGTAGGTTTACATATGGTGCAACTTAATACTGTAATTATTTTATAAAAAATGAACATGGTAAACTCATATTTGTATTCCGCATTATAGCACCATTAGAGCAGTGAATTTATCCTGGTGAATGAGCATAGATGGGTTGAATCCACTGACTTGTATATACAATCATGGCCCAGAGTGTTGGCACCCTTGAAATTGTTCCCGAAAATGAGGTATCATTAATGGGATTTAGATCCGGACTCTTTGCTGGTACTTCAGAACTCTCCAGCGCTTTGTTTCCATCCATATCTGGGTCCTTCTTAAAGTATGTTTGGTGTCATTGTCCTGCTGGAAGACCCAAGACCTAGAACACAAACTCTGCTTTCTGACACTTATCTCTACATCGTAACCCAAAATAATTTGGTAATCTTCAGATTTTATGATGCCTTGTACATAGTCAAGGCACCTAGAGCCACAGGCAGCAAAACAACCCCAAAACATCTTTGAACCGCCACCATATTTGACTGTAGGTACTGTGTTCTTTACTTTGTAGCCTCATTCTGTTTTCAGTAAAACAGTAGAATGATGTGCTTTACAAAAAAGCTCTATATTGGTCTTATATGTCCATTAGACGCTTTCCCTAGAAGGATTTTGGCTTACTCATGTACATTTTGGCAAACTGCAGTCTAGCTTTTTTAGGTCTCTGTGCCAGCAGTGGGGTCCTCCTGGGTCTCCTGCCATAGCGTTTCATTTCATTCAAATGTGGACAGATAGTTCATGCTGACACTGATGCATCCTGAGCCTGCAGGACAGCATGAATTTCTTCATGTGTCATGGGTTGTAAACTTTTTGATTGTTGCTCACCATGTACATAGGAACATTAAGATCTCTGGAGATGGACTTGTAACTTTGATATTGTTGATATTATCCAACAATTTTTTTTAGTTTAATTTCTCAGACAGTTCTTTTCTGTTCCCCATGTTTTGTATGACACACAGTGCAAAGATTGAGTCAAAATCTCCCTTTTTTATTTGGTTTCAGGTGATGTTTTCATAGGGTCTACACCTGTTAGTTGCCACAGATGAGTTTGAGCGAGCATCACAGTTTTTTGCCCACATTTTTGGAAAGATGCCAACAATTTTGTCCAGTCCCTTTTGGGGGTTTTGTGTGAAATTTTGTCCAATTTGCCTTTTTATCTTGGTTTTCGTGTTGTTCCAATACACACAAAGGAAATAAATATATTGTGAGGTAGCGCTGTCATTTAAGTAGGGGATCACTCGCTTGGCAGCCACAAAATCAGATCCGGTTTATTAAACATCATAAACCATGACCAGCAATATATAAACGGCATAGCGTCCGTGACAGAGCTTCACTCTGCTAGCAATGTCCAATACGCAGACTTTTCAGCCTCACAGTTGTATCTCACCCTGTCAGGGTTCTCTCATGGCTGCTTCTCCATACTGCAGACATTCATTCCCTCTCAGGAGCTCTCAGGCACTTGCAGCCATTACTCACAGCGTCCACACTTGCTGTCAGGCAGCAAGCCCCATCTCAGCGGGACCTTCCACACTGGACCAACCGGGTCCAAGCATTCACCCCATGTGACCTACCCTGGCCACCTTATATGGTTCATAGCCACGCCCACCGGGTCACATGACTCTGATCTCATCACAGGTCCTTCAAGCATTTACACACTCCTCCAACATTGCTTTAAACACACCCCCTGGGTGTGTTTGTAGATAACCAGGTCCGCCCATCTCTCTAGTTACCTGGAGACTTCTCCCTGACACATTAAAGCAGCACCTCAGCAGTATCACTGCTGATCAACACATAAGTCTCCATCCCAAAGCCACCCACTTTGGGATACATAACGGCCATTCCGTATTCTGCCATTCATCCTTTCTCCTGGGACATCCACACAGCGCCCCCTAGCGGACTCAGTGGTTACTACACCACAATGTGTATAACCAAACATGTAGCTGCAATAATTTTCTGGGAGAAATACTTCATTTTCTGGAACAATTTCAAGGTTGCCAACACTTTTGGCCATGAGTGTAGCTGGGTTGGATCCCCTGTCCTGCACTGTTGCTAGGTTAGATCTACTAACCTGCGCTCTAGCTAGATTGGGTCCATTGACCTGCACTATAGCTGGGTTGAATCTACTGATCTGCGATATAACGGGTTGGATCCACTGACCTGACCTGCACTGTAGCTGGGTTGGATCTACTGATCTGCACTGTAGCTGGGTTGGATCTACTGATCTGCGCTATATCTAAGTTGGATCCACTGACCTGCACTATAACTGGGTTGGATCCACTGACCTGCACCATAGCAGGGCTGGATGTACTGATCTGCACTGTAGCTGGGTTGGATCTACTGATCTGCGCTGTAGCTGCGTTGGATCTACTGATCTGTACTATAGCTGGGTTGGATCCACTGACCTGCACTATAGCTGGGTTGGATCTACTGATATGCACTATATCTAAGTTGGATACACTGACCTGTACTATGGCTGGGTTGGATCCGCTGACATGCACTATAACTGGGTTGGATCTACTGATCTGCATCGTAGCTGGGTTGGACCTACTGATCTGCACTGTAGCTGGGTTGGATCTACTGATCTGCACTACAGCTGGGTTGGATCCACTGACCTGCACTATGGCTGGGTTGGATCTACTGATCTGCACTGTAGCTGGGTTGGATCTACTGATCTGCACTGTAGTTGGGTTGGATCTACTGACCTGCACTATAGCTGGGTTGGATCTACTGACCTGCACTATAGCTGGGTTGGATCTACTGACCTGCTCTATAGCTGGGTTGGATCCCCTGTCCTGCACTATAGCTGGGTTGATCTACTGATCTGTGCTATATCAAAGTTGGATCCACTGACTTGCACTATGGCTGGGTTGGATCCACTGACCTGCACGATAGCTGGGTTGGATCCACTGACCTGCGCTATAGCTGGGTTGGATCCCCTGTCCTGCACTGTAGCTGGCTTGGATCCACTGACCTGTAGTATAGCTGGATTGGATCTACTGACCTGCGCTATAGCTGGGTTGGATCTACTGACCTGCACTATTTCTGGGTTGGATCCCCTGTCGTGCACTGTAGCTGGGTTGGGATCCACTGACCTACTTATGGCCATGTATAATCTGTATGTGCCGAGTTCCCACTGAATGGAACATGAACAGGATTATAAGATCATTGTGGATGAGCTGTGGACATCCAAGAGATGGCAAGGTTGATCTGGCATCAACCATTAGAAGTCATTTATGTACAGCACAGGACACAAGGTATGCCAAGCTGCATAAAAGTAATACAAAAAGGAATTGAGGACGCTGATTACTATAAAGACAATACAATAGAGGTTTCATGGGAAATCTAATGGTAGTTTCCTTTTATGGATGAAAATGAGCTCTTGGATGGAGTGGTGGTGCTCATGCTCAATCACGGCTTCATTCTGGTGTGACGTTTCAGAGCCTCATTCTTGGGTTTGGTGCGGAAGTCAGCGGTGGTACATCCCCTGATCTTTAAGTTATCACCTGTGCATTAGAGATCCGCTAACTTTTAATACCGGAAATAATCGTAACAGCGGGAGATGATGATGTTGGACTTGTTAGAGAAAGTGACCAGCTCACTCTTGTGACTACAGGTAGACAGTTAGCAGGGTCCTGGTACTGATAAAGACGATGTGATATCGGGGGGGGGCAGATAATGATCTGTAAATACAACTTGATTAGAACGAGGAAACTTACACCAACATTGGAATGGTTTGCACCAATTTCACAGTCACTTCGCAATCCACCCAGGCGAGGGAAAATGAATAGCAGCCATGGCATCCATACTTTTGCTGCAAGAATAGAACACATTTTTTTTTTAAAGAGCATTTGATGTTTACTTTCAGATACATTTGGCCGTGTCCCTAGTATAAACTAACATGTTTCTCCTTTATAAAACAGGAAATCTGCCGTCTCCAATAAAGATGTGTGTTTATGCTCTCATCTGCTTCTCGCTCTGTTTATAAACACTCATTGTCTCGGGGGTTTGATCTCAATGATCCATGCGAGGAAGACGAAGATGCGGGGACTCGGTTACGTTGATTAATAGACGTCTTGTATTTGGAAGGCAGTGAACTGTTCTATTTGACGGACCTGTGTTGGAAAACAATAAGAAAAAAAAAACTAAATTTGAGCATCTCTCGCTGACATGTTCATGGATCGTAAACCATGAAATACTTAGTTTTGAACACTGGGGGCGCTACAGGGGATTTTTTTTTTTTTTTTAATTTCAAGCTAACTTATCAAATTTTCCTCTCTGGCAAAATGAAAAGACAACAGGAACTAGAATAGCACTTCTGACTTACAAATCGCCGGCATTTTTTATGAACTTGACGCGCAGATGTGGCCATGCCCCCAGGGGTGCATATAACATTGGTGCAAGATGAGGGCCCAAGAGGTAAAGGGGTCCATTATCAACTCCAAAGCCGGTGAAATTTTGTATTCTGATGAGATATTGGACTTTAAAAGGCCCACATGTTGTTGTTTCACAGGGCCCCTTTTCGGTCTTTGTTCGTTCGTGCGTGCCCCCATCCTACCCCGGCTCCACTGGTTCCATAGCTGTATAAACCAATTACTCTGCCTTAGTCAGAATGTTCACATACAGTATTAAAAGGTCTTGTACATTAGGTGATAATAATCCGGATGATCGTTGGTCAGTATAAGGTTAGGGTCACACTACCGTATGTTCTTTCATCCAAGAAAATCGGTGCTATTACATTAATTACACCCTGATCAGTAAGATCAGAGTGGGATCCGATTTTATCAGAGGAGAGGATGAAAAAAAAAATTTCTCCATCTTTTGCTTTGTCGGTCCATGACTGGACTGCACTCAGATGTCATCCAAGTGCAGTCTGATCAATTTTTTTTTTCCCCCATGGACTCATTGGCTTGCATGGCTGAGTGCGATCTGAATATTGGATGCGAAACGTGCATGCTGCGTTTTTTTGGGGGGGGGTTTTGGACGGACTGTGTCGAAGGAAAAAAATCAGACATGTGGAGGGTCCCATAGAATAACATTGATCTGATGTTTTGTTGGATCGCACTCGGACCAAATATAAGGTCGTCTGCACAAGCCCTAAACTTGTGTGATCAACAATTGAACGAAGGCTGAGATGAGAGAATTCATTTATTGGACCTGATTCAGTCATCTCTACTGATAAATCTTGTGTACTGCGTGACTGCAGACTTGTGAATCCTCACAGCTCAAAAGGTGCCTGCTGTCAGGATTCTCAGATACCGCGAGCGGGTGCAAGACCACAAGTATGCGGTTTGTATGTGTGTGGTCACGTGCCGACTAGACGTGCATGGCCCTGCTCAGTACAAGCCACTTGAGCTAGGCTGGACACGTCTAGTCAGAATGTGTCCGGAAGTAGGCAAATCGCCCACTCCCTGTATAGGAGAATACTGACAGCGTGCACTGTGCGCGCTGTGAAGATTCACAAGTCTGCAGTCACATATAGGCAAACTTGAGCCTCAAGTCTAAAGTCTAGACAACCCCTTTAAATCTGCAAATGGCATTTTTTTACCCAAGTAAAAGGACCTTTAGACAATGTATCCTGTCTTTCCCTTGGGAATGCAAAGCTTACTTATGTCTCTGGTTACTGTTTTTAGCATTTTTTATATTGAGAATTGGACAAAAATTAGAAGCATTTCCATTATTTTTGATCCAAATTTTTTTTTTTACAATTTTATTTTGTATTTATCATCTTAATAAAAAATGATTGCTGCCTTCATGATAGTGATATTCCTAGAATAATTAGAAGTTATTATTTGCATTCTGTCTTTTTTCTTTTGAGTTTCTTAAATAGTTTGGTTTTCATTTTGTCAGAATTTACTCTCGCTTCTTATAAGTTTAGTCCTTTTGGTCTCGAGAGGCTCTTAAATCTTTGTTCAGTCCTCCATTGGCATTGGATCCTTATTTACATAATCATCAGTGATTTATCATCAGATCGTTTGCGTGTACGTGAACTTGTAACCCCGCTGGCAGTTTGTGTTCTTCTCTCCTGCCAGTCGGGCTGTGGTGCAAAGACTTCCACAAATTGGTCTGCACTCTCCGAAATCTGCCAGTAGGATTTGCAAATGGCAGAAGTCTGGCGAGCGCTTTTGATGAATTTCCCACAATCTGTCTTGCACTTTCCAAATATAAGCACAACGGTTTAATTTTTATCCCCTATCTGTATTTTAACTTTGCTCTATTTGTTTAACCTTTTACTTTTTTTAAATAAATATTTCTGATGGATTCATGCCTTTTAAGAAAAAAAAAAAGAAATAAAAAAAATAAGAATTTAATGGCAGATTTTTATTGCCTTACTGTGGTTTATCTGAACTATTGACTGCATTTCTCATGAATCCTGAGAGGTCGGACATGGCTCCTTGACATTTTCAGTAACGTCTGTTTTTTTTTTTTTCCTTGTTTTTTTCAGTTTTATTTATAATTATTATGCTTTTTTTCAGATTTGTATACAAATGTTTTTTTCTTGTTAAGATTTTTGAAACCTCTTTAGGTATTATATTCTTTCTTTTACTTTTATTAAAGAGTGTGTGTGTATTATACAGCTCTGGCAAAATTAAGAGACCACTGCACAGTTGTATAAAGATCAGCTTCTCTCCATGTCGGACAGCCATTCCATTCCAGTGTCAGTTGAATTCCATCCAGAGTACACCTCATTCTACTTAATGTGCTTCTAATTAGGTGATCACCTGAACCAAATCTTATTTAACGAAGGAAAGTATAAAAAACCCCTGCTGTGGTGTTCACAATCCTCTCGCAATAGGACAAGCTGGATGGCAAAACAAGTGGTAGTAATATCCCAAAAGTAATAGGAATGAAAAAAATAACTTTTAACCATGCCAGAGGAGTTGAAAAGTCTCTTGAGTAAGGAAAAGAAGGGCTCAATTCTGGCTTCACTAGCAGAGGGATACAGTGAGCGTCATGTTGCCTCCATTCTTAAAATTTCTAAGAAGGCAGTCCATTACAACAAGGTCAAGCAGCAGACATTGGGGACAACAAAGTTACAGACCGGCAGAGGGCGAAAATGACTCTCCACTGACGAGGATGACCGTCATCTTATTCGAATGTTACTCAGCAACCGCAGGATGACATCAAGTGACCTACAAAAGGAATGGCAAATGGCAGCTGGGGTGAAGTGCAGGGCAAGAACAGTTCGTAACAGGCTCCTAGAGGCAGGGCTCAAGTAATGTAAAGGTAGAAAAAAGTATTTTATCAATGAGAAGCAAAGGAGAGCCAGGCTGAAGTTTGCCAAAGACCATAAGGATTGGACCATAGAGGACTGGAGTAAGGTAATCTTCTCTGATGAATCTAGTTTTCAGCTTTGCCCAACACCTGGTCAGGTAATGGTTAGACGTAGACCTGGAGAGGCGTACAAGCCACTGTGTCTTGCACCCACTGTGAAATTTGGTGGCCGCATACAAGATTATCCTGGTAAAACAGTTGATTCCTTCTGCTCAGGAAATGTTCCCCAACTCTGAGGACTGGTTTTTCCAGCAGGAACATGCGCCATGCCACACAGCTAGGTCAATCAATGTGTGGATGAAGGACCACCACATCAAAACCCTGTCATGGTCAATCTCCAGACCTGAACCCCATTGAAAACCTCTGGAATGTAATCAAGACGAAGATGGATAGTCACAAGCCATCAAACAAAGAAGAACTGCTTACATTTTTGTACCAGGAGTGGCAAAAGGTCACCCAAAATCTGTGTGAGAGACTGGTGGAAAGCAGCCAAGACGCATGAAAGCCGTGATTAACAATCATAGATATTCCACAAAATATTGATTTCTGAACTCTTCCTGAGTTAAAACATTAGTATTGTTGTTTCTAAATGATTATGAGCTTGTTTTCTTAGCATTATTTAAGGTCTGCAAGCACTGCATTTTTTTGTTATTTTAACCATTTCTCATTTTCTGAAAATAAATACAAAATTTAGTGCTTGAAAATTCGGAGACATGTTGTCAGTAGTTTATAGAATAAAAAAGCAATTTACATTTTACTCAAAAATATACTTATAAAGAGAAAAAATCAGACAAACTGAAAATTTTGCAGTGGTCTCTTAATTTTCACCAGAGCTGTGTGTGTGTGTGTGTGTGTGTGTGTGTGTGTATATATACATGTGTGTAGCAGTGAAACAGTGACCGATGTCACAGGTAAGGGTCGCTGTGTAGTCTCCCCAGGATATGCACGGAGGCGCATAAAGGCCATAGGTATACATGGCAGTCACGGGCGTAGCTGTTACTGTAATGCAGACTGATGATAAAAGTGTTAGTCTTGAACATGTTAGTGTCCAAGACAGAGGTTGGGAAAACCTGCTCTGGATGTTGTGTTTGAAACAGATTGCAGTATGATAGTGTTGCAGTCTGTTCCATTCTGGACCCAGGTTTTCCAGGTGGCTGAAAGCCACAGGTTTCTGTGATAAAAGCCCTGCAGGAAAGGGTTAGTAAGTCAGATCTGAGTGAGTGCTAAGTGAGTCTCAGGTGTGTCAGGGCCAGAGTGAGAGTGAGGCCTGGCAACCAGCAATGTACACAGATATGCAAGTCTCCACGGTGACTGGTCTCAGATGTGGACAGTCCTGTGTCCGGAGGTGGATATCCTGTGTCCGAAAGACTGGCGTGTGTAACGATTGCAAAACAGGTGGATATGGTGCCCGGCTGCAATCTGGAGGATATCCTGGACTGTGTACGGCTGTGTGAGTAAAGAGACCCACAGGAACTAGTCAGAGGAGGACTAGCGTGTGTAGTGCCTGCAACATGTAATGCTGTGTGAATAGAGTCTTGGATACGGAGCATAGACACCCACGGGAACTAGTCAGAGGAAGACTGGCGTGTTTAGTGTCTGTAAAATGAAAGATGCTGTATCATATATATTCTGCAAATGGTGAAATGGATACCAATTATGTGCACTGAAGTTATATGCACTATGCTCTGCAGTTATATGCACTTGTGTGAATTGGAGTTTAATGCTGTGAGGAAACACTTTTAAAGGGACTTTTGTGTTTGAACTTTGTGGGTCACTGCCTCTTCACTGCGTACGGTGCTACTGTTGCCTTACAATATATATAATGTATATATATATAATTTATAGAGACACACTTTCTCTTTTATATAAAATATTTCTTAAGGTGGTGTTGATATGAAATTCTCAGCTGATATCTTTAACAACCCATCCATCCAATCCACACAGCAAAGAAATCATCCACAGATCTCCAGAGATTTTTGTTTATGTGTAATAACGGGAAATGACAGGGATTAAGTATTGAATATGCTTACTTTATTTAATATTTTGCACAAAAGTCTTTGTTGGTGATGAAGCTTCAAGATACATACTGTATGGAGAAACTAGTCGCAGGCATTGCTCAGGTGTGATTTTGGCCCATTTTCTCACACACTCTTCAAATCCTGACGTTTCCGTGGGCGCTTTCTATGATCTCTGAGCTTTAGTTCCTTCCATACATTTTAATAATATAATAATAATCTTTTTATATAGAGCTAACATATTCTGCAACGCTTTACAATTTGTACACATTATCATCACTGTCCCAGATGGGGCTCACAATCTAAATTCCCTATCAGTATGTCTTTGTCATTTTCTGTTGGATTCAGTTCCGGTGATTGGCTTGGCCATTCTAGCAGCTTTATCTTCTTTCTCTGAAATCAGTTGAAAGTTTCCTTGGCTGTGTATTTGGGATCATTGTCTTGCTGAAATTTCCACCCTAATTCCATTTTCATCATCCTGGTAGATGGCAGCAACAGATTTTTATCAAGAATATCTCGGTACATTTGTCCATTCATCCTTCCATCATACGAAGTTTGCCAATGTTGTATGCTGAAAAACATCAGCAGACCATGATGTTCGCACCTTCAAACTCCACTGTTGGTATGGTGTTTTTGGGTGATATGCAGTGCCTTTTGGCCTCCAAACAACATCTGTATTATGACATCCAAACGGTTCATTTTTGGTCTCATCTTACCAGACTATGTTCTTCCAGTATTTCACAGGCTTGTCTACATGTTGTTGAGCAAACTGTAAACACGCTTAAACATGTTTTTTTGTTCAGCAGTAGCGTATTGTGTGGTCAGCGTGCATGTAGGCCATGGAGGTTGAGGGCATTACTTATCATTTTCTTTGAAACAATTGCTCCTGCTGATTCCATGTCTTTCTGTAGCTCTCCGGAGGTGATCCTTGGCTCCTGAACAACTCTTCTGATAATTCTTTTTACTCCTTTGTCTGAAATCTTGCAGCGAGCACCTGGTCATGGCCGGTTTATGGTGTAATTATGTTCTTTCCACTTCTGGATTATGCCCCCAATAGTGGTCACTGGAACGTTCAGTAGTTTAGAAATTCTTCTGTAACCAATGACATCAGTATGTTTTTCAACAATAAGGTTGCAAAGGTCTTGAGACAGCTCACTGGTTTTACCCAGCATGAGATATATGCTTAATTTTCAAAGAATTCATGCAATGGTTAGTACTTCTTAAAGCTATAAGTAGGAGGTGCAAGTCTAAGGTTACATTCCCACGGTGAGTTTTTAACGCTGCATATTTTCTCTGCGCAAATAAACGCAACTCATTAGAATTTCAACAAAGTGGAACAGATTTATTGAAATCTCATGCCCAATGTGTTTTTTTTTTTTTTTTTTTTTTTAATGCAGTGTAAGCTGACCTGCCTTGCATTTTTGAGGTTTTGCAACATGTCAGTTTGTCTTGTTGATACGTTGTGATTTCCCGAAATTCATTAGATGCAAAAACTCCACAAGGAAAAAAACCCGCATATATGCTGTGCAAATGTATTAAAAACGCATGGAATCCACATAAGACTGTATCCAGTGTAGTTTTGTCAAAGCCAGAAAGAATCAACATTATTATTTATTTATATAGCACCATTGATTCCATGGTGCTGTACATGAGAAGGGGTTACATACAAATTACAGATATCACTTACAGTAAACAAACTTACAGTCACAGACTGATACAGAGGGGAGAGAGGACCCTGCCCTTTCGGGCTTACATGCTACAGGATCGTGGGGAAGGAGACACTAGGTTGGTGGGTTGCAACAGTTCCAGTGTTGGTTGAGGTGATATCACCGGTAGTGGTGAGGAGGTAGCGGGGTCATTGCAGGCTGTAGGCTTTCTTGAAGAGGTGGGTTTTCAGGTTCCGTCTGAAGGATCCGAATGTGGTTGAGAGTCGGACATGTTGGGGCAAAGAATTCCAGAGGATGGGGGCTATTTGGGAGAAGGCTTGGAGGCGGTTAGGTGAAGAGCGAATAAGTGTGGAGGAGAGGAGGAGGTCTTGGGATTACCGGTGATTACGTGAAGGTAGGTATCGGGAGATTACCGTATATACTCGAGTATAAGCTGACCCGAGTATAAGCCGACCCCCCCTAATTTTGCCACAAAAAACTGGGAAAACTTATTGACTCGAGTATAAGCCTAGGGTGGGAAATGCTCCATAGATTATTCCCCCATATGCTGCCCCCATAAGAAGCTCCATAGATTATTCCCCCATATACTGCCCCATAAGAAGCTCCATAGTTGTTCCCCCATATGCTGACACCATTAGAAGCTCCATATTGTTCCCCCATATACTGCCCCCATAAGAAGCTCCATATTGTTCCCCCATATGCTGCCCCCATTAGAAGCTCCATATTGTTCCCTCATATGCTGCCCCCATTAGAAGCTCCATAGATTATTCCCCCATGTGCTGCCCCCATTAGAAGCTCCTTAAGATTATTTCCCCATGTGCTGCCGCTGCTGCAGCATGTAAAAAAAATGACATACTCACCTCTCCGTCGCTGGGTGTCAGATACTCACCTGTCCTGCGTCCATGGCTGCTCACCGCTATCTGCCACGTCATCAGTCAGTGACGTTCAGACTGCAGGGGGCGCGGCGCGCACTAATCACGTCACCACGCTCTCTGCTGTCTGAAGTCACTGACCGATGACAGACAGCAGCAAGCAGCCATGGACGCAGGACAGGTGAGTATCGCTATACTCACCCGTCCTGATGCTGTGTCTTGAGCCCCCAGCTTCTCCGCGCTCTCTCTTCCTGCCTTCAGCGGTCCTGTGATACCGCTCATTAAAACTCATGAATATGCGCATATTCATGAGTTTTAATGAGAGGCACCATGTGCCCGCTGAAGGCAGGAAGAGAGAGCACGGGGAGAAGCTGGGGGCTCAAGAGACAGCGTCAGGACGGGTAAGTATGACCTGACACCCCCACCCCCCCTCCCCCTCAGACCCCCCGGTGTATATGACTCGAATATAAGCCGAGAGGGGGACTTTCAGCCCAAAAAAACGGGCTGAAAATCTCGTCTTATATTCGAGTATGTACGGTAGTTCAGAGACATATGGGGGAGACAGGTTATAGATGGCCTTGTAGGTCAGTATTAGTAATTTGAACTGGATACGCTGAGGGAATGGAAGCCAGTGAAGAGATTTGCAGAGGGGAGAAGCGGAGGAGTAGCGAGGAGAGAGATGAATTAGTCGGGCAGCAAAGCAGCTTTATTTTAAAATGTGTCTTACCAAAAAGAGACAAAAAACTGCAGCGTCAAAAACACGATAAAAGCATGTAAAAAAAAAAACCCTCAAAAAATGCAATGAAAAAATGGGGCAGGAAATCTGCAACTTCAAAAAAACTCAGTAAGTACACATCATGGGAATGTAGCCTAAAGATCTGGGTTAAGGATTTCGAAAGCACAGGTGCAGCTCAGGAGAAGTCTTTAAAGATGAGAGAGGAAAAGCAGTAGGTTGTTAGACAATTGGAAAGCATGGGTAGATTTAGACACATATGAGAGAACACCTTCATGGGGTTGTCCAGTATAGGAAAAAAAATGTAAGGCATGCTTTTGAAATTAAAGAACACGGAGTCATAATTTCAGGTGCTAGAAGAGTAGTGTATCTACCCCCGATCAAGGCAATCACAGAGTTGGCTCTCTTGGCATGTGATGGCTTCGATGGGACTGGTTGTGTTCTGTTTCAAAAATTGTAGAGTTTTTTCTGAAACATTCCTCCCAGGCTTAAAATTAAATGAAGGGCTAACTAGTTGTTTTTTTTAATGTTATTGTTGAGTTTTGAGTCTCACTTCTATTCCACTTCCAGGCTTATTGTCATTCTGGACATTTATCGGAAGCCATAAGATCGTCTGTACATGGTCAACTCCTGTCCTCCATGTCTGATCCACACCAAAGCAGACTGATTATTCCTCTCCGTAGTAATTTTGTTTCTTTGTCTGATTGCGGAACATCCAACATCCCTCAAGCGTAGATATTTCTTAAAATAACTCGAGGAGGTAAAATAAACATTTTCCAAGATCATGGACGTCCTTGAGATTGCTGGGTAATGATCTTCATGCTGTTTTATTTATTGTGGATAATCACATAGAAGTTAAAAGTTCACAAGTTTTTAGCAGATCCTGATCACGTGTTTTCTATTTCCATTTTAGTGGAAATTTTCTCCAAAGATTTTTTCAATAATAAGTTTTGTTCTGACCTGGATAAAAAAAAAATTGTGACATTTCTTTCTTCAGGTCCTCTAAAGATTGACCACTAAAGTTGGTTAGAAAGGACCATGGTCTAGCGTACATGAGACAGCCAATCTTTGGGCAGTCGTTGAACGCTACCGGTCGGTTGGTGCGAAACCCACTCTAAGAGTATGTGCACATGATGGCTCTGATTCATCAAGACCATCGATTTTTCTTGCTGGTCTTGATGAGTGGCTGTGGTGGAATCAGACACCTCTTCTTGAATCAAGAGGGTCTAACGCAGGGGTCCCCAACCTGTAGCTCGGGAGCCACATGTAGCTCGCTGTCCCATGAATTGTGGCTCGCGACTGCCAGCTTGGTGCATTAGGTCCAGGTCTAGCAAACAGGTATGAAGAAGACCTCTCAAAATAGTGAATTTTGTGAGTAGCCCTGCATAGAAGTGCCGATCTGGATGCACATTTACTAGTCTTAGGGGTTTAGAGATGTTTTAGGTATGGTACGCTGGAGGATGGTACTACCTGTTAGAGGAGGTGCTCAAAGCTGGATGTGACAGTTTATTGGGAGTTCTTGATGGGGGAATACTGAATGGGGGTATTGTGGGAACCCCTGGATCTCAGTGTACTGTTTTGGAGTGATTTCTGTGGAAAAGCTTTGGTTATCATTATACCTGTAATGGGGGCTTTGGTTGACACTAATTTGAAGGGGGGTGGACGCTGGATGTGGCTCGCGACCCTCTCTCAGTGCTGAATGTGGCTCGCGACCATTTCTCTAAGCTGAATTTGGCTCTCAAGGTCAGAGAGGTTGGGGACCACTGGTTTAACGAGTGGTGATCCCCTCATATTTCTTGTGGAAGGAATGCCACAGCTCCGTCTTCAAGTAGATGAGGTGTGGCGCTGCACCCCACCCTCTTTAGCTTTGCCCATTTTGGCAGATCTAGGAGAAACTGGTGTGAAAACGCCAAAATTTGCAAAATTTTTGCTCAACTTCCAAGTTGTGCCAATATTGTGCAATTTTTTTTCAAACAAAAATTCTGGCAAAATTGCTTTGATGAATCAGGGGACCGATGTCTTTTTCAGACTGATTACACCTAGAATCCACCTGAAATATCGCCACAAAATTGTTGCAAGAAATTACCATAATGTACAGCTATGTCGCTCTGCATACAATCAGTCATTTTTTTTTTTTAACTTTTTTTTAACTGCTTCAGAGTTCAGAAACTGAAAAACGGTAAAAAGGAGTAACGTGATCATTCTTTGAGCGCCTTTGATTTTTTTTTTTGGAAATTGCCCGATCTTTGTACAAAAAAAAGATGCCGGGAAAAAGCTCCAGCGAAGACGTTTTTGGAAAAAGACCGCCAGCTTTTTCCTGAAGCGGCTTTGCCTAGGAAGACCTTCGGCATCAAAGAAAACCTAAGAAGCCATGTGCCCATATCCTTATCTATCTTCTACTTTTTCTCACAGCCCCAAAAAAACCCATACTGATGGGCTTCCAATGGAATTGGTGATAGTGTGGGAAATGGGGAAATCGGATTTTGAGCCACATTAGATATTGTCCCTGATGTGAATGGTTACTCTGTTTTTATGGCACCAATGTCATCTGGAACAATGTAAAATACATGAACGTTGCTGCCGATAGAAGCATCAACCTCTTATTGTAAGAGATACAACTGTAGTGGGCTCAGAAAATCCGTCAACCAGTTGAGATCCTCCAAGCTCTGTATCCTTCAGGGACGACAGACCTGTCGATCGTCACCCAAACCTGCTAAAAACTTTGCATCAAGTCACAGCTGGCTAATGCTTAGGGTTACCATTGGCCAATACCTTTTTATTTTTTAGCTTGACCCTCTAAAACACGCATTGGACAGATCGAGTGCGCCGTGTAGCAAGTGGTGATTTCATGTCCGCAGTGCAAAATCTGTTCCTTCTGTTCCCGTAAACCGCGAGCTCTAATTTATATCTTGCCTTGTGATTAGTGTGTTCTGGGTTTCAAAATGTTATCTTTTTATTTCCTCAAATAGCTGGAAGGAGAATTTATTGTGAGATAGCCAAGTTTTTACTGACATGTGTTCTTAACCGCTGGCCAGAACGGCAAGGTGCTGCTAGGTGATCCATCATCTTGCATTCGCTTTGGAATCCCACGCCCGACCCGAAGGTTTCAAGTTTTTTATTGTGTAGTTTCTTTACTACGTTATTACTAGTAGTAATATTAAGAAACCTCTTAAAAATGAAGTTGAGTTAAGTCTAAGGAATAAGATTTTCTATAGAATAAATTAAAGGAGGGGTGGTTCATGCCTTTTTGTTAGAAGGGTCCCTCAACAAAAAGTGGTGATGGTAGGTTGTCCTGCTGACCCCAAGTGATCAACTGTAATATTTCATGTATTCTAACAACAAGTATTAAATTGACTGGCAGCGCCTCCGCAGCAATAATGAAGTATTGCACGCTTTCCTTTAAAATCAGTAAGCAACATCACTGTTAGCTGCTCGCCATAAAAGAAAAGGGACCTCCTGTATTAATACAGAATTTCTTAAAGCACCACTCCAGCTCTGGAGTGGCACTTTAAATGTAAACCCCCAGCGTCCCCATTCTTATACTCCTCCAACGTCTTCCACGTATTTCGGTGCCGCTCCGGTCTCGCGGCGCCATCTTGGGACAGTAGTTTGACTTGGCTGAAGTCGGAAGCTACGTCACAAGCTCTCAATGCAAGTCTGTGAGAGCCAGAACGAGTGAACTCCGACGCGCTCCAGCAGGTGACTTATTTGCCGGAGATGCTCCGAAGGGACGCTGTAAAGTATTGAAGGGGACGTCAAGGGAAAGGGGGATTTTCATTACTACCACAAAAGACTTCAAGCTGTCATTGATGTTAGAGGGGGCAATACACGGTATTAAGAAATGGGGTATGTGAACTTTTGATCAGGGTCATTTGGATGTTTTGGGTTGTCATTATGATTTGAAAAGAGAAAACACAGTAGTATGACAATAAATGGCTTCACCCAACCACTAACCATGAGCGGAGAAAAAGTTTTGGTGTTATCATTCATACTCTCCGAAAAAAGGCCAAGAAAGCAAAAATTCTACCGGGGTATGTAAGCTTTTGAGCACATCTGTATATCCCTTATTCTGGGCACACCCTGGTATAGATCCCACGTGCTGGCACGGACCCGACAGTTGAAGTTTGCGCTGGCGTCGGGGGGGGGGGGGGGGCCCACACAAATGGACCCGGTTGCGGTGGCGACCTCGGCAGTCGTTGTGCCCCTGCTGTTAAGGTGTATGGTTCAAAACACAGCATCAGAATTTGCCACAAAATCTGCATGTGTGAATCCAGGAATACGTTGTGTTTTGAAATTGGTTCACTTGAAGAGGGCTAAATTGTAATACCAGGCATGGCCTATGCCCAGGAGTGGAGCTGTTTCAGAATTGGAGATCCTACTATATATTTTTTGTTTTGTTTATTATCTAGGCTGCTTTCACATTAGTAATTAGAAATAAATGATTACAGTATAGTTAATCTTTTGTTCTATATGTTAAATGAGTATATTCTTGCCCTTCCGCACACATCCAGATCAATTGTCCAAAAAGCTGTTAATTGGTAAAGATACATCACCCATTTGGCCAGCTTCACATATCTGCGTACCTGTGTATCTGCATATTGAGTTCAGGTTGGGTTTGATTTGGGTCAGGAGACCTCTATCCAGTCCGTACATTGCGGTCTATACTAAAAGGGAATCTGTCACAAGGTAATCTGAGAGCAGCATAATGTAGGGGCTGAGACCCTGATTCCAGCGATGTATCACTTATTGCTCTGTGTTGTCATTTTGATACAATCACTGTTTTCTCTGTTGTAGAGCTCAAATGCTGAGCCCTTTCTGACTCCGCCTACACAACTCATTGGCAGCTTTCTGCCTGTGTACAGTGTACACAAAGCTTCCAATTGGTGGTGGGGGCGTGGTTACACAGAGCAGGAGGCACGAGACACCTAGTCCTGTAGCGATAATCTGCTGATTAAACACTTATTTTATTGAAACGGCAACACACAGCCTAGTAAGTGACACATTGCTGAAATAAGAGTCTCTGTCCCTACATCATGCTGCAAAAATCTGCTGATAGATTATCTTGAAGAAGAGAGGAAAACCATAGGCACTAATGCCAAGTAAAAAGAAAGAAGACAACATTTAAGATGGAATATAAGTTTTTTTATTTATTTATTTATTTTACTTATCTGGCAAAAATGGAAAAAAAACTGTGCCAAGTCAGGCGAGTCCAATGCACTAAAAAAACATATATGTCAAGGGAAAATGATAAACCAAGCAAGGACTGAGCATTGTGTACCGCTAGTGAAACATAGTGGGATGTTATATCGAAGGGGATAGACAAAAGCCAGACTTATTGCTAATAGTCTTATTTTTTTTTTTTTTGTTCCGCATAATAACAAACTGATCTGGAGTAGGTACATTTTATGATGCTACCGCTAACACCTTGTCCTATGACGAAGCGTGGTCCAAAAACAATTTAGATAAAACGAATGTTAGTAAAACACCTGGATGAAATGGCTTACATCCACATGGCCTTGGAGAGCTTAGCTTACTTTTTTTGCCAAGCCATTATTTATAGTGTTTGAAGAGACTCGGCTAAGCACTATGGCACCAGTGGATTAAGTAAAGCGCATGTGGTGCCAGTAATACGGAGAACTGAGAAGATGGAGCACTACAGTTACACTCACAATATAGTTTTACTTTTAAACCAAACCCCTTGTGAATCTAGATTTCAGGTGACATAAGTATCGAGATGGTCCACGGTCCATGCAATGCGACATATTGTGTCACACTGTGTCTCTGGGGCTTCATGTCTACAGAGTGATTGTCCCTTTGTGTGCTGCTATCTTAAAGGAGTTGTCCACTACTTTAAACAACCCTTCCTTAACGAGCATAATCCCTCCAACACTTATACTTGCCACCGGTGCCGGCCCTGTTCCAGAGCTGTCTGCACTCACTCTCCCAGGACTCACATCAGAATATTATGTCATGTGAGCCCTTCGCCTGATCAGCATTGGCTTCACTTTCACAGCTTTTGGATGAATCACCCATCAAGGGGAAGTCAGAGCTGCATCTGATACTTCTCGGAGAGGGACGCCAGCGCAGATTGGGCGCAGCGCTTAGGTGACTTATCAATCCTGTGCGAGCCCCTGGAGAGCGAGTGCCAACACTACTGTACCGCACCGTCATCGGAGGTAAGTATAAGTGTTATTTTACTGGGGCAAACATGTTGATCCAGACGGGGTTGTCTAAGTAGTTGAAAGTCCTTTTAAAGGAAGTTGGTCACCTTCAAAATGCAAATTAAACTACTGTACATAAACTGTTTTATAAAGGGGATTTAACCCCTATAAAAATCATACTGTCATGGTTCCACCCCTCAGTGTGTCTTGGATGTAGTTTCTGACAGCTCAGCAGTCCTATCTGGGACAGAGGCATGCTGAAGCTGTCAATACTTTCGATGGCTCAGTCATCCAATCTGGTGCAGGGGCATGCTGGGCTGTCGGTCAGCTCAGCTGTCCAACCTGAGACAGGGAGGTGCTGACTGTCTCCAAGTATTCTTTGTCCCAGGTGATTGACAGGCTACTTATCTGGGTTGTTAGTCCCAGACCTCTGCCAGACATACATTCAGCTACTTTGCGGTTTGTTCTCTCTGTGCTTTGCATTCTGTTTGTTGATCTTTCATTGCTTGACCTTGGACCTCATTCTGACCATCACTCTCTTATAGTTATAGAGAGTTATAGTTGCTTTAAAAAAGTGGGTTTTTTTTTTGCAATTGAGGAAGCTTTTGTGTTCCCTTGATGTGGCCAAGTGCTCAGTGCATCGGTGCGCTTCCACAATTTGCATCCTGAGCACTTCCCCTCATCCTGAAGGACACAGTTTGCTTGCCAACTGCAAGCACCGCCTGAGCTCAAGTCCTTGACTCTGCTTTTGTGCATGTACACTGAAGGAACGAAGCAACACAAAATGTGCGGCAGGTGCCCTCTCATTCCTGGCTTCTGTCTCAGGCCACCGATCACTACACTGATGCAATCCGGAAAGTAGCGAGAGGCTTTTCGGAAAGAAGGGAGAAAATTTGTTATGTATTGCACGTGGCAGTGCATGTGTGCAGAGTTGAGTACTGTGAATCAGGATCAGGGAAAGTGCTCCAAATCCAAACTGAGGGGGTGCACTGAACCTTTAGTCACACCAAGGGTGCACTGAAGCGCCCTCATTTGCACATGAAATAAAATTTTTTTTAAAGCATTTAGGATACTGAAATGCTTACTAGGTATGATTTTTATAAGGGTAAAGTCCCTTAAATAACTGTTTTAAGTAGTTAAGTTTGATTATTCCATACTTTCTCTTTGCCTTCTAATGCTGTGGTAGTACCTGTAGTTCTTATCATATCACAAAGCTACATTTCCCAGCATCCCCTGGTTTCCACTATACCATAGTAGTAATAGTAACAACTAGAGCACATAAGGATCGTAAACTAGAATAGAAGGGTGATTACCCCCAAAAATCTAGTTGTCTCTGGACGCAGACCCCTCATGAATGGAGGGGAGCTAGCTGCACATGCGCTGCTCCGTTCATTGTCTTAAACTGCCAAGTGCAGCGTTCAAATATTTCCGCCAGTTTCATAGACAGTGAATGGAACCGATGATTCACGCACCTCTGCTCCATTCCGGATGGGACTGGAAAGCCCCATTATCAGTGTCCCAGATGCCCTTTCTTGAGATTACTGGTGGCTTAGCCGTTGGACGCCCAGTGATCGGCAAGTTAAGACATTAGAGTCTACAAAAAAGGGGCAACAAGAAAACGACAGTGCTCCATTTAAGATAATTGTCAATCATGGTACCAAAAAGCAGGGGATCAATTAGTGATTATCAAACTATATTGTATCTGGTTCTAATTAATCGATGGGTGTGGATCACTACAACTTTCCATCTGTGATTTAAAAAAAACAAATGGTGTTTTTGTAGAGATAAGCAAATTTATTTGTAGAGATCCTAGTCCAGCGGGTAGATTAGTATTCCAAGCCTGCCGGGCAGTAGTCCTGAAAATTGCGCCCTACCTGACTGCATTCGTGGCTACTTTATGATCAGTCAGCCTGTCGTGGTGTATTTGTTGCGGCCCGATGCTCACACAGCACTGCTAATCAAGAGAGGACCTGCAGATGCTGTCAGGTTAGGGGGGTGGTCTTCCGCGCTCCCAACCAGTGACCACAGACCAGGTCTTTACACTTGATAAAGAGGCCAGTCCGGTGTCAAAATGTGTCGTGGAATAAAAAACGCTTAATATTACTTTGGATCAACGATCTTCAAATCAGTGGCGCAGTCTAAAACTGTGAATTGTCTCCTGTTCCCAATATCTATTCCTTAGCATATTTGCCAATTCTCCCAGGGACATCTAGGAGGCAACTGAAAAAAAAATGGGGAGACCTCACAGACTTCCCCAAAAAAAGAAAGACAAAAATTCCTGACGGGAAGGTTTCCTGTTTGTGACACCAGTATTCTTCATCCTTAGATGGAGCCCTGACATGCAGATGCACATTATGGAGGTGGAAAATTGGGTCATGGAAGGGAAAAGGCCTCTTAAATAGAGAGGACTTTTGGTGACGCGTTTCGCACATCACAATACCACTTGCAAAGGGTGACAAGTATTGTCTGTAGTGGTTAGCAAAATGAACTGTATACACAAAACAATAACCAATTAGACTCAAGCTAATAAAATAAAAAAAAAAAAAAAAAAACTTTTAGCACTGCCAAAATTCTTAAGAGTCCTTTCTGGAAATCGGTGGTGGTCCGAGACTTCACTCAAGTCTGCCGTGTTACATGGACCTTGAGCAAATTGGTTCCAGTGTATTGCAGGCAGGGAACATGCCTCAATCTAAACAATCAGATGTTGAGCCTGAGGATGACTCCACCCTAGAGGGCTCCAGGAATTCTGAAGTAATGAGGTTACACAGCTTACATAACCATTCCGGATCCACATTACTTTCCTTAGCTCCTCTACCTCATGATTCCACTGATCTAAACCATTTGTTCGAGGGCATCAAGAACCCAGATGTATATAAATATTTGCGCTACAGACCACGGTCCAGTGTCTTTCTTACAAATAGAAATAAAGCTAAATACACTAACGTAGAATGTTTATTGCGAAGCTGATTCAATATCGGCTGATCATTTCCATTTGTATATGAAAGATGAATGCTCCCAGAAAGACCAAAGAAAAAAAAAATATATAAACAATATAACAACTGACCTCTAGGAGAGCCATCTTGATTAACATCATGAAAGACAATGTTGCATAACACTAAAGTATATCGAAATCACTTTTTTAATTAGATTTTTGATGATTTTTATTCTTTTTTTATGTGACACTCCATATAAAGATATTTTCACCTTTTGGCTTTGTTTCATAGACTGAGTCTGAGTCTGCAGAGCCATTTCATTGTGATTACAGGATAGGTCATCTGTTGACTGCTTGATTGTATGACTGAGCTGCTGACCTGACCATACTCATGCATGGCCACATGCACATTAATAAACTCCTGTCAAAGTCATCGTGAAGTTTTTTTGTTTTTTTTTACCTTGAAAATCTCTTAAGATGAAAGTCAACATATCAGAGTTTGCAAATTTCCAAGACCTCCCAGAAATCAGCGATTCCAGAAGCATTCTTGCACCCCTGCATCTTGGGGAGGCGGAAACCGAGCCTTAAAGGGAATCGAAAGTGAGCCTGTATGGACATAGACACGGTAACAGGTGAACATTTCTGGCTGGGGAAAGCTGTCTGGCTTAGGGGTGCCGACCAATTTAAGTTGGCAAGCATGCCCCAACATCTGCCATGTGATGGACTCCTCGCAGGACCCCATCACCCTTGAGCTTTACTGCCGCTGCCACTAGCGATCATTTTGGATAATTTATTTTAAAGTCTATAAAGACAAAAGAGGAAGGAAGCATTGAGCAGGGGGTTGGACATGATGACCCTGGAGGGTCCCTTCGAACATTCTTGGATTCTGTGAAGTATTTGTCTCTAATATGGCCGAACCAAAAGAAAATTTTAAAAAGAAAAAATTAAAATTTCTTTATCATTTTAAATTCACAACCAACATATTATTTCTCTTCTGCAGACCGGTACCCAAAATAATAGTCTTAAAGTGAATCTGTCAGTAAGATCAGCAGTCCATATGGTCATGTAGGTCTTAGGAAGCTGAATAAAATGATACCTTGATATCTGCAATCCGATGTCTTATTGCAGAGAAATCCACTTTTTTTCCTTAATATGTTAATTAGCTGTTAAGATCTATGGGTGGAACATAGATCTCCCTGAGATCCTGACTTCAGGGAGTGTTATCAGTGTCAGACATAAAATGACTGACAGTCTTTTCTCCTGATGCATATGTCTCACACTGGTGGTAGTGCCTCAGTTTACTTAAAATAAGCTCTGGAGGCAGATTCTCAGGGAGATCTATGTCCCGCCCATAGATCTTAACAGCTCATTTACATATTAAGAAAAATGTAGATTTCTCAGAAATAAGACATCGGATCGCAGATATCAAGGTATCATTTTCCGCAACTTTCTAAGACGTACGTGTCCGTACGTCTGATAGATGGATGGAGGCTGTTAAAAGTTAAGAACATGAGACGTGCAATAAAATTTTGTTCAAAATTTCATTACCTAAGATTAGTTATTAATCTGTGCGGCTCCTTTTTTTCTCTTTCTCCAAGTGAAGTTCATGGATATTTTGTACTGAACAGGTTAATGGCAGGGTAAAGTCTTGTAGTCGCATGACTTGCGAGCTCGGAGCCTCAATACAATTGACCATGAACGTCCACACTCTAAAACCACTATGAATATATT
This sequence comes from Dendrobates tinctorius, assembly GCF_039654945.1. Lineage (NCBI taxonomy): Eukaryota > Metazoa > Chordata > Amphibia > Anura > Dendrobatidae > Dendrobates > Dendrobates tinctorius. The sequence goes on from NW_027361688.1 coordinate 13,176,757, forward strand.
CTGTGGAATTGGCAGCCTGTGCTTGAAAGGAGTCCAGGCCTCAAGTAGCATAAAGGATGAATTATTTTGTGCTGCTACAAAGGCTTCTTTTAGGTCAAACTTGAAAGCATCGGCAGTCCAATGCGAGGACAGTATTCCTCCACATGCCTTCAATAAAAGCAGCTTGGATGGAAGAAGGATGGATACCATTTTTGGCTGTTTTCCCATCAATTGTCTTGAATGTTTTTATTTTTTCTTTATGGTCCTATATTTTTATTCTTGTGTGAGAAAGTCTTTTTTTGTTTTGTTGTGCTGGGTTCCTAAAAATAAACCCGTCATTGGTTGTCTACCGGGAAGTCCCAGTGATCATCTGTGATCTGCAGATAAACCTGACATAAATAAGTGTTCAGTTTCCCAACAGCACACCCACAGGGGAAACAAAGTATTACATGATGTTAATATAATTAATAAGTGCGTTCATATTACGCATAGATGTGTGGGGTCGTCCAGAATGTGACCTTTGTAGCAAATTTCCTTAGCTGATTGATAAGGCTTCATCAAGAGATATTGGAGAAGATTCCTCAAGGCTGGTGTAGCAAATGCTAGTCTTGCTGGAGTGGAAGGCGCCATATTTATTAAGAAGGCACTTTATGAATTTGGTGCCTCTTCTAAGTGGCGTGCGCCTCCTTTTGCTATTCCAGTCAATGAGCCATGGCTTGCGGAATGCCATCACTTGAGATGAATTTGATGGGCGAGCACGGCCATACCACCGTCCCGCTCCGACTCCTCCTCGGCTACAGCCATTTTGGCGGAGCTGATTCAGACTATCTTATAAATGCCAAAAGTATCAACATTTTTGTGTAGTTCCCCAATGTGCAATTTTTCAAATCTTCTACAACATTTTTCTGACATAAATGCTTTGCTAAATCTGCCCCTTAAAGGGTTTCAGTGGATTTTTTAAAAAATTCCCAGAAGTAAGAAATGATCTATGCTAAAGAATTGCGTAAACGTTACACCTTGCCTCTCCGGAGCTCACTATTCATGAATATTTTAATCCTTGCACCCCTAGTGTAGTACCCTCTTGCCATGCTAGAATATGCTATTATAGGAAAAACCCCTTTGCCTGTTTCATAAACTCCTTGGCCCAGTTGTGCCCTAAAAAAGGGGTTGTCGGGTAACTCAAGTGGGAGGAAATGATTGTAGTCACCTCATCATCACTAGCAGGATAACAGTAAAAGTATGACCTCTGTTATAACCCTACTATAGTCACATGGCAAATAAACTTCCTTCAAGGTTAAGTATTGGGAACTCCTCCCCCTCCCTGCGTAGGGACCTCTGCACAGATCACTGAGCATGCCTACAAGTTACTGACTTGTTTTTTTTTTTTTTTCCCATTTGTTGTTACTAGTGAACTCTTTGAAACTATTAGACAACCCTTTGCTATAATACAGTAACTACAGTCTTGGGGGTCCCCTGGGTGGTGACATCCGTCATATAACTTGATACTTCTTCTATCAGTGCTACACTCGCTACCAGTATTCTTTCTACACAGAACATCTATTTTCCCTCATCCTTACTAGATGAACTTTTCTATTTTTCTACATCTCCCTCCAGCTGCTCCTGTCACACTGGGGACCGTTAAAATGAATTATATACTTACATGTAAAATAAACGGCTCCTCACTCGTACATAGAAGGTATTTTGGGGAGAAATAATTGCTGATTTTAATGTTTTTAATATTTATTTTCCAGCCCATGTTTCGTTTGGACGGTATAAATAACTCAATGCTATTTTTCTTTTCTTACAAAACTGGACAGCATTTTTGGCATGGTCTTGCTCACCCGAAGAGATAAAAGATATACAGTGTATATATATATTTATATTATGTACTTGTTTATGTCTGTGTACAGATGTATGTATGTAGATACCTCTACTGCTCTTTCTTTCTCTTTATTTCTTTCTATTTCTTTATTTTTTCTTTTTCTGTTCTTTATTTCTCTTTCTTTCTTTCCTTCTTTCTTTCTGTTTCTTTCTCTTTCTTGCTTCCTTCCTTTCTTTCGCTTTCTCTTACTTATTTCTTTTTTTCGCTTTCTCTTTTTTTTTCTTTCTTTCTTTCTTTCTCTCTTTCTTTCTTTCTTTCTTTCTTTTCTTTCTCTCTTTTCTTTCTCTTTTTTTTCTTTCTCTTTCGTTCTTTCTTTCTCTCTCTTTCTGTTTCTTTCTCTTTCTTCCTTTTTTCGCTTTCTCTTTTACTTTCTTATTTATTTTTTTCTTTCTCTTTATTTTTCTATCTTTCTTTCAAAGAAACTGTATTGCCAGGATGACATACACATTAGATTTGCCAAAGCAAGTGTACATTTGGGAATATGGACTGTGGGGATGATCTGGAAGGGTTGTAGGAACAATGGATGGGCGCACATTCAAGGTTAGGTGGCGGCACCGGAAGTCCATGACCCTGGAGCAGCCTGTGGCCGCTCTCACATACTGCGCTGCTACCATATATCCACCGACCTCTCTTCTTCCCCCCAACACCATACATGTCTTATCTTCCTTCATGGAGCTGAAATCTGGGAAGAGATCTGAGAGTCTCCCGGAGTGTCACTCACTGCTGACTATTTGGTGCAGTGTAGCAGGAAGTGAGACTCATCCTTCAGGGCATCCAGGTCACAGTGTGTGGGCACAGTCTGTCCTCCCTGGGCTTGTACCTCTGTCTTTGCCGGCCATACTCGTTGGCCAGATTGTGAGCACTGAGTCTACAGTGGCTCAGGATCTGGCGGTCTCTGGCGTCCAGGAGTTTCTCCAGATATGGAGCCAGTCTGTAGTCTCTCTGTAGACTCTGGTACATAGTGTCACGCGGCGCCTGCCGCGCGCTCCTCTCTCTGCCTCCTCCCGGCCGCAGCTTACCCTTCCTCCGGCATCCTGCTTCCCTCTGCGCCGGCGTCCGCGGTCTTCTCCACGGTCCTCCCCGGCTCCTCTTCTCCGTCCGGCGGTTCCCTTCGTCCGGTCTTCCGGACCGCGCCGGGTGCACGCCCCCGCCCCTCCTGCTCGGCGGGCGCGCGCACATACTGTGCCTGGGCACGCGCGCGCCTCCTCCTCCTACTGAGGACGCGCGCCTGCTCTCTCTCCTTTAGGTCACGACCCGGAAGGCCTTCTACCAGTCCCTATATCTGGCCGCCTCTCCCTGCCTGCGGTGCCTGAGTATCACTGTTCTTTCCTAGTGATTCTGGCTGTCCTCTTTGCACGCCTTCGCGCCCTATCCATCCGTTGCTCGTTCACCTCTCCATTTTTCCTCTCTCCTAGGTCCTGTGTCTCCCAGCCGTGCCCGCCTATCCTGTGTCTCCCAGCCGTGCCCGCCTATCCTGTGTCTCCCAGCCGTGCCCGCCTATCCTGTGTCTCCCAGCCGTGCCCGCCTATCCTGTGTCTCCTAGCCGTGCCGCCAGTTCTGTGTCTCCCAGGCCGTATCCACCTGTCTCGTGTCTCTAAGCCGTGGCTGTCTGTCCTGTGGTTCCCAGCCGTTACCGTCAGTCCTGTATCCCCAACTCGGCTCTAGCAGTCTGTCCTTACCTCCCAGGGTACCAGCTGCCGTGGTAATAGTTACCCGCGGGCTTGCCCCAAACGCTCCCTGTATAGGGGGTGGTCCACCTGGTCAGCTCGCCCCGGGGAGGTTCGTTGCCACGGTCTAGCGGGTCCACCCCAGGTGTACCTAACAGAATACTCAGGCCATGGATTCCGCTGGTACCCCGACCCCGACCCAAAAGGAACTTTTGTTCCTTCGTGAGAATCAGGCGAGGATCATGTCGTTCCTCAAGTCAATGGAGTCCAGACTTTCATCTCTACAAACCTCCGATCCGGGGATTGCCTCCCAAATCTCCGGCTTACAGCAGGAGCTTGCTCAGCAGCGCGACACCCAGGTCCATATTTTAAACTACATGGCCTCTGTAGATAACCGCCTTCTAGCTCTACAGACGGCGGCCGCTGTCCCTGCGCCTGCGGCAGCTTCCCAGTCCTCGCCCCGCTTGGCTAAACCCCCACGCTATAGTGGGGATCCCAAGCTCTGTCGGGGGTTCATTAACCAGTGTCAGTTGCACTTCGAGCTGGCATCCCTGCAGTATCCCTCCGACCGGGCCAAGGTGGCCTTTATGATTTCCCACTTAGAGGGTGAGGCATTGGCTTGGGTGAATCCTTTGTGGGAGCGAGATGACCCGATAGTCTCCCAGCTCGCAACCTTCTTGGAGACATTCCGCAAGGTCTTTGATGAGCCCGGGCGTCTGGTCTCCGCTACCGAGTCCTTATTTTGCCTTCGCCAGGGTGCTCTCTCTGTGGGACAGTACGCCATCCAGTTCCGTACGTTGTCTTCTGAACTAGGATGGAACAATGAGGCTTTAGTAGGGGCTTTTTGGTGTGGCTTGTCGCCCCGAATCAAAGATGAGTTGGCAGGCAGGGATACACCTACGTCTTTGGAAGATCTCATCTCGCTGGCAACGCGAATTGACCTGCGTTTCCGGGAGCGTTCCCGCGAGGCCGTCAGGGAGAGAAGACCCACTCGGTTCTCTCCTCCGATGCGCAGTCCTCCCCGCGCTCGGCCTTCCACCTCGGCGTCAGCCCCTGAACCCATGCAGGTTGACCGACTCAGGCCCGCAGAGCTACGCCGCCAGGAGAGATTCACTCATGGTCTCTGTCTCTATTGTGGCAGTGCCTCCCACCTTCTACGTTCCTGCCCTGTGAGGCCGGGAAACTCCTCCGCCTAGGACAGGTAAGAGAGGCCTCCCTAGGTGCCTTCGACACCTCTCTACCTTTGACCCTTCCTGTTTTGTTTATCCAGGGATCCAAACGTTTCTCGGAGCTAGCCTATATTGACTCAGGGGCTGCTGGTAATTTCATCCAACTCGAGGCGGTGAAGAGATTGGGGATACCTGTTAGGTCCTTGGAGGTTCCCCTGCAGTTAGCCTCAGTCGACGGGATTCCCTTGCGCAAGACCGTAACGTTGATCACTGAAGAGCTGGAATTACAGATCGGGGTCCTGCACCGTGAGAGAATAACCTTCTTCGTGCTGCCGTCTCTATCCCACACCTTGCTCCTGGGCCTTCCGTGGTTGAGGATGCATGAACCTGTCCTGGATTGGCGGACCGGAGACATCCTTCGCTGGGGCTGCGTTTGCCAGACTAGATGTCTTCGTCCAGTACAACCCCTCAAATGCTCGTCTCCTGTCTCGGATCCTGCGGATTTGCCCTCGGCCTATTGGGCTTTTTCAGATGTCTTTGATAAGAAAGAGGCAGAGGCTCTTCCACCGCACCGGCAATATGATTGCCCCATCGAGCTTGTACCCGGCTCGACTCCGCCCCGGGGGCGAATCTATCCGTTGAGTCCACTCGAGTCCCAGGCCATGTCTGAATATGTACAAGAGAATTTGGCCAAAGGCTTCATCCGAAAGTCTTCTTCTCCCGCTGGGGCTGGCTTCTTTTTTGTTAAGAAAAAGGACGGGTCTCTCCGCCCCTGTATTGACTATCGAGGTCTTAACCAGATTACCATCAAGAACAGATATCCTCTGCCTCTCATCCCCGAGCTGTTCGACCGGCTGCGAGGTGCGCGAATCTTCTCTAAATTGGATCTCCGTGGAGCCTATAATCTTGTCCGTATTCGCTCCGGTGATGAATGGAAGACCGCCTTCAACACCAGGGATGGACACTACGAGTACCTCGTCATGCCCTTCGGGTTGCGCAACGCTCCCGCAGTTTTTCAAGAATTCGTGAACGACATCTTCCGAGACCTTCTGTACTCCAGTGTGGTTGTATACCTTGACGATATCCTGATCTTCTCTCCCGATCTGTCCACCCACAGAAGAGATGTCCGCCGAGTGCTGTTCCGATTGAGGGAGAATCGCCTGTACCCCAAATTGGAGAAGTGCGTCTTTGAACAGTCCTCCCTTCCATTTTTGGGATATATCATCTCCGACTTTGGCCTGCGTATGAATCCGGTGAAGGTGTCTGCCGTGCTCAACTGGCCACGTCCCCAAGGGGTGAAAGCCGTTCAGCGATTTCTCGGCTTCGCAAATTATTATCGGCAGTTCATCCCTCATTTTTCCTCATTGGCCAGCTCTATCTCTTCTTTGATTCGTAAAGGAGCCAACCCGCACGTCTGGACCCCTGAAGCAGAGGAGGCCTTTCTATCTCTAAAACGAGCTTTTACCACGGCTCCCGTACTCCATCGTCCTGAGGTCAACAAGCCGTTCGTCCTCAAAGTGGATGCATCAGCAACTGGAGCCGGAGCGGTTTTGTCTCAAAAATCTTCTTCCGGTAAACTCGTCACGTGCTGCTTCTTTTCCAAGTCCTTTTCCACCCCAGAGCGGAATTATTCCATAAGGGACCGAGAACTACTGGCCATCAAGTTAGCTCTAGAAGAGTGGAGATACTTATTGGAGGGCGCCGCACATCCCTTCACAATCTTCACAGATCATAAGAATCTAGCTTACCTTCGGTCTGCGCAGAGACTCAACCCACGCCAGGCCAGGTGGTCTCTGTTCTTCGCTCGATTCGATTTTGATCTACATTTTCGCCCAGGCAACAAGAACCTCAAAGCTGACGCCTTGTCCAGGTCCTTCCTTCCCGCAGATGTCGAAGAAGAACCCACGCATATCTTGGATCCATCCCGGCTCATCACGGTGGCACCACTTTCTCTTCTCTCACCTCCACCTGGCAAGACTTTTGTGCCGGAGAAGGACCGAGGACGAATCCTCCACTGGGGACATGCTTCCAAGCTGGCTGGCCATCTCGGGCTTAAGAAGACACTTCACCTGGTATCCTGCTACTACTGGTGGCCGACTCTTCCCCAGGATGTCCGGGATTTCGTCACCTCCTGTCTCTCCTGTGCCAAGATCAAGGTGCCTAGGCAGCTGCCTTCTGGGCTTCTACACCCGCTTCCTATACCCTCGTCCCCCTGGCAACACATTGCCATGGACTTTATTACGGACCTACCCCACTCTGCCAACTGTACAGTCGTCCTAGTGGTGGTTGATAGGTTTTCTAAGATGGCACACTTCGTTCCCCTTTCCGGCTTGCCATCGGCCCCAGCCTTGGCGAAGATCTTTGTTCAGCACATCTTCCGTCTTCATGGACTGCCCCAACATATTGTTTCTGACAGAGGAGTCCAATTTACCTCTCGCTTCTGGAGAGCCCTATGCAGATCAATGGATGTCACTCTCGACTTCTCCTCATCTTACCACCCCCAGTCCAACGGTCAGGCCGAACGGACAAATCAGTGCTTGGTGAACTACCTCCGGCATTTTTCCAATGTCCACCAGAACGACTGGGCTGAACTTCTCCCGTGGGCTGAGTTCGCCTATAATAACCACGCCAGCGAGTCTTCAGGCAAGTCCCCTTTCTTTATCGTCTATGGGCAACATCCTGGTGTACCTCTACCGGTTCCTCCTGCCTCGGGTGTACCGGCGGCTGACCTTCTGACCGGGGAATTCTCCAGGATCTGGCAGGAGACCAAGGCCGCTCTCGAGTTGGTACGTAACAGAGTTAAGAGACACGCCGACAAAAGACGCCTGGATGTTCCGCCATATCACCCTGGTGATAAAGTTTGGCTGGCCTCCAAGTTTATTCGCCTCAAGATCCCTTCCCATAAACTGGGTCCCCGTTATATTGGACCTTTTGAGATCTTGTCCCGTATTAATGATGTCTCCTATAAACTACGGCTTCCTGCCTCTCTCCGTATCCCTAATGCCTTTCATGTGTCCTTGCTAAAACCAGTCGTCTTCAATCGTTTCCTTTCTAAGGCCCCTCACTCACCTCCACCTGTCTCCGCAGACGATGTATTTGAGGTTAAAGATATTTTGGCCATGAGGAAGCAAAAGGGGAGAACCTTTTTCTTGGTTGATTGGAAGGGCTTTGGTCCCGAGGAGAGGTCCTGGGAGCCCCAAGAGAACATCCAGGCCCCTCGAATCTTGGCCAAATTCTTTTCCGGACTGCGGAGGGGGGCGCGTAAGGAGGGGGGTACTGTCACGCGGCGCCTGCCGCGCGCTCCTCTCTCTGCCTCCTCCCGGCCGCAGCTTACCCTTCCTCCGGCATCCTGCTTCCCTCTGCGCCGGCGTCCACGGTCTTCTCCACGGTCCTCCCCGGCTCCTCTTCTCCGTCCGGCGGTTCCCTTCGTCCGGTCTTCCGGACCGCGCCGGGTGCACGCCCCCGCCCCTCCTGCTCGGCGGGCGCGCGCACATACTGTGCCTGGGCACGCGCGCGCCTCCTCCTCCTCCTCCTACTGAGGACGCGCGCCTGCTCTCTCTCCTTTAGGTCACGACCCGGAAGGCCTTCTACCAGTCCCTATATCTGGCCGCCTCTCCCTGCCTGCGGTGCCTGAGTATCACTGTTCTTTCCTAGTGATTCTGGCCGTCCTCTTTGCACGCCTTCGCGCCCTGTCCATCCGTTGCTCGTTCACCTCTCCATTTTTCCTCTCTCCTAGGTCCTGTGACTCCCAGCCGTGCCCGCCTATCCTGTGACTCCCAGCCGTGCCCGCCTATCCTGTGTCTCCTAGCCGTGCCGCCAGTTCTGTGTCTCCCAGGCCGTATCCACCTGTCTCGTGTCTCTAAGCCGTGGCTGTGTGTCCTGTGGTTCCCAGCCGGTACCGTCAGTCCTGTATCCCCAACTCGGCTCTAGCAGTCTGTCTGTCGTTACCTCCCAGGGTACCAGCTGCCGTGGTAATAGTTACCCGCGGGCTTGCCCCAAACGCTCCCTGTATAGGGGGTGGTCCACCTGGTCAGCTCGCCCCCGGGAGGTTCGTTGCCACGGTCTAGCGGGTCCACCCCAGGTGTACCTAACACATAGTCAGTTTATTTTATGTGGTGATATAATTCCTCCATCCATGGGCATACTGCTCTTGGCCTTAGTCTGCCATCTTCCTCATTCTGGCTTTGGTCAGGCTGGAGTTTTGGTCAGCTTGGATTTGGGTGGACTGTTCTGGGGGTCATGGTTCGTATTGACCACCTACATGTAGCATGGCTTTATGATGATGAGTGCTTGCACTGATACATATAGGTGAGCTCGATATGACAGCGCCCTCTTCAGGACTGCTAGGTGTAGAGGGAATCTGCCCAGTCAGCCAGTCAGGCACTGTTGGAGGTGCTCCTATGGACCTGAAGAAGGTGCTTACAGAATTTCAGGTGGAATATTTTTGTTGGGCTAGAATACCACTTTGATCAGCCTGGTAAGTATGAGGACCCCAGATTTAGCTGCTGTACAGGAGAGTTGGGGTGATGATGGAATCAAAGTTTTTTCTATCCTGACCCTCACTGGCAGCTTCAGATGAAAGATGTTCTTTCAGGGTCTCTATGGCTTATTTGAAGCTCCATGATTGATTGATTTCCAGGCCCATGAAGGAGCATTTGTGGTCTCCTGTAACAGGGCAGTTGTTTGGCATAAATGAAGGGTGCTGGTCTTATCTTGTCTTTCTCATCTGGACACGATGATGTTTTTTTTCTTTGGGTTGATGGGTAGTGCCAATGTGGAGCTGAATTTCTCGCAGTTTTGAAGGTTGTTTTTATAGGCTTTTCTCTGGTGGTGGTTTTTCATCTGCATACAGCAGGACTTTCATCCGAGAGTCATGGAGTGAGAGACCTTATGTCTCGAAAGTCTTCCATAGTGGTGGCAGCTCTTTGATGTAAATGTTGAAGAGTGTTGGACTTGGGGTGCAGCCCTGTCTGACTCCGCAGCTGTGCTAGAAATCGCCTTTCTTCTACCATTCACACTCTGCAGCTATTCTCAATGTAGGAGTTTTTGATGACATCATAGGTCTTTCCTCCTATTCTACTCTCCAGCAGTTTCAGGAATAGACCCACGTGCCACACTGAGTCGAAGGGTGCAAATGTGGTAGGTGGTGTGTTGGTTTGGCATGAACGCTTAGCTTTTGGAGAGGGCATTGTGCTCTGTGATATATACACTACTGTTCAAAAGTTTTTAGGGTCACTTAGAAATTTCCTTATTTTTGAAAGAAGAGCACAGTTTTTTCCAAAGAAGCTAACATTAATTGATTCAGAAATACACTCTATACATTGTTAATGTGGTAAATGACTATTCTAGCTGCAAATGTCTGGTTTGTAATGCAATATCTTCATAGATGTATAGAAGCCCATTTCCAACAACCATCACTCCAGTGTTCTTATGGTACTTTGTGTTTGCTAACTGTGTAAGAAGGCTAATGGATGGTTAGAATACGCTAGAACACCCTTGTGCAAGTATGTTAGCACAGCTGAAAACAGTTTGGCTGATTAGAGAAGCTATAAACCTGACCTTCCTTTGAGCTAGTTGATAATCTGGAGCATTACATTTGTTGGTTCCATTAAACTCTCAAAATGGCCAGAAAAAAAAGAACTTTCATGTGAAACTCGACAGTCTATTCTTGTTCTTAGAAAAGAAGGCTTTTCCATGCGAGAAGTCGTCAAGAAACTGAAGATTTCCTACAATGGTGTGTACTACTCCCTTCAGAGGAGAGCACAAACAGGCTCTAACCAGAGTAGAAAGAGAAGTGGGAGGCCCCGCTGCACAACTGAGCAACAAGACAAGTACATTAGAGTCTGTAGTTTGAGAAATCGACGCCTCACAGGTCCTCAACTGGCAGCTTCATTAAATATTACACTCAAAACACCAGTGTCAACGTCTACAGTGAAGAGGCGACTCCGGGTTGCTGGCCTTCAGGGCAGAGTGGCAAAGGAAAAGCCATATCTTAGACTGGCTAATAAAAGGAAAAGATTAATATGGGCAAAAGAACACAGACATTGGACAGAGGAAGATTGGAAAAAACTGTTATGGACAGACGAATCCAAGTTTGAGGTGTTTGGATCACACAGAAGAACATTTGTCAGACGCAGAACAACTGAAAAGATGCTGGAAGAGGGACTGACACCATCTGTCAAGCATGGTGGAGGTAATGTCATGGTCTGGGGTTGCTTTGGTGCTGGTAAAGTGGGAGATTTGTACAAGGTAAAAGGGATTTTGAGTAAGGAAGGCTATCACTCCATTTTGCAGCGCCATGCCATACCCTGTGGACAGAGCTTGATTGGAGCCAATTTCATCCTACAACAGGACAATGGCCCAAAGCACACCTCCAAATTATGCCAGAACTATTTAGGGAAGAAGCAGGCAGCTGGCATTCTATCTGTAATGGAGTGACCAGCGCAGTCACCAGAACTCAACCCCACTCAGCTGTTGTGGGAGCAGCTTGACTGTATGGTGCCCATCAAGCCACACCAACTTGTGGTAGGGGTTTCTGGAAGCATGGGGTGAAATTTCACCAGATTACCTCAGCAAATTAACTGCTAGAATGCCAAAGCCCTGCAATGCTGGAATTGCTGCAAAGGGATCATTCTTTGACGAAAGCAAAGTCTGAAGGAGAAAATTATTATTTCAAATAAAAATCTTTTTTTTCTGACCTTGTCAATGTCTGGACTAGATTTAACATTCATTTGGCAACTCATTTGATTAATAAAAGTATGAGTTTTCATGGAAAACACAAAATTGTCTGGGTGACCCCAACATTTTGAACGGTAGTGTATATATCGGTTTGCTCTGCCAACTCCTCTTGTATTGCTAAGGATAAAAGGACAGGCATCCATAATTTAACCAATGACGTTGGGTGACAGTTGGGAGTCCCCCTATAAACATTTGACGGCAGACTGAGCTTTCCGATACCGGTGGCATTGGCCCACGTTAGTTTGGGGGCCTTAACACATATGAAAAGGGTGTCTTTGTAATGCAACCCCTTTTAGCAAATTTCTTTAATGCAGAAAAAAAGCTGTTGATCTCTATGGATTAGTTTGGAAATCTGCTTATTGTGACTATTTGACATCAGGAATGTGCTGAGAAAATAAGAAGGCGGGATGATGGCACTGAAAACATGAGCGCTAGACGTTTTTTCATAGATTTTCTAATACTACATGTAAATATATGAAATACTTTAACATATTGCTCAACTTTTAGATTTGTAATTTCTCTCTCCCTGCTTGCAGATGCCTCCTTCTGGTGAAAAAACTGTAACTAAAAGATAGGGAGGAGGGAGATGCAGCTGCAGCAATCGGTAAATGTCACGTACTGATAGTCCAACTGAGTATGTCATGTGAATATATTTAGTGGATAAAACCCCTTTAAATTACCTCTATTTGTAATGGCTGCCCACTACATAGAAAATTCATATAGAAAAAGGTATACGTTCTCATAATCCTGCCTTATATATTGGGACCCGAAAGTCAAACCACCCAGAAGGTTTATAGATTAGCGTTTTAGCTGCATGCATCCGCCTCTAGTGCACATTTACTGTATGTTGGTCTATCGGACTGTAGTTCCTTTTCTTCTCCATCTGGCCCAGACCACTGTTACGATTTCTCCTTTCAACAATTAATTTCTTCACGCATGTTTCCTACTCCCAATGCTTCTCTGCACAGTCATATCATAATAATCTCCTCTGAGTTCCACAACGTAATAATGTGCCCCATACAATAATAATTCCCTCTTTGTGCCACCAAACAGTAATTATGTCCTCTTTGTGTCCCACACCCGACTAGTGCCCGCTTCTGTGCCCATGCAGAATAATTTCCCCTATTTTGACCACCACAAAGTAATTCGTTCTTTGTGCCCCTAAAAAATGATAGTTGCCCTCTTTGGGTGATATATGTATAAATACCCACATTGTGCTCTCTGCATTGCTGCCTGTGTTCTTCGCTATCCTGATTGACTTGTCAGGGCTAGCCTCTGCCTTAAGCCACACTGTCACTGTTATGCCTTATGTCGCATTTTTTGCATGGGTTATTGCAGATTTTTCCCAACTCTTTGGTATGGGTGAAATATGCTGAAAGAATTAACATGCTGCAGATTAAAGTTGCAAGAAGAAAAATGTGCAACATGCGCATGAAACTTGAAGAATCTATTTGACTTTGCTGGTTCTAAGAAATCCTTTAGGTTTTGTGACAAAATTACGCAGAAAAAAAAAAAAGTGACAAAACCATAATGTCTGTACATATCCAAAGCCTTCATGGCTGTGAGTGTACAGAAGATAGCAATGAGTTCAGAAGCATTACTGCATTACACGGCAGGGGCCACCAAGGTATTATAAGGTACATAAAATGGTCATGAATGGGTTGTCCGGCCTTAGGCTGGTTTCACACTTGCGTTTTTTTTCGCGGTATTTTAGCGCTCAATAGCGCATGCATTTTTTTTCCTATACTTTGCATGGGATGCGCTTATGTGCGCATACACATGCGTTTGTACTCGTTTTTCCGCGCATGCGTTTTTTTGCGGTATGCGCTCGGGCGCACAAAATGCATCCTGTTGCATTTTTTGGTGCGTCCGACTTGCCTCAAAAAAACGCATGCGCGCGCAATGCGTTTTTTTACAGCAAGACACCCATTATAGTCTATGGGTGCGCATATGTGCGCATTGGCATGCTTATGTATGTGTTTTTTTGCACATGCGTTTTTTTTTGTTAACCATGGAATTTAGGGGTTTGGGTTAGAGTTAGGGTTAGTTAAGGGGGTTTAGGGTTAGGGTCAGGGTTAGGGTTAGGTTTAGGGTCAGGGTTAGGGTTAGTTAGGGTTTAGGGTTTGGGTTAGGGTTAAGTATGGTTTGGTTAAGGGTTAGGGTCAGGGTTAGGGTTAGGGTCAGGGTTAGGGTTAGGTTTACGGTCAGGGTTAGGGTTAGTTAGGGTTTAAGGTTTGGGTTAGGGTTAAGTATGGTTTGGTTAAGGGTTAGGGTCAGGGTTAGGTTTAGGGTCAGGGTTAGGGTTAGTTAGGGTTTAGGGTTTGGGTTAGGGTTAAGTATGGTTTGGTTAAGGGTTAGGGTCAGGGTTAGGGTTAGGGTTAGGGTTAGGGTCAGGGATAGGGTTAGGGTTAGGTTTAGGGTCAGTGTTAGGGTTAGTTAGGGTTTAGGGTTTGGGTTAGGGTTAAGTATGGTTTGGGTCAGGGTTAGGGTTAGGTTTAGGGTCAGGGTTAGGGTTAGTTAGGGTTTGGGTTAGGGTTAAGTATGGTTTGGTTAAGGGTTAGGGTCAGGGTTAGGGTCAGGGTTAGGGTCAGGGTTAGGGTTAGTAAAGTCATGGTTTGGGTTAGTGTGAGGGGCCACCTAATGTTTGAAAAAACCGCAAACGCGGTAAAAACGCACTAAAAACGCATACAAACGCATAAAAACGCTGCGTTTTTTTCATGCATGCTCATAAAAATGCTTGAAAAAAACGCAGCAGTTGTATGCTTTTGTATGCGTTTTTTCAATGCGTTTTTTTTGCGGGAAAAACGCGCTGCAAAAAAAAGCAAGTGTGAAACCAGCCTTAGGCTAGAAGTCTGCAGTCACTTGTGAATCCTCACATTGCACGCTCTATGTGCTGTGAAGATTTTACAGTGCCAACGACAGCGGCAGGCACGTGACCGCAAGTATGCGATTTGCATACATGTGGTCACATGCCGACTAGATGTGCTTGGCCTTGTTCGATACAAGTCTTGTCAGAATGTAGCCAGGAAGTATGAAAATCGCTGTGAGGATTCACTGCATGCTGTCAGGATTCACAAGATTAAATTGGTTATCCAGCCTTGGGGCCCAAGGCTGGACAACCTCCATAATCTTATGTGCCCCCCTGGCTTAGGGTCTGGTTAATATGGGCCTTCTGCAACCCCTATAACCGATCCCTTATGATTCAAAATGCTAATTAGTCTGCAGTGATGTATTCATAGTCACAAAGCTGAATTATCCAATGGTGGAGGACACTACGACATCTCACCCAGAAAGGTGTAACATTCCTATGACCTTTTTTATCACACCTGAGCATCAAGGATCAGTGAGAGGGGCAAGCGGGAATTGTGACGGTGGGTAGTAAGGGGCCCAAAGAGTATTCTGTTCCTTCTGCCACCTTCTTTTTGAATATTCCTTGTGCTTTGGTGTGATAACTAGTGAGCAGTGACATATTGATAGTCGTAAAGCTGAATAATCCAATGGAGGAGGACACTGCGACATCTCACCCATAAAGGTGTAAAATTCCTATTACCTACTTATCGCACCTGAACATCAAGGATCAGTGAGAGGGGGCAAACGGGAATTGTTATGGTGGGTCGTAAGGGCCACAAAGAGCATTCTGTTCCTTCTGCCACCTCATTATTGATTCCTTGTCCTTTGGTGTGATAACTAGTCAGCAGTGACATATTGATGGTCATAAAGCTGAATAATCCAATGGTGGAGGACAGGAGACAAACTGGAATAGTAACCCCCAGTGGGGGGGGACAAACGGGAATAGTAACAATGGGGGTAGTATGGGTTTTAAAGAGTGTTCTTTGCCAACTTTACATGGCCAGGTTTAGTCTAATTTTCAAAAACCTTTTGTGCTCATCATGAAAAATGTAAAATATCATCAACTTTATGGAAAATTGTCCTCTAAAGAACTCATCTATATTAGTAAAAACTGTTGCCATCTGCATTATAATACACGTGAGAAGCAGCTGAGGTTCACAACTCATCAGTGTCTCGCAAATGGCTGATTTGTACTTGACACAATAAAAGTTTTAAAACTCTTGTTTGATGTCCCGAAGCTCATTGCATCAGATCGGTCATTCAGGCCCATTCTATTTGTGCCGCCACACTAGACCCTTTCAGCCACGTGAATTGTTTGTTTTACCCTCGAGGAACTACAAAGCGCTCTCAGAGACGTCGTTATTCACAGAAAGAAAGGAAGAAGGGGGGAAAAAAGTTTCTTCAAAAAGTTTTTTTTTTTTTTTTTTTTTTATTCTTCCCTCTCTCTACATAATTTTCCATTGATGAGGCTAAAACAGTTTTGCTCCCCTGACAAGATAATTGTTCTTGTTTTCCCACATTGACCAAGGGCTTGTTGCATTTCGGAACGCCTTTAAGGAAAGCGATGCAGAAAATGTTATTGATGGCGTCTCTGTGGAAACCGCATCTTCAGAATAGCACAGGCTGCCATTGTCGTGGACAATTCTGGTCTGTTCCTTGGTTTATCTATCTATACCCATGAACTTTGTCTTGATCAAGGTTTCTACACTTATCGGGAGACCTCAGAAAACAGATGGCTGAAAACCTCGGAATACATTTGAGACTTTCCCTAAGACGTCCTTAGAAATAACCTGCCGGTAAAAGTCCTTGAGAATTTTTCTTGACAAATGACATTTAGGGCCGGAAAATAATATGGCCACCATAGATATTCTGACCTAGATCGTCAATTAAATGTCAAGTCATGCCAAAAGCATAATGTGACGTCCGTCTGCGAGTCTGGGCTGCAGTAAGACAGCACCCTGAGCAACCCCGATACCCTTTACCCCTATACAGGGATCTGGATTTACAGCAGAGCCCAGGAGTTAGCTGTCTGAATAAGAGCAGCGGACTAGAGCAGGACGGTCGCCAGAAAGAAGTTAAAAAACAGGACCATAAGCGTAGTCAGGAATCCAAGTCTAAACCAGGCGGGCAGCAGAGGTACAAAAACGGCAGACAGTAGCAGAGTCAAATCCAGGCCAAGGTCAGAGTCATAAACCGGGAGGGAGGCAGAGGTACAAAATCATCAGGCAGGAGCAGAGTCAAAAATCCAGGCAAAGGTCAGAATCAAAGATGGCAAATAACAAACTAGCACACTGGGGAAACCAAGACTATATCTGGCGGCCTGCAAGCCCAGCCCAAAGGTATTTGAGGGATCAGATCATCCCTCACAGGTTCACGGTCTGATGACGTCATTAGGACCGCCCCCAGGACCAGGCCAGATGGTGATGCACCAACCCCTTCATGACCCACAGAGGAGCGCAGCCTGCGGCTGCCAGATGCCTGCGGAGGAGTCTCCTCCCTGTTAGCAGTACCCACGGGCGGACCACGGCGCCTCCCAGTGGCCGAGGCAGGAACAGCCGTCCCCGAGTTTGACCGTGACATGACAGTGCGGCGCCTCCCAGAGGCCGAGACCGGAATAGCAGAGCTCGGGTCTGACGGCGACGTGCCAGTCTGGTGCCTCCTAGTGGCCGAAGCAGGAACAGCAGTCCCTGTATCCGATGGCGACTTGACACATTTCTTGTCCTGTTCTGTTCCGCATAGATTTGACTTTTGGGATTCTGAAAAAGCAGATATTCCCAGATTGTTTTCAGGTAATTTTTTCTATTCTGGCATTTCCAGTGGATAATGTAGTTTAGAAGTACAAGATAATGCGTAATTCCCCCAAAAAAACAAACATTGTGCCCCTTTTATGGTTTGTAAGGAATGGAAGATGGAAGAGAACAGCTCATGACTGCTCCAGACTACACATGGAGATTATATGTAGTCTGTTACCATAGGAACACACAGATCTATATAGAAGCTGTGTACAAAAAAAATAGTTGATTATTTTAAAGGGTGCCGATGATTTTAAGAAAAAGTTTTGACTTGTCGGAAGTTTTGATTGATGATCACCTGGGTACTAAGACGCCTACTACCTGCTACGACAGGGAGCACTGCGTTTTTGTTTGCCAGTCTTTGGCTCATGCAAAAGTCCATATACTTCTTAGTCTGCTTTCTGGTCAGAAATTAGGGTGCACGTTGCTTAGTTTAGTGCTGCTTCCCGTTTTGCTTTAGCAATTGGAGGAATCAAAACTTCTGACATGCCCAAAATGTTTTTTTTAATCCATACTATTCCCCTTAGTCTGAGTCTGGTAAGAGAACTTTGATGAGTGACGAAGCCTTCATATCTAAGCCTCCACTTCTCATCCTGTGACCATCGCTGGACCACAAACCCTCTTTCTTCTCTTGCTGACATGATAAAGTCATATGGCTGGGCCGCAAGTCTTTGCTAATCCTCCAGACAAGGCCTCAGTCTGAGGTGTAATGACAGATGTGCTTTTCCTGGCCAGCACGCAGAGCAGGAGTATCCCGTGAACCTAAAATCACAATCCCATCTGCAGGGGATGATTGTATTGTTACCAAGGCTGTTTTATTTAGGAATTGGAACCATATGGACTTGCTGCGTAGACTTTAATTTGTTTATGTAGTGGCATGTGACCAGTACAATCTATTCTATCATACATCCAGCGTTAGGAGGGGTGATGCAGATATCGCTGAGCTTACAGGCTGTGCATTAGATCCCCCACAGTATATGCAATTTAGCCAAATATATATATATATATATATATATATATATATATATATATATATATATATATATATATATATAATATATTTATTTATTTATTTCTAGGATTCAAATGTTTCTTAACTTTTACTTTTTTTATTTGGAAGTCACATAATAGTTATACCAGCCATATAATTACAGCAGTGGAAATAAGTATTGAACACATCTCCAATTTTCTAAATTTATGCTATTGATATGAATTTCTTACCAGATGTCAGTAACAACCCCCCCATCCAATCCACACAGGCAAAGAAATTACCATAGATGTCCATAAATCATGTGTAATAATGAGAAATGACACAGGGAAAAAGTGTTGAACTCATTTACTGAAATTTATTTATTACTTCATACAAAAGCCTTTGGTGATGAAGCTGTATTGAGAAACTAGTCACAGGCATTGCTCAGGTGTGATTTTGGCCCTTTTTCTCACACAACTAGTCTTCAAATTCTGTAGGTCCCATGGGCTCCTTCTATGAACTCTGAGCTTTAGTTCCTTCCATAAATTTTCTATTGGATTCAGGTCCGATGATTGACTCGGCCATTCTAGTAGCTTTATTTTCTTTCTCTGAAACCAATTGAGAGATTCCTTGGCTGTGTGAAATGTCCACCCTGTTTTCATCTTTATCCTGGTAGATGGCAGCAGATTTCTATCAAGAATCTCTTGGTACATTTGTCAATTTACCCTTCCTTCAATCATATGAAGTTTGCCAATGCTGTATGCTGAAAAACTGCCACACACCATGAAGTTCCACTTCCATACTTCATTGTTGGTATTGTATTTTGGGGGTGATATGCAGTGCCTTTTGGCCTCTAAACAAGGTGTGTATTATGGCATCCAAATAGTTCAATTTTGGTCTCTTCTGACCAAACTATGTTCTGCCAGTATTTCACAGGCTTGTCCAAATATTGTTGAGCAAACTTTAAATGCGCTTGAACATGCTTTTTGTTCAGCAATGGAGTTTTGCATGGTGAGCATGCACACAGGTCATGGAAGTTGTGTGCATTACTGATTGTTTTCTTAGAAAAAAATTGTACCTACTGCTTCCTGGTCTTTTTGTAACTCTCCACAGGTCATCCTTGGTTCATGGACAACGCAACTTAATTATTTTCACTCCTCTGTCTGAAATCTTGCGGGGAGCACCTGATTGTGACAGGTTTATAGTGAAATAATGTTCTTTCCACTTCCCGATTATGGCCCCAACAGTGCTCACTGGAGCTTTCAGTTGATTAGAAATTCTTCAGTAACCAATGTCATCAGTACTGTATGTTTTGCAACAATAAGGTTGTGAAGGTCTTGAGACAAGCTCACTGCTTTTACCCATCGTGAGATGTTTATTGTGTGGCACCTTGGTAATGAGACACCATTTTATAGGCCATCAGATGATATTACTTTTACTAGGTGTCAGGATTCATTTTTAATTACTGAAAGATTTCAGCTGGTGTCATGACATTCCATGCCTTTTTGCACCTCTTTCTTCATGTGTTCAATAATTTTTCTCTGTGTTATTTCTCATTATTACGCATAGCTTAATTTATAAACTTCTTTGGTTTCATTTGTTTGCCTGTGTGGATTGGATGGGTTGTTACTGACATCTGGTGACCAATTCTTGTCAAGTGCACCTTTGGAAATATATTTACTTAGAAAATTGTTGACGTGTTCAATATTTATTTCACACTCTGTATGTTAAATATACTGTGAAATTCAGAATTGAGATGGTGATGGGCAGACATCCCGTTTTAACCCAGTTGGGATTGGCTTGTTTAAAAAACAAAAATGAGGCAGTAATGGGGGCAGAGTTCACCCCTGATTCTAAAATAACATGCTTCTCTCTTTATTAGACCGATGGACAGGGCAACATTGCAAGTTATGTTGAATATGTCCAAAGGTGTACCAGTGGGGGCTAGTCATGCATAGGATATGTTTCCCTGAGAGAGAGGGAGCATAGCCTGATCCCTTAGTATAATCAGGGTGTTGCTTGAGAACTCCAGATGGGGCATGTGTCCAGGCTTGGTCCCAGGATCGGATGTGGGGTGCCAACAAGTCTGTCTTTTGCCAGGGTGTTTAGATCATACCTGCCAACTTTTCAAAATTTGCTTCGAGAGAGTGAATTTTGCAGTATGCTCAGTGTTGAAAATTTTCGGTTCTGACCTTGCTCCTTTAATATATTATTCCCCTTTTATGATCATCCTCTGCCCACTTCAAGTCAATTTTCCAGCCACGTGATATATCGGCCTCTCCTCCCAGAGATTCTGGGGCATAAGAAACCTTCCGGAATAGCTAATTCCGGAACGTTTTTGAATTGGACCTAGGCTGACTCTTCCAGAAGTCGAGGAGGTCTCCCCCTTTTTTTTTTCCTAGGGCGTTGGCAAGCATGATTAAGATACAGGAGTAGGACAACAAACTGAATCTTTGCCTCTGTGATGGATAGGCTTACTATACCACTGTTATAGCAGGACCTTGCAGAGATCCCTAGGTCTTACACCAATGACATATAAATGGTGGCAAACACATACCAAGCCCTTCTTTTACATGTTATTGGTGGTGTCAAGGTTCTAGCCAAAACCAAGTAATTTTTGAAGTGTGGTCTTTTCACCTCTTTTCTACTAGATTAGCCCTTTGGCAGGTCAGCGAGCACAATTTTTCCAATGGTTCAGCTTTGGTAGTTGATGAAACATCAGCAAATGCTTAAATTCTCAGACCAAGATGGAGCCATAGAATATTAGGTAATCATGGCTTCCTTTTTCACAGCAGTTGGTATTCCCCCATAATTTTATATAAAAAAAGTAGAGTATTAATGGTTTATTAGAAGTAAAGATCCACATTAGACATAACTGCGTCAAACCTTTCAACATATTGGCCAATCGTCTAATGTCTATGGAGTCACTCAACTCTTAGATCTCATGATGTTCGAGCCTTTGGTACCACAAGAGATATCACAGCCTGTAAAGTCTGGTAATGGATTGATTCCTTCTTCCCAATTAAATGAAAATTGATGATGACCTTGAGGTGGTCAGGAGCATTTTGCCAAGTTAGTTGAAAGGGTTGGACACTAAACAGGGATAGGTGACAAATGTATGATC
This sequence comes from Dendrobates tinctorius, assembly GCF_039654945.1. Classification (NCBI taxonomy): domain Eukaryota; kingdom Metazoa; phylum Chordata; class Amphibia; order Anura; family Dendrobatidae; genus Dendrobates; species Dendrobates tinctorius. The sequence goes on from NW_027361688.1 coordinate 13,197,928, forward strand.
TTTCTGACCACCATCAATCATGAGTTGATCGGTGGTGGATAAGTGATATGTAAGACCTTTATGTTGAAAGGCTGTATGCATAATTTTAAAACTTATAAATGATTTAGGTCTCCAAGAATTTCTTCCCCTTGATGTGTTTCTCTGTTTTTCACAGAAGGCATGAATTGCATGAACAAAGATCATGACTGCGCCCATATCTGCCGAGAGACGCCAAAAGTCGGAGTGGCATGTGAGTGTCGTCCAGGCTTCGAACTTGCAAAGAACCAGAGGGACTGTACATGTAGGTAGCTGATGGTTTTTATTTTTCCCCTTCACATATCTAAATACCCCAAGGCTCTCTCCTTTCCAGTACCTGCATAATCTCCTGCTGTATCAGGTGTTTAGGTATGGTGTGCTTCTCAGTTGGGTAGGAGCTGAGCTACAGTTTTCGGCAACGGCCCAAAAACCAGTGTAGGGAGCTGTGATGTTCTATTCCTATGCACGACTCGAGGCCGCTGGAACTCATAGCAAGTAATTGGTGGGCGTGAAGTGTCGAACCCTATCCGATCTAACATTTGATGACCTATAGGATAGGTGACAACCACTCTAACTAGTCAAGGGAATGTTCAGTTTGACGGTTTACCAAAATTTTAGAATGCTATGAAATCCCAACTTGAGTATTTCTCTCCTTACCGATTTCCACCCAGTTCTAGTGCCAGCTCTTCCCGGGTCCCAAAAAAAAATCAAGGATGAAAATTCAGTTTTAAGTTTCACTCACTTCTTAGTAAAATAGAGGGTTGGTTCCTAGGTAAGGAAGAACTTAAAGGTCTTGTCTACCTTTTAGGCGATTTTTTTTTTACTTAAATGTATGGATTTTTATGAAAATGTTGCGCCGTTTGTCTTCTACAGCCTCTGTGTTACTAACTGTAGAATGAGTTAAAGGGGTTGTCCGGTCAAAACTGATAAGTCTGCAATCCCTCTGTGTGATTGCAGACTTATGAATCCCCTCCAGTGCACGCAATGTGCGCTACGGGAATTCGCCTGTTTCACACGGGGGACGGAGGGTATGTATGAGTTATACATACCCCCACCAGTGGGCGTGGTCGAGCCTGTGCCCTGACCAGTGACGTGGACTGCCAATTGGGCGTGGCCGACTGAAGGACGCAGCCTTGCTCTATTCAAGTATATCGAGAGCGAGGCCATGCCTACTTGCTAGTGGTATGTAAAAACCAGCGAATTACCCCCAGTGCACAGTGCGTGTGCTGGGAGGATTCATAAGTCTGCAGTCCCACAGAGTGACTGCAGACTTATCGATTTTGACGGGGCAACCCCTTTAACTCAGAACCCGGTAATCAGCACACTATGACATCTGATGGGGATTTTTAAATCTCTTATCTGTCTTTTTTTATCTGCCTTTTTCTGAGCTCCTCTCTAATTTCTGATCACAGACCACCTCAAAGTTGAATGTGCCAGGAAGCAAAGAGCCTGCAAAAAAGCCAAGTTGGAGCAACATTTCTAAAGAAGCCCAATTGCATAAATTCTAAAAAAAAATTTAAGTCCCCAATACAGATATTTAAGTTAAAAATAAAATAAAAAAAAATAAAAACCCAACACCGTTAAAAAAACCTCTCTATAGTAGTTTTGGGGTTATAGATCGCTCTGGAGTCTAGTGTAGAGTCAATTTTTTATTTTGGGCCATTTTCATATACACTGTTGGTGTGTAAAGCGGTTATAAAGAGCTTCTCTGTCTCTGGAGAACCTGACACTTCCTGCATTACATCGACAAGCAATGAATGCGAATGGGCAGTGTGTAATGCTTAGGTTTACCTGCAGAGGCGCTGCAGGGAAATTGAATACTTACAACTGAAATTTGCCCATCGATCACAGATGATCGGGGGACACTTTATAGTCAAGGAAACCATTTAATTAGGAATTATGTAAAGCAGAGAACCCTTTCAAAAAGAATGCAATTAGACATCAGCCTAATTCCTCCTTATTGGCATATTTGTGAGCCGTCTATCACGTTAATATTGGCCCTTCTTCCTTAGAAATGCTTCACATTCTTGGCTAGGCACCTACATCCTAATGAACCCGATTTGTATAAAATTCATTTATCTTAAATGATTTGAGATTACAAAGCCAGATAAACATGAAGCATCAAGAAAGGATGCTGCCCCGGGTGATTGATAATTACCCATCTGGAGATACCGCTTTTGATGTTTATAATCTTTTGGATGAAAGAAAGAAAGAAAGAAAGAATAAAAAATAGTTTGCGTCACCAGGTGACAAACAAGGATCTAAAGGGTAATGTTTCTCCTTGTGGAGAGTGACCGGCCAGGCCTGGTGGTTTGGTCCTGATGAAGAGGTTTGAGAACCTTGAAACGCGATAACACAATAACCCGCATTCATGTTTCACCTTTTTGTGTGATTGTACCCCTGGCAGTACCCCACCGTACACCTCATTTATTGCATCGTATCCCATTGGTGGTCCTGCAGCAGCCCTTATATGCTTCTATAGGAGTTGTGACTTTCACAACCCTATCAGGTGGGCATACCTATATTTTATGCCACTTTATTACCAGTTAAGACCCTATTTGTGCTTTTTGTCTCTCCAGTTTTAGCTTTTACTCAATCCAGGCCTGGCATGTCAGAGTGAGGAGACTTCTATTCCATGCCTGAATTTGCATATGGGATAAACAGGGACATCATCCCATGATATGTGGTTGGCTGCAGCCTGTGACGCTCAAAGACAGTTCATGTATCCTCCATGATGTTTTCTTGACTGGTCAGTGATGAACCACATTCTCCCCTTTTTTGCCTAAATGCCACTTCAAAACCCTCAAAGATTTGAAGTACGAAATGTCCCAAGCTTGAGTGTCTTGGAACATGTATGAAGGCTTGTGACAAGGGTTGACTTCTAGCCAAGTCTTTGTCTTTGGTTACTCAACATCGACCAAAGGTTAGACCTGATACTAGGACTATCCCAGTAGAGCAATTTTTTTTCAGATTTCTTCTGATGTCCCCGATTCAGTCCTGGTTTGGTTAGACCAAGTAATGACTCTTGTCAAACCCAAAGTTATTTGACTTTTTGGGCAAAGTTGCCCCACTTTCTTCCTACCACTAAACATGACGCTTGCCATGTAATCGGTTTATGTGGATTGTGATTACTCAACAGTTCGGAGAGAAGTCTTCTGTATTGTTCCCCCTCATTACAATTTAAAGAGTTTGCCCATCTTTGGAGGATGTTGTTCTTGTTGTTGTTTAACTTAAATGGATGGTTTTTGGGTCTAAAAATTATTTTTACAATTGGTTTTTATTAAAAATTTTTGCACGATTTAACTTTTACAGGTTCTTTGTTTTTCAGCACATCCAACTTAGATGTGGTCTTTGGTCACAAATCATATGAAAGAAGCTCAGAAAAAGACAGATAAAAGAGTTAAAAATTCTCCCATCATTCAATCAGAATAAGCCAAATCTTCGTGAACTTATTCTGCAAAAAAGGATGCAACATTTTTAAAGAAACCAAATTGTAAAAATGATTTATAGTCCTAAATTAATGCGTTTCAGTAAAAAAAAAAAAATCTCCCAAGGTGGACAACCCGTTTTAAGGTGTCCTTGCCGTTTAGTTTTCCGACGGCTATCAATCTCCCCCATATACACATGGACATGGCTTCATCGAGCATGCATATATTTTCAGTGGTGAAAAAGGAGTAAGCTGCCGCTAGACATGTCATCTGCTAGCGACTGATCTTCCCTGAAGACAAAAAATCGGTATGGCAAAATTCTAACAGCCCGATCCTTCTTTCCTCCAACATCTGCCATTGTGGGATTGAGCTAAACCCTATAAATATTGGTTGATTGGCCACTGTTGTCACATAACATTTACATGACTGTCAAGTTGTAGAAGAACCGAGGATATCATATTGAAATTATTAAGGAGAGTATGTTACGTAATATTGCAATTAAAATTATGTAACCCCTAGTGCACATTAAGTTTTTTGGCAAAATTTGCAACGTTCTGCTGTTTGCGGTAAACCAATGAAACAAAAGAAATGTAAATATCTCAACATAACCCATAAAACATGTGGTTTCACCAAATTTAGTGGAAAATGCCACTTTTACTGAACTCTGCAGTCTGCAAATGTGATGTATAGCAAAACATCAGCTTCTGGCAGTGTTCCTGAGAAACCTTAGCCCATTCCTCATGTGCAATGGCCTTCAAGTAACTGGATGCATGTCATGGTTCGTGTCATGTGACTGTGACAGCAAGTTTACAGTGTTTCAGGACTTCTGAAACTAAGTCTTGGTGTATGCTTAGGATGATTGTCCTGTGAAGGTCAAATGACACCCATGCTTTCACTTCTATACAGTTGGCATTTTTCCTAGAATTTCTTCCTACTTGATTGGATCCATATTGACCTATTGCCCTATAAAAACTGCAGCTACCAGTGCTAGAAGAAGCAAAGCAGCCCCAGAGCCAAGTCACAACCATGCTACACTGTAGGCATCATCAAGTCTTAATCATGTTTCATTGCAAGCATCACTGAGTCACCACCATGCTAAACTGCATCATCAAACCACCAATATGCTTCACTGTAGATATCGCCAAACCACCGCCATGTTTCATTGTAGATATCACCGAACCACCACCATGCTTCACTATTGGCATCATGCAGCCACCACCATGCTTCACTGTAGGCGTCACCCAGCCACCACGATGCTTCACTGTAGCTATCAAGCCACTGCCATGCTTTACTGTAGGCATCACCGAGCCATTGTCATGCTTTACTGTAGACATCACTGCTCAATCGTCATGATTTACTGTAGACATTACCAAGCCACTGCCATGCTTCACTGTAGATATTAGCAAGCCCCTACAATGCTTCACTGTAGATATCATCAAACCACTGCCATGCTTTACTGTAGGCATCACCGAGCCACCACCATACATCACTGTAGATATCACTGAGCCACCACCATGCTTCATTGTAGATAAAACGAGTTACAAACATACTTCACTGTAGGCACCACCGAGTCCCCACCATGCTTCACTGTAGGCATCCGAGTCCCCACCGTTCTTCACTGTAGGTATTACTGAACCACCATTATGCAGAACTGTACATAAGGTTTTCTTTTAAGTGTATGCTTAATCCTTCCTCCTTTATACACACCACTGATCCATAGGGCCAAACTTGTTTAGTTTTATTTCATCTCCACAGAACAGAGTCAGAAAACTTCTGTAGCTTTATTTGTATAGCATTGAGCATGTTGGAGTGACCTTTCTTGTGCTTTTGGGTCCGTAAAGGTTAGTCATTGGAGTTGGACATGTAAACCATCATCGCTTAGTATGCTCTTTACTAGATAAAATTAAACCTCAATTAAACTTGCTGCCTCAGCCGGTGACCGTTTCCTCTTTCTGCCATATTCAGGTAGTGTAGACAGCTTTCCATTAACTTTGAACTGGTGAACTTTGCTTCCAGGTGTATCTCTATGAACATTCAATACTTTTTCTATCCTTTTCCTGGTTTGTACAACCCACGAATATTAGTGAACAGGATTTCATTGCCCTTGAGGAATGGGCTAAGATTCCCCAAACGGTTGTCTGGCTATACTTCACCTCTGCAGCAGGTCATAACAGCCAGAGGGACTCTACTAAACTGGGAGTCCCATAAAGGAACTTTTGTAGGATTATATTAAGAAATTCACATATGTCTTCACTTAAAGGGGTTGTCCCATTCTCCTTTTTTTTATATACTGTAGTAACAGAGCGCACTCCTGACCATGACTCATTAGTAATACGGCTCAACATTTATGCTTATCTCGGACGTGCTGGTTTGTTCACATGAAAGTCCTGTAGGATCGTTTAGTCATGTCTGGGCGTGTTACATTGGCACAGCCTGACCAATCAATCCTGATATCCCGATTTTAATGTATTTTTCAATGGTGTTACTGCAACGTAAACGCGGCCCCTGCAAAAGGGGAAATGAATGGTACTTTGAAATTGGATCAATTTGTTCTCTTCTCTGATTAGCAGCTATTTATTTGTCATTAACATTTTCTGTTTGTTTGCACATGTATTTTTGGGTCTAAATAGTAACCTGTAATTACGGAAATGGAGGCTGCCAGCACACCTGCGACGACACGGAGACCGGCCCAGTGTGTGGCTGCCACCAGAAATATGCCCTTCACTCAGATGGTAGAACGTGCATCGGTAAGTTCACACCAAGGTTTTAATTGTGGGGATAAGCAATCTCTAGTGCTCACAATTTTTTTTTTTTTTTTTTCTTGTAGGAAACCATAGCTTTTATTAAAACAAACAAAAAATAAATAAATATATATATATGTGTGTGTGAAAAGAAACACCAGCCCCAATTATACACAGCGCCCCCTCTTGTCTGTGGGCTACGACTAGTATTGTAGGAGAATAAATTCTATCCAAAAAAAAATATTTCCCAGAGTTCAGATTAGTAAAATATTTGCAGTTTTGCTTCCCGGTCAAGTTATATCCAGCTGACGAATAGTTGTGTGGGTTCATAATTACTCCCTCATTGTTGAATTCTCTTGTGTGTAATTTTTCAGTTCTTGATAATAACAAGTTGCGCTACTGTACTAGTCCCACGGGGCGTTGTAATTAGAGGTCCGTCAAGCCTACAGCTGTCTGATTTCCCAGGAAGGATCTCTGTAGTGGGACGTAGAGTCGTGTGTGCGCAACTTGTAGTGGGAGGAGAATTAGAAAATAAGGAAATAATGGGCGGGTCTAGATAGATGGATAAAACCAAATTGGATAGAAAGATATGCGATGAGATTGGTATTCAGTAGATGGGTAGATATGAGACGGATATTTGGTAGATGGATAGAAATGAGATGAGTATTGGGTAGATGGATTGATACGAGATGGATATTGGGTAGATGGATAGATATTACTATTAGATGGATATTGGGTAGATGGATAGATAATGCGTAGATGGATAGATATGTGAAGGATAATAGGTAGATGGATAGATATGAGATGGATATTTGGTAGATGGATAAAAATTAGAAGTATTGGGTAGGTGGATAGATACGAGATGGATATTTGGTAGATGGATAGATACGAGATGGATATTAGGTAGATGGGTAGATATTAGATGGATATTGGGTAGATAGATAAAAGATGGATATTAAGTAGATGGATTTGAGATGGGTATAGGGTAGATGAATAGATATGAAATGGATATTGGGTAAATGAGTGGATATTGGGAAGATGGATAGCTATGAGAACGATGTTGGAAAGATGGATAGATACGAAATAGGTATTGGGTAGATGGATATGAGGTGGGTATAAGGTAGATGAATAGATATGAGAAGGATATTGGGTAGATGGACATATATGAAATGGATATTTAGTAGATGGATAGAGACAAGATGGATATTGTATAGATGAAGAGAGACAAGATGGATATTGTATAGATGATAGAGACAAGGTGGATATTGGGTAAATAGATACGAGATGGGTATTGGGTAGATGGATAGATACGAGATGGGTATTGGGTAGATGGATAGATACGAGATGGGTATTGGGTAGATGGATATATATGAGAATGATATTGGGAAGATGGATAGATATGAGATGGATATTGGGTAGATGGATAGAGACCTGACATGTCAAGTCTACCTTTCATTCCTGTCCACTTTCAGGAACAAAATGAACCTTCCCTCTGAGTTGAGCTGCATCAGATGCATCTAGCAGCCTCTTAACTTCACACTTCAATAGCAAAACTCAATATCTATATTACTAGCAATATTGGGTGGCATCAAAACAGTCCACCAGATCTTTGTTACAATGATACCAGTGTCCTTATCAGCTGATCAACCCCGTGTGCCTTCTGTTTTTGGAAAAGTATTGACAAGACACCTATACAATGTTAACATCCACATCATATGAGACTTTATTGCTCCTTCGTCTCAAAATAGCCAATATTATGGTATCTGATTTTGGCATCAAGCCAGAAGGCATTGCTATTTACCCTTCCACGCTGTTTTCCATTCCTTGGAGAACGGAGTCCTTCACTGATTCTTCCTACCCACTGGCATAGAGGATGGAGCCCTCACTGTTTATAGGCCTCTTTGTAGATGTCTAAAAATAATAGCACCAAGAGCAATGGAGATAATTCAGATTGTGTATTATTAGGCATCTTTTATTATCCAGAGTCATATAGGTACCATGGATGATGAGTTTTTTTAGTATAGTTATTACCTTCTCATTATCATCTCTGGAAATCAACTGTCTGATCTACAGCTTCTATTATCTACTATCCATGGTTTTCCATCATATTTTTTCCACTTGCACATCATCAAAGACTAAAACACATTGGATGAGAACCGAGTCTTCGCGGAAGATTAGTCCCCCAGCACCTCTCCAGTGTCTCCTTGTCGCCTCCTCTACAAACAGTATTTATACAGTCCAGAGGGGTTTTTTTTTCCATAGCACTTGCTTCAGGTTTCTGATGATGTGATACAAAATCATATTATGACAATTCCAAATCTCTTAAGCTGACCTCGGCTTAAAGGAATTCAATTATACCAGGCAGTGGAATTAGAATTTCGTGATTAATGACCTCGAGGCTATTAACTTTTACTTGTGTTTGTTCCTTTGCAGACACTCAGTCATTTTCAGTTTAGCTTTAGGATGACATCAATGTATTTGACTAATTTTTTTTTAAAGAGGAAATCCACCCAAATGTGGTCTTGTTTTAATAGAAGGCTACTTCTAATGAGACCTTTAGAGACACCTCGAAAGGTCCCATCAGTGGAACTTAAACCACCACTGATTGCCACATTTATAACCCCTAGCCATATATACTCCACTCAAAAGAGAGGATCACACAAGCTTTTTATCAAGAATGTTGAGTCAGATATCTTAAGTGCCTGCCCATTTTGTGGTCATATAAACTGGCAAAGGAATATGGGGGGGCTTTTAAAAATGTTGATGTTTTGGAAATTGGTGATGGTCCAACATCTCGAGGTGTGTGAAGTGCCACTCGAAAAAAAATTGAGTCATAAGGACAACCTCAGTCGATATTTCCAGATTTCTTAAAAGGGCTCTTTGCTTGGAACTCCTCTCTACAAGTTATATAATTTGTAAATAATTGGTTGATTCGCAGGATCCAGTTCAGGGGTCACCTAAGTATTCTGTGGCCATCATAAGCCTCCTGCCTGCCAGCATCCACAGCTCTTCTTTCGGTTAACCGGTCTGCAATAACATCACATGTGCATCACACCACAAAGTTGATGTGGCACCAGACAGGCTAATCAAAAGAGCCAATGATCAAGATTGACAAGACTAAAAGTAGTCTACCAGTTGGATTATGCGTATTCGATCATACCTGTGTAACCACGGGTTGATTTAGCATTATACAAAGAGTCAACCTTAATTTTGCTTATGAGCTCACAAGTGTTCTGAGGGCGGTCCAAGACCCAGCTGTCTTCAGTAAACCTCTCCTAATTCTTCCTCGTTGGTTTTGACCGCTCCACTGTCTTTACACACACTGAAATCTCACATATGTGCCAATTCTGAAAGTCTCTTACCTGGAGCTTTTGGTTTTGGCTTAATAGACATAAGCCAACTAACTGCCTCTTAATCTTTTATTAACATGTTTAATAAGATAAAAAATTTAGGCGTAGAAATCGAATAATTATTTAGCACATAATTTCAGATGTAGAAACCACATGGTATTAAAAATGGACGTTGACTTTTACTAATGCATATTCAAGCCTAATCTCCCATAATGTTCAGCCAACTCCCGAGGGAGCATCATGAGAGAAACGAGTTAACCTTGTGGGATTATATAGATGTCATACGTAATATTTATATTCTATAAAAACATTTATATTTATATTTAATAAAAATTATTGTAGATAGATATTTAGTTAATCGTAAATGTGTCCAATGTTTCATGTTTTTGCTTTTCAGCCTTTGGGGCTTTTCCTCAGATCTTCTTTTGCCGCTTTTATGTATAATGTGTATGAAATTGTGCTTTATATTGTAAAATAAACAGTTTTCATTGAACTGCCAAAAAAGTATATTTTCAACTGGAATGTCTTTCACTTGTGTTTTTGTACAAGTTCCAAAAATATACATCTTGAGCATTATGTTTATTTCTTCTCCAGTGCCATTGAAGCCGAAAACCGTGATGTTTTTCAATCTCGTCAATTAATGATGTTTTATACGTGTTTTACATTCCTATTGTCAGTCCCATTTGATCCCTGTGTCCAACCCTCCATTCCCTCTTCTATTTTAGTTTTTTTTTTTTTTTTAATGTCCTGTTGTTAATGGGAAAAGGCTTGTTTTTGGTTTTGATGTGTTTTGTTTTTTTTTTATTAATTTTTTTTTTTTTTTTTTAATCTTATTTAATTTTTCGTTCTGAATTACTCTGCTTTCTGGTGATGGTCCCTGATTGCCTGTCTTGTCTTAAAACTGATGTTTTATGAATAATATCCAAAAAAAATTATCATATACGCTGATATCAAATAATACAAGTAAACTCAAAAAGAGCCTCGTTGCAGCCTTATCTAATCTAGAACTTGTCAAATGTGTCCTACACTCAACCATGTAGTGTTGCCGGAGACAGGCAGCTGCCCTTTACACCCCTGACCTTCCCCTACCCACCTTGCTAGCTTGTATGGTGCTCCTCATAGCATCATTACAAGACTGCAAACCATTTGCAATGCTAGACAAATACTCCCCCTCCTTTTTTTTTTCTTTTGTTTAATACATTTGTCTGTTTGCCTCACCTGACTCTTTCTTTTATTTGCTGCATGTATAAAACCTCTTTCCAGAAACTGCATTGAAGGGGATGGACAAAAAATGTGCCTAAACATTAACAGGCAGGCAGTTGCTTCACCGGCAAAAACCGCTCCTGCCGGTGATTCGGCTGCCTCTGCTGGCGTCACGTCGGCAGAGCGGCGACTTCTTTTCCTCCCTGCTCTGTCAATAGGGCGTGAGTTCCGACGACATTCTGATTGACAGTATGCTCCCCCAGTTTGCCAGCAGGAATCCGGCTGTCAATCAGAATGTTGTTGGAAGACCCGCCCCGTAAACGGACCAGGGCAGAGAAGATCTTCCTCTCTGTCGACGCAACACCAGCAGAGGCAGCTGAATTGCCGGCAAGAGCGGTCTGTGACCGTTCTGTGCTGGCGAAGAACAGTCCCAGGCACAACAGGCAGGTAGGTAGCAACTACCTGTCAGTTAAGGTTTAGGCACGGTTTTGTTTTTTCACAAAGTCCCGGATATACTTTTTAAAAATTAGAGGTGATGTCCACCTTAGTATAAAAATAAAATAAGATGATCTGCAAATATTATGAGTATTTTCCCCTACTTTATAGTAACCCATTCAGATTATCTATATTAGCACAATCAGTTACTATTTGTAAGCATCTAGTCTTGGTTCAGTAGTGTTGAATGGAGCTGACCCAAATTACCAGGGGGTTAAAAATAAGATGGAGACCTATCAGGTCAACTTCTGACCATACATAACGACTATGCACACGACAATCCTTCCTCATGAAAAATGTAGGATATGTCCAGTCTGAATTGATAACTATAAACCATCATGATGAGTCCGAGGCGTGACTTAAAGCCCTTAGGCCCAAGTGCAGATATGTGATTGGCTCCTACCTACGATGTACTATTTCTAATAATGGCATCTTGTCGTGAGATAGAAGATCCTTTGGGTGTCTTCAGACCCCAGGGCCTAGATGCAACTGCTACCTCTACAACCACTATAGGTACGCCTGAGCTCTCCAACATACACTTGTACTTCTACCATAAGGCAACTTCCAAATCATCTTATTTAGATTTGGTGGATATAAAAATTGATGAGATACTCCATATCCCGAGGCATTGCACTGCTAGCCTGTTTTGCACCCCTTCTTTTACCCATCTGTTTCATTTTGTCTTCATCCTACCACGGCTTTATTAACCTTCTGTTCCTGAGCTTCTCAAGCCATCCTTTCTTGTGTCGTTATGTCCATCTAATGTTCTGTAGACCATTAATAGTCCTTGTGATGCTGTATGTACACATATGAGCTTACCCTTTTTTTTTTTTTTTTTTTTTTTTTTTTTTTTTTTTCCTTCCGCTGCTTTTTTTTTGCTTCACTGCATGTTGACCAAGTATTAGAACCTATTTTGCGACATCTGAATGTCTACTTAAGTGTATTTCATAGACAAGCAGGCAACCAGCACTGCCCAATTGATCTTCCTCTCTTTTTATTCCTCTTGTGGTCTGGATTGTGTCCGTGCATGCTATGTGTGCCTTCTCTGTCACGTTATTAAAAGGTCTGTCTCTAAGTGTCTCTTAATCATCCATCACCGGACTGTCTACTCACACCGTGTATCACTGACTGGGTCTCTTCTTGGTTCTCGAGAACTTTAATCACTTTTTTTTATTATTATTTCTCTGCCTGGTATATTAATAGGATCCTTTCTCTGTATATATAACTTCACTCATCATCCCCTGGCCACTAATCGTTTCTCTTGTGGGCTTCTTCAGGGGATTAACACTCTCTACTTAAGGAATTCCATGCTATCACCGCTGGCTTGTAGACTTTGGATGTCCATTGCCAAGAGGCTGTCGTAGAAGTTTGGGCTTTTGATTAACCAAATGCTCCATGTTTGTCCCTTACTTGTGTTTTAGAAAAGGATGAGGCTGCAATTGAGCGTTCTGAGTACAATTCCACGTCAGTTACTGATGTGGACAAGCGGGTGAAACGGAGACTCCTTATGGGTAACATTTTTCTTCCACTTTTTCTCTTTTACAAGAAATGTGTTCTCACTGTGTGTTGTGTGTGTCTGAGTGTTTGTGGTGGGTCCAGAGCTGCCTCGGAGTTTGATTTATGGGCAATACATTTCACAAATGGTTATATAGGTCTACTTGAAAATTTTGTAAATGGAGACCGTATTAAGGACTAGCCTTTTTACGATAAGGTGTTTTGTATTTGCCTTTCAAAATGTTACTGTCCGCTATGAAATCCCAAGTCCGTTCCTCAGCTGTAGTTTAACCATGATGACCTGAAGGATCTGAAAACCCATAAAATACATATAATTTACTAGAATGGTGGGAACATGTCCTAGGCATTCTGATTTCCATTGGAACAGTATGGATTCCTGGGTTTCTCAAGGGGTAGACTTGCCAATCTAGGTATATATATGTATTTTTTTTTTTTCATTGGTTGGTTAAGGATCCAGGAAGGGTATTATGTCTTCTTGATCCAGGTACTTAAGGTATTGAGTTTTGAAGGCAACGTTCCCTAGGAAAGAATTTGCAAAAAATAGATCTCTCTACCAGAAGCTAAAAAGTATGACTGGTAGGTGGCTACCTTGCAAGTCAATGCCTTAAAGGCTGCCTAATAGACGATCAGGTCAAGGCATGAAGATTCAGCCTGCGTAAAGCCAACAAGATTCCTACGCCGTGCCGAAACAGAGTACCATTTCTAAAACTGTGCCTTCAACTGGTGGATGTCTGTTTGTTTCTTTGTTTTTTTCCTGTGCAGGAGTACTATTTACCTGGTTAAAGTTAATGTGGGACCACTTTAAAGTTAATTTCAGTTTTATGTATTAAACTAGTGACTTAGTAAAATTATATTACTATACATATAGTCCATGGAGTTGTTGATTTTAGAAAAGATTTGCTTTTTAGTACAATAGCTTTTGAGACTTGCATACTTCCCACGGCTTACTATTGCGAAGCAGAGTATTAAAGGGAATATGTTAGTAGGTTTTTCTATGTAACCTCATAGCAGCATGATTTAGAGGCTGAGACTCTTATTCCAGCAACGTGTCACTTACTAGGCTGTGTTGTTGTTGTTTTTTAATAAAATCAGTATTTTATCAACAGGACATTATCACTACAGGACTACATGTCATGTGCCTCCTAGTCCAGCCATGCCTCCAACACTGGCAGCTTGCTGACAGTGTACACAGCTGCCGATCAGTGGTGTGGGTGGGGTTATACAGTGCTCAGCATTTGAGCTCTGCCAGAATCACGGTCTCAGCCCCGATATCGTGCTGGTCTTGAATTACATAAAAAAAACCCGCTGCTGACAGATTCCCTTTATCAGATATCAGTTATCAGTGGGGTTTTACTGTTCAGGACCCTTATCTATTAGCCAGAAAGCTACATGGAGCAACTCTCGCTCTGTATATGTATTACATTCAATTAAGCGTTGCGCAATCCTTAATTTCCCCTGTAGAGGCGCTGTAGAGGAATTGAACACTTGCCATCAGATTACGACTGATCGCTGATCGCCCCCGCATTCGATATTCAATTGTGCTATGATTTCCGTATAGCCTAGGGAGCCTCTCAATAAGAAGGCATTGTACGAAATGGACCACATTCCATAAAAATATGGCTTTTAAAGTTTCTGTGAAGTTTTCTTGTAGTTAAAAAAAAAAAAAAAAAATCTCACTTTGTCATCAGAAGGAAATGTTCCTGCAGATCGCACGCTAAACAGTGACGGTGGTATTAAGTGGAAAAATAGCGGGAATATTTGCAGTTTTACTCAATGGGTTTTGGCAAGTTCCTTCTCTTCCGAGTGTTTATTTGAACACATGTAGCAAGAATTTTTTTTTTTTTTTTTTTGCTTTGACGTTGGTGTGATTCAAAAGCTTAGGAATCTCTGAGAGGAGGTTCCTCACGGGAAGCTAATGACTATCTTTTTCCATTTATTTTCATCAGTGAGATTCCTGTCCAAAGTCATCCAGTTCATTCATGGAAACCTTTCCTCCATAATGAGGAGAAACTGAGACTTAATTATGTATTGACCATATTCCATAAAAAACCTTCTAAATAATTTTTTTTACCTTCTCACTGCTGAAGCGTGCGTCGTACTTATTCTAGCTAAACGCTTTTGCCAAAATTTTGAAAATCTGGTATAGCTCATGCTAAGTCCTTTCAGTGTTACAGAGAGCAGCAGGCAGGGTTTTTTTTACATGGATCTCTACAGTGTGGACAGGGGGGAAAGCATCAATAGTCTCGGGTGTTATGCATCACCTTTTCCTATGGCCGCAGCTCTCTGTGCTCCACGCCGAGTTTTGAAAGTTTGCTCCTATGTGATTAGAAAACATTAATTAATGGAGATTGGAAAAGACTTGGTGTACATAAAAATCCCCTTAAAACACAATTTTATTAATGATCATAAAAACACACCTTCCCAGTGACGTTGAAAAAATGTCAAAAAATAAACCTAGTATAAGGTGCTGCATAGCCCTACATTAAAGCCTAACTGATACCTTCCTATCCGTGGAGGTTGGCACCCTAATAGTACGATATTGGCGCCCCCACTCAACGAGGACTATCCCTCACTTCCCTAGTGATCCCTAGTATCACAGAGAGGAAAACAATTTCAAGATAGAACAGTAATGAAAAGATCAGAATGCCCTAGGACTAATGCAGACCAAACAGATAATACAACAATAAAACATAACCCACATCATGATATCACGTGACCCACAAAAATAGCAGCTATTCTCACTTGGAGAGATAAACATCCTCAAATACAATCAGCAATAAATGAAAAGGTCACTTATCATGTCTCATGGGGGACCCTCAACGCGTTTCCCCGCCGTAGCGGTTCATCAGGAGGAATAGTCCTATCAAAAATATTGTTGCTGCTTCATGCCTGATACCTTCAATAATAGTGAAATAGTGAATAATAGTGAAACTATTGAAGCAGCAACAATATTTTTGATAGGACTATTCCTCCTGATGAACCGCTACGGCGGGGAAACGCGTTGAGGGTCCCCCATGAGACATGATAAGTGACCTTTTCATTTATTGCTGATTGTATTTGAGGATGTTTATCTCTCCAAGTGAGAATAGCTGCTATTTTTGTGGGTCACGTGATATCATGATGTGGGTTATGTTTTATTGTTGTATTATCTGTTTGGTCTGCATTAGTCCTAGGGCATTCTGATCTTTTCATTACTGTTCTATCTTGAAATTGTTTTCCTCTCTGTGATACTAGGGATCACTAGGGAAGTGAGGGATAGTCCTCGTTGAGTGGGGGCGCCAATATCGTACTATTAGGGTGCCAACCTCCACGGATAGGAAGGTATCAGTTAGGCCTTAATGTAGGGCTATGCAGCACCTTATACTAGGTTTATTTTTTGACATTTTTTCAACGTCACTGGGAAGGTGTGTTTTTATGATCATTAATAAAATTGTGTTTTAAGGGGATTTTTATGTACACCCACTCCTATGTGATTATCCACCTAAGGCCGATCAAGACACACACCTGTGACTTGGTACTAAGATTCTAGGAATTTGGCACATCCAAACGGGAATGAGGAATGTCTTTATTACAAGTCTTTTGAAACACAAACCAGCAAGTAACATATCACTGGAATCAGGGTCTCAGCTCCTACATTGTGCTGCAAACCACCTGACAGATTTACCTTTAATAGTCAAGGAAATATTACTTATAAAACATGTATGGTATAAAATGTTTGTTTTTTTTTTTGTTTTTTTTTTTTACTATTGGTTTTATATTTTCGGAAAGACGAGTGCCGATGCGGACATTTCATAACTTTCCGAGTTTTCCTCCACCTCGTAACTTCCTTCAGTAATAAATAAATAAAACATCTGAACCATAAACTTGATTTCACCTTTCTGGCTTTATATTCAGCGAATGCCAAACGCTAATGGTCCTGCGTATTGTTCCATTTGCAAGTCATTAATATCACTCTCGTGCTCTGCGGACTGTCACATTTTAAAAGCCACCATCCTTACTTATGAAATTCTGAAAGGCATCTGCTTCTGATTAGGGAGAAGAAAATCTTCTAAGGAGCGCATTGCAGCAGCTCTTGTTTGACTTCACCCTCTGCAGTTTTTCTTAACATTTCGCAGACCTCTTTTTAGATTGCTTTTGGTCAAGTCAACCGTTGTCCCCATCCTCTGTTTCTAGGTTTTTACGAAGACTTCCAACTTAGTCCATCTAAAGCTTTGACTACAGTATTTCTAGTTCCATCAGGCCGGGCAGGGTTATCTACAAAGTCATTAATCCTACTGGACTGTTTTACCAACCACACTAGATACACTCATGGCTGAAAGTGTTGGCACCAAGAAAATGATGTATTTCTCCCAGAAATTTCTTGCAATTGCACGTTTTGTTATGCACATGTCTATTTCCTTTGCGTGCACCTAGGATTTCACTGTGATTGAGCGCCTTTGCCGGCTGCCGCAGTGTTTTCTTTGACTGGTCTCCCTGAGGTCAGTGATTGTTTCGTGATGTTGGTCTACTAGGCATTGCTCCCACCTAGCCAGAATCCTACTCCACATTGATGAGGGGCAACACCCCGAAACAGCTGTCTGTGGATGGATACCTGGCCTTGGTCTTTCCCTTGTCATATCTGTAAACTCGTAAAGAGCTGGATATTGACTTAAAGGGCCACTTAATATGGTGGTAATGGTGGCTTCCGAAAGGAGCCACCCATTGGCTGGGTCCTTCCCTGGAGGAAGATCTGGCTAGTCCCGTGTTTGAGACTCTTAAATGAGGCTCCACGGACTTTATTTCCACTTTGTGTGTATTGGAAGAACGCAGAAAAAAAAAATAATGGAGAGAAAAAAAGGCAAATTGGACATAATTTCACACTAAACTCCAAAAATGGGCTGGACAAAAAGTGTTGGCACCCTCAACTTAATATTTGGTTGTACCCTTTGAAATAAATAACTGCAATCAATCGCTCCCTATAAACATCCACAAGCTTCTTGCATCTCTCATCTGGAATTTTGGAGCCGAGATATGATGAGTTGTTTGACAAGGGTTTTTCTGCTAGGATGACCAAGCAGTAGCCATGTTCTTAGTTATGTCTGCCCAGATCTTTAACCATATTTGGTTTCTTTACTACTCTTAAGGAGATACATATGTTAGGAAAGCCCCATCTCTTTTTTTTTTATTTTTTTTTTTTTAATTGTCGGGAACCATGACCTAATTTGTAAAGAATATTTATTTCACTTTGCATATTTTCAGTTCTCTTCCCCACAGGAAACGGGGCTGACAGAAGATGTCAGCAAAGTTGATAACTCCCGGGGCCTGAAAAATGTCTGATCACAAACTGTGAAGATACAACACAATATGCAGTTGCTGGTTTTTCAAGCACATTGGTCTAAAGAAAAACAAATATAATGAAAAAAATAAATAAAAATCTGGATAGAAAGACGCATCCAAAATTTACTGTTAGTAGTGAGCCCTCTGTGTCTGACCTCATTGGTTGTACAATGTACGCAGATTTTTACTTTTCAGCATTTTTATGCTATTGAAACAATTGAAAAATTGACCCTTACAAAAATTAACTGATCAAAATCACAAGAAGGGTTTACTTGTCCCTAATCTTTGTGCATTCAATTAGCCAGAAGGCCCGATTCATCAATCCCGGCAGTTGTTCATGCCGGACTTGATGAGTAGGTGGGCTGGAGTCAAATGCTCAGGATTCATGAAGAGACTCAAGCTTCTGAAATCCGACATGCCAGATCTATATTTTCCCCCACAAGTGTTTGGGACTCTTGTCGATATTGATGATTTAGTATAATATATTTTATTTTTTGGACCCGATTCATGAAAGATCGCACCACAAAATTCTGTGCTAAAAGCTTTGAAAAGTTGCAAAATTTAGGCACAACTCAAAGAAATTTTTACAACTTTTGTCATTTTCATGCTAGTTTCTCCCAGGTCTTACCAAAATGGGCAGAGCTGGGATTGGGCAGAGGCATCTAATTCATACTGATGTTCCATACTCCAAAACATCTGACTTGGAGAGTAGTGCATGAAGGCGCAACACCATTCGCCAGACACTCCAGATTCATGAAGTGACCTTCACGTCTTCATGAATCAGGAGTGTGAACATCGCCTGTCTTGATGAATCGGGCCTTTTTATCTTTCAGAATGACTAGCCCTGTCTAGTCCACAAACAGTTGTCCATCAATTAGGATACTTCCTAAATTAGACTGAATTGTAATTGTACCCGTTACAAGCCATATGGTGTCGTTACACTTTAGATAATTGTCCGTATGCTTTATGCACTTTCAGCTTTACCAAACAAGGGGTGGTAAAATTTCTGAAGCCATTCTGAAATACCGGTAGTTAAGAATCCATTTGTGTTAGATCATTGATCAGTCCCTCCAAAATTTTGAAAAATCTGCCAATTTTGGTCTATCTCCTATAGATGCCTATATTCTGTTCAAGGGCAATTTACTGCTGTTACATTTGACGTTTCGGCACATGGAACTTGTCTTTGCAGACCATCTACTGTATGGCACTTTCTACCTTTTCCATGCCCCAGACGTTTTAGACACTACAGATTATTCCCCACATTCTCCAGATGCATTAGTTCTGGTTTTCTGAAAGGAAACAAGGGAATTTGTGAAATTTTGTTTTTCCTCTAGTTTCGTCTTGAAATACAAGAGTTTGTGTTTACTCACCGGAGTGCACCGCGTTTTGCCGTCTTTGATGTGCGCCCATTGTGCTCTCCCATTTTGAAAAGGATTAAAGGGACATCTTTTATTCCCACTGCAGATGTAACTTACAGTAAACCCTCTGAATGAGAGGCCTGTCAGGTCTTCAGATCAATGCCTCCCCTTCCCCCGCCTCCCTCCGTCCAGTCTTGGTAGGATTTAAAAAATGATCCTCTGTGCTCCGAATGTTTGTTTTCAGGTCACTTTTTTGTGACTATTGATGTCAGGGCAATTAGGATGTAAAGATGTTTGTACAGCAAGGTAGGATGGATTGGAATGATTGAAAAGTTCAAACAACCTGCAGGGAAAGTAAAAGGGAAAACCGTTTGTGTAATGAATTTGTCGCTTTCCCTTTTTTTTTTTTTTAAAAGCGCAGTTTAGGAGAAGTCTGTTTTCTTTTATCATGAAAAGAACATGAGCTCCTTCAACAAAAACCTCTAATTCTAGGGTTATTGAAAGTCAATTTATTTTATTCTCTGCCCCAAAGAATTTATACATTCTAAAGTTGTTTTTGTAATGCTTTAAAAACATTTTCTAAAGTTTAAAATAATAATATAAAATAAAATAATAATAAAATAAAATAATAATAATATAAAAAAGTAAAAATTCTAATGATTATTTCCTATAAACTAGATTAAAAAAAAATATATATATATATATATATATATTGACAGCATAGTTGGATTAGTTTACAAGTGTTACTATATACTTTTTATATAATTTACCGTATGTAAAGTAGTTGTCCTAATGATCAGACAATAAAGCAGTTTATATATTTTTTTTTCATTTCTAGATAAGTTTATATGTCCTACAATGTTATGTAAGATGATAAATACTAAAAAAAGACCAAATTTTAAAGTTTATTTTTTTATTAGTTTACACATTTAGACTCATTATTATATATATATAATGTTACAGTGAGTGAAATAAGTATTGAATAAATGACAAATCTAATATCTAAAGCTCAATGTGTGTATGTATGTATGTATGTATGTGTGTATGTATGTGTATGTGTGTATGTCCGGGATTGGCATCCGCACCGTCGCAGCTACAGCCACAAAATTTGGCACAGTCACACGTCTGGAGCCCGAGAGCGTCCTAGGCTATGTTGTGAGGCAAAATTTTAACCCCGCGCGTTCCAATTCACCAAACAATTTTGTCCCTATCTACATAATGGGGAAAAAGTGTGTGTATCAAGCCCCGCCCCTCATTATGATGTCATAATGGTTGCCATGGCGACGCTAATGTCATAATAAGTTGCAATGGCGAAGATGCTGTCACAATGGTTGCCATGGTGACGATGATGTCTTAATAGGTTGCAATCATAGAATCGCAGAGTTGGAAGGGACCTCCTGGGCCATCTGGTCCAACCCCCTGCTCAAAGCAGGATTCTCTAAATCATCCCAGTCAGATGTCTGTCCAGCCTCTGTTTGAAGACATCCATTGAAGGAGAACTCACCACTTCTTGTGGTGACGGTTATGTCATGACGGTTGCCATGGTGATGATGATGTCTTAATGGGTATATGGGCACGGGACTATGGGATGGAGGATGTGTGATGAGTATATGGGCACTGGACTCTAGGTATGATGGGTATATAGGGCACTCGACTATGGGATGGTGGATATGTATGATGGGTATATGGGCACGGGACTATGGGATGGAGGATAATTATAATGTGCTATAACTAACCACAGTTAGTTACTATGCCCGGGCAGCGCAGGGCTCTTCAGCTAGTTAAATAATATACTTCTAAAGGTGCTATTGAAATAAATTTCTCAGTGGATGTCCGTAACAAGCCATCCAATGCACACAGGCAAATAAATCATATAATAATAATGAGAAATTAGATAAAGAAAAAGTATTGACCACGCTTACTGAAATGTATTGAACACTTCCTACAAAAGCCTTTGTTGGTGATGACAGCGTCAAGATGCCTACTGCAGTTAGGTCCATATATATTTGGACAGAGACAACATTTTTCTAATTTTGGTTCTAGACATTACCACAGTGAATTTTAAACAAAACAATTCAGATGCAGTTGAAGTTCAGACTTTCAGCTTTCATTTGAGGGTATCCACATTAAAATTGGATGAAGGGTTTAGGAGTTTCAGCTCCTTAACATGTGCCACCCTGTTTTTAAAGGGACCAAAAGTAATTGGACAATTGACTCCAAGGCTATTTCATGGACAGGTGTGGGCAATCCCTTCGTTAGGTCATTCTCAATTAAGCAGATAAAAGGCCTGGAGTTGATTTGAGGTGTGGTGCTTGCACTTGTAAGGTTTTGCTGTGAAGGAAACATGCGGTCAAAGGAGCTCTCCATGCAGGTGAAACAAGCCATCCTTAAGCTGAAAAAAACCATCCGAGAAATTGCTACAACATTAGGAGTGGCAAAATCTACAGTTTGGTACATCCTGAGAAAGAAAGAAAGCACTGGTGAACTCATCAATGCAATAAGACCTGGGCGCCCAAGGAAGACAACAGTGGTGGATGATCGCAGGATAGTCTCCATGGTGAAGAGAAACCCCTTCACAACAGCCAACCAAGTGACCAACACTCTCCAGGAGGTAGGCGTTTCAATATCCAAACCTACCATAAAGAGAAGACTGCATGAAAGTAAATACAGAGGGTTCACTGCACGGTGCAAGCCACTCATAAGCATCAAGAATCAAAAGGCTAGCCTGGACTTTGCTAAAAAGCATCTAAAAAAGCCAGCACAGTTATGGAAGAACATTCTGTGGACAGATGAAACCAAGATCAACCTCTACCAGAATGATGAAAAGAGAAAAGTATGGCGAAGGTGTTGTACAGCTCATGATCCAAAGCATACCACAGCATCTGTAAAACACGGTGGAGGCAGTGTGATGGCTTGGGCATGCATGGCTGCCAGTGGCACTGGGTCACTAGTGTTTATTGATGATGTGACACAGGACAGAAGCAGCCGAATGAATTCTGAGGTATTCAGAGCCATACTGTGTGCTCAGATCCAGCCAAGTGCAGCCAAACTGATTGGTCGTCGTTTCATACTACAGATGGACAATGGCCCAAAACATAAAGCCAAAGCAACCCAGGAGTTTATTAAAGCAAAGAAGTGGAATATTCTTGAATGGCCAAGTCAGTCACCTGATCTCAACCCAATTGCGCATGCATTTCACTTGTTAAAGACTAAACTTCAGACAGAAAGGCCCACAAACAAACAGCAACTGAAAACCACTGCAGTGAAGGCCTGGCAGAGCATCAAAAAGGAGGAAACACAGCGTCTCGTGATGTCCATGAGTTCAAGACTTCAGGCAGTCATTGCCAACAAAGGGATTTCAACCAAGTACCCAGAAATGAACATTTTATTTACAATTATTTAATCTATCCAATTACTTTTGGTCCCTTTAAAAACAGGGTGGCACATGTTAAAGAGCTGAAACTCCTAAACCCTTCATCCAATTTTAATGTGGATACCCTCAAATGAAAGCTGAAAGTCTGAACTTCAACTGCATCTGAATTGTTTTGTTTAAAATTCATTGTGGTATTGTCTAGAACCAAAATTAGAAAAATGTTGTCTCTGTCCAAATATATATGGACCTAACTGTATATGGAGAAACTAGTCGCAGGCATTGCTCAGGTGTGATTTTTGTCCCATCCTTCCACATAAACACCATTCACAACCTGAAGCTTCCATGAGCTCATTCTATGATCTCCGAGCTTTAGTTCTTTCCATACATTTTCTATTGGATTCAGGTCAGGTGATCAACTCGGCCATTCTAGCAGCTTTATTTTCTTTCTCTAAAACCAATTGAGAGTTTCCTTGGCTGTGTGTTTGGGATTGTTGAAATGTCCACCCTCTTTCCAACTTAATCATTCTGGTAGATGGCAGCAGATTTCTATCAAGAATGTCTCGACATATTTGTTCATTCTTCTTTCAATTACATGAAGTTTGCAAGTGCCGTATGTTGAAAAGCAGCCCCCACTCCATGATGTTCCCATCTCCAAACTTTACTGTTGGTATGATGTTTTTGAGTTGATTTACTGTGTCTTTTGGCCTTCAAACAAGGTGTGTATTATGGCATCCAAAGAGCTCAATTTTGGTCTCATCTGACCAGACTATATTCTCCCATCATTTCACAAGTTTGTCTAAATGTTGTTGATCAAACTTTAAATGCGCTTGAACATGCTTTTTGTTCAGCAATGGAGTCTGGCATAGTGAGCGTACATACAGGACATGGAGACTCAGTGCATTATAGTTGTCTGTGAAACAATTGCACGTCCTGATTCCAGGTCTTCTGTAACTTGGACAACTTTTAATAGTTCTTTTCACTTCTCTTTCTGAAATGTTGCAGGGAGCAACTGGTCATGGTTGGTTTATGGTGAAATTATGTTCTTTCCATTTCTGAATTGGAACCTTCAGTAGTTTTCTATAACCAATGCAATCAGTATGTTTTGCAACAATAAGGTTGAGAAGGTCTTGAGACCGTTCACTGGTTTTACCCATCATGAGAGGTTTCTTGTGTGTCACCTTGGTAATGAGACACCTTTCTGTAGGCCATCAGTTGAACCAGCTGATACTAATTTTCACTAAGTGGCAGGATTGTTTTATAATTACTGATAGATTTCAGCTGGTGTCATGACTTTTTGCACCTCTTTCTTCATTTGTTCAATACTTTTTCCCTTTGTCAGTTCTCATTATTATACATAACTTAATTTATGGATATCTATGGTGTGATTTCTTTGCCTGTGTGGATTGGAGGAGTTGTTGCCGACAGATAGTGAGCATTTCATGTCAATATATTTACTTAGAAAATACACGTGTACATATGTATATATAATATGTATATGTGTGCTTGAGCGCCTGCAAGTGTATGTGTGTGTCTATATGTGTGTGTGTGTGTGTGTATGTGTGTGTGTATATATATATACATACTGTATATTGTATGTGTGTATGTACTTATATATACGTATGTGTATATTTGTTTGTGTGCGTGTGTATATATGTGTGAGTAATATGTATATGTGTGTGTGTATATAATACACTTTTACCCTTTAAGTGGGTGAGTGATGAACTCCCATATTTAGGCATAGTCCTCACTAATTCTACACAATTGGTGGGATGGAATTTTGCAAAATTGATAGAAGAATCTAGGAGGAGTCTGGACGAATTACGTACAGCTACTATGTCATGGATAGAAAGGATTAACATTTATAAGATGTTGGTACTTCCCAAGGTTTTATATTTTCATTGCATCCATGTCCAAATTCCTCTTAGGATAATTAAATCCCTTCAAAAAATAGCTAATGACTTCATTTGGGCATATTTTTATATTTTTAACCAAGAGTGGCTGGTAGGTTACTATATTATCCTTATGAATTTGGAGGGATGGGTGCCCCTAACTTACATGCTTATCATAAAGCGGCGGTATTAATGGGTATTGGAAACTGGTGGTTATTGGATAAGACACATAAGTGGCTTCAGATTGAGTCATTTTATTCTAAATTGAACTCGACGCGGCTTACGTTGGAAATGGACGCTATTAAATTTAGTAACTACACCCCGTGTCTACCTACCGCATCAACAGCAATACGTTATTGGAGGAAATTTGCTTCAAGCCTTCTAAATATTCCTTTAACCCCTTCATGACCCAGCCTATTTTGACCTTAACGACCTGGCCATTTTTTGCAATTCTGACCAGTGTCCCTTTATGAGGTAATAACTTAGGAACGCTTCAACGGATCCTAGCGATTCTGAGATTGTTTTTTCGTGACACATTGGGCTTCATCTTAGTGGTAAATTTAGGTTGATAATTTTTGCGTTTATTTATGAAAAAAATGGAAATTTAGTGAAAATTCTGAAAATTTCACAATTTTCAAAATTTGAATTTTTATTCTGTTAAACCAGAGAGTTATTTGACACAAAATAGTTAATAAATAACATTTCCCACATGTCTACTTTATATTAGCACAATTTTGGAATCAAAATTTTTTTTTGTTAGGAAGTTATAAGGGTTAAAATTTAACCAGCGATTTCTCACTTTTACAACAAAATTTACAAAACCATTTTTTTTAGGGACCACCTCACATTTGAAGTCATTTTGAGGGGTCTATATGGCAGAAAATACCCAAAAGTGACACCATTCTAAAAACTGCACCCCTCAAGGTACTCAAAACCACATTCAAGAAGTTTATTAACCCTTCAGGTGCTTCACAGGAACTAAAGCAACATGGAAGAAAAAAATGGACATTTTAATTTTTCCAACAAAAATTTTGTGTTATCATCAATATTTTCATTTTCACATGGGTAACAGGATAAAATGGATCCTAAAGTTTGTTGGGAAATTTCTCCTGAGTACACCGATACCTCATATGTGGTCATAAACCACTGTTTGGGTGCACAGCAGGGCTCAGAAGGGAAGGAGCGCCATTTGACTTTTTGAATGGAAAATATGCTGGAATATTTAGCGGTTGCCATGTTGCATTTGGAGAGTCCCTGTGTGCCGAAACATTGGAGCACCCCCACAAGTGACCTCATTTTGGAAACTAGACCCCCCAAGGAACTTATCTAGATGCATAGTGAGCACTCTGAACCCCCAGGTGCTTCACAAATTGAGCCGTAAATATGAAAAAGTACTTTTTTTTCACAAAAATTTTCGTTTAGCCTCAATTTTTTCATTTTCACATGGGCAACAGGATAAAATGGATCCTAAAATTTGTTGGGAAATTTCTCCTGAGTACACCGAGACCTCATATGTGGTCATAAACCACTGTTTGGGCGCACGGCAGGGCTCAGAAGGGAAGGAGCGCCATTTGACTTTTTGACTGGAAAATTAGCTCCAATCTTCAGCGTACACCATGTCGCGTTTGGAGAGCCCCTGTGTGCCTAAAGATTGGAGCACCCCAACAAGTGACCCCATTTTGGAAACTAGACCCCCCAAGGAACTTATCTAGATGCATAGTGAGCACTCTGAACCCCCAGGTGCTTCACAAATTGAGCCGTAATTATGAAAAAGTACTTTTTTTTTTCACAAAAATTTTCTTTTAGCCTCAATTTTTTCATTTTCACATGGGCAACAGGATAAAATGGATCCTAAAATTTGTTGGGAAATTTCTCCTGAGTACACCGATACCTCATATGTGGTCATAAACCACTGTTTGGGCGCACGGCAGGGCTCAGAAGGGAAGAAGCGCCATTTGACTTTTTGAATGGAAAATATGCTGCAATATTTAATGGTTGACATGTCGCGTTTGGAGAGTCCCTGTGTGCTGAAACATTGGAGCATCCCCACAAGTGACCCCATTTTGGAAACTAGACTCCCCAAGGAACTTATCTAGATGCATAGTGAGCACTCCGAACCCCCAGGTGCTTCACAAATTGAGCCGTAAATATAAAAAAGTACTTTTTTTTCACAAAAATTTTCTTTTAGCCTCAATTTTTTCATTTTTACATGGGCAACAGGATAAAGTGGATCCTAAAATTTGTTGGGAAATTTCTCCTGAGTACACAGATACCTCATATGTGGGGGGGAACCACTGTTTGGGTGCACGGCAGGGCTCAGAAGGGAGCGCCATTTGACTTTTTGAATGGAAAATTAGCTCCAATCGTTAGCGGACACCATGTCGCTTATGGAAAGTATGTAGTGTATGTCAGGTTGGTGTGTGGTGTAGTATACACCATCGACACACACAACAACAACATGATGTACACTATATTACACCACACACCAACCTGACGTACACTACGCCACACACACCAACCTGACACTAGGTCAGGTTGGTGTGTGTGGTGTAGTGTACGTCAGGTTGGTATGTGGTGTAGTGTACGTCAGGTTGGTGTGTGTGGTGTAGTGTACAGCACACATACTCACCAACCTGACGTACACTAGGCCACACACACCAACCTGATGTACACTACACCACACACACCAACCTGACACACTACGTCAGGTTGGTGTGTGTGGTGTAGTGTAAGTCAGGTTAGTGTGTGTGGTGTAGTGTACGACAGGTTGGTGTGTGTGGTGTAGTGTACAGCACACATACCAACCTGACGTACACTAGGCGACACACACCAACCTGATGTACACTACACCATACACACCAACCTGACACACTACGTCAGGTTGGTGTGTGTGGTGTAGTGTACGTCAGGTTAGTGTGTGTGGTGTAGTGTACGACAGGTTGGTGTGTGTGGTGTAGTGTACAGCACACATACCAACCTGACGTACACTAGGCCACACACACCAACCTGATGTACACTACACCACACACCAACCTGACACACTACGTCAGGTTGGTGTGTGTGGTGTAGTGTACGTCAGGTTAGTGTGTGTGGTGTAGTGTACGACAGGTTGGTGTGTGGTGTAGTGTACAGCACACATACCAACCTGACGTACACTAGGCCACACACACCAACCTGATGTACACTACACCACACACACCAACCTGACACACTATGTCAGGTTGGTGTGTGGGGTGTAGTGTACATCAGGTTGGTGTTTGGTGTAGTGTACGTCAGGTTGGTGTGTGTGGTGTAGTGTACAGCACACATACTCACCAACCTGACGTACACTACGCCACACACACCAACCTGATGTACACTACACCACACACACCAACCTGACACACTACGTCAGGTTGGTGTGTGTGGTGTAGTGTACGTCAGGTTAGTGTGTGTGGTGTAGTGTAGTGTACGACAGGTTGGTATGTGTGGTGTAGTGTACAGCACACATACCAACTTGACGTACACTAGGCCACACACACCAACCTGATGTACACTACACCACACACACAAACCTGACACACTATGTCAGGTTGGTGTGTGTGGTGTAGTGTACGTCAGGTTGATGTGTGTGGTGTTGTGTATGTCAGCCTAGTGTGGGTGAGTTCTGTCGTGGAATGTCTGGATGTGTTTAGTCCATGGACGTGTGATGAATTCTGAAGCATTCATTCAAACACAGTCCAGGTTTGTCAGGACACGTTTCACATTGGAAACGAGTCGTTTTTCTTGTCCCCCTTTTATAGCACACCCGGCACCTTTTTCTTGTTGTCCCCTCACTGGGAAAATGTTGCCCTGGTACCATACGGGAAACTTGAGTTCCAGGGGTGCTGGGGCGCTGGGGCGCGCTCCGTCCTCCTCTCCAAAAATCATGGCCTTTATCACCGCCTCCTGGAACTCAAGGAAGGAGTGGTTCTGGCCTGCACATCGTGATAGCACGCATGCATTATACAGTGCCATTTGTACGAGGTACACAGCCAGTTTTTTGTACCACACCTTCGTCTTCCGCATGGCATTATAGGGCTGGAGGACTTGATCAGAAAGATCAACTCCCCCCATGTGATGGTTGTACGCCAGGACACAGTCCGGTTTGTGGACTGGTGCTGGAGTACCTCGAACGGTGGTGGCCGTGGTGCCGGCGCCATGGATTGTGGTCAAGATAAAGACTTCTCTTTTGTCTTTGAACTTGACAACAAGCATGTTGCCGCTACATTGGGCTCGGCTCTCACCCTTTGGGAGAGGCTGCTCAATTAGCGGCAAAGGGAGACCCCTCTGGTTTCTGCGCACGGTACCGCAAGCGACGGTAGCTCTGGCAGAGAGGGATTGAAATAGTGTGATGCTTGTATAAAAGTTATCAACGTACAGATGGTAACCTTTATCAAGCATTGGGTGGACCAAATCCCACACTATTTTCCCACTCAACCCCAAAGCAAGTGGACATTCTGGGGGCTGGATCCTACTGTCCTTTCCTTGGTAAACTCTAAAGCTGAGAGTGTACCCTGAGGAACTCTCACACAGCTTGTAGAGTTTTATCCCGTACCTCGCCCTTTTGCTGGGCAGGTACTGACGGAAATGAAGCCTCCCTTTGTAGTGGACGAGGGATTCATCCACACAAATTTCCCTTTCGGGAATGTACACTTCAGCAAACTTGTTGCTGAAGTGTTCGACGAGCGGCCGAATTTTGAACAGTCTATCAAAATTCGGGTCATCGCGGGGAAGGCTTTCAGTGTTGTCCCTGAAATGGAGAAATTTATGAATCGCCTCAAAACGTTTGCGAAACATAACCATGCCAAATACTGGAGTTTGATATAAAATATCGGTACTCCAGTATTGGCGAATTTCTGGTTTCTTCACAATCCCCATGTGAAGGACCAGTCCCCAATATTTAATCATTTCTACAGAGTCCACGGGACTCCAAGTAGAGAATGAAGAAATTGGGTGTTCCGCTAAAAATTGTTGGGCATACAAGTTTGTTTGCTCCACCAGCTAGCAGCGGCGGCGGGCGGCGGGCGGCGGCGGCGGCAGCAGCAGGCGGCGGCGGCGGGCAGCGGCGGCGATCGCGGTCTCTGGGGGGCAGGTCAGCGGTCGGGCACCTCACTCCTCGGCTTCCACAGATGGGATGAAGCTGAGGAGCGAGGCAGACATTGTTTTTCTCCGCCCCTCCACATCTGATTGGAGGGCTAGCGTCACATGGACGCTAGCTCCAATCAGATATGAGGGGGGTGACAAAAAGGTCACCAGGAGTGATCGTAGACCCGGGGGGGCTAAGCCACCCCCCCTGGGGTCAAGTATAGGTCCCCCTGTACCTGCGGGCCGGGTGACCTTTCATTCACCCCGGTCACCCGGCCCGCAGGAGGGCGATCATTCTGTGACACAGGGTATGCGTCACAGGTCGGATTGGCACCGACTTTCATGACGCATACGCTGTGTCACAGGTCGGGAACCGGTTAACAAATATTTCCTTAAAAGCTTTGGAAATGCATATCCCCTTTATTAACTTACAATGCTGGTCCACTGCAGGAGTTGAATCCCTCCAGGACCTGATAGATGGCTCTCATCATCCCATTCAATCAACTCTGTTCCAAATTCCGTAGTATTAGGCATCTTTTTTTTTTTTTTTTTTAACCAATACCTACAGATCAGATATCTGCTCCAAACTATGCCAGACTCCCTCTTCCTTACACCCCCTGTGAATCACAAAGCCATGGGATTCCTCCTACGACCAGAATCAGGCCCCAAAGGTGTTTCAATCCTCTATAGTGTATTAAATGATCCAGAGGTGGATGCTAAATTATCGTATATGCTAAAATGGGAGGAGGAATTGGGAACGTGGGATCCAGAGGAATGGAGGGATAGTTTAAGAGAAATACGTAGAGTGTCATCTTGTATTGGTCACCTAGAACAATTAAAGAAGATGCATCTTGGGTGGTATAGGTGTCCAAGGCAACTGGTACATTATGGGCCAAACCAGACTTCGGCTTGCTGGAGAGGTTGCAGTGGTTTGGGATCCTTGAGCCACATATGGTGGTCCTGTCCGGTGGTGATCGTTTTTTGGAATACTATAAATATGTTGTTAAGGGAGGTGACTGGGATTCAGGTTAACTTGACACCATCAATGGGACTGTTGCATATAGGGACAACTGATTTTCCTTTAATTATCAGGGGTATAGGGTCACATACTCTGATTGCGGCTTGGCTCACCTTTGCTGCTAAATGGAAGGGGATGTCTCTTCGCACCATGAGAGAAGTGGTGGACAAAATTAATATACATTGTCAATATGAAGAAACTCTGGTGCACTCGTCATTTACGAAGAAAAAAGTTGATTGAATATGGGAACCGTGGTTACTTAGGCTAGTTTCACACTAGCGTTTTTGAGCGCAGCGATGGCCTGAGCACGGCCGCCGCTAAGCCCCGCCCCCTGCCGCGCCTCCGCCGGTAGCTCCGCCTACTGGTGCATGACGCTGCATGCACCCTGCGTCCCCTATCTTTATCACTGGGGGCGCAGGCCGTGCGCAGTATGCGTTTGGCGGCGCATGTGCCTTTTTGACGGAGCGCCGGTGCAACCAAACTGCAGCAGGTTGCGTTTAGCGCAGGTCGGCGCACCGTCAAAAAGGCGCATGCGCCGCCAAACGCATACTGCGCACGTCCTGCGCCCCCAGTGATAAAGATAGGGGACGCAGGGCGCATGCAGCGTCATGCGCCGGTAGGCGGAGCTACCGGCGGAGGCGCGGCGGGGCTTAGCGGCGGCCGTGCGCAGGCCGTCGCTGCGCTCAAAAACGCTAGTGTGAAACTAGCCTTAGTCCGAGGTCTGCCCCTTTGCATTGAAGATATGTCTTTTCATATGATTTTTTTTATGCAAGTGTCGATATGTTTTCTGTTTTATACATTATGTCAATCTATGAGTATGCACATTTATGCTTATGTTTCCCTTGTTTAAGCCCCTACGTTGGGGGGGTGTTACTTATGTTTTCTTTTTCGAAAATATGCAATAAAAATTTGTTGAGTAATAATACACTTTTACATGCCACTGGTCAAAATTACTGTTACTGTGAAGAGTAATCAAATAGGAATAATATATAGTGTGTATATATATAAACCAATGGCGCAAAACCGTGCAGCACCAGAACACAAAGCAGCAAGTGTTAAAAACAATCCGCCACTCAAATTGTCTCAGTGAAAATAATAATAAACCTTATACAAACTTGCGCTGATAGAATGTGTCCTGATTAGATGGGAGATATATTATGGGGAGGTCTGTTTTAAAAACCCATCCTCCTGTAACCTTGCGTGCAAAAACAGCAACCAAGGGTTTTTCTAAGTAGCTGCCTACCACTCTGAAAATGAAAATGGTGGAGGCCCACAAAGCAGGAGAAGGCTATAAGAAGATGGCAAAGCGTTTGACCAGTGGCTGTCAAAATAAGGTCTGGAAGGCCAAACAAAATTTCTGTGAGAGCTGCTCATAGGATTGCTAGAGAGGCAAATCAGAACCCCGATTGACTGCAAAAAACCTTCAGAAAGATTTAGCAGAAAACCTCTCCTGCGTCCTCACCATAAAATTCAGTGTCAGTATTCAAAAGAACATCTAAACTAGCCTGATGCATTTTGGAAACCAGTCCTGTGGATTTATGAGGTTAAAATACTTTTACATACCACTGTATGTGTGTTTGTGTGCATGTATGTGTGGGTATATATGTGTGTGTGTGTGTTTTTGTGTGTATATGTATGTGTGTGTGTGTGTATGTATATATACACTCACTGGCCACTTTATTAGGTACACCTGTCCAACTGTGTGTTAAGACTTAATTTCTAATCAGCCAATCACATGGCGGAAACTCAGTGCATTTAGGCATGTAGACATGGTCAAGACAATCTCCTGCAGTTCAAACCGAGCATCAGTATGGGGAAGAAAGGTGATTTGAGTGCCTTTGAACGTGGCATGATTGTTGGTGCCAGAAGGGCTGGTCTGAGAATTTCAGAAACTGCTGATCTACTGGGATTTTCACGCACAACCATCTCTAGGGTTTACAGAGAATGGTCCGAAAAAGAAAAAAAATCCAGTGAGCGGCAGTTCTGTGGCCGGAAATGCCATGTTGATGCCAGAGGTCAGAGGAGAATGGGCAGACTGGTTCGAGCTGATAGAAAGGCAACAGTGACTCAAATTGCCACCCGTTACAACCAAGGTAGGCAGAAGAGCATCTCTGAACGCACAGTGCGTCGAACTTTGAGGCAGATGGGCTACAGCAGCAGAAGACCACACTGGGTACCACTCCTCTCAGCTAAGAACAGGAAACTGAGGCTACAATTTGCACAAGCTCATCGAAATTGGACAGTAGAAGATTGGAAAAACGTTGCCTGGTCTGATGAGTCTCGATTTCTGCTGCGACATTCGGATGGTAGGGTCAGAATTTGGCGTAAACAACATGAAAGCATGGATCCATCCTGCCTTGTATCAACGGTTCAGGCTGGTGGTGGTGGTGTCATGGTGTGGGGAATTTTTTCTGGGCACTCTTTGGGCCCCTTGGTACCAATTGAGCATCGTTGCAACGCCACAGCCTACCTGAGTATTGTTGCTGACCATGTCCATCCCTTTATGACCACAATGTACCCAACATCTGATGGCTACTTTCAGCAGGATAATGCGCCATGTCATAAAGCTCGAATCATCTCAGATTGGTTTCTTGAACATGACAATGAGTTTACTGTACTCAAATGGCCTCCTCAGTCACCAGATCTCAATCCAATAGAGCATCTTTGGGATGTGGTGGAACGGGAGATTCGCAACAGGGATGTGCAGCCGACAAATCTGCGCCAACTGTGTGATGCCATCATGTCAATATGGTCCAAAATCTCTGAGGAATGCTTCCAGCACCTTGTTGAATCTCTGCCACGAAGAATTGAGGCAGTTCTGAAGGCAAAAGGGGGTCCAACCCCTTACTAGCATGGTGTACCTAATAAAGTGGCCAGTGAGTGTGTGTGTGTGTGTGTGTATATATATATATATATATATATATATATATATATATATATATATATATATATATATATATATATAATACATACATACACTGCTCAAAAAAATAGAACACTTAAACAACAGAATATATCTCAAAGTAAATCAAACTTCTGTGAAATCAAACTGTCCACTTATGAAGCAACACTGATTGACAATCAATTTCACATGCTGTTGTGCAAATGGAATAGATAACAGATGGAAATTATTAGCAATTATCAAGACACACTCAATAAAGAAGTGGTTCTGCAGCTGGAGACCACATCTCGGTACCAATGCTTTCTGGCTGATGTTTTGGTCACTTTTGAATGTTGGTTGTGCTTTCACACTCGTGGTAGCATGAGACTGACTCTACAACCCACACAAATGGCTCAGGTAGTGCAGCTCATCCAGGATGGCACATCAATGCGAGCTGTGGCAAGAAGGTTTGCTGTGTCTGTCAGCGTAGTTGTCATGATCCCAGTGCAGGTTTTTGAGCTGCACGTCAGGGGTTAATGTCTGGAGCTCAGTGCAGGTTTTGCCTGCACACCTCGTGTTAATGATTGTGGCCTCTTTTTGGTTCTGGGAGAGCCTTTTAAGCTCCTGGAAAGCTCCAATCCCTGTCAGTTATACTTTTGCCTTTGGCCGAGTGTGGTGACCTTCGTGTGCCTGTGCCTGTTCGTTGTTATAGCTTGTTTATATGGTTCTGACCCGGTTCTGTTCCCCGTTGTGAGTTTGCCTGTTGATTCTGTACTGCGCTGTCCTCTCTGTGTATGACTCGTTGCCTGTTATCTGACTACTCTCTGCTCACCCCTCTTGTACCTTGCAGCTATCTCTGTGTATGACTCATTGGCTACGTCCTGACTATCCTCTCTGTCTATGCCCCTTGGTAACTTTGTCTCGCAGTTACCCTGCTAGGAGTTCTCTTGCAGCTCCTAGCTCTTTGGAGCTTAGGCCACGCCCCCAGCAGTCACGTGCTTCAGGTCCTGCTGTTCTGAAGTTCGCACCTACTCGGCTGCTGCCCGCTCCACAGGTATCTTTGAGCACAGTTCGCTTTACTCAGGACACGCGCACTGACTCAGTGAGCAAGTTCAGTGCGGTGTTCCTGACAGTAGTGTCCAGAGGCTGGAGGTGCTACCAGGAGACAGGCCAGTACACCAGGAGATGTGGAAGGGGCCGTAGGAGGGCAACAACCCAGCAGCAGGACCGCTACATCAGCCTTTGTGCAAGGAGGAACAGGAGGAGCACTGCCAGAGCCCTGCGAAATGACCTCCAGCAGAAGTTTTTTACTTGGAGTCATTTTCTGTTGTTTAAGTGCTCCCTTTCTTTATTTTTTTTGAGCAGTGTGTGTGTGTGTGTGTGTGTGTGTGTATATGTGTGTGTGTATATATATATATATATATATATATATATATATATATATATATATATACATAGTTTTTAAATATTTTTTTGATAACAAGAAAGAGTCAAGACAGCACTGCACAATTATTGAACAGTGAAAGGAGGCTGACTTTCAGGGAGTCCACTGTCTCCATAATCCCTACTTCTTCTCAACCATCTGCGAAACTCATAAGTCATTAACCGTACATATATACCGTATATGTGAATGATATTAACAGTTTTTCGTACACTTTACTTTTACAAATTACTTTTTTTAGACTTTCTTGATCTTTTACTCACTGTTCTGATGGGCTATTTTGGACAGTGTGTGAACTCCTAAAATTCATTCCCTTTTTTTTTTTCTCCTCTGCATTTGTGCATATAAAGAGTTAGACCCCAATAGTTGGAGCTCTTTTACAACTTTTTTTTTTTTTTATTCAACTCCCATTAAACTCAACAATTTCTCTTTTATTTATAACTGCCTACCAGTGTCGGACTGGGCGGTGCCAAGGGCTCACCAGTAACCAACTCCAGGGCCCCACTTTTCAGCTACATGAAATGTGACATTATCCTCAATCACAAGTTTATATTACAGTGAACTAGGTAGATTGCACCTAATTTTGCCACGGAAAACTTATTGACTCGAGTATAAGCCAGTATGCATTGTCCCCTCATCCCTATCCTGGTATGCATGCCTCCCCATCCCCTCCTTGTATTCATGCCTCTCCATCCCCTCCTGGTATGCATGCCTCCCCATCCCCTCCTGGTATGCATGCCTCCACATCCATGTCCTTGTATGCATGGCTCCCCCATCCCTGTCCTTGTATGCATGGCTCCCCCATCCTTGTCCTTGAATGCATGTGAGTCACCCTCCCAGGGCTGTGGGGTACTCGGTACCGGGCCGGTATCAGTGGGATGTGTCACTGCGGCAGTGACCCGGACCGTGTCCCTGGGCGCGCCCAAGTAATAGGAAGATGAATGGTGACTTGTAGTTAAATGAATAGTTCGTGACGCCACCTGTGGTGTTCGGCAAGGGAGGTGTTAAGCCGACGCTGCAGACAGATCCTGCGGGACAGATGGTGTGGTGCAGCAGTGATGTTATAGCACTCCACAGGCAGGGCTGTTGTCCCAGGGCAGTGTAGATGTGGAGACACTTAGATGATGTAGTATTTGGCACAGGGGATGTAGCAGTGCCAGGCGGACGGACGCAGGAAGGAATGGAGGACACCAGGGCATGTAGTTCCAAAGATTTACTCCCAGTCTGTAGTGCCAACTTCTGTGCCGTGTCCTCTGGGTCAGGGACTCAGTCAACCTTCAGGCAAGATGGAATGCTCCCTTCCACACTCCGCCAACTTATGTGCCTTTTCCTGAATGTCTCCTCTATATCGCCTTTAAGTGTGAAGATCTCCTAGTACTGTGTTACACTGGAGTTCCTCCTGACAGATGTTCCCAAGAACTCTACTTGCACGGCAGCAGCTGTAGCCTGCTTCGGGGGCTCTCTATCCGTGTTGCTGTTGTGCCCTCAAGTCTTAGATGGGAGTAGTGCATTTACAGCCCACTACTCCACCAGTGTCTGCTGCAGAACCGTTAGTGTTCATACAACCTCGGGGACCGGGCCCCGACCTTGCACTTAGAACTTCTAGACAGGGTTCTTCCTCTAACCCACGTCCTCTGTGTTCCCTTTTCTCCTACGTTCTGTACTTGTCTTTCTCTCCTGTGGAAGCTCATGCTTCAGTTTAATGTCCTTCTCCTTTCCTTTCCCGTGCCAGCTGGCTCAGATCACTGAGGCAGCTGCAGCACTCCTTCCCCCATCCCTCTTCCAGGGATCCCCACTCCTCCCGAGTGGCTTCCTCTCTCCTACTCCACCTCTGAACTCAACTGACTGACTGACCTCAATCCTGGAACCGTCCCACTCTTATATTTATATATATATATATATATATATATATATTCTGAACTCCACCCACCTCCCAGCACGTCTAGTGTTCCAAGCAGGGAACCACCAAAGGTGCTCTGCTTCTCTCTAAGCAAGGAGCCGCAATGTGGTTTTGCTGAACTACTCTATTGTGTGGGGTGCGAGTGATGGTGCGTGGTCAGGAGCCTCCAACTTACCCGGATGGTGGGGCACCACACCTTAGGAGAAGGTGCAGTACCTCTGTGGCGACTGAGCCTCAGGGGCGCCACACATGGCTCCCCCGTCCCTGTCCTTACATGCATGGCTCCCCCGTCCCTGTCCTTACATGCATGGCTCCCCCATCCCTGTTCTTGAATGCATGGCTCCCCCGTCCCCGTCCTTCTATGCATGGCTCCCCCCGTCCCTGTCCTTGCATGCATGGCTCCTTATCCCCTATCCTTGTATGCATGGATACTTTTAAAAAATTTTCATCCTATTTACCTTTCCTTTGAAATATGCCATTGAATATTCAGTACCTTAATGAGTTGGGCCACATGATCGCTCGGGAGGAAAAGCTGCTGGCGCCAGAACGAACGTGTCTGTGCAGTGAATATTCATTTCTCTTTAGCAGCGGGCACAGGCTTTAGCCGCAACCGCCGGTTCCTGCCCTTCTGACCCGTTGCTCCGCCACTCCCCCTCCCAGGCCGTCTTTCTGGGACAATTGACTCATGTATAAGCTGAGAGGGGGGCGTTTTCAGCACAAAAGAAGTGCTGAAAAACTCGGCTTATACACAAGTATATATGGTAATAAGATGCCACCTTTTTCTGTACATAGTGATTCAAGTATATTGTGCCAAGTACTGCTCATATAAGAGGGTGGTGGCCCACCTGAGAATTCTACTGTTCTCCTGTGGGCCAGTCCAAGCCTGACTCCTACGCTCTCCTACCTGAGCTTCATCCTTTATCAGACTTTTCCCCTTACAGCAGATGTCAGGAGGAAAAGTAGCATCAGGCTGTTGGGTTTCCATATGCCCACTCTGCGTACTGTCAGGTGAGATAAGAGGCTGCTGTAGAAATCTGGAAATGACTTGCTACCTTTTTCATCATTCAAAACACATGCACACTCTGCTGAGTCAAGAGTACATGCGTTGGGGTGGGGAAGAGGGTCAGGAAAAATTACTGTTGAGCCCAAACCTATGTAAAATGTATGGGCAGCTCAAGTTCTTAGAAACTGAACGTTATATCTGCACTTAACTCCTGGTTATATGCCTGACTCCTTCAGAATATATTAAATCTTGTCAATATGTCTGATTGTAAGCTGATAGTAAACATTCTCCAGCGTCTACAGCCAGTGAAGTGCATTCATCTTTTGCCAGGGCATGCATTTACAGCATCACGCTGTCCCACCAGTTCCATTCCATAGTGTTTGGATATGTAATGGTCCATTTGCACGTACAGAATGTTCCTTCTTGCACTCCGCAGGAACTCGCATCCATCCCACGTCCAGCCACTGCTAAATATTATTCCTCTGCTCAACTGTGCACAGGTCATTCCAAGTATTTTAATTTTATCAATGCCTGCTATGTACGGTACAACTATTCTGAAAAGATATATATATATATATATATATATATATATATATATATATACAGTGCCTACAAGTAGTATTCAACCCCCTGCAGATTTAGCAGGTTTACACATTCGGAATTAACTTGGCATTGTGACAATTGGACTGTAGATCAGCCTGGAAGTGTGAAATGCACTGCAGCAAAAAAGAATATTATTTCTTTGTTTAATTTTTTTTTAAATTGTGAAAAGTTTATTCAGAGGGTCATTTATTATTCAACCCCTCAAACCACCAGAATTCTGTTTGGTTCCCCTAAAGTATTAAGAAGTATTTCAGGCACAAAGAACAATGAGCTTCACATGTTTGGATTAATTATCTCTTTTTCCAGCCTTTTCTGACTATTTAAGACCCTCCCCAAACTTGTGAACAGCACTCATACATGGTCAACATGGGA
This sequence comes from Dendrobates tinctorius, assembly GCF_039654945.1. NCBI lineage: Eukaryota > Metazoa > Chordata > Amphibia > Anura > Dendrobatidae > Dendrobates > Dendrobates tinctorius. The sequence continues at coordinate 13,236,935 of NW_027361688.1, forward strand.
AAGACAAAGGAGCATTCCAAGGCCATCAGAGACCAGATCGTGGAGGGTCACAAGGCTGGCAAAGGGTACAAAACCCTTTCCAAGGAGTTGGGCCTACCTGTCTCCACTGTTGGGAGCATCATCCGGAAGTGGAAGGCTTATGGAACTACTGTTAGCCTTCCACGGCCTGGACAGCCTTTGAAAGTTTCCTCCCGTGCCGAGGCCAGGCTTGTCCGAAGAGTCAAGGCTAACCCAAGGACAACAAGGAAGGAGCTCCGGGAAGATCTCATGGCAGTGGGGACATTGGTTTCAGTCAATACCATAAGTAACGTACTCCACCGCAATGGTCTCCGTTCCAGACGAGCCCGTAAGGTACCTTTACTTTCAAAGCGTCATGTCAAGGCTCGCCTACAGTTTGCTCATGATCACTTGGAAGACTCTGAGACAGACTGGTTCAAGGTTCTCTGGTCTGATGAGACCAAGATCGAGATCTTTGATGCCAACCACACACGTGACGTTTGGAGACTGGATGGCACTGCATACGACCCCAAGAATACCATCCCTACAGTCAAGCATGGTGGTGGCAGCATCATGCTGTGGGGCTGTTTCTCAGCCAAGGGGCCTGGCCATCTGGTCCGCATCCATGGGAAGATGGATAGCACGGCCTACCTGGAGATTTTGGCCAAGAACCTCCGCTCCTCCATCAAGGATCTTAAGATGGGTCGTCATTTCATCTTCCAACAAGACAACGACCAAAAGCACACAGCCAAGAAAACCAAGGCCTGGTTCAAGAGGGAAAAAATCAAGGTGTTGGAGTGGCCTAGTCAGTCTCCTGACCTTAACCCAATTGAAAACTTGTGGAAGGAGCTCAAGATTAAAGTCCACATGAGACACCCAAAGAACCTAGATAACTTGGAGAAGATCTGCATGGAGGAGTGGGCCAAGATAACTCCAGAGACCTGTGCCGGCCTGATTAGGTCTTATAAAAGACGATTATTAGCTGTAATTGCAAACAAGGGTTATTCCACAAAATATTAAACCTAGGGGTTGAATAATAATTGACCCACACTTTTATGTTTAAAATTGATTAAAATTTAACTGAGCAACATAACTTTTTGGTTTGTAAGATTTATGCATCTGTTAATAAATCCTGCTCTTGTGTGAAGTTTGAAGGCTCTAACTTATTTGCATCTTATCAAACCTGCTAAATCTGCAGGGGGTTGAATACTACTTGTAGGCACTGTATATATATATATATATATATATATATATATATATATATATATATATATATATATATATATATATATATATATAATCTTATTACCATATTTAAATTTTTATTTTTTTGCTATTAATTTAATATTCTATATCCTGTAAATTGATTTTTTTTTTTTTTATTTAGTTATGTAAAGTTGCCATTTTTTACAGTATTTACAGAGGAATATAATTGTATGTTTTCAATCTCGGTTCCAAAATTCAGATCAAACCTTCCTTATTGAACTTTTTTTTTTCTTGATTTCAATTCCTGTACCATGCTGAAGATTAGTTATGGTAATCTTGAAAACTCTAATATAAGGTCAGTCTAGATAAAGGACCCGATTCATCAGTATTCTGGCATAAAAAAGGTTTGAAAAGTGTCAAAATGTTGGCGCAACTTAAGGCTGCCCTAAAATTTTGCTACTTTTGGCACATTTGCACCTTTTTTGCCGTAGCTCCAACACAATGGGTATGACTGGGGCGGGACAGGTGTGCGGCGATTGCCATTAGTCTAATTCTTGATGAGCGGTGGCACTTGCTGTACCACAAATCTTGCTCCTACAGGGACTTACTGTATGTAGGATTTGTGGCGAGGTGCTCATCTGACTTTAGCACACATCCTCATCAAGACCGACTTGAATAACGCCAGTCTTGATGAATCTGGGCCAAAGTCTTTTGAGGGAACTGACCAAAAATTAGAGACTAAGCCCAAGAACCCCCACACAGATTAGATAAAAGTTGGCCAAACCTGTCAACTTTGGTAGATCGGACAACCATCTACCAAGTTTGTCCCAACTCTCCTCCGACATATGATAGGGGGAAAGAAGGATCCAACCGCTCACATTTCAACTGCTGATCCTTTTGTTCTGCGTGGAGATAAGCATGTGCCAGAGGAGTTCAGCTGCAACTCTCTCAAAGAGAACAAAGGAGCAGTCGACCCAACTGAGCATTTCGGTGTATGGGCCAGTTTGCAGTAAATAGCTGTGTTGGCCAAACAATCCTATAGCCAACAGGTATTTAATGTGTTTCGTGGCTTTTAGACTATAAATTGTCTATTTTACGTAAGTGCAGCAGTGTGTGCCTTAGAGCTGCACCTCCTTTTTTAAAAAACAGAATGTTGTCCTCTTTGTTAATTTTGGTGTAACTTCTAGTTATAGTATAAATGACTAAAAAAGAGTTGGCTCATAAAGACAACCAATTTCCACATGCCCCAATACAGTCTATAGATATCATAGAAGGGGGTTCTTTGTGGACCACCTCTATTAGCCAAATAACTTAATGGTACAGATGATATGGATACGCTGTGATTGTCCAAAGACCACATAGGTAGAGATGTCTTGGGTGCACTGTGATTTTCAGAGGGCCACATAGGTAGAGATGATTTGGGTACACTGTGATCTTCAGAGGACCACATAGACATCACTTGGGTACACTGTGATCTTTAGAGGGCCACATAGGTAGAGATGACTTGTGTACAATGTGATCTTCAGAGGACCACATAGGTAGAGAGGACTTGGGTACACTGTGATCTTCAGAGGGCCACATAGGTAGAGATCACGTGGGTGCACTGTGATCTTCAGAGGACCACATAGGTAGAGAGGACTTGGGTACACTGTGATCTTCAGAGGACCACATAGGTAGAGAGGACTTGGGTACACTGTGATCTTCAGAGGACCACATAGGTAGAAATGATTTGGGTACACTGTGATCTTCTGAGGACCACATAGGTAGAGATCACTTGGGTGCACTGTGATCTTCAGAGGACCACATAGGTAGAGATGACTTGGGTACACTGTGATGTTGCGAGGCACAATAAGTAGAAGTGACTTGGGCACAATCTGATTTTCCCAGATCCAAATAAACTTGAAATCGGCCCTGTTTATACTATATACAGTGGGGCAAAAAAGTATTTAGTCAGTCAGCAATAGTGCAAGTTCCACCACTTAAAAAGATGAGAGGCGTCTGTAATTTACATCATAGGTAGACCTCAACTATGGGAGACAAACTGAGAAAAAAAAATCCAGAAAATCACATTGTCTGTTTTTTTTTTCATTTTATTTGCATATTATGGTGGAAAATAAGTACGGTATTTGGTCAGAAACAAGCAATCAAGATTTCTGGCTCTCACAGACCTGTAACTTCTTCTTTAAGAGTCTCCTCTTTCCTCCACTCATTACCTGTAGTAATGGCACCTGTTTAAACTTGTTATCAGTATAAAAAGACACCTGTGCACACCCTCAAACAGTCTGACTCCAAACTCCACTATGGTGAAGACCAAAGAGCTGTCAAAGGACACCAGAAACAAAATTGTAGCCCTGCACCAGGCTGGGAAGACTGAATCTGCAATAGCCAACCAGCTTGGAGTGAAGAAATCAACTGTGGGAGCAATAATTAGAAAATGGAAGACATACAAGACCACTGATAATCTCCCTCGATCTGGTGCTCCACGCAAAATCCCACCCCGTGGGGTCAGAATGATCACAAGAACGGTGAGCAAAAATCCCAGAACCACGCGGGGGGACCTAGTGAATGAACTGCAGAGAGCTGGGACCAATGTAACAAGGCCTACCATAAGTAACACACTACGCCACCATGGACTCAGATCCTGCAGTGCCAGACGTGTCCTACTGCTTAAGCCTGTACATGTCTGGGCCCGTCTGAAGTTTGCTAGAGAGCATTTGGATGATCCAGAGGAGTTTTGGGAGAATGTCCTATGGTCTGATGAAACCAAACTGGAACTGTTTGGTAGAAACACAACTTGTCGTGTTTGGAGGAAAAAGAATACTGAGTTGCATCCATCAAACACCATACCTACTGTAAAGCATGGTGGTGGAAACATCATGCTTTGGGGCTGTTTCTCTGCAAAGGGGCCAGGACGACTGATCCGGGTACATGAAAGAATGAATGGGGCCATGTATCGTGAGATTTTGAGTGCAAACCTTCTTCCATCAGCAAGGGCATTGATGATGAAACGTGGCTGGGTCTTTCAACATGACAATGATCCAAAGCACACCGCCAGGGCAACGAAGGAGTGGCTTCGTAAGAAGCATTTCAAGGTCCTGGAGTGGCCTAGCCAGTCTCCAGATCTCAACCCTATAGAAAACCTTTGGAGGGAGTTGAAAGTCCGTGTTGCCAAGCGAAAAGCCAAAAACATCACTGCTCTAGAGGAGATCTGCATGGAGGAATGGGCCAACATACCAACAACAGTGTGTGGGAACCTTGTGAAGACTTACAGAAAACGTTTGACCTCTGTCATCGCCAACAAAGGATATATCACAAAGTATTGAGATGAAATTTTGTTTCTGACCAAATACTTATTTTCCACCATAATATGCAAATAAAATGAAAAAAAAACAGACAATGTGATTTTCTGGATTTTTTTTTCTCAGTTTGTCTCCCATAGTTGAGGTCTACCTATGATGTAAATTACAGACGCCTCTCATCTTTTTAAGTGGTGGAACTTGCACTATTGCTGACTGACTAAATACTTTTTTGCCCCACTGTATATGTTTGAGTAGACCTGTAATCTAAAACCTTTTTCGCTTTAAGCTTCAGCTACATGAACTGATTTTCATGAACACATCAAGTGTTTTTTGGCTCGAAATTTTGTCTTTTCAATAGAGATGAGTGAAAAGAAGCTTTGATACAATTTATTGGATTTTTCGATAAAGTTCATGTTGAATTCTTGGAAACCACCTAAAAATATATCACAATTTGATTGTTTTTCCTTCCAGTTAGATTCATGTCAGGCCTTTAGGAAGTGGTTAACAGAACCTTTGTACATCGAGTGGAAAATGAGGTCAGGTTAACTAACTCCGTGCTCCCTGGACCAAGCAATCGTATCCTGGGAAGTGATCTGAAAAATTTTCTGTGCAGTGAATTTCTGGAAAAAACAAGGAAGTTTGCTTATCTTTGCATTTTCAAAATATAACCTTTGACCCCCTTGACCTTTTTAAATTCCTGTGACTTTCACTATTTATGGGATCTTTTCAACTCCCACTACTGAAAGAACGAGGTGCAACCTCCTTAAGTTCACGTACTCCTCATCTGTAGCCCTGGTGGCAGCAAAGCCCACTGGTCTAACACAATGTTTAAGTATTTACGCACTCCTAAATGTCTGTGAATGTTGATTTACTATACTACGAATGCTTTTAAGTGTTTATAGCCAAGTCCTTCTAGTTGTAATTTTGCACCTGTACTTGAAAATGAAAACCACTGGACTTAGTATAACATACATATAAAAAGGGGTATTATGAAAAATGTATCCTGTAAAGCCAGTTTGAAAAATTGGCAAGTACAGTGGCATATAAAAGTCCGGGCACCCTGGTCAAAATTACTGTTATTGTAAACTGTTAAGCAAGTTGAATATGAAATTATCTCTAAAAGGCCTAAAGTTAAAGATGACAGATTTCCTTTGCATTTTAGGCAAAAAAAAAATATGTATTAGCTTTTTAGGTTTATGGCTTGATCACTATCCTTGTTAGGAAAGGCTAGGTGATGCAAATTCACCAGCTTTATAAAAACCCAGCCTCCTCCAACTTTGTATTAAAAATCAGCAGATAGCAAAGCGTTTTCAAGTTGCCCTTTCCTCAGTTCGAAATGTAATTAAGAAATGGCAGTTACCAGGAACAGTGGAGGTCAAGATAAGGTCTGGAAGACCAAGCAAAATTTCAGTGAGAGCTGCTCATAGGATTGCTATAGAGGCAAATCAAAACCCCCGCTTGACTGCAAAAGACCTTCAGAAAGATTTAGTAGACTCTGAAGTTGTGGTACATTGTTCTACTGCTCAGAGACACCTGCATGGAAGAGTCATCAGAAGAAAACCTGTACTGCATCCTTAGGCCGGGGTCACACTGGCGAGGAATACGGGAGAGTGAGAGGCGCAAAAAGCACTCATTAGACACGGACCAATGATTCGCTATGAGGCAGCTCCCATCAGCCGTATATTTCTCCTCAGTATCCTACTCTCCGTGCCACTCGCAGCATGCTGCGATTGTCAGCGTACTACGCCCGTAGTACGCCAATGCAAGTCTATGGGTGCGCAAAAAATGCGGATTACACACGGACCACACATGTGACTTGCGAGAAATACGCACCAGGTGTCTTTTAGAAACCCTGTCATAGGGCTCCATTATATGTCCATTTTGCAAGCCTGCGAGAAAATCTCGCCATACGGATGCCATACGGATTACATACGGATGCTGACATGCGCAAAATACGCGACCACACCTTGATTACGGATGACATACGGAGCACTATTTAGGGGTCTGTCATCCGTATTACGCATGTAAAATACTGACCGTATTTTGCGCTGGTTAGTGTGACTCCAGCCTTACAGTAAAAGTCAGCACCAGAAGTGTGCTAAAGAACATCTAAACAAGCTTGATGCATTTTGGAAACAAATCCTGTGGACCGATGAGGTTAAAATATAACTCATTGGTCACAATGAACATTGGTATGTGTGGAGAAAAAATGGCACAGAATTTCAGGGAAAGAACCTCTCGCCAACCATTGGGGAGCAATTATGCAGCGGGGTTGTGTTGCAGCCAGTGGCACAGAGAACATTTCATGAGTAGAGGGAAGAATGGATTCAATGAAATTTCAACAAATTCATGATGTAAACACAACACTGTCTGTAAAAAAAAAAAGCTGAAGTTGAAAAGAGGATGTCTTGTATAAATGGATAATGATCCTAAACACATGTCAAAATCCACAATAAATTAACTCAAAATGTGCAAGCTGAAGGTTTTACAATGGCCCTCACAGTCCCCTGATCTGAACATCATTGAAAATCTGTAGCTAGACCTCAAAATAGCAAAGGATACAAGACGGCCCAGGAATCTACCAGAACTGGAAGAATTGTACTGTACAAGGAAGAATGGGTGAAAATCTCTCAAACTAGAATTGACAGGCTCTTGGCTGGCTACAAAAAGCATTTACAAGCTGGGATACTTTCAAAAGGGGGTGCTACTAGGCACTAATCTTGCAGGGTGCCCAAACTTTTGGATTGGCCCATTTTCTTTTTTTGTAATTTTTAAAATGTAAAAGATGAAAATATATATATTTTTTGCCTAAAATACAAAACAAATCTCATCTTTAACCTCAGGCTTTTTATAGATCACTTAATCTTCAATTCGCTTAACTGTTCACAATAATAGTAATTTTGACCAGGGGTACCAAAACTTTTACATCCACTGTATGTACTAGGGTTATGTTAAAAGTAAACCTCCACGTTCCCTATTTTTAAGACTTATTTAAAGGTGTATTTATTTTTTATTCTTTTAATCAATTTATCTATTTTTCTCATCGCTCAGCTGCTTTAGTTTATAGTAATTCTAACCTTTATATAATTAAACGGAACCATTTCTCAGATTAGTCCTTGGTGAGCTTGTACACAGTAGCAGATCAGAACAAGTTGAGAAAAACTATAGGTGTACTTCTGAATACCTTAGATGTCTCTACCTAAGCTTAAAATCTATTTTAAGGGGCTGTTAATGGAGCACACTAGCTTCTTAAATGAATAGCTTTGATGACTGAACACAAATCATGGGTTGGGAAAAAACAAGAAAATAACACCAATTTTATCTTGTCAATTCAGTAGGAAAAGTTTGCTGGTAAACCTAGGTAGTACAATGGCTCCCATTTCTGAAAATCAACATCAAGTCAAGCTCCAAATATAATACTGTCCCTTTTTAAATGCCTTATTTTTGCATCTCAATTACGGTATCTTTTTTGGAAGTTCATTTTTTGTTCAATATAAAAAGCAGAATGTATAACAAATTTTATTCCACCATTAATTTGCAATGTTCTAATAGAACTTTTTAAATTTATTGTAAAGAATGAATATTCTAGCAGAATTCCCAAAGGACAGCCATGGGGCCTTTGTAGAGCCCATGGCTGCCCCTTAAAACCTCCAGCATCAGTTATCAGGGTGCTACCGCCACAGTGCTGTAAATGTATATGAGTGAGTAAAATAAATAAATGTAATCAAAGGAGTTAAAGGTTTAATTCCCATCTTCTCAAGTTATCATCCTGCCACAGTATAGGTTTTAATTTGCTGATCACTGGGGGACTGAAGCCTTGACCTACACTAATCCTAAATGTGCCAGTCTCTGAAATGCCCTGTGAGAATGGACAGCAGTCAGCTATTTCTGACAATTCCATTTATTTTAGAGCCCAGTTCTGAGCTGGGAATACCCCAATTCTGATGGACTTAATTCCAGGATATTTCCCACCCTTTTATTCCTATTAGATTTCATTTTATAATGCCTGTATACTTAATTAAACTAGAGTAATATTCCAATTTACCTTATACTTCATGCCCTGATATTCTACATTTGGCCTCTCAATATTTATTTTTCTACAGATCTTTATTTCAGTGGTTTTCAAGTACAAGCAATATTTATGCACCAAAGCTCAAGATGGAGAACATTTTTTTTCTCCTTGTAGGTTGCTTAATCCCTGTGAAGTGAAACACAAAACATGGCCTCTTTCAGACTATTTGTGCTAAGTAACTGACCCTTGGCCTATACAACCAGTCAGCCATGACATGGGAAAGTAAGTCTGGTGTGTCTCTTCCACTTTTTGGACACTGTCCAGGAATGGGAATTTTCCTGCCCAAGACATGTTCAACCATGTGTCTATGAAATAGAATCAGATATATTTTTACAGACACTTTGTTTTGTTTTTTGCCTTTGGCCTCTTGGAGTTAAGGGTTAAATGAGTGATTGGGATTTCTCCTTCGATGATGAGCCAAATGCATAGCTCTAGATCTTAAGACAGGTTTGTGAGCTCTTCTGCCAATATCTATTCAAAGTCGTTTTGTACAACAGAAGGCTCAGGATTAGGCTGGAGTCACACAACGTAGAAAAATACGGACCGTATTTTACGTCCGTAATAAGCAGAAATGGTCCCTAAACAGTGCTCCGTATGTCATCCGTTGTCAGGGTGTGGCCGCGTATTTTTCTCATGTAAGCATCCGTATGTAATCCGTATGGCATCCGTATACCGTTTTTTTTTCTCGCAGGCTTGCAAAACGGACATATAATGGAGCCCAATGACAGGTTTTCAAATCCAAACGAAAGAATAGATCTAGACACATAGAGAATATATATATACATACACTGTGTGTGTGTGTGTGTGTGTGTGTATATATATATATATATATATACATATATATATATATATACACACAGTGTATGTGTGTGTGTGTGTGTGTATATATATATATATATATATATATATATATATATACATATATATACACACAGTGTGTGTGTGTGTGTGTGTGTGTGTGTGTGTGTGTGTATATATATATATATATATATATATATATACACACAGTGTGTGTGTGTGTATGTATGTATATATATATATATATATACAGTGTGTGTGTGTGTATGTGTGTGTGTGTGTATGTATATATATATATAATATATATATATATATATATATATATATATACATGTCATTGAGACACACACATATATATATGTATATTTCACAGAGTTCTTCATAGCAGAATAGCCGCTAATTCAGTTGCCGGCTTCTGTCAAGTCATTTCCCAACCCGACATGAAATGACCCATGGTTACATACAGTAAACCATTTCATTTCATGTTTTTTTTTTTTATATGTCCCGACTAATAATTAGATGAGGGTTTGTGTGCAAAATTTGGGAGGTGTAGGTGTTAATTTAAGGGGTTAATTCGTTGTAAAAAATGTGTGAAATATAAATATATATATATATGTGTCTCAATGACGTGTGTGTATATAAATGTATATATATATCTAATATATAAAGCTCAAGTGTGTGTGTATATGTATGTATGTATGTGTGTGTGTATGTCCGGGATTGGCATCCGCACCGTCGCAGCTAGAGCCACAAAATTTGGCAAAATGTTAACCCCGCGCATTCCAATTCACCAAACAATTTTGCCCCTATCTACATAATGGGGAAAAAGTGTGTATCAAGCCCCGCCCCTCATTATGATGTCATAATGGTTGCCATGGCGATGCTGATGTCATCATAGGTTGCAAGCCCCGCCGCTCATTATGATGTCATAATAGTTGACTATGGGATGGAGGATGTGTGATGGGTATATGGGCACTGGACTATGGGATGGCGGATATGTATGACGGGTATATGGGCACAGGACTATGGGATGGAGGATGTGTGATGGGTATATGGGCACGGGACTATGGGATGGAGGATATGTATGACGGGTATATGGGCACGAGACTGGGTTGGAGGATATGTATGATGGGTATATGGGCACGGGCCTATGGGATGGAGGATAATTATAACTTGCTATAACTAACCACAGTTAGTTACTATGCCCGGGCAGCACCAGGCTCTTCAGCTAGTATATGTATATATGTGTGTGTGTGTGTGTGTGTGTGTGTGTGTGTGTGTGTGTGTGTGTATATATATATATATATATATATATATATATATATATATATATATATATATGTGTGTGTATTCTATGTGTCTAGATCTATTCTTTCGTTTCTTTATTAAACCTGTCAGTGTGAGTTTACTGTATAGCGCACTGAATTGCCGGCTTTTCTAAAAGACACCGGGTGCGTATTTCTCGCAAGTCACACGTGTGGTCCGTGTGTAATGCGTATTTTTAGCGCACCCATAGACTTGCATTGGCGTACTACGGCCGTAGTACACTGACAATCGCAGCATGCTGTGATTGGCACGGACCGTAAAATATACGCAAGAAAAATACGGCTGATGGGAGCTGCCCCATAGAGAATCATTGGTCGGTGTGCAATGCGGTTTTTTAACGCCTCTCACTCATCCGTATTCCTCTCTAGTGTGACACCGGCCTTAGCCAACAAGATTAGTAAAACCTACAATTTTCTGGGGTAAGACCAGCCAATGAAAATTCCACCTATTTTTGAAGAAATATTTGGGAATCCCTTAAATTCTAGTAAATATTGTGTTGCTTGGATAGGAAGTTTTTTTTCTGAAATGCTGCAGTATTTCAGAGAAAACGTACTTTGAAAAGCCAGCCCTGGACTAGGCTTCTCGAATGACTGATCCAAGAGATCGGACAGCTTCTTCCCACCCTGCTCCCTTAGACTGACAGGTTTCTCCCTATGTGTGTATAAGAAGACACCTGTCAGTCTAGAGGAGCAGGATGGTAAGAAGTTGCTGGGTAACTGACCTCTTGGACTAGTCATATGAGAAGCATAGTCCCCAGCTAGGTTTTCAAAGAATGTCTTCTCTGAAACGCTGCAGTATTTCAGAGTAAAACCTACATCTCTGATTCATGCTGCCCATGGTTCAGGTGGCATGAATCAACTATCAGGTTCAAGTTAAGTTCTGATTGGCGTTCCTGTGCTATCCAGTCATCACGAGCTAACTACAGTGAAGGAAATAAGTATTTGATCCCTTGCTGATTTTATAAGTTTGCCCCCCGACAAAGACATGAACAGTCTATAACACAGGTCTACAAAAAGCGCTGCCCGGGCATAGTAACTAACTGTGGTTAGTTATAGCAAATTATAATTATCCTCCATCCCATAGTCCCGTGCCCATATACCCATCATACATATCCACGATCCCATAGGCCCGTGCCCATATACCCAACATACCTATCCTCCATCCCATAGTCCCATGCCCATATACCCATCATACATATTCGCCATCCCATAGTCGAGTGCCCATATATCCATCACACATCCTTCATCCCATAGTCCCATGCCCATATACCCATCATACATATCCTCCATCCCATAGTCCTGTGCCCATATACCCATCATACATATCCACGATCCCATAGGTCCATGCCCATATACCCATCATACATGTCCTCCATCCCATAGTCCCATGCCCATATACCCATCATACATATCCTCCATCCCATAGTCCCATGCCCATATACCCATCACACATCCTCCATCCTATAGTCCCAAGCCCATATACCCATCACACATCCTCCATCCTATAATCCCAAGTCCATATACCCATCACACATCCTTCATCTTAGTCCCATGCCCATATACCCATCACACATCCTCCATCCTATAGTCCCAAGCCCATATACCCATCACACATCCTTCATCTCATAGTCCAATGCCCATATACCCATCATACATATCCTCCATCCCATAGTCCCGTGCCCATATACCCATCACACATCCTCCATCCTATAATCCCAAGCCCATATACCCATCACACATCCTTCATCTTAGTCCCATGCTCATATACCCATCACACATCCTCCATCCTATAGTCCCAAGCCCATATACCCATCACACATCCTTCATCTCATAGTCCAATGCCCATATACCCATCATACATATCCTCCATCCCATAGTCCAGTGCCCATATACCCATCATACATATCCTCCATCCCATAGTCCCATGCCCATAAATCCATCATACATATCCTCCATCCCATAGTCCAGTGCCTATATACCCATCACACATCCTCCATCCCATAGTCAACCATTATGACATCATAATGAGCGGTGGGGCTTGCAACCTGATGATATCAGCGTCGCCATGGCAACCATTATGACATCATAATGAGGGGCGGAGCTTGATACACACACAATTTTTCCCCATTATATAGATAAGGGCAAAATTGTTTGGTGAATTGGAACGCGCGGGGTTAAAATTTCGCCTCACAGCATAGCCTAGGACGCTCTCGGGGTCCAGACGTGTGACTGTGCCAAATTTTGTGGCTGTAGCTGCGACGGTGCGGATGCCAATCCCGGACATACACACATACATACACACACTTGAGATTTATATATTAGATAGGAAATATACTGGCGACATTAAGAAAGCCGTAATCTACACATCAGAAAAAAATGGTTCACCTTACAAAACAATTTTTATTGAACAAAAATAATTTTACATGCAAATCAGAAACCAAAATATGAGCCGAAATTAAAAGTGCTTGACATTAGACTGTCGTTGATACGATTTTTCAGGGTTGTCCCTATATAACATCCAACATTGAGTTATTCCAAAAACCCTGGTAGCGGTGTTCCATTACATTAATGTCCTGGTGAAACCTCTCGCTTTGTTTATCGCTTACATCCCCAAGATTTTGAGGGAATAAATCTAAAAGGGAATGAAAAAAGTGCATTTCCAGAGACATACGCTATCCAAGACATTGGTATGCATTTAGCAGTTCCTCAACACCTTCAACATATTCTGGAGATTTTTGTTTTCCTGAGAAGTTTTCACAGATCCACTTGAAGCTTTTCCAAGATCTCAAATCTTTATCATTTAGAGTTCCCACAAACACATCATCTCTCATAAGCTCTCTGATCTGAGGACCAACAAATCCCCCTTCCTTCAGTTTTGCTGGTGAAATGCTGGATAATTTCTGTGAAATAGACTGGTACCCTTGTGAATTTGTCTTTGCCATGGCTTTCACAAAGTTTTTAATCAAGCCCAACTTTATATGTAGTGGAGGAAGAAAGATTTTTGTTGGAACAACTAAAGGATTATGCTGAACATTGTCTCTACCTGGAGCATAGATGTTTCTCTGTCCTCAATCGCGACGAACATAATGCTCTACTGTATTTCTACTGTCCCATAAACACAAGACGCAACAATATTCTGTGAAACCTCCTGGCATTCCCAATAGCAGACCAATCACTTTCAAATCTCCACAGATATTCCATAGACGATGCTTATACTGTATAGCATCCAAAACAACTGACAGATTTTCATAACTTTCCTTTAGATGATATGAATGAGCAATAGGGATTGATGGTTTCATACTTCGATTGTGAGGCAACACTGCTTTCAAACTTCTCTGGGATGAGTCAATAAACAATCGCCAATCTGCAACAAAATACTCTTAATTCAGTTCTTCAAAGAGGCAAATCACATTGTTACAACACACCATTGGTCCATTGATTTTCTGGATTTTATTTTTGATATTCTATCTCTCAATGTTAAAATGAACCTACCCTTAACTTTATAGACTGTTCATGTCTTTGTCAGCGGGCAAACTTACAAAATCAGCAAGCGATCAAATAATTATTTCCTTCACCGTACCTAAGTAGGTGGTCATGGTGAATTGAGACCCATTACTAAGTTTTAGTATTTGGCCTTGTTAATAAAACCTACTAGTTTTTGTCTTGATCACTTTTACTTCTTTCAGTTTTTTATGATTGCACATAATAGAGTGATGCTCGAGTAGTGCCCTACCTCTTATACCATACGATCAAGAACCGGTACAATCCACTGTGAATGTATTAACTTTCCGTCAAGGCACTGGGCTTCATTAGATGCATTGTCTGTAAAGAAAAGTCTATAACATTCTCCCCCTGAGAAGACACCTCAGATAGCAATCCAGGTTCTGAACAACCTGTGATCCTCAGTACCGGCTCTCATACATTCGTGAGAAAAAACTTAGTACACTCTCTTTGAATTCTATGATTTTACGTGTCGGGACAACATAAAAATAATCTGGTTCTTAAAAGGTCCTATTACACCAGGTCACTATTTAACCAAAACTAGGCCAAAGTGCAAAAAAATTAAGTACACCCTATGAGTCAATGGTTTGTAGAACCATTGTCACAACTCCTCCGTGACCTGCTCCTGCGACTTCGGCACCTGTCTCAATGTCCCGCCGTATTCATTCTGCTAGCAGCCCTAGTAATGGGAGAGTCATTGGTACAAGAAGCCCTGAGTAGTGCCTGCTCTCTCCAGCCACTGACTAAGGTGGCTGGAACCTGTATTACCATCCAGTATGGCAGTATGTGTATGGGCAATCAGCTGGAGGAATCTGCTCCCTACCGTGGCAAATTAGACCATTGAAAAGCTGGAAGCTGCCCGATATAGTTTTGCTTTTCTGATTCGTGCACCCTGATTTTCAGCTCCTGGTTTTTATTGAATTTTTTCATTTTTGACCTCCGCTCGGTAACTGACCATTCTCTTGCTCTCGCCTAACTTTTTTTGTACCTTCTTTGCCCTCTTGGTTCTGACCTGGCTACCTGATCATTCCTGCCAGCCTGCCCTCCAAACAACATACAAGCCCAAGAGTCCCAGTGTAAGACCAGATCCCTGTACAACGCTTAAAAGGTGAAGGCCAGAGCAACCCATGGGATCTGGTAAATGGAGTGGCTATCCTCCACGTCATAGCCAATTTTAGAGCTGTCAAGATGATCAGTGCTCTAAACTATTACCACATTTACCAGCAGTGACATGAAGCATCATTTTCTGCATGACTAACAGGCTCTCACATCAATCAGGTGGTATTTTGGTTCATTTTTCTTTACAAAGTTGCTTAAATTAATTGAAGATTGTGTGCAAATTTGCCTCTTGAAAGATCAAGAGGACTTAGTACTAGAGTTTATCTGTTGAAAGTAGCAAATCTATAAGTCAGTTTTGACCCTTTAATGAG
Organism: Dendrobates tinctorius; assembly: GCF_039654945.1. Lineage (NCBI taxonomy): Eukaryota > Metazoa > Chordata > Amphibia > Anura > Dendrobatidae > Dendrobates > Dendrobates tinctorius. The sequence goes on from NW_027361688.1 coordinate 13,252,563, forward strand.
CCTTGCCCCATGCCTATGGATAAAAGCCAAACCAAAATCTGTTTTCTGACAAATGTTTCTGACTTTTACCCCTCATCAGTGCAAAGCAAAATATCTTATTTGTCCGAGGGACTAGAGTCTAAGGGATAACATCTCTCCTTGTGGCGAGTGACATGCTTTACATGCCAGTTGAGGTTTGTGGGCATTCATTTTTGCATAGCACTCTTAACGTCCAGCCTCAGCACTTCAATTGGGTTGCGGTCTGGAATGCGACTTGGCTTTTGCAACACCCTGATACTTTTCTTTTTCAGATGTAGATTTCCTGGTGTACTTGAAATCATTGTCCTGTTGCATGACCCGATTTTTGCCAAGCTTTAGCCTAGCTCGCCTCACATTTTGCTCTGGGATACTTTGGTATACAGAGGAGTTCAATGACAGCAAGTTGTCCTGAATATGAAAAATTTTGTGAATAATCTTTCTAACTGTAGAATGATGGACTCCAAATAGTTTGGAAATTGCCCTATAACCTTTCCCAGATTAATGAGCAGCATGAAATTGTTTTAACACACCTGAATGCTCCAGGCCAGCAAACAATCAAAACTTCTGCTTTTATAGAGGCGGACACTCTTGCAAATTAAAGGCATTTGATTAGCGCCACTCAGCTGCTACATAACCTCCTTATTCCTGTGAAAGCAGTAAGGGTGTGCTTATTCACACTGCTTTTGCACTTAGTCCTGTTTTGTTTTTAGGTAAATAAATAATCATACGGTGAAAATTGTCATGTGTTGTTGTTCAGCATTCTTTTAAGACCTACTATGGCCTCATTCAGATGTCCATGAGTCGCGTACATGTTTTCTGTTTTTCATAGGTAGACTGTAATGGGTACGTTTTCTATGGGAATGTTAACATGTTCATATGTCTTTTCAGTGGTCCATAAGAAATTCTGGAGACATCCATTTTTGATCGGAGTCTTGAATCAATATTGGCAATGAGTTGATAATCTAGTCGGATCTCGGCCCATCTAAATGCAACTTTATTCTCTCCTATGAGAAAGTCATTGTAGTTCTACCTCTGGTCTTTAAGTTGGATTTAGATGGAACTACTGATCAACATCTACTCATGCTCTCGGTTTCTGGTAAAGTGAATTCAATGATGGTTCATATCATGTAGACCTTCAAGAATCTCCAGGCACAAGATAATTGGAGAAAGGCAACCTTAGGCCTAAAAGGAGCATTCGCCATTTTATGTTTAAGTGTGACACGGTCAACTCAACTTATAGATCTTGGATTCCTTTCTTCCAAACATTTTGAGCAGGTCTCAGTTGAAAATAGCAGTGATGGGAGCCTTCTCAAATGTTTGCCAACTTTCTTGGAGCTAATGATCACAAAAACACCACCATTTTTTTTTCTGTAGACACATCGGGAAGAGGATAGAAACCTTTATCAAGAAACCAGGGGTTAGCAGTAAGACAGTCAATGTGGTGGATGGATCCTGACTTTGAGAGTTGGATCCATAGTAGCGATTGGTTTGTGGTGGAAGCTATGTCTGTGGACCATTGCTTGATGATGGATGGGTGGAATGAGAGCTTTTTTTTTTAAGGTTTCCAATTCTTTCTTGATGGAACTCTTTGGTAAGCAACAGCTGGAGACCATTCTGTAATGTAATGTGTCCCATAACCCTTGTGGTGGACCTATTCCGTGTATAGATCTCTCAAAATCTAGTGTTGCACGTTTAGAATTTTCCTTGTAATGGTGCTTCCTAAGTGTTCAGCCCTTTAATGATAATTACTCTGGGTCATGTGCCCTGTATATTGGGTACAATTACACGGATTATAATGCTATCTGAAGTCCCTTCTTCCCCTTCCCCTTCTGTCTTTGTGCTTTGTGAAGGCATCTAAAGAACTTTGCAACAAGGAACTTGCATGTCTCTTGTTAACATTTGACAAGAGTATATATGTTGTGATCTGGAGCAACAGATGAAGACGTGGGTCAAAGTATCACTCATTCTCTTCTACCTCTAGAAACGTGCGCTGTGAATAACGGAGGCTGTGACCGTACCTGCAAGGATACGGCGACAGGAGTCCGATGTAGTTGCCCTGTGGGATTCACCTTGCAGCCAGATCAGAAGACTTGCAAAGGTCAGTATCAAACAGATTACACCACACTTGAAGTTTCAGTCTAGTAACATATTCTAGGCAAGGTGGATATTATATGGGAAATCTGAGGCAAGGAATACAGCGTATACAAAGTTTTAGGCAAGAAATTTGCTCAACAATAGGCTTTGGGCCAGGAATCTAGTGTGAAAGTTTAGGCAGGGAGCACCTTGTACAGGGTGTTTTAGGCACGGCTGACCTTGAACTGGAGGCAATAGGCATGGGGTAAACTCCATGGATGCACAGAAATGCACAGTGCAGGACGCTTTTAGCCTGGGAATTGTGTGAAGGGAGGACAATAATATAAAAAGCGCTATCTAAGGTATACAATTTGTAGGAGTCTTTATTCAAGGCGTTTTTATTCAAGGCATTCTCTGTATGGGTTATAAAGGAGGCTTTAGGCAGGGAATGTACTGTATTTACAGGAGGATTTCGGCAGGTACTGCACTGCATGGCTGTACAAGAGAGTTTAGGCAAGGCGTGCACTATATGAATGTACAGTAGGATTTAGGCAGGGAGTGAACTGTATGACTCTACTAGATCTACAGGAAGCTTACGGCAGGGAATGCACTGTATGGCTGTACAGGAGGTTTTAAGCAGGGGGTGCACTGTATGGTTGTATTGTTTCTACAGGATACTTAGGCAGGGAGTGCACTATATGACTGTACAGAAAGCTTAAGGCAGGGAATGCACTGTATGGCTGTACTGGCTCTACATGAGGCTTTAGGCAGGGAGTGCACTGTATGGCTGTACTGGCTCTACAGGAGGCTTTACGGCAGGGAGTGCACTGTATGGCTGTACTGGCTCTACATGAGGCTTTAGGCAGGGAGTGCACTGTATGGCTGTACTGGCTCTACAGGAGGCTTTACAGCAGGGAGTGCACTGTATGGCTGTACTGGCTCTACATGAGGCTTTAGGCAGGGAGTGCACTGTATGGCTGTACTGGCTCTACAGGAGGCTTTACGGCAGGGAGTGCACTGTATGGCTGTACTGGCTCTACAGGAGGCTTTAGGCAGGGAGTGCACTGTATGGCTGTACTGGCTCTACATGAGGCTTTAGGCAGGGAGTGCACTGTATGGCTGTACTGGCTCTACAGGAGGCTTTACAGCAGGGAGTGCACTGTATGGCTGTACTGGCTCTACATGAGGCTTTAGGCAGGGAGTGCACTGTATGGCTGTACTGGCTCTACATGAGGCTTTAGGCAGGGAGTACACTGTATGGCTGTACTGGCTCTACAGGAGGCTTTAGGCAGGGAGTGCACTGTATGGCTGTACTGGCTCTACAGGAGGCTTTATGGCAGGAAGTGCACTGTATGGCTATACAGGGGGCTTTAGGCATGTCACAGAAAAAAAGACTTTGGGGAGCACTCTGTACAGGATGGTGTCGACTTCCTCCATGGCACTGTTATAATTCATTTTTAAGGTGTTCTGTGTAGTAAAATTGTAGCATGTTGATATTATGCCTTAAATAGCAGAAAATCATTGAGTGAGCAGCCAGGAAATATGTGGCTTTCCCTTGATCGTGCCAGGGCTCCATCCAGACGTCCACACAGAATTACCGAGGTGACAGCCGGGTCCTGTTTGGGTGTTTGTCTGTTTGTTACGTCTTGCGCTGGAAGCAAATAACTCCTTCACACATTTCTAATTAGACGGAAAACCCACACACAAATATTTAATAGTCAGTTCCCTTAGCGTAACATTTCTCGAAATCTCAAAAAAAGAAAAAAAAAGGAAAAGCCAGTTAAGACTGCGAGACCTGGAGATATGAAAATAACCGTCCGGACCTCATACGAGCACTGAGCTGTCATTCAATAAACAACATTCTGCCCCTTCTTCTACAACCTGCATTAAGTCCTCTTGCAGTCTGTTTGCCGACCAAGGTCAAGTCTGTTCTATTTAAACTTTGTGAAATGAGTTACTTGTATTCACGAGCAGGGTGTGGGATGGGGAAAAACTACAGATGATGGGAAAATGCATTTTATGAAAATTGTAATCTTTTTTATTTGTATTTTTTTTTACTTTATTTAGTTCGCCCCCAATAGATATTCAGCATCAATATATTCTCCAGCACAGGACACGGATTTTCATTACTTCCATCATAAAAAAATATTGCATACTTTGCTAAAATATGGACATTAAGCTCCCGACTTCCTGCTGTCCCAACCCAGGAAGAACCTAATTGGCAGAGAACACCCACTCTTAGGTTGAGCTTTGATAACCCCACCTCCTTCAGACATTCCCAAATTTGATAAGATCTTTTTTCATAAAAGATACCGTACTTCACAAACGTAAGAAAAAATGTGGTTGAAGTGCAGCACGCAAATATCCACAGCCATCATTTTCTGCCCCACTGAATTTATTTTTGGACTACTAAAAGAAAGCTCTCCAGAAGGTTTTGGTGGCTCTCCAAAGATTCACCAAAGCTTCCATGATTCCAAAAGGTCTTCACTTTCTCCAGGAGCCTCATGGAGATTCTGGGAAAAGGCAAGTGTGAATAATTACCAGCCCTCCAACTCGTAAGGTTTTTATAGACCCTACATGACATGAAGCCCTGCCGTGTTATGCATTGTTGACTCCCTGCTCTTCTGGCCAGTGTACCGGACATCAATTAGTCAGTTTGGGGTTACAATGAAAGCAGGTCGTCAAGAGTTGAGTGACAAAAAGGGGCTTCCACCATTTTTTTTTTTTTTTTTTACCGGGTCCATGAAAGATGAGTGAATTGATTCCAGGGACCCCCTGGTCCAGTGGCCACATCAGTATTCTATGGTTGCCAGATGGACACCCTGTGAGCTGCCTCCTACTTGCCTTCATCACAGTTCCTCTTCTGATCAGCCGGCCTGGTGCAAAATCATGCGTGCGTCAGGGAGCAACGATTATTTTGCCCAAGGCCGATTAATCAAAAGAGGAAGCTGAGATGCCAGTAAGGATGAGGTGGCTCGCTCATTTCTAGTCTCCATCTTTGTTTAGTCTAGTTGGGCATGCTAGTGATGAGCGAGCATGCTTGGATGTGTGTTATCCAAGTATCTAGGGCAAGTATCTAGGGCAAAATTTTTTGAGCATGCCTGAGATGCTCATATAACATGATATGCGCTCGCTCATTACTGACTGCAACTAGTTATTGGCTTCAGTAATCAACCCATTACCACTTTTGCTAGTGATTAGCTGCAGTGGTCAGATGTCCGTCCAGCCAGAATAGAATGTTCAACTCCAGATTTTGTTTCAATCCAATGGACATGTGACTGCTTGCCACCACTGAGGCCAGCGATTGGCCGCAGTGGTCATACGAGTAGGAAATTTTAAGATTGGAGGAGGACCTGGGCACCATTCTAATTAGAGTAATGAGATTGATTAGGTGATTATATTTTATTCTAGAATTTTAGAGTACTCTGGATCATTTTTCAAATATTTCTCAGGACGATTTTCATGCTTGAGGATGGGGTGAGCCTGAGACTAAGAAAGCAGATGCTTCTGCACCGAATTTAGTGAAACCGAAGCCCTTCAAGCTGTACCAGCTGTAATGGCCTTTCTATGTGTTTGACCCCGCTCATGGATAAATTTCACAATACCTAGCGGATGAAGGAGAAGAGAACACATTCCTCTTATTACTTGGAAGAGAGCTTTTTTTTCCTTACCGTGCAATCCTTGTTAATCTTCTGGCACATTGTTTAACTAGAGGGGTGATATCCAGGGCTTACACTAGGCAAACATGTCTTGAGCAGGCTGTCTCAGTGCCATAGTTACCGGGGAGGGATCCTCGGCCCCACTCGGGGCAGGAGAGAAATGTAACATACATGTGTTAGTATTGACGCATGCATGGCAATGTACGCATACTCAACGCATAGCCCAGGCTCATACTTTCTTATATTTCCTCTATTTTTCTTGCAATCCTCCAAGTATGGGATTCCGTAAGACTCTATTCTGGGAAATTTTTGACTTTTTTCTTTTTTTTTGTGTGTGAGGGGTGATGGGTTAAATTGTCCACCATTATATCACTTCTACAATTCACCCTCACCCTCCCGACTTGTTGCACCGTCTCGTTCTGCAAAGAAAGTATAGTCTATTATATAGTTCCCTGGCACAAGAGAAAGCCTAATACAATGGAATAATATGGGCCCATTATGTGGACTGCACCTGTTTACGGAATAAAGGACCTCGTTTTAGCCAATTATTCTTCAAGGGTTTAACTGATGACAAACAGAACGATGGCTAAAATAACTGTTTTCTATACCATGACCTAGTCAACTAGGTCTGTGTATTGCAACTATTGTCTATGGGTTTGTATAGAGATCTGATATAATCCTTTTAGTCCAGGTACTTTGCAGATGTCAGTCGTCTTCTCTTTCAAGCTTCAGGGGGTTGCCGGCTTTTTACAAGACCTTTCTTAACAAGGATTCCCTAAAACTAACTGATTACTGGTTGTCCCTCTGCAGTAATTAGCAGCAATAAACTGGAATAGAGCAGTGAACTCTAGAAACAAGTGTTCAGTTTTCGAACAGCGCTCCCAGAGTGGAAATTAGGCATTACATGGAACCAAATGTTGGGTCCTCCATTGAAAAGACAAAGTGATGCTCTTTCATCAGGTTAATTGATGTACGTTTCAAAATCAGGTGTTTGAAAATGAGTTTTCGAAACCAAAAATGAATATTTTTTTTTTTACTTATTTCCAGTCCTAAAAAGCCATCATTGGTTTTCTGTAGGGTTTTGTCTTATATAGGTGGGACAAGGAACAGAAAGTAGGTAGAGCATAGGAATATCGGATCTGATCAAACTCCAAGGTCTTTAGAGTTGAGCGCATTTTTCAATATTCGTTTCGGATTACGATTGCCGGCGAATATGGTTTTTGCGATATTCGCCGAACGCCATTGGAGTCAGAGGGAGTAGAAATGAGCAAATATGGTCGGAAACGATCGTCAAACATAAATTCGGCATGAATATGGCATATTTGGCATATTTGGCGACCGTTTCCAAATTCTAAATTCTTAACCATCTTTAGTCAAAGGGGCTAGAGATGGGGTCGATATAAAGCTGGAGTTGGTCAAAATAAAGACTAATGAATATGGAGTAAGTACTGTTGTTGATGGGATAATGGTGGGGACTCGCAAGTGAAAATCAACCAGTAGAAAATCCACTGGAGAGATGGGTTTGACCACTCAGAGCTATTGAGTATAATTCCTTTTCATTCTTTAGCTATCCTACCTTTTTAAGACACCCTTTATAAGACACCGGACAGACTGGGTAAAAAGTCACACACTTCTAAATATGAAAAATATATCAGACCTATAAATCTAATATTACTATTGTGACTATGTATATAGTATATCTTCAGAGCGCTGAGCATGCCTTTTGCAATGCATTTTTACAATGTGCTGGAATTGGGCGCCTGTAAAAGCGGTTTTGCCGATCATCTCCAACACCATTCCATTTTATACAACCCCCAATAACAACCTCGGTATTTCCAAAGCCGGATTAACATTACTGGATCACTTACAGTATATTTTCTTAAGTCGCGTAAAAGTTTCTTTATCAGCGTCTCGTCCTCCTGTGCACCTGACCGCAATGAATTTGTTTGTCTGGGTGCCTTACACAAGAGCCAAGCCACCGACATTAATATCTAATATTAGATGGAGATCCATGGCTGCAGAACAAGCTTGGGAACTCTTAATCCAGGGTATTAAAGACGTGAAGAAGTTGGAAGACGATGAGTATAAAACACAATAAAGCAATATTCCGCACTGAGCTTCATCTCCATCCGGGACACCTTGGCTTGATTCTGGATCAAATGAGTTTTACATTTTTCACAAAGAAGTGATTGGACTTTAAATGGGAACTTTAACTTGCAGCTAAAGTTACATAAATCAATAGTAGAGACAGAGATTAGAAACTTTGTAATATATCTTATCAGAGAGTTCTGCTCCTTTTATGAGTCACTTCTTTCCTCTCTCCTGAATTCACCATCCACTCTGGCAGCACAGATCAATTCTATTTTGCTTGAGACAAGACAGGTTACCAGCACATGGGGGGAAGTGGTTACACCTCTTATAATACTCTGTGGAGAGGGGTAGGAGGACTGAGGCAGAGGGAGACACAGAAAGATTGTGCTGAGCTTTCTAACAAGTCTTTTACCTCATCTTAGAGCTGAATTCACATCCGCACTGCTCGGTATTGCTGTATAATGTATTCCAGGCTGCTGCTTCTTCTCTCTGTGTGCTACCTAAGGAATGAAGAGAAGGGATCCATCCCTGTGTGCTTTGTTGTGCGTGGAAGATGTCAGAAGAGCTAGCTTCCTCTCACCAGCTCAGAATCAATTGCAAATTAAGAGAGAGCCCTCAGAGGGTAAAACAGGTGTAAGTCGCATACTGGTGCTATATAAGTTACTTGGAAGTACAGTTGCCCTTTAAAACCGTTGAATGGATTGGAAAAAAAAGGGAGAACAGCGCCACTCTTGACGATAGGCTTGCTGCAGTATAACAGCAATGAATGGTGCCGTGTTAAGAATGTTCTGTGGACAAAAGCAGCACCATTTCTAGAAAAAGTAAACTCTTATTTTTTGGCTAGCCCCTTAAATTATTTGAATGCAATGAATGTTATACCTACCGAAGTGTACCAGCCCGAAATACACCTTTAGGAGCTGCAACCATCGGATTTGACTGATGACCCGTGACTGCTCTCCTAAGAATACAGACATTACAAGCTAATTGGCACTTATTTAAAGGGAACCTATCACTATATTTCATGATTGCAACCAGGTATGTTTTACTGTTCCTAACTGATACTTTGAAATGCCGGCCAGGGACAGTGCATATCAGCTGGCTAGTCCAACCGTTGGTTGCCGGCTATCTTCTTCCCACTTAATTTTGGCTGGAGTGAGTCAGTCCTGTGCACTATTCAATGCAGCTATATAGGGGCAAACAAGCATTAATGCTCTCACGCTGTGACGGTCTTTGGTAGCGAAGGGAGGCCTCAAACTGTCAGTGGAACTGGGACCCTAATTATCCCTGTCCCAGGGGTACTCTTGAAGTTAGAGAGGCCCGAGTCTCCGCCCTTACTATGCTCCTGGACTGCAGTGACTATTAAAACAAACCAACCCCTTGGCGCGCTTCCCTCACCCCACCCATGACAACAAAAACAAACTTGAGAACCAAAATTGATGGGTGAAGGTCGGTCACAGCTTTATTAGAATTATTTGGAACATACATTTAAATGGCACGTAACTTTATTAAAACGCGCTCGCCGCGTAATGCCCTGCTGCTTATTCACAGGCAAGTCAGCCAGCGAGCCGTAACCTTGTGCCTTTCCTCCTTTCACCGCTGTGACTTGAATTCTACAAGAAAACAAACAGATATTGACATTAGAGAACAAACATCACATAAAACAAAAAGAAAAAACCAAGGGGAGGGAGGGACAAGCGCCTCCAGGTCCCAGAAATCTGGGGGAAGAGGGGGAAGCTGGCTGTGCTCCCACGTTTTATATCCACAGGAAGGGGCTGTACTAACCCCTTCCTGCTCCTATTGGCCTTTAGCACACCAAAAATTTAACCCCCAGCCTGCCGAAACTGCGGGGGATCAGACAACGTGCGCCCCAGCCACCAGGGGAAAAAAGGGGGGGAGAAGGGGCTCCACAGTCAGAGGCACTTTCCTTAACTAGTGCAGTGCCTACCATTAAGCCCAAATCTTTCACCTCCCCCACCCCACGAGGCATGGGACAGAAATATAAGGTAAACAAGACACAAAGACAGAACAGGGATAGCAGAAAACCTCTACTAAACTAACCAACCCAACAATATTGAGGAGGATAGAGACGGGGAGAAATAAACTAAATTCGAACAGGGACCAGGAGATACAGTAATATGTTTACCCCTATTAATGTTAACCTTTTTTCTTTGTAGCAATTTTGGTTTTTGCAACAGCTATTTCAGTTTCATATATCTAATAACTGATGGACTCAGTTATATTTCTGGATTCAAATAAGGTTTATTGTACTAACAGAAAATGTGCAATCTGCATTTAAACAAAATTCGACCGGTGCAAAAGTATGGGCACCTCAACATAAAAGTGACATTAATATTTCGTAGATCCTCCTTTTGCAAAAATAACAGCCTCTAGTCGCTTCCTGTAGCTATTAATGAGTTCCTGGATCCTGGATGAAGGTATTTTTGACTATTCCTGTTTACAAAGCAATTCCAGTTGAGTTAAGTTTGATGGTCGCCGAGCATGGACAGCCCGCTTCAAATCATCCCACAGATGTTCAATGATATTCAGGTCTGAGGACTGGGATGGCCATTCCAAAACGTTGTAATTGTTCCTCTGCATGAATGCCTGAGTAGATTTGGAGCGGTGTTTTGCATCATTGTCTTGCTGAAATATCCATCCCCTGAGTAACTTCAACTTCGTCACTGATTCTTGCACATTATTATCAAGAATCTGCTGATACTGAGTTGAATCCATGCGACCCTCAACTTTAACAAGATTCCCGGTGCCGGCATTGGCCACACAGCCCCAAAGCATGATGGAACCTCCACCAAATTTTACTGTGGGTAGCAAGTGTTTTTCTTGGAATGATGTGTTTTTTAGCCTCCATGCATAACGCCTTTTTGTATGACCAAACAACTCAATCTTTGTTTCATCAGTCCACAGGACCTTCTTCCAAAATGTAACTGGCTTGTCCAAATGTGCTTTTGCATACCTCAGGCAACTCTGTTTGTGGCGTGCTTGCAGAAACGGCTTCTTTCGCATCACTCTCCCATACAGCTTCTCCTTGTGCAAAGTGCGCTGTATTGTTGACCGATGCACAGTGACACCATCTGCAGCAAGATGATGCTGCAGGTCTTTGGAGGTGGTCTGGGGATTGTCCTTGACTGTTCCCACCATTCTTCTTCTCTGCCTTTCTGATACTTTTCTTGGCCTGCCACTTCTGGGCTTAACAAGAACTGTACCTGTGTTCTTCCATTTCCTTACTATGTTCCTCACAGTGGAAACTGACAGGTTAAATCTCTGAGACAACTTTTTGTATCCTTCCCCTAAAAAGCTATGTTGAATAATCTTTGTTTTCAGATCATTTGAGAGTTGTTTTGAGGAGCCCATGATGCCACTCTTCATAGGAGAATCAAATAGGAGAACTACTTGCAAGTGGCCACCTTAAATACCTTTTCTCATGATTTGATACACCTGGCTATGAAGTTCAAAGCTCAATGAGGTTACAAAAACAATTTAGTGCTTCAGGAAGTCAGTAAAAAGTAGTTAGGAGTGTTCAAATCAAGAAAATGATAAGGGTGCCCATACTTTTGCACTGGTCAAATTTTGTTTAAATTCAGATTGCACATTTTCTGTTAGTACAATAAATCTCATTTGAATCCAGAAATATAACCGAGTCCATCACTTATCAGATATATGAAACTGAAATAGCTGTTGCCAAAACCAAAATTGTTATAAAGAAAAAAGGTTAACATTAATAGGGGTGCCCAAACTTTAATATATGACTGTAACTGCTCATGTACTACAGCAAACCACAGAATACTACTACAACTCTATTCCAACCACTTAGCTTTAGCACACAGCACAGGAAGACAAATCTTTCACCGGCAAGGACAGGAAGGTCTAACCAGTTTTTATAGGAAGAGGTAATGACCAAATCAGAAGTAGCTGTAATGAAGCAGCGTGTTTCTGACCAGCATGGAAAGGTTCGTTAACCTCTTCAGCATCAGAGGTAACTAAATATATTTAATAAGGGACACAAATCACACCATCTCTGAATAGAATTCTTTACCTAACATGTCTGTTTAACTCCAGGTCTACCAGGGGGACGTGACCCTCCTCGTGACAAATATGCCTAGATTATGTATGTTATTAGCAGCACATTCCCTGTTTACATGAGTGGATGTGCTGCCAACAATGATTGGGCTCATGCAAAAGATGTCAACAGTCAGCAAGTTATTCGACAGCTGATGGCTTCCTTGTTTGCACGGGGCAGTGATTTGGAATGAGCAATATTGCCCCTTTTTCCAATTATCTGCACATGCAAAAAAGCCCTAAAGTTGTTGACACTCAGCTTTTCTAGGCATACCTGCTTCGGCTACCCTGTTTAATTCTGCCTCCCCCTGTCAACAGTTGAATCGCTTTTTCAAAAAAGCTCAAATAGAATGAATGGATCTGCAGTACCACACCCAACCCATAGACAGGTGCAGTACTATTTTTGGTAGGAAGCAGCCATGGTTTTTGGTTTCTCTTCATCTTGGGTACTCCTTTTAATTATGGGTACTCCCAAGTTTTGGAGTTATATAACAGGTGTAACAGAAGATTTGCAGGATTTTGGACCAGGAACCGTGTTGATAGTCCGTTGCCTCCTGAGCAGAGCTCTACAAAACCACCTCTTATCTGCTCCATTTCTGATCAGTCACCTTGGCATGACTTCCTTGCTGCGGTACCTTTCCCGCATGACGTCTTCAGAAGAGGAACTGGGGAGTGAGATGGAAATGCCAGTATTGTTGTAGTATTTTCTTAGTTGTTAAGGGGTTTAAAGATTGGAAAAAAATATGGTTGCCTTGAAGATTCGGCACCATTCTTGTGTATGGGTTGAGTCTAAAGTTACATCTCAGTCATTGCAATACCAGTCATAGCCTATGGGTAAAAGTGGCACTGTTCCTAGGCGAAAGCCACACCTTTAATTTTTGCCCTTACCGTCGGCTTTGTGTGTTGGCACTTAAAGTCCCAGCACACTTATAACATATAGACTTTGCACGTAGCTGAGCCATACGGTTATCTGTGCAATCACCGCGCTCAAGATCACTCAGCTGGCTTTAATTTTGGATATTACACATCAGTTGGCAGAGGAGAAATATGCTGTTTTTGTTGTAAATAGTTGACCGCGCTCGAAAATCTCCGTCTCTGGGAATTGGAGCAAAAGAAAACAATAGGTTTCAGATTCGCTCTTGTTGAGGTGCAGCGTTCCCTTTCATCAATTTTTTTTTTTTTTCGGAAAATTTCAGAAAGGTTGTATAGAGGTGGGCAGTATTCATATAGGAAAAGCTACTAGGGCAGTGGAACCAATCAGATATAGGATTTTGAGGGTGTCTATTGACACCATGAAAGTATGGTGACCATGCATGTGAAATCTAAAAGGGATTGGCTAGGGAGTAAACTGGTTTGGCAGTGAAAACAAGCTATCACCTATCCATAGCATGCATCTAACCTAACCCCAGCGTAAGAGGGATTAAAAAAATTTTTTCTGGAATCATCGCCAGATTTAAGGTTGACTAAACATGTCCAACCGCTTGAACCCCAACTCTAATCTGTGAGAGAACCTGGCAGCAAGTGTTCGATTTTCTTGCAGCACCATCACAATGAAGAATTACACAACTCATTGGACTGTCCATGTAATGCAGCCACATGATGGTTCCTCCAGCGCAAGAGAGACCCTTCCATCTGGTTTCTGCACTGGTTTCTAGACCCTCCTCGAGGACCTCCGTTATTTATTTACCTATTAAAGTTTTTTAAAATGCGTTTTCTAAACGAGAGAAAGCAAAATTAAATATACCACAATAGCAGATGAGTAATTTTATTTGTTCAATGACTAGCCGCTGCCGAGCCCGGTAAGAGTAGGTGGCACCCCGGGTGCTGGGACAGGGACGTTAAGACCAGCTGCCATAGAGGATCAGACTGGATGCCGGACTAGGGCAGTGCAAATTGAATTACCCCTCTTTACAATGATTCTTACATTGCTCTTTCCTAGAAAATGTATTTTCCATCATGGAATTCATGGAATTAATCATCTTTTTTTCCAGCCGTAACTGATATGTCTCAGTCACTCCAGTAAAAGAAGGTGGAGCATAACCCAAGGATTCTCTCTTTTTTGTTTTTTTCCGATCTCATGTTTCGCCGTCCCATTTCTCCTCAGGTCCCACTTATGTGTCGCCTACATTGTTCTTGGTAATGCCAGGAATATTTATTTGTAAGCTTATATGGAAACGCGATTAAAAAAAAAACCTCCTGCCTGACTTTATCAACCTTTTTATTTCAGACATTGACGAGTGCTTAGTAAACAACGGAGGATGTGACCACTTTTGCCGGAATACGGTTGGAAGCTTTGAATGCAGTTGCCAGAAGGGATACAAGTTACTGACAGATGAACGCACCTGCCAAGGTAAATGTAGGTCTGGGTCCCCAAGATTTCTCTCAAACTTTGTATTTTCTAATGGGGAAATTTTCAGCATTTGTGTAATTGACGCACTGTTGGGAGGCAGCAACTTTGGAGTGCTGGACAACCACTTTAATGCACATATTGATTTCTAGATAATTGACATTGGTCGTATTCCAGCCAAATGTAAAACCTCTTGGACACTTCTGGTCCAGTATTGTGCCCAGGATGTCACTTGTGAGAGCAGCAGTTTTGACTTCAGAGCTGTTCTACCTATAACAATTGAGAGATGTTTAGGAAGTTGCGATAATTTGGTAATGTTTGAGCTCGCCGCGTCTAAAGGCCCTCATCCGTTTTTGATTAATGTCCTGATAATTTCAGACATTGATCAATTGCGGGAAAGAAGGGGATCAGCATGTTGAGTTTAAGTGACTGATCCTTTTGTTCCTATAGATGATAAACCATCGCCAGCATCGTTTGGCAGAAGGTTGGTCTTTTTAATGAGTAGTTCAATGCTCGTTTACTGCTCTGATCGCAAGACCTGACAAAACCTTATTTCGAACGAGCGTTCTTTCAGACGCTGGTTAACCAATTCTCTGCTGGGCAAAGTGCACATTACGATAGGTCGGCAGTGATGGTTCTCTGCAGAACAATAATTTATACATAAGCTATCAAAGGTGTATAGGAGTCTACAGGGCCGGACTGGCCATCTGGCAATTGACAGAAGGGCCTGTCTGGTTGTTGGCTGCCTTGTCTGCTACATTGTTAACCGGGAAAAATGCTAAGTACTACATCTGGGCAAAAAAAAATGAAACAGCATATACAGAATGGGAGGAATAGGGCTAAGCAACAGCACATGTGAAAAGACTTGGGTATACTAATAGATCACAGACTGAACATGAGGCAACAGAGTAATGCAGCAGCAAAAAAGGCAAATACAATTCTAGATCACGTGAAGTCACGTGAAGTCATTATTTCCCTCTACTCCTCTTTGGTCAGACCTCATCTGGAATACTGTGTCCAGTTTTGGGCACCACATTTTAAAAAAGACATTAACAAACTGGAGCAAGTTCAGAGAATAGCGACCAGAATGGTGACCGGTCTGCAAACCATGTCCTATGAGGAACGGTTGCAAGATTTGGGAATGTTTAGCTTGCAAATGAGAAGATTGAGCGGAGACTTAATAGCTGTCTACAAATATCTCAAGGGCTGTCACATTGTAGAAGGATCATCTTTATTCTCATTTGCACAAGGAAAGACTAGAAGCAATGGGATGAAACTGAATGGGAGGAGACACAGATTAGATATTAGAAAAAAAACTTTTTGACAGTTAGGATGATCAATGAGTGGAACAGCCTGCCACGAGAGGTGGTGAGTTCTCCTTCAATAGAAGTCCTCAAACAGAGGCTGGACAGACATCTGTCTGGGATGATTTAGTGAATCCTGCTTTGATCAGGGGGTTGGACCAGATGGCCCAGGAGGTCCCTTCCAACTCCACCATTCTATGATTCTATGAATCAGTGTTCTCAAGAAGCCCATACTGTTAAGAGTTGTGACGGGACACAAAGTCGCTGGCTCCGTCACTTACCCCACCAGGCCACGGGTATCATTAAAAATATTGGTCTTGTAGTAAATTTTTCTTTCCTCCATCCAGGGTAATATTAGTAATATATCCCATCTGATGCTTGAGGACAGGGACAGCATGGGCCTGTGTGATTTCAAATGCCAGGACTGAATTTCAGTCCCAGTCCGTACCTAGGCACCTACAAAAAATACCCCCTTTACACCAAGTGGTCTATTCTTCTGAATGATGGGTGTAGGTCCTACCTCAACTTAGTGGAAGAGCTTGAAGAATAAAACTTCTTGAAGAGTCAGCCATGCCAAATTGAAACCCTTTCCCTGTGTTCTTGTTAGTCCCTGTCTGGGAGCTTTCTTAAGCCAACAGTGGTACCGAGAAGGATCTCATCTATGTCTGTAGATGTGTAGGGAGGAGTCGTAAGGACATCTTTGAGCTTTGTTAATTTTGGAAGTTCTTCTGCCTAGTTTGTGAAGATTGAAATCTGTAGGTGTTATTGATGGATGGTAGATCTACAAGTGTAGACATCACTCAATTCCCGCCACCAATTTCCATATCATGGTGATTTTTAGTAGGTGAAATCGCATCCTCTATTCCCATGGTGACGACATCATTTAACACATAGAAGAACGTTGGCCAAGTCTTCGACTTATTCCAGACGTATTTATGTTGTCCCGGAGAACCCCCTTATTACAATTTTTATGGAATGCCAAAAATGGATGAGAACTTTGCTTCATAGCTGGGAAATTGTGTTGGAATCCAAGGACTTTCATAAACTTATCCAACCATTCATATAATAATTTTATCTTGTTTTTTTTTTTATGCCCCTGCCCAAATATTAAATGTTAATCTCTCATGTATTTGAGTTATAGTTCTCAGAAGCCTTGTTCCAAAAAAAAAAAAAAAACCCTCTCGCTGATATCAGAACAGATGAAACCCTTGATGGGTCATTTTCAAGAACATTTAATTTTATTAAGGATATATTAGATTTTACTGCCTGCGGAATATGTTGAGTCTTTGTAAATAAAATGATTATTATTTAATATTAACTCTTAATTTTGGACGCTCTTGAAGAACCTTTACTAATTATGTCCATATTTTCTCGGAGAACTGGGGTGCCGTTTTATTTGCATCGTCCAACATTACGTCCAAAGAAAAATGCTTGTTAAGGGTTGGCAGAATATTCCATTACTCACATCACCGTTATTAATATCTTGTCAGCCCCATGACAATAATAGGAATAGTGTTTTATCTGGCCGAGGAGAGCTGCTCACTTTGGCCACAGCCAACTACCTTCCATGGTCCACTGGAGCCTCAGTGAGATGGAACGGCGTGTTGTATGTAGTTGTTGATGTTGTGCGTCTCCCTTTTGTATGAAAACCTTTTGATAGATGAGAAATTCACCAATGGATAGACGCCAGACAAGAAACCGTGACGGATGATGCCCCATCTATCGTCCATGTTTGACTTAAAAATCGTAGTTCTCGTAGTAGACTTCCATTTGAGCACATGGTTAACCACTCCGTCATGCAATTAATGGTGTCGGAACCAAATTGTTCTTGTCGGTGGTCGTAAAGGCTGAACCACCTTGCCTTACCTGTTGATAGGCGATAAGTCTTTCTTGGACCAACCCTTTAGCTCAAGAGAAACACACAAAAAAGTAGTAAAAGAAAACAGGCTTACAGTGAAATGTAAAACCTCTTCCGGTTGGGCATTCTACATTCTGACGGTGACAGGACAATTGTGTACAAGATAATTGTGTACGGACTATTGTGTACAGACAATTGTGTACAGGCCAATTGTGTACAATGACAATTGTGTACAAGGCAATTGTGTACAAGGCGATTGCCCTGTACACAATTGTCCTTGTACACAATTGTCCTTGGACACAATTGGCCTGTACACAATTTTCTGTACACAATTGTCCGTACACAATTATCTTGTACACAATTGTCATGGAACCCATTCTGACTGCTTTAACTGTAAAGAACCCTTTCCTATTTAGCTGTAAGAATCTCCTTTATTCCACCCATGATGAGTGCTCCCCTGGTCCTTAGAAGGAATGTCATGTTCCCCCCGTCCTTTTGTACTGACCAAACGTATATTTATTCATGTATATCAGATTCCCTCCGAGACGTCTTTTTTCCAAGCTAAACAAGCCCAACTTTTCCAACCTCTCATGATCTGAGAGACCTTCCATCCCTTGTAATAATCTAGTTGCCACCTTTTGAAATGACTCTAACTTCTGAATATCCTTTTTAAAATGTGGAGCCCAAAACTGGATCCCATATTCTAGATGTGGCCTGACCAGTGATTTATAAAGGGGTAATAATACGTTGGGATCGTGGGAATTTATTTATCATTTTATACATCCTAAAATCGTGTTTGCTTTTGCGGCTGTTGCCTGACATTGAGTGCTGCTGCTCAGCTTACTTGAAGAATCCCCCGTCCTTCTCCTGTTCTGCAGTTCTGACTATTCTCCCATCTAATGTATATGCAGCTATAGGATTACTCCTTCCCAGGGCCATTACTCTACATTAAATCTCATTTTTCAAGTGTTTGCCTATTCAGACATCTTATCCAGATCGTTTTGTAATAAAATAGAGTCTAGATCAGTTTTTATTACCCTTCATAGTTTGGGTTCATCAGTAAAGACTGACACTTTACTCTCAATCCCAAGGTCATTAATAAAGAGAATAAAAATATTTGATCCCAATACAGATCCTTAAGGGTGTATGAACCCTAAAAAGGAATCCTTTTTCATCTGTTTGGTCTGCGTTCTTTTTTTTGTTGTTTTTTTTAAAGACACCCCAAAATCTTTTTTTTTTTTTTTTTTTTTTGTCTGTCCAAGAAAAGATCACCAACAAATCCGTTTACATTTTTATTAATAGCAGAAATGAAAAGCTTTAAAAAATAAAATAAAAACATGCTGGGTGAAGAAACTCTATAGACCAAGGTCACATGCATCTGTCTGATCAGCAATCTAGCTGGGGGTGCAAAAGTTTGTGTCCCGTCACTACTGTTGCTTCTACTTAGTCGCAGGGGTGCAGTGAGTGCCGGCACGGTAGCAGGCAAATTAGATGATGTCATATTTATCACTGCCAGTAAAGGGTGTTTTGCTGGATGGAAGATATGTTTCTCCCAGCAGATTAATGTTTGGCCAGGTTTTTCCTTAAAGACGGGACCTGCGATGTCAGGGTCACGTGATCAGCCCATGTGATGTCTACCTCACTGGTGGGAGGGGTTAGGCCCTATGTAATGGAGGTTGGTGATTGCCACAGTGTGAGTGTGTTTCTGGAAGCTACAGGAACTTGTGTGGACTCATCCTAAAACTTGTATATAGGATTCCTGTGCTGCAGTACTATCGCAGCAAGACTCGGAAGCACTCTGGGAATGGCACTTGGCGAATGCCGCAGGACCTGGCAGCCGCTTAGTCACACCGTCCCGTGCAAGGAGTGAGTCTGGGACCAGTGGTTCTCCAAGCTGGAGTATGTGTTTGATTTCCCTTATGTTTTGTTAAGCTGCTGGTTACTGAGTGACATTAAAACCACTGAAATTGGACTTTATGCCTCGTTACTGCCTCCCAGCTATTGCCTACCAGAGCGAATCCCTACAATTGGTGGACTGAATGCGGGCAGAAGCGGTGAGGCCAGGCTGTTTTGATTTTTTGATCGGTACCCCAGCCTATGTCCTGGGTGAAACGAGTGGCAGAGATCCAGGCGGGGAACTGTCCAGAAATGGCGGCCACGGTAAAAACGCTCATAGAGGTCATGCGACAGCAACAGCAGGCTATGCAGCAGCAGGCTACACAGCAGCAGCAGGCTATGCAGCAGCAACAGGAGACTATGCAGCAGCAGGCTATGCAGCAGGAAACCAATCAGCTGTTGATACAGCATATCACAACAGCGCAAGCAAAAGGAGCTGACCGTGAATCCAGGATATTCGGAAAGCGGTTTGTACAGCAATTCCTAAAATGGAGAAATCGGATGATGTGTACGCGTATCTGGAGATGTTCGAAGGAGTCGCTGAGAGAGAGAAGCTACCCCGGGACCATTGGGCAGGTGTCCTCGCTCCGTTTCTGAACCCAGGACCGTTGAAAGCGTATCTTGACCTACCCCAGAGCACAGGGCGGACTTCACGGTCGTCAGGGATGAGATACTGGTACGCCTTGGGGTAAATGTGTTAGTGCGGGCCCAGCGGGTGCACCAGTGGGAGTTTACCCCTCCAAGCCAGCCCTGTCCCAGTATTATGATCTTTTGCACCTGTTACAAAAGTGGTTGCAGCCTGAAGTGTTGTCCCCCACGGCCATACTGGACCGCATAGTGACTGATAGATTTTGGAGGGCTTTGCCCCACTCCCTCCAGACCTGGGTCAGACAGGCATCCCCTACTGATGCCATGCAGATGATAGACCTCATAGAAAGGGGCTATCAAGGAGTTACAGGGAGGGACCCCCGAAAGGTATCAGGAAGGTTCCCTAAGTCCCCGCCCCTGGTTTGGCGAGCAGAGCCCAGGAAGGCTGCTCCAGACTTATCTGGGGAAGTAAGGAGCCCCATAATCTGCTGGCGGTGCCAAGAACCAGGTCATATGAGAGCTGATTGCCCCCACCTGACTGAGCCCATGGACACCAATTTTGGTTACCGCCAGTCCCACTATGCCGAACCAATGTGTGCAATGGGCACCCCGAAAGGCCATAATATGG
Source organism: Dendrobates tinctorius (assembly GCF_039654945.1). NCBI lineage: Eukaryota > Metazoa > Chordata > Amphibia > Anura > Dendrobatidae > Dendrobates > Dendrobates tinctorius. The sequence continues at coordinate 13,273,099 of NW_027361688.1, forward strand.
AACATTTGTGTCGGGTAGAAGTGGAGGGCACCCCGGCTGTGGCCCTATTGGACTCAGGGAGTCTTGTAACCCTGGTACGAGCCAGCTGGATACACACCAGCGAGTATACGGGTCGGAATATTGGGGTGTTGTGTATACATGGGGACTTAAAAGACTATCCCACCGCACTAGTCGTAATCAGCATGCCAGCAGGGAGGCGGTGCCACGAGGTGGGGGTGGTGACTAATTTACATTATGAAGTGATAATTGGAAGAGACTTTCCGTTGTTTTCTGTGCTGTGGCCGTCTGTGGTACCATCCACTGAGCAACTGCCGGTACCAGAGGCAACCAGGTTACATTCTCCAGAAGGGGGGCATGAACCTGGTGGCCTGGAGGAAGATGTGCTGGCGGTAGCAATAACCTTCCCTTCGGTGGAGGAAGGGGAGAGTTCTCCCCTAGAAGGATTGGCTGGAGAGGTGGAAGACTTGCCGCCGGGACCTGAGTTGTCAGACTTGAATGTATCAGGTGACAATTTTGGTACAGCGCAACTCCGAGACCTTACTTTAGCCCGGGCCAGAGAAAATGTACTGTTTGTCAATGGGGAACCCCAACAACCTGGGGTAGATACGGTGTTCCCACGCTTTGAGGTGAACCAGGATTTGTTGTACCGAGTGGAGAAAATACGTGGGGAAATTGTAGAACAATTACTGGTACCTCAGATCTATGGCAGGCTGGTAATGGCTTTAGCGCATGTACTTGGGGGGCATTTGGGCCAAAGGAAGACCCTCGACTGAATCCTACAACGATTTTACTGGCCAGGGGTTCATGAAGAAGTTAAACGGTACTGTAGCTCCTGTCCAGTAAGCCAGGTAACCAGTCCCCAGCCTCACTTTCGGAGCCCTTTGGTGCCTTTACCAATTATAGAGGTGCCCTTCGAGAGAGTGGCCATGGACCTGGTGGGGCCTCTCAATAAGTCGGCAAGGGGACACCAACACATTCTGGTAGTTCTAGATTATGCTACCCGATATCCTGAGGCCATTCCTCTGCGCCACACACCAGCTAAGCTTATAGCAAAGGAACTCATGGGTATGTTTTCACGGGTGGGAATTCCGCAAGAGATTTTAACAGACCAGGGAACCCCCTTTATGTCAAAAATTATGAAGGAACTCTGCCGGTTGTTAAATGTTAAACAGTTGCGTACCTCGGTCTATCATCCCCAAACAGATGGCCTGGTAGAAAGGTTCAATAAGACACTGAAGAGCATGTTAAAAAAGGCAGTTTCCAAAGATGGGAAGGACTGGGATCTGTTATTGCCATATTTGTTATTTGCAGTGCGGTAGGTACCTCAGGCATCTACGGGGTTCTCGCCCTTTGAACTATTGTACGGCAGACATCCACGGGGCTTACTAGATATAGCCAAAGAGGCCTGGGAGAACCAACCTACTTCCCACAAAAGTGTGATAGAACATGTTGCAAAAATGCAAGAGAGAATGGAGACAGTCCTACCCTTGGTCCGGGAACATATGGAGGCAGCACAACGGTCACGGAGTCGGGTCTATAACCGGGAGGCTCGGGTAAGAACCTTTAGCCCTGGGGATCGGGTTTTGGTGCTTGTGCCTACCGTAGATAGCAAATTTCTCGCAAGGTGGCAGGGACCCTACGAGATCATGGAGAAGGTGGGGCCAGTAGACTACAAGGTACACCAACCTGGACGGAGAAAGCCAGAACAGGTTTACCATATTAATTTGCTTAAACCCTGGAAAGATAGAGAGCACCTTGGTGGCGATAGTCCGCTGCCAGCGTTTCAGATGGAAAAGTCTCCGTTACCTCGGGGCGAGGCAGGAGAAGCCCAACCAGCGGTCAAAATTGCACATACTTTGTCTCCTAAACAGGTTCAGGAGGTCTGGGAGTTCATCAGCCGAAATACAGCTGTTTTTTCGGAGCTCTCTGGACACACCTCACTAATCCAACATGACATTGTCACAGAGCCACAGGCCAAGGTCCGACTAGAGCCATATCGAGTGTCTGAGGCTCGGCGACAAGCCATCTCGGAAGAGGTAAAAATGATGCTACAGTTAGGGGTCATAGAAGAGTCTCAGAGTGAGTGGGCCAGCCCAATAGTTCTAATACCCAAGCCTGATGGGTCTCTAAGATTCTGTAATTATTTTAGAAAACTCAATGACATTTCAAAGTTTGACGCCTACCCCATGCCCCGGGTTGACGAGTTGATAGAGCGCTTTGGGCAAGCACGGTATTTTACAACTCTGGACCTCACAAAAGGTTATTGGCAGGTACCCCTAACAGAGGCAGCGAAGGGAAAGACTGCGATTACAACATCTGAGGGGCTGTTCCAGTATAAGGTGTTACCCTTTGGGTTGCATGGCGCTCCAGCAACTTTCCAGCGGTTAATGGATATTGTTCTCCGTCCCCATTGCCGCTATGCCTCAGCCTATCTAGATGATATTATTGTATTCAGCACCGATTGGGAAAGCCACTTAGCAAATGTACAGGCAGTGGTAGACTCCCTGCGACAAGCAGGGCTAACTGCCAACCCAAAAAAGTGTTTCATAGGGTTGGAGGAAGCCCGGTACTTGGGTTATGTCATTGGGAGGGGAGTTCTCAAGCCCCAAGTAAACAAGGTTGAGGCAATTCAGAAATGGCCCCGTCCCCTCACAACAAAGCAGGTAAAGGCCTTTTTTGGTTTGGTGGGATATTACAGGCGATTCATTCCCAACTTTGCAACCCTGTCTGTGCCTTTAACAGATTGTTTGTTTAAAAGGGAAAAAATCTGTGATGATCCACTGGAATGATCAGTTAGAGGAGGCCTTTACAAAATTAAAAGGAGTACTATGTGGTACACCAGTCCTGATTACTCCAAATTTCAAAAAAGAGTTTGTGGTGCAGACTGATGCCTCTGAGATAGGCCTGGGTGCCGTGCTGTCTCAGGAAGTTAATGGGGAAGAGCATCCCGTTAGCTTCCTAAGCCGGAAACTTACCCCAGCTGAAACCCGGTACAGTATTGTGGAGAGAGAGTGCCTGGCCATCAAGTGGGCACTGGAATCGTAGCGCTACTATTTGCCGGGGAGAACATTTCAGTTGGTGACAGATCATTCCCCTCTTACGTGGATGAGTCAAGCTAAAGAGAGGAATGCCCAAATCACCAGGTTCCTGTCCCTGCAAAACTTTAAATTTTCAGTAGAACATCGTGCAGGCAGACTACAGGGGAATGTAGATGCCCTGTCCAGAGTTCACTGTATGTCATGTGCCCACCCCTCTAGGGTTGAACATAGGGGGGAGGTATGTGGTACAGTAAAGGGTGTTTTACTGGATGGAAGATATGTTTCTCCTAGCAGATTAATGTTTGGCCGGGTTTTTCCTTAAAGACGGGACCTGTGATGATGTCAGGGTCACGTATTCAGCCCATGTGATGTCTACCTCACTGGTGGGAGGGGTTAGGCCCTATGTAATGGAGGTTGGTGATTGCCACAGTGTGAGTGTGTTTCTGGAAGCTACAGGAACTTGTGTGGACTCAGCCTAAAACTTGTATATAGGATTCCTGTGCTGCAGGACTATCGCAGCAAGACTCGGAAGAACCCCGGGAATGGCACCTGGTGGATGCCGCAGGACCTGGCAGCCGCTTAGTTACGCCCGTCCCGTGCAAGGGGTGAGTCTGGGACCAGTGGTTCTCCAAGCTGGAGTATGTGTTTGATTTCCCTTATGTTTTGTTAAGTTGCTGGTTACTGAGTGACATTAAAACCACTGAAATTGGACTTTATGCCTGTGTGTTGCCTCGTTACTGCCGCCCAGCTATTGCCTACCAGAGCGAATTCCTACACTACGCAGAGCTCACCAGCCAAAGACAAATTCATCTCCTCTCCTTTGCTCTGCATAGACAGTGCCTGGAATGACAAAGGTTGCACTGTGCTTTTCCACAGCTCCCAGTCGCTCCTCTTACTTGTAATTTTGTGATCGAAAAGGCAGAGACCTGTTGGAGGTGGGTTCTCAAATTTTAAAAAATCTAACTTTATATTGCGGAAGGTCTTGATAAGGGGATGTGTTGGCGCAGAAGTGTCTGATTCATTAACAGTCGCGTTGTGGTTTACGCCTCGTAACAAATCTTAATCCAGGAATCTATATTTGATGATCGTTGATCGCCACGACCTGTCACCTTTCAGCTCCACCCATTTTGTCAGGACAATGGCGTGAAAATGGCCAAAGTCTCATTTTTTGCTCAACCTCGTAACTTTTCAAAGTTTTTTTCTCCCCAAAATTTGGCAGACATAAAAAGCTGAGATCGATCGCCCCCTATGTTTTTACATACGTTTTTTTATAACCCTGACTAGAGTTAGAGTTAAGACTAGGGTTAAGGTTTGGATAAGGTTGAGAGTTTCACCTAGGGTTAGGCTGAGGCTTAGGACCATAGTTAGAATTGGCGTTATGAAAAGGGTGAGAGTTAGGACTAGGGTTAAGGTTAGGATAAGGTTGAGAGTTTCACTTAGGGTTAGGCAGATGCTCAGGGTTAGGACCAGAGTTAGAATTAGAGTTAGGAAAAGGGTGAGAATTTCACTTAGGGTTAAGCCGAGGCACAAAATACTTGCCTTGTCCCAGACTCTGGTAACTGATCCTGTGCCATTGTTAATAGCACACCATGTGGTTAGGAGTTGCATTACAACTTCAAAAACAGAAAAATCCAGTAGTTTTTGACACCTCATTGTGAGATTTATATTTGATTTTGCAATGAACAGAAGTATTAAATGTGGGAAGTAAATATTATTTTATAAACTCAATCTAGGAAACTGAATGTGGGGCGGAAGGTAGCTAAAAATAACTTTGTACTCTTTTGATATTTTAGGGGATATGGAGCAAGACTTATTAACCGGATGAGCTCAAAATTAAAGTTTGCTGAAATTTTGAGCCTTTCGCAGGGATACTTAGGGGGAGTGAAGGTGCAATATGTAATTTGACTTGACCACACTTTATTTGCCATGTGTATTTTTATGTGTGATTATTGGATAGTAAACCGGTCCAGGATGTAATAAACACTTGGCATGAAATAAAAAAAAACCTGAAAATTGGAGCAGACTTTTCAGGAACCTCTTGAGCACAATTAATGGTCTTTTTGGCCTGGTTGCGTTGGATCATCTCGCAGTTGTTTGCGGTGTGATGATGGCCGCCACCTTCCTCCTTTTTATGGTTTGTATGTCTCGTTTATCCCACGTTTGTTAATCGTAGACTTCTGGAGAAGAGTTGATGAGATCCAGCAGGGGTTATTGGCTCTTGCGTATCTATCTTCTCGCCATATCCTCCTTTATCACATTGAGATACCGCCACGCTCTGACAACAACAGGCTTACGTGTAATGAGCAATACGTCTATATTAGGTAATTTATTCGCAGTAATATGTTTCCCGGCTTTGATCAGTTTTTATTTCTTATTATTAGGACCTGTAGTGGGTGTACGGGGAAGGGAAAACGTGATTATAATATAAATCCCGCTTGTATTCGGTTGTCTTTGCCCAGTCTTTGAGTTATTATTGTTCGGACGCTCAGAGTAGGTATGGCTGCCAAACCTCATGCAATTATATTACAAGTCATAGATCATTAAATATGGGCGGTTGATTTGCCAGAATTTATCTAGTCACGGTCTCATCCTTTTGGATCCGTTTACGATATGGTAGATCATCCGAGGTTTTACTTTAACAGCTCCTCTGTTATTCTTCCTGTAAATGTACAGTTACAACCAAAATTATTACACCCCTTTCCCATTAAAAATTTGATTTATTAAAATTAACAAACTTTTTGCTGATAGCAAGCACATTGTAAATATCTTAACATTAATAATAAAACAAGTGGTTTCTCCAAATTAATCACCAAATGCTACTTTTCCGGACTACAGTTGTGGCCAAAAGTATTGACACCCCTGCAATTCTGTCAGATAATACTCAGTTTCTTCCTGAAAATGATTGCAAACACAAATTCTTTGTTATTATTATCTTCATTTAATTTGTCTTAAATGAAAAAACACAGAATTGTCCTACAGTCAAATTGGATATAATTCCACACCAAACATAAAAAAGAGGGTGGACAAAAGTATTGGCACTGTTCGAAAAATCATGTGATGCTTCTCTAATTTGTGTAATTAACAGCACCTGTAACTTACCTGTGGCACCTAACAGGTGTTGGCAATAACTAAATCACACTTGCAGCCAGTTGCCATGGATTAAAGTTGACTCAACCTCTGTCCTGTGTCCTTGTGTGTACCACATTGAGCATGGAGAAAAGAAAGAAGACCAAAGAACTATCTGAGGACTTGAGAAACCAAATTGTGAGGAAGCATGAGCAATCTCAAGGCTACAAGTCCATCTCCAAAGACCTGAATGTTTCTGTGTCTACCGTGCGCAGTGTCAGCAAGAAGTTTAAAGCCCATGGCACTGTGGCTAACCTCCCTAGATGTGGACGGAAAAGAAAAATTGACAAGAGATTTCAACGCAAGATTGTGCGGATGTTGGATAAAGAACCTCGACTAACATCCAAACAAGTTCAAGCTGCCCTGCAGTCCGAGGTACAACAGTGTCAACCCGTACTATCCATCGGCGTCTGATTGAAAAGGGACTGTATGGTAGGAGACCCAGGAAGACCCCACTTCTTAGCGGGAGACATAAAAAAGCCAGGCTGGAGTTTGCCAAAACTTACCTGAAAAAGCCTAAAACGTTTTGGAAGAATGTTCTCTGGTCAGATGAGACAAAAGTAGAGCTTTTTGGGCAAAGGCATCAACATAGAGTTTACAGGAGAAAAAAAGAGGCATTCAAAGAAAAGAACACGGTCCCTACAGTCAAACATGGCGGAGGTTCCCTGATGTTTTGGGGTTGCTTTGCTGCCTCTGGCACTGGACTGCTTGACCATGTGCACGGCATTATGAAGTCAGAAGACTACCCACAAATTTTGCAGGATTATGTAGGGCCCAGTGTGAGAAAGCTGGGTCTCCCTCAGAGGTCATGGGTCTTCCAGCAGGACAATGACCCAAAACACACTTCAAAAAGCACTAGAAAATGGTTTGAGAGAAAGCACTGGAGACTTCTAAGGTGGCCAGCAATGAGTCCAGACCTGAATCCCATAGAACACCTGTGGAGAGATCTAAAAATGGCAGTTTGGAGAAGGCACCCTTCAAATATCAGGGACCTGGAGCAGTTTCCCAAAGAAGAATGGTCTAAAATTCCAGCAGAGCATTGTAAGAAACTCATTGATGGTTCCCGGAAGCGGTTGGTCGCAGTTATTTTGGCTAAAGGTTGTGCAACCAAGTATTAGGCTGAGGGTGCCAATACCTTTGTCTGGCTCATTTTTGGAGATTTGTGTGAAATGATCAATGTTTTGCTTTTTGCTTCATTCTCTTTTGTGTTTTTTCATTTAAGACAAATGAAGATAATAATACCAAAGAATGTGTTTGCAATCATTTTCAGGAAGAAACTGAGTATTATCTGACAGAATTGCAGGGGTGTCAATACTTTTGGCCACAACTGTATGTCAGTTTCAGAAACATGTACACCCTTCATAAGTGTCTTTAGTACAAAGTAGAGCTCTGTTATGGCTGTTATGACCTGCTGTAAAAGTGATATGTAACCAGACACCAGCTTCCGGCAAGGTACCTAACTAGTCTTAGCCCATTCTTCATGAACAATGGCCTCCATGTCACTAATATCCACCAAAGATTTTTAGGCGACTGTGACGGCCACTCCAGAATCTTCTAGGACTTCTTCTAAAACCAAGCCTTGGTGGACTTTGAGATATGTTTGGGATCATTGTCCTGTTGGAATGTCCATTGATGATGCCCGTGATTAAGCTTCCTCAGAAGCATTATGTTTTCCTCTTGATTGAATCCATCTTGCCAACCACACATTTATAGTTTCCAGTGCCAGAGGAAGCAGAATATCACAGAGCCACCACCATGCTTCGCTGCAGGCATCCGTGAGCCACCACCATGCTTCACTGTAGGCATCACTGACCTATCACCATGTTTCACTGAAAGTATCACCAAACCACTGCCATACTTCACTGCAGGCATCATCAAGCCCCCGTCATGCTTCACTGTAAGTATCACTGAGCCATTACCATGTTTCAATGCATGCATATTCATGCCATCCCACCACGGACAACATCTGCAAGGAGTTTGTATGTTCTCCCCGTGTTTGCGTGGGTTTCCTCCGGGTACTCCGGTTTCCTCCCACATTCCAAAGACATACTGATAGGGAATTTTAGATTGTGAGCCCCATCGGGGACATTGATGAAAATGTGTGCAAACTGTAAAGCGCTGCGGAATATGTTAGCGCTATATAAAAAAAAAAAAATAAAGATTATGCCCCAACCATGCTTTACTGCAGGTATCACCATGCCCCTTCCATGCTTCACTGTAAGCATCACTGGTCAACCACTATGTTTCACGGTAAGCATCACAGAGCCACTTCCATGCTTTACTGGAGGCATCAACGAACCACTGCAATGCTTCACTACTGGTATCACTGAGCCACTGCCATGCTTCACTGCAGGCATCACAGAGTCTCCACTATGGTTCACTGAAGGCAGGGTTTTTGTTTCAATGTATGCCTCATTCTTCCTCCACCAAATATACCACTGATCCATAGGTCTGAAAAGTTCCAGTTTAGTTTTATTGATCCACGGAACAGAATTCCAGGACTTCTGTGGTTTATTTTATGTGGGTTTTTATGTGGTTTTGAGCTGACTTTTGTAGGTCAGTAGGGGTATTTTCTCATTCTCCAGCCACTACGGGGATCTCACTGCACCCAGACTTGCATGGTGCAGTACTCACTTTAGTAATCCATATGTAGTGAGCACCCCCTTGTGGTGGTTTCATGTTGCAGAATTATATTGCTATCAAGTAAACCAAGTCCACATTAACACCTTTTTTTAATAACATTATCATTGGTTTTTTTCTTCTCTACTTTAAATAAAGTTCTTATTATGTTGGTTACTATGTAATCTGAAATCTCTAATGAATGCCAGCATGCTCCAGTTGTGTAAAGAAGAGAGCAAAAAGCTTTGACATGGGTTTATGAGCATAAGTCTATCGCTTCCAGGACAGTAAATTCTCATTTAAGCAAATGAAGCCAAGAGATATCCTGTGCTGCAGAGAAAGCAGTGAGCGGCTAATATCAGCCCTGAGTGGAAACAGCCTCTGGTTATTAATAATGAAAGGAGCCGAGGTCAAGTATCTGTGTCTCCATGTACACTGTATAACATGTATAGTATGTATGTGTGATATATCATTATACACACCTCAGCTGCTGCAGAACCTCATACAACCTCAGCTACTGCAGAACCTCATAATAAACACCTCTGCTGCTGCAGTACATAATACACACATATAGTACCACCACACCTGTCAGTATGAAGGCCCCCAGTCAGCATTTTGTCAGCACTCAGTATGAGACCCCACATAGTATCATTGCCCCTTCAATTTCCCCATACACATTATGATGGACCCTCAATATGATGCTTTTACAACTCCCACTCCGTTTTCATGGCTCCTCATTATATTGTTCCCTCTCAGTATGATCAGCCTCCACCCCACATAGTATTTTGTCCCTCACAACACCCTACACAGTATGATTGCCACTCAGTATGATGTTCCACTGTCACTTACTCAGTATGACGGCCCACACAGCCCTCCCTCTACTCAGTTTGATGGTACCCAATGCTAGTGGAGCACCCCCCAGGGCCGTGGGTTACTTGGTACCGGGCCGGTGTATTAAAGGGATGTGTCACGGCAGCAGTGACCTGGTCCGTGGCCCTGAACGTCCATGTAAATTAAGAATTGATGAGGAATAAAGTCTATGTGTAGATAAGTTCATGACGCCACCTGTGGTTTCTGGTCAAAGGTGACCAGCGCTGCAGTGCAGATCCTCTGGGACTGGTGGTGATGCAGCAGAGTAGTAATAGCTCTCCACAGGCAGAGCTTTTGTCTCAGGGCAGTTGTGATGGAAAAGATGTTGAATTTGGTGGGGGTAGATGTAGCAGAGTTGGATAGGTGACGCAGAAATAATTAGAAGACACAGCTGGGTGCAGTTCTTGTGTACACGAATACCCGCTGGGCGCTGCGTCCTCCAGGTGAGGGGTCCAGCAAACTCCCAGGCAGTTGGAGAACACCTTTCCAGAACTCCCTCCAGTGTGTTCCTTCCCTGGCTATCTCCCTGTGCTGATTTCCTCCCTCCTGTCCAGCACCTTCAAAAGCAGTGTCGCAAGCCAGCAGACTCGGATCTTGTAGGGAATAACCTCTGGATTCATGAATCCTATGTGTCTGCCTTTTCAGGGAATAATTGTGGATTTGGCTGCAGCACTTGCAATGCTCATAGCCTCTGGTTGATCTAGCTGAGTCTGTTGTCCACTCCACTAGTTTTAGGGCCAGTCTCTATACTGCGACCTGATCCCTCCACCCGACGTTAGCCGGCGTGGAACAAGCCCCGGACAGTATGGGCGCTGGAAAGTATGGTCGCTGCCCGTGCCTCTAGGATCCCTTCCCTCTTCAGGGAGCTTCCTTCTGTCCCTTTCCTTCCCTTCAGCTCCTCCTGACCGGGAGCTGCTTCACACACGTCCTTCCACTTCCTCGCCTCAAGGCGGACTCCTCACTAAACTCTCTTCTCCCGCTCTCATCCTTCTGGCTCCACCCACCTCCCAACACCCTTTACCACCCAGGCAGGGTTGAGATCATCCTCCCATAGGATACGTCCAGATGCCCTGCTGCTATAGGGTGTGTGTAGGGTGCAGATTTTAAAGTCCTGTCGGGTGCCTCCACCTTACCTAGGAAGTGGGGTACCACACCTCTGGGTGAGGTGCAGTACCTCTGTGGCGACTGAACCCTCAGGGGCGCCACACTAGCCCCAACTCAGAATGATAGCCCTACACTCAGTGTGATAGTCCCAGAGCCGCCCATTCAGCATGATGTCCCCCACAGGCCCGCAGTAAGCATGATGTCCCCCACAGCCCCGCACTCAGCATGATGTCCCCCACAGCCCCTCATGCAGTAAGATGTCCCCACAGCACAACTCTTAAAATGATGTTGCACACAGCCACTCCCACTCAATATGATGATCCCCACAACTGCTGACATAAAAAAAAATTAAATACTACACGCCTCTCCCTGTTCCCCCGACATGTTGCTCCAGTTCGTACAATAGGAGTACTGAGGCTCTGCAGTGCAGGCGTGATCTAGTGACATTATCGCGCCTGCAGTGCACGCAGTCTCAGACTCACAGGCATTAGTTGAATGGTGGATCGGGGAGCTTTTATCGTATTCACCAGTAGCCTTTTTGGAGAATGTGATTACACGGAGCTTGTTTGCAGTCATTTGGTGCTTGGCCTGATGTGCAGGACTCTGCGGGCCTCACCCAGCCAGGAGCCTCAAGGTGTATGGAGGCGGCCATGAGGTTTCCCAGCATCTCCTCTCCCACTAAATTATAAAAAAAAAAAATCAGCGTGGATGTAAAGTGGTGCAGGTTTTATGTGTTACATCGTCCTGTGCTTCCTTCCTCCTCCTCCGCCTGTGGCTCTGTTATTGACTTTCATAATCGTAATGAGGAAGAGCAGCTCCGTTCTGCACATCTAAATTAGGACTAAATTGCCTATTAAAGGTTTACTTTGTGGTAAGGCCTGGCTACATCTGCTCACTTTTCCCTCACTGCCTTCTATGAAATGCTAAGAGCATCCAGCACACAATTAACTCTCATGCCTCTAGCTACGATCTTGGTGGGGATGGGAGAAATCCTCACCGATCAAGCACAATTTCCTTTATTTTTATTTTTCAGATTGATTCTTTGTTAAACATTTATCTCAGCCCTCTCGTCCATTTGGACAGTCCCAACTCTGGAGAGATGTCCCGTTGCCCTAGGAGGTCAGGAGCTTTCCCTAGGAAGTCAGGAGGTTGTCCTAGGAGGTCAGGAGGTTGTCCTAGGAGGTCGGGAGCTTGTCTTAGGGGCACAGATGCAGTTAAATACAATAGTATGGTACAAAATGGAACCGGCAAGTCTTTGCTTCGCCTTTCCATATAGGAAGAGCCTGAAGATCTTGCAAGAACCTTCTAGTCACACAATGTTCTCGCGTGACCTGAAGACCTTCAAAGGTTTTCACGCACTACCTATATGGGCAGAAACCAGTAACAGAGGATTCTTGTGTTGGGGCATCATACTATGTGTAAGGGAATGTGGGGAATACTGTGTGTGAGGGAGCTTTGGGGAGGCATCATACTGTGTGGGGGAGGAGTGTGGGTCTGCCATATTCTGTGTATGGTGGTATGGAAGCATCATACCGTGTGGAGGTTCGTACAGACCTCACCGATAGGATAATGATATATACATTACATGGCTCATCATGGCTCTGGCTAGACTTGGCCATCCCAAGTTTAGGTTAAAAATGACTGATAGGTGAGTGAATAGGCCGCGTAGGAAAATTTGAAACCGCCCCTCCTCATCTTAAAATTTTGGGGTCTTTTTAAATTTTGCTACTGGTCTCCCTCCTCAATGTAGGTCCCTAGGTTATAAGCATTTAAAAAAAAAAAAAAAAATCAAATTTTTAATAGATGGCTACTGAGAATTAAAGATGGAAGAGATATGGATAAATGACATTGCCCAAATCGATAGTGTAAGAGATGAGATAGAAAGATGAAATATTAATAATAATGTAATGGAGCAGCACAAAGATATTCGGCACTTGTCCACTAAGATATGAGAAAAAAGACAGCGGCGGCGATAAATTAGATTATGCAAAATAGTGGACTATTAGCCCATATGGCGACGCCTCGGTCCCATCACAGAACCTTTCTTAAATATTAGATGGTGGTATGAGATGGGTAATCTTCAGAAGATGGGAGCGGCTCTATGCCAGCGATCAGTGTATGTCCCAGGACCCTACTAGGTCCCTTATGTGTACAAACGATCGGCGGTAGAGAGATCGGTATTAGATAAACTATATGGAGAAAAGTTTTAGAACACACTTTTTAGTCATTGAACGCAGGATTCTCATCCATCACATTGCCCCCAATGTGTAAAATCCGGTTGCCCCGTTGCCCCCCCGGTGTATAACATCTGGTTGCCCCTGGTGTGTAAATCTAGCCGCCCTATTGTCCCCGGTGTATAACATACAGCCACCCGTTGCCCCTGGTATATAACATCCAGACCCCGCATTCCCTCCAGTGCTTGACATCCGCTCCCCCCGTTGCCCCCGGTATATAACATCCGGCCCTCCGTTGCCCCCGGTATATACAGTGCCTACAAGTAGTATTCAACCCCCTGCAGATTTAGCAGGTTTGATAAGATGCAAATAAGTTAGAGCTTCAAACTTCAAACAAGAGCAGGATTTATTAACAGATGCATAAATCTTAAAAAACAAAAAATTATGTGGCTCAGTTAAATTTTAATACATTTTAAACATAAAAGTGTGGGTCAATTATTATTCAACCCCTAGGTTTAATATTTTGTGGAATAACCCTTGTTTGCAATTACAGCTAATAATCGTCTTTTATAAGACCTGATTAGGCCGGCACAGGTCTCTGGAGTTATCTTGGCCCACTCCTCCATGCAGATCTTCTCCAAGTTATCTAGGTTCTTTGGGTGTCTCATGTGGACTTTAATCTTGAGCTCCTTCCACAAGTTTTCAATTGGGTTAAGGTCAGGAGACTGACTAAGCCACTGCAACACCTTGATTTTTTCCCTCTCGAACCAGGCCTTGGTTTTCTTGGCTGTGTGCTTTGGGTCGTTGTCTTGTTGGAAGATGAAATGACGACCCATCTTAAGATTCTTGATGGAGGAGCGGAGGTTCTTGGCCAAAATCTCCAGGTAGGCCGTGCTATCCATCTTCCCATGGATGCGGACCAGATGGCCAGGCCCCTTGGCTGAGAAACAGCCCCACAGCATGATGCTGCCACCACCATGCTTGACTGTAGGGAAGGTATTCTTGGGGTCGTATGCAGTGCCATCCAGTCTCCAAACGTCACGTGCGTGGTTGGCACCAAAGATCTCGATCTTGGTCTCATCAGACCAGAGAACCTTGAACCAGTCTGTCTCAGAGTCCTCCAAGTGATCATGAGCAAACTGTAGACGAGCCTTGACATGACGCTTTGAAAGTAAAGGTACCTTACGGGCTCGTCTGGAACGGAGACCATTGCGGTGGAGTACGTTACTTATGGTATTGACTGAAACCAATGTCCCCACTGCCATGAGATCTTCCCGGAGCTCCTTCCTTGTTGTCCTTGGGTTAGCCTTGACTCTTCGGACAAGCCTGGCCTCGGCACGGGAGGAAACTTTCAAAGGCTGTCCAGGCCGTGGAAGGCTAACAGTAGTTCCATAAGCCTTCCACTTCCGGATGATGCTCCCAACAGTGGAGACAGGTAGGCCCAACTTCTTGGAAAGGGTTTTGTACCCCTTGCCAGCCTTGTGACCCTCCACGATCTTGTCTCTGATGGCCTTGGAATGCTCCTTTGTCTTTCCCATGTTGACCATATATGAGTGCTGTTCACAAGTTTGGGGAGGGTCTTAAATAGTCAGAAAAGGCTGGAAAAAGAGATAATTAATCCAAAGACGTGAAGCTCATTGTTCTTTATGCCTGAAATACTTCTTAATACTTTAGGGGAACCAAACAGAATTCTGGTGGTTTAAGGGGTTGAATAATAAATGACCCTCTGAATAAACTTTTCACAATTTAAAAAAAAATTAAACAAAGAAATAACATTCTTTTTTGCTGCAGTGCATTTCACACTTCCAGGCTGATCTACAGTCCAAATGTCACCATGCCAAGTTAATTCCGAATGTGTAAACCTGCTAAATCTGCAGGGGGTTGAATACTACTTGTAGGCACTGTAACATCCGGCCCCCCTCGTAGCCCCCGGTGTATAAACCTCTGGCTCCTCGCCGTGCTGTCTGCATTTACTAACGTGTGACTCAATGGTTGGTGGTAAAGGTCTCCCTGATACCAGCGCGGGCTTGTAATAGGCCTGCAGAGTCCAGAGCTTCTCTGATATTAATGTCCATACAAATGCTGCGCCCCCGCCGGGAACTTCATGGCCGAGCAACTGCCGTACACCACCAAGAACAATGCCGAGCGTCTGATGGAGTGGGGCAAAGCTGCCACCACTGGACTCTGGAGGACATGTGTTCTGCGTAGTGATGGATCATACTGCTCTATCTAGCGTATGATGGAGGAGTCTGGATTTGGTGATTCCAGGAGGACATTACCCCCTGACTGCATTGTGCCTCCCTGTACAGATGGTGAAGGAGGATAATGCTATGGGCTGTTATCAGGGTTCGGCCTTGGCCCCTTAGTTCCAGTAATGGGAAATCTTAATACTTCAGCATAAGACCTTGTGGACAATTGTAGCCTCCAGCTTTGTGGGAACAGTTTGGGGAAGAACCTTTCCTGTTCCCCATGACTGTGCCCAGTGCACAAGGTCCATACAGACATGGAGGGGGACATGACCGGCCGCACAGAGCCCGGACCTCCTCACCATCCATCACCTTTCATGGAGATTGTGAGCATCAGTGTCTGACTTCACAAATGTTATCTATTATTTAAAGCTCAAGTGTGTATGTGTATGTCTGGGATTGGCATTCGCACCGTCGCAGCTACGCCTACAGCCACAAATTTGGCACAGTCACACGTCTGGACCCCGAGAGTGTCATAAGCTATGTTGTGAGGCGAAATTTTAACCCCGCGCGTTCCAATTCACCAAACAATTTTGTCCCTATCTACATAATGCAGAAAGTGTGTGTATCAAGCCCCGCCCCTCATTATGATGTCATAATGGTTGCCATGGCAACGCTGATGTCATCATAGGTTGCAAGCCCCGCCGCTCATTATGATGTCATAATTGTTGACTATGGGATGGAGGATGTGTGATGGGTATATGGGCACTGGACTATGGGATGGAGGATGTGTGATGGGTATATGGGCACTGGACTATGGGATGGAGGATATGTATGATGGGTATATGGGCACGGGACTATGGGATGGAGGATGTGTATGACAGGTATATGGGCATGGGACTATGGGATGGAGGATGTGTGATGGGTATATGGGCATGGGACTATGGGATGGAGGATGTGTATGATGGGTATATGGGCACGGGACTATGGGATGGAGGATATGTATGATGGGTATATGGGCACGGGACTATGGGATGGAGGATATGTGATGGGTATATGGGCACTGGACTATGGGATGGAGGATATGTATGATGGGTATATGGGCACGGGACTATGGAATGGAGGATGTGTATGACAGGTATATGGGCATGGGACTATGGGATGGAGGATATGTATGATGGGTATATGGGCACGGGACTATGGGATGGAGGATATGTATGATGGGTATATGGGCACGGGACTATGGAATGGAGGATGTGTATGACAGGTATATGGGCACGGGACTATGGGATGGAGGATATGTATGATGGGTATATGGGCACGGGACTATGGGATGGAGGATATGTATGATGGGTATATGGGCACGGGACTATGGGATGGAGGATATGTGATGGGTATATGGGCATGGGACTATGGGATGGCGGATATGTATGATGGGTATATGGGCACGGGACTATGGGATGGAGGATATGTGATGGGTATATGGGCACTGGACTATGGGATGGAGGATATGTATGATGGGTATATGGGCACGGGACTATGGAATGGAGGATGTGTATGACAGGTATATGGGCATGGGACTATGGGATGGAGGATGTGTGATGGGTATATGGGCACGGGACTATGGGATGGCGGATATGTATGATGGGTATATGAGCACGGGACTATGGGATGGAGGATATGTATGATGGGTATATGGGCACGGGACTATGGGATGGAGGATATGTGATGGGTATATGGGCACGGGACTATGGGATGGAGGATGTGTATGATGGGTATATGGGCACGGGACTATGGGATGGAGGATGTGTGATGGGTATATGGGCACGGGACTATGGGATGGCGGATATGTATGATGGGTATATGGGCACTGGACTATGGGATGGAGGATATGTGATGGGTATATGGGCACGGGACTATGGGATGGAGGATGTGTATGATGGGTATATGGGCACGGGACTATGGAATGGAGGATGTGTATGACAGGTATATGGGCATGGGACTATGGGATGGAGGATGTGTGATGGGTATATGGGCACGGGACTATGGGATGGAGGATAATTATAATTTGTTATACCTATCCACAGTTAGTTACTATGCCCGGGCAGCGCCGGGCTCTTCAGCTAGTTCTAGATAAAGGGGCAAAACACCCTACAGACGCCTCCAAAATCTTGAAGAAATTCTTTCCAGAACAGCAGAAGCAAAAAGTCCGACTCCACATTAATGCCTATGGCTGTAGAATGGGGGGGGGGGACAAAGAGGCTCTTGTAGGTAGGATGTTGGAGGGGGCACTTACTTTTTGACTGATGGATCGACATGCGATAGATCTGAAAGAGAGCTGGATAGAATGGATGTTAGATATTCAGCTTTTGTGTAACAGCGCCCCTTAGTGTCTAGTTTTGTGTACTCATTTTATAGCATGGTTACTAGCTTTACCTTGCCAGCTTGGAAATGTAATAGATAGATATATAGGATGGTGCTGCTGTTTTTCCAGATAGATAGATAATAGATAGTAGATGAGAGATGAGAGATAGATAATAGATGGATAATAGATGATAGGTGGATGATAGATATAGATATATGATGGATGGATTAATAGATAGATATTAGATAGATGGATAATAGATAGATAATAGATATATAGATGGATAATAGATAGATAATAGTTAGATAATAGATGGATGGATACAATCCTGTAGAATGTCAGTCCACACGGGCAGGGTCCTCTTACCTCTGTACCAGTCTACCTTTGTTAGTTTACTCTCCCTCCTCCCTGTATGCTGTTGATTGTAGACCGTCTTTACCATGGAATTAATGGCGCTCTAAAAATAAATAATATCTATAGATAAATATATGCCTCAACATTGAATTTGCAACCCTAAAAATGTAAAGTGATGGAATTACGGAAATCACAAGGCGCAGGACCCGTGTGACGTTCCCTCGTTAAGGCCTCTTCATGGTGTTGTCTACGTTATCTCCAGATAAAGACTGGAGGCTGGAAATGGAGGTCTATCCTCTTCAGTGAGGAGTCCAGATTGTGTCTTGGATGCAATGATAGCTGGAAATTAGTCTGGAGAAAATATGGGTAACACCATGAAAAGCTCTTCTCGCAGGAACATCACAACGGTCCTACTCCTGGCATTATGGTGTGAGGGGGCATAATGACCCCAGTTGCCTTGGTACACTAATATCTCAGCGCCACATTAATGTGGTGGAATCAGCGGTGCAGCCATTTCTCCAAAGAGTCCCAGGAGTCGTTTTTCAACTATTACAATTGCTCCTTTTGCCTTTCTACCCTGCTAATGCTTCTCTTTGCTTTATTTAGAAACAGGAAGTCTCTTATCCCTGCAGAAATCATTCCCTTCTTCAACTCCTGACTCAGCTGCCCCCTCCTCGCCCTGCCAGGGACTTTTGCAGTGGCTTATGAGTCATGCAGGGAAAATCGACCTCCTGTTTCTACATGGCGCTTAGAAGGATTCAGCTGGTCAGTGATTAATCACATGATGTCATAGACCTAATGGAAAAGAGAATTAGCTTGGTAGAAAGGCAAAATGAGCAATTGTAAGTACACAGTGCTGTATAATATGATGACAGCAATATATTAAAACGATAAAAACTTTGAGGAAGAGGAGGAGGAGTGCTTCTTTAAAGAAACAGTATCTAGACATTTCAGTACTGCTATGCTTTGGCGCCACCCTGTGCTTGTCATATGTACTACATGCATTTAATGAAATCAATTTTGACGGGCAAGTAATCTTTTAATGTGTTGTAGCCACTTGTGAATAAAGCCCCGAGACCCTCACTGATTGCTGAAAGGAAAGGGCATGGATTGATCATTGGCTTCAGGTCCCTAAGAGTGACACTGTCTCCAGATTTCAAAACACAAACTGCATACATTAAATAAATAGATCACTTAGACCTGATAAGGCCGGTGTGTTTACTATGAAAATACATGTCAGAATGGCTGTATAATCCTATATGAAAGTTTAACTCTGTCTCCTCCCACGCAGCCTGATTGACAGTTCCTCATTGTACCACCTCCCTGCTGCTGAAAATCCACCCACCTGATTGACAGCTCCTCAGTGTCCCTCCTTCCTGCTGATATCTCTCACTGCTCAGTACGCTGCAGCTGTCAATCTGGCTAGGTAGGCGGAGAACGAATACATCAGACTCTCTCTATAGCTGGACTCGTAAAATTGTCACTTTAATATTGGGATTATGCAGCCATTCTGACATGGGTTTTCAAAGTTACTACACCGGCCTCATCAGGTTTAAGAGATATACTGACTTAAGCATGCTGATTGTATAGTGAAATCTGGGGACAGATCGGCTCCAGTTGTAGTAGGTCGGCCATTTCTATGTAATGCATCGTCCCTCTCTTTTCAGATATCGATGAGTGCTCTTTTGAGAGAACCTGCGACCACATCTGTATCAACTATCCTGGGAGCTTCGAGTGTCTGTGCCACAAGGGGTACATGCTGTACGGGATGACGCACTGCGGAGGTTTGTAAGCATTACCATTCTCCTCGTACCTCCATTATAAATAATATCCCATCATGTATGGCGGTCGGGATTCGCTGGATAACTTTTATGTGGTTTTGCATCTGTTCACCCGCAATCACCACTAGGGGGAGCGCACTCCACAGGGGTTTATGCTGCTCTTTACAAACTATATACAGTAAACAATTCCTAGGCTGTGAGCTCCCCCTGGTGGTGGCAACCAGAATTGCATAATTTACAGGGAATGTGTAGTGGGTTTCTCAGTATTTGACTCTCACCCCAAAAGTGCACCCCTGCACTCGGAGTCATAACCGTGCCAATCCTGAATACATTGTTAACAGTCATGATTAATTTGCCTCATACCAAATCAGGCTGTCTAGGGCTCAGACACAACGCAGCCCTGCTCTGCGGGATAATACAGGCTTCAATCCGAACCAGTAATGTATGAACACAGTGACTGCACCAGCAGAATAGTGAGTGCAGCTCTGGGGTATAATACAGGATATAACTCAGGATCAGTAATGTAATGTATGTACACAGTGACTGCATCAGCAGAATAGTGAGCGCAGCTCTGGAGTATAATACAGGATGCAACTCAGGATCAGTAATGTAATGTATGTACACAGTGACTGCACCAGCAGAATAGTGAGTGCAGCTCTGGAGTATAATACAGGATGCAACTCAGGATCAGTAATGTAATGTATGTACACAGTGACCGCACCAGCAGAATAGTGAGCGCAGCTCTGGAGTATAATACAGGAGGTAACTCAGGACCAGTAATGTAATGTATGTACACAGTGACTGCACCAGCAGAATAGTGAGTGCAGCTCTGGAGTATAATACAGGATGTAACTCAGGATCAGTAATGTAATGTAAGTACACAGTGACTGCACCAGCAGAATAGTGAGCGCAGCTCTGGGGTATAATACAGGAGGTAACTCAGGATCAGTAATGTAATGTATGTACACAGTGACTGCACCAGCAGAATAGTGAGTGCAGCTCTGGAGTATAATACAGGATGTAACTCAGGATCAGTAATGTAATGTATGTACACAGTGACTGCACCAGCAGAATAGTGAGTGCAGCTCTGGGGTATAATACAGGATATAACTCAGGATCTGTAATGTAATGTATGTACACAGTGACTGCACCAGAAGAATCGTGAGTGCAGCTCTGGGGGTATAATACAGGAGGTAACTCAGGATCAGTAATGTAATGTATGTACACAGTGACTGCACCAGCAGAATAGTGAGTGCAGCTCTGGGGTATAATACAGGATGTAAGTCAGGATCTGTAATGTATGTACAGTTGTGGCCAAAAGTATTGACACCCTTGCAATTCTGTCAGATAATACTCAGTTTCTTCCTGAAAATGATTGCAAACAATGAAAAAACACAAAAAGAATTGTCCTAAAGCCAAATTGGATATAATTCCACACCAAACATAATAAAGAGGGTGGACAAAAGTATTGGCACTGTTCGAAAAATCATGTGATGCTTCTCTAATTTGTGTAATTAACAGCACCTGTAACTTACCTGTGGCACCTAACAGGTGTTGGCAATAACTAAATCACACTTGCAGCCAGTTGCCATGGATTAAAGTTGACTCAACCTCTGTCCTGTGTCCTTGTGTGTACCACATTGAGCATGGAGAAAAGAAAGAAGACCAAAGAACTGTCTGAGGACTTGAGAAACCAAATTGTGAGGAAGCATGAGCAATCTCAAGGCTACAAGTCCATCTCCAAAGACCTGAATGTTCCTGTGTCTACCGTGCACAGTGTCATCAAGAAGCTTAAAGCCCATGGCACTGTGGCTAACCTCCCTAGATGTGGACGGAAAAGAAAAATTGACAAGAGATTTCAACGCAAGATTGTGCAGATGTTGGATAAAGAACCTCGACTAACATCCAAACAAGTTCAAGCTGCCCTGCAGTCCGAGGGTACAACGGTGTCAACCCGTACTATCTGTCTGCGTCTGAATGAAAAGGGACTGTATGGTAGAATACCCAGGAAGACCCCACTTCTTAACGGGAGACATAAACAAGCCAGGCTGGAGTTTGCCAAAACTTACCTGAAAAAGCCTAAAACGTTTTGGAAGAATGTTCTCTGGTCAGATGAGACAAAAGTAGAGCTTTTTAGGCAAAGGCATGAATATAGAGTTTACAGGAGGAAAAAAAACACGGTCCCTACAGTCAAACATGGCGGAGGTTCCCTGATGTTTTGGGGTGGCTTTGCTGCCTCTGGCACTGGACTGCTTGAACGTGTGCATGGCATTATGAAGTCTGAAGACTACCAACAAATTTTGCAGCATAATGTAGGGCCCAGTGTGAGAAAGCTGGGTCTCCCTCAGAGGTCATGGGTCTTCCAGCAGGACAATGACCCAAAACACACTTCAAAAAGCACTAGAAAATGGTTTGAGAGAAAGCACTGGAGACTTCTAAGGTGGCCAGCAATGAGTCCAGACCTGAATCCCATAGAACACCTGTGGAGAGATCTAAAAATGAGTTTGGAGAAGGCACCCTTCAAATATCAGGGACCTGGAGCAGTTTGCCAAAGAAGAATGGTCTAAAATTCCAGCAGAGCATTGTAAGAAACTCATTGATGGTTACCGGAAGCGGTTGGTCGCAGTTATTTTGGCTAAAGGTTGTGCAACCAAGTATTAGGCTGAGGGTGCCAATACTTTTGTCTGGCCCATTTTTGGAGTTTTGTGTGAAATGATCAATGTTTTGCTTTTTGTTTCATTCTCTTTTGTGTTTTTTCATTTAAGACAAATTAAATGAAGATAATAATACCAAAGAATTTGTGTTTGCAATCATTTTCAGGAAGAAATTGAGTATTATCTGACAAAATTGCAGGGGTGTCAATACTTTTGGCCACAACTGTACACAGTGACTGCACCAGCAGAATAGTGAGTGCAGCTCTGGGGTATAATACAGGATGTAACTCAGGATCAGTAATGTAATGTATGTACACAGTGACTGCACCAGGAGAATAGTGAGTGCAGCTCTGGGGTATAATACAGGATGTAACTCAGGATCAGTAATGTAATGTATGTACACAGTGACTGCACCAGGAGAATAGTGAGTGCAGCTCTGGGGTATAATACAGGATGTAACTCTGCTTCGGCCCAAATGTATTTATAAGGTGATTCCACTTTACAGTCATGTTTCCTTATTGGTTGTTACCTTTTTGCAGTGTGTAATTAACCCTTGGGTGTCTTCCTTTCAGACATTGATGAATGCAGCATTAATAATGGCAGCTGTGACTCGGGCTGTATGAACACCCTGGGAAGCTTCGAGTGCTCCTGTCCTCCCGGGAGGAAGCTGCATTGGAATAAGCGGGACTGTATTGGTAAGCTCATTGTCTTCTACGGGTTGGTGTTACACATCGGTTCTTCTCCATCTTCTGGGGCCTTCACCTAAGGTAATCTACTTATATTGTGTCTTAATCAGTGGCGTCTTATTGTTTTCTGTTTTTCCTAGAGACGGCAAAATGCGTCCCCAACTACAAGCTGACCCAGAAAGCTCAGCTAATCTGCAGCAAATCGGCGGGGATCGATAACTGCTTCTTGTCCTGTCCGGCCAACACTCTCTTTGTACCAGGTTTGTATGAGATGAGGTTTCTAATAGGAGGAGCAATGCTGACGTAGTACCGACCATCGCCACCTCTTAGGATCAGTCATCCCTTTGTCTGACTGCTCTAACTGGAAAGAATCCTTCCCATGTTCCATTTCCTGTACATAAAAAATGGGATGAATGTATGTGTTAATTCTCTGTAGTAATCATAACATATATTTAGTTAAAGCAACCTAAATTTTCATTTCAATACACAGTAAGGTCCATATATATTTGGACAGAGACAACATTTTTCTAATTTTGGTTCTAGACATTACCACAATGAATTTTAAACAAAACTATTCAGAGGCAGTTGAAGTTCAGACTTTCAGCTTTCATTTGAGGGTATCCACATTAACATTGGATGAAGGGTTTAGGAGTTTCAGCTCCTTAACATGTGCCACCCTGTTTATAAAGGGACCAAAAGTAATTGGACAATTGACTCCAAGGCTATTTCATGGACAGGTGTGGGCAATCCCTTCGTTAGGTCATTCTCAATTAAGCAGATAAAAGGCCTGGAGTTGATTTGAGGTGTGGTGCTTGCATTTGGAAGGTTTTGCTGTGAAGGAAACAAGCGGTCAAAGGAGCTCTCCATGCAGGTGAAACAAGCCATCCGTAAGCTGCAAAAACAGAAAAAACCCTCCGAGAAATTGCTACAACATTAGGAGTGGCAAAATCTACGCCTTGGCTTGTTCTGACTGTAAGGCAACTAACTTCATCAGGAGCTCTCCCCCACAACACCGTCTGCAATACTCTCTTACAGATGGCCCCTTCTTCATGTCCAGATAGATAAAGTAGGATGTGCTTTTGGTACGAAAGACTTCACTACCTGTAGTAGGGCGGATCAGACTACAGAAGGTTTGTTTGTAGTCTGTAACCATGGAAACGCATAGGAACTGTACAGACAAAAGAAGCAGGAAACTTCTAATTAAAACCTTTGTTACGACTTGTCGGAGTGTCCTTATTATTGCACTAATGGTCTTTTCTTTTCCTAGAGTCTGAGAATAGTTATTCGCTGAGCTGCGGGCTGCCCGTGCAGCAAAGCAAGGCGCTCCTGAAACGCAACGCGACAATACCCACCTGCTCAGGTAGGTCGCCCAGTGATGGAAGCGTTTCATAGGAGGCAGCGTTATTCTACAGTAATATAGATTATTTATGGATTACTTTTTATGTTACCTTTTTACAGAATTTATTATATTTTTTTTCTATGGAGAAGAATTATTTTCTATCTCCTCATTTGTTCTTCTGGTAAACACGTCGCGGTTGGGTGAGATTTATTACTAGTTGGTAGAAACATTTGCAATTGCTCTGAATGTATCAAAATAGATCAGAAAATGACATTATACGAGGTAATTATGTCACGTATTTAAAGAATATATATTTAATGACTTTTAAAAAAAAAAATTCTCAAAATATTATGTAAATATTGTACTATACATGGTGTTATCAGTCATTGTACAGGAGGAGGAGGTGTGCTGTGACATCATCTATTGTGAATGGTGGATCCTGTGTTATCTATTGTATATAGAGGTGTTATCAGTCATTATACAGGGGGAGGAGGTGAGCTGTGACATCACCTATTGTGAATGGTGGATCCTGTGTTATCTACTGTATATAGAGGTGTTATCAGTCATTGTACAGGAGGGGGTGAGCTGTGACATCACCTATTGTGAATGGTGGGGCCTGTGTTATCTAATGTATATAGAGGTGTTATCAGTCATTGTACAGGAGGAGGAGGTGAGCTGTGATATCACCTATAGTGAATGGTGGATCCTGTGTTATCTACTGTATATAGAGGTGTTATCAGTCATTGTACAGGAGGAGGAGGTGAGTTGTGACATCACCTGTTGTAAATGGTGAATCCTGTGTTATGAGTCATTGTCTCTTTAAACAAAAATCTGACGTATTCTGCACTTTGTTAAAATTGCTGACATTTCCCCACCTGCATCCAGATCCGATGGGGCCGCTCATAGCCCAGAAAGCCCGTTTCAAGATTAAAGATGCCAAGTGTCACCTGCGTCCACGGGGTAAAGACAGAACAAGGGACTTTGCAAAGCCGTCAGGGATCGGTATGTTGTGCATTTGGAGAATTATTGCAACACAACATTTAGAGTTGAGAGTCCTCAGTGGTTGATACCTTTTAATGGCTAACTGAAAAGATGGTAACACATTGCGAGCTTTCGAGAGGTGCAGCACAACATCAATTTTACCCATAGCAGGAATAAGCGCTGCTGTCTGTCATCAGGTTGGCTGCTGTGTATTTATGCCCATCGTGTTCCCAGCAAATGTGTCCACCTTCACCTTTTCTTAGATTTAATTTGGGACAGCTATTAATCATGAAACCAAGGCATTATGTGATGTTCCAGTCAAATCCTCAACAGGCTGCAATTCACTTCAAAACCACTAGGTGGCCACAAGTAGACATGTATAGCAGAAATGTTTCCCGACAGAGTATCACAAAATTGTTTTTTAAAAACACGTTAATCTTGCACCTCTAATCTTGGTGTACGCTGAACCAAGAGCAAATGTCTTAGCAATGCTGCTACTCCTCATTTTACAGAGAACTGCCATGTCACGTACGTGAACCTGAAGTGCGACTCTTCAAAGAAAAAAAGAAGAGGTCGCAAGTCCCCATCCAAAGAAGTCTCTCATATCATTGCTGAATTTGAACTGGAGGTGAAGAGGGACGAGGTTTCCGGTAAGCAGAGGTTAATAAGTGCTGAAATAATGCAACTCTCAT
Source organism: Dendrobates tinctorius (assembly GCF_039654945.1). Classification (NCBI taxonomy): domain Eukaryota; kingdom Metazoa; phylum Chordata; class Amphibia; order Anura; family Dendrobatidae; genus Dendrobates; species Dendrobates tinctorius. The sequence continues at coordinate 13,299,068 of NW_027361688.1, forward strand.
CATTGTCGCCTGTGAAGAGTAGACTTATTTAAGGGACACTGGCCTGGTCTCACCAGGTGAATACTGAACTGTTGTTCTCTGGTGTCTGCCATTTTGGGCTGGGATAAGACTGATTGTTTTGTTCTTTAGGCTGAGAGCCACATCTGATATATATATATATATACTAGCTGAAGAGCCCGGCGCTGCCCGGGCATAGTAACTAACTGTGGATAGTTATAATTATCCATCCCATAGTCCCGTGCCCATATACCCATCATACATATCCACGATCCCATAGGCCCGTGCCCATATACCCATCATACATATCCTCCATCCCATAGTCCCATGCAAATATACCCATCACACATCCTCCATCCCATAGTCCAGTGCCCATATACCCATCACACATCCTCCATCCCATAGTCCCGTGCCTATATACCTGTCATACATATCCTCCATCCCATAGTCCAGTGCCCACATACCCATCACACATCCTCCATCCCAGTCAACCATTATGACATAATAATGAGCGGCAGGGCTTGCAACCTATGATGACATCAGCGTCGCCATGGCAACCATTGTGACGACATAATCAAGGGATAAAGCGCCTGTGGCGGGCGCGAAACGTACGTCGGGTGTCGTTGCATGGGCCTTCACCTCCTCTGCTCCCCGGTAAGCAGCCTGCCTTTACTTGTTTCCACACTTCGGTCATTTGGACCGCTGGGCGGGTCGTCTCCCGGGTTCTCTCTGGCACAATTGCGCAGTTTTGATATGCTGATACATATGTTATTTACTATGTAAGAATCCTTCCACATGTCATTGATTCATTTATGTTCAGTGTCCATTGGACTTGCACATTGACCCCTCTGAATGGTTTTTTTTTTTTTTTTGGCGCTCTAGACATGTACAACTATGTACAATACACATTTAATTGAGTATGCCATATTTGACTATCTTTTACCATTAGACACATGTCTGTTATGTGCAATGCCCATGGGCTGACTGAACGTTGTGCCATGTAGATTTCGAGCACTGGTATAATTTTATTTACCCTGTCCTTGTCTGTCCTGATTGTTGTATCATTGGGGCTTATCCCCCCTATTTTAGTCAACTTGTATACTTGTCAGCACTTGATGTGAGTGCTAATAAAATTTATACTTTTGCATATATTTTGTATCCGTTACTCCGTTTTCTCCTTTTTAAGATTAGCATATGGAGTGGTAATCCATGCACAAGGCGTTTTTGGACCATGGTCACCGCCTTGTCTCGTTCTCTGATACTGGGCATTATCATATATGTATATCTGACCTCACCAGAATACTGATATTTGTTCATGTGTATAAAGACCGGTATTCTCCCATTTGCTTTTTTTGTAAAGCTCCGCTGCCATAGAAAGCAGCATGTTAAGATTTCATCCAGCTGAAAAGGACTTTTGGGAGGAGCATTGTGAGTAGAGTTCTATTGGCCGCTCTCAGCCAATCAGATTTCCTGAGGGCATCCACAGTGATGCTGATTGGCTAAGACTCCACACAGATGTCCTTTTCAGCTGGATGTCAACAGAATCTATAGCTTCAAATGGCAATGCTTGATGTCAGACACACAGACAAGGTGACATAAATAATGCAACTATTTATATAGATTAATTGTTCTTAGACTCGTGTAATGCCGACTGCGTGCGGAAGAGGATGGAGCTGAAGCTTCAGGCCGCTATTAAAACGTTAAGAAAGTCCATCAACAAGCAGCAGTTTTACATCCAGTTCTCCGGCATAGAATATGAAGTGGCGCAGAAGCCGGCAAAGGGCAGCGAGAACCAGGAGGCCTGCGGAACGGGGCAGGCACTGCGCGATGGAAAATGCGGTGTGTATGGCTATATAACTGTAGTGATGTCATAAAACCTCTATGAAGACCTGTGACGTCATTTATCACAGGAGGCGTTCTGATTTCTGTTTTGTCGTGAAGAATATACAACTTCTATAACTTGGGCACCATTACATGAATGCATCATTATTTTATCAAGGCCCCTTCTGACACCCTATGTAGTCCTGCTCTTCGTGCCCCTCCGCACCTTTCCAGTGCTTCCTACATTAAACAAACAGGACCACGGCATACTTGACAAAAATTATAATTTCTTCTGTTGGAGAATCAGAAGTGTGTGACGCTGTTAAATAAACATTTTCATTTTTTTTTAGACCACTCCCCTTTCATATCCTGTTCCCGCCCCTGAGGAACCATTTGTTTTTGTACCACACCTAAGTGTTCACATAACAACTTAGTATCAGGTGAAAGTTGTGGGAGTGATGCTTTCTAGGAGATTTCTGTGGTGTCCTGGAGAATTGCCAACATTGACTCGGGTCCCCGATGTCGACACGCGTCCCCGGCAGTCTACAACTTTTATAGGAGTCCTCTTTTGCTCAGAAATCTCCTCGACATTCCGGGAGAGAACGCAAAGACAATACTGTAAAGAATGATAGTATAATAATATGCATCCTTTATTTTTTCAGTCCCTTGTGGTGCAGGCACATACTACAATGGAGAGACCAATCACTGTGCCCCCTGTGTGCCGGGGACATACCAAGACCTGGAAGGCCAGCTGGCATGTGAACCTTGTCCCGGTAACGATGGCATGGGCATTCCCGGAGCAAGAAATCTGTCTGAATGTGGAGGTAAGTGATGGCAGGTGCCAGGCCAGCGGAGGTGACTCTGCCACGTTTGGTCAACCTCGTTTAGCATTCTTCTGCTTCTTTTTTAGGACAGTGTGCCTCAGGATACTACTCTGTCGATGGGTTCAAACCATGCAAGCCGTGCCCGATGGGCACTTATCAGCCAGATCCGGGCCGAACACTTTGCTTTCCATGTGGAGGAGGACTGATCACGAAGTATGAAAGCGCAGTGTCTTTCCAGGACTGTGAGACCAAAGGTGGGTGATGTCCTTGGCATTGAGGACACTGTGCCACCCTGTCCCATAGCCCTACCCCTTACCCTGCCATACGGCACCCCTGGCATTCTGGGTATCGATCCTTTAATTTCTTTCTAGTTCATTGCTCTCCCGGACATTTCTACAATTCCACCACCCACAGATGTATCAGATGCCCGATCGGAACGTATCAGCCGGAGTTTGGGCAGAATTTCTGTATAACCTGCCCAGGAAATACCAGCACCGACTTTGATGGCTCTACGAATGTGACGCATTGCAAAAGTAAGTCGTATTGTCTGGCGATGTCAGGAGGCTTCTCCGAGTCTCTGCTGGGTCCAACATACTGGATTTATCATTATTCCAAGACCACCGTCCCCCCAGTATTGGACTAGGCCTTACTGACTGGTCTCATAAAAGTGAATAAAGCTCGTGTTTTTCTTCCCAGACCAGCACTGCGGAGGGGAATTAGGAGATTACACAGGTTATATCGAGTCTCCCAACTACCCTGGAAATTATCCCGCCCAAGTGGAGTGTATCTGGAACATAAACCCCCCTCCAAAAAGAAGAATATTGATCGTGGTCCCAGAGATCTTTCTACCAATTGAAGATGAGTGCGGGGACGTGTTAGTCATGAGAAAAAGCGGTGATTGATTATTATTCTTTATTTAGCCTTGGACCATATGGGACTCCATTATTCATAGCCTACTGTAATCCAATCTGGGGGGAGGGAAGTGGTGCCAGGAGACGGACTGCCACTGTTCTGATTGGAGCCCACCCAGCATTATAGTGCTAGAGAACTAGCATCCTGGAGGAGACCTCCCTGAATAGTTGGGAGACGTTTTGCTCATATATCACTGATGTGGTATGACGTCACATGGCGCCCCGATGTAAAAATGCACATTCAGGGGGAAGAGAACGCAGAAAAGCCCTATAGAGTCTGAATTGTCGGTAGTTGCTATTTTCCATACTATCAGCCTCTTTATATAAGGAGAAGGAGAACTTAAGCATGTTAGGACACACATAATACGTAGTGGGTACGCGTTCTGTCTGAGCACTGTGCAGGGGGCACATCCTGTGTCTGAGCACTGTGCAGGGGGCACATCCTGTGTCTGAGCACTGTGCAGGGGGCACATCCTGTGTCTGAGCACTGTGCAGGGGGCACATCCTGTGTCTGAGCACTGTGCAGGGGGCACATCCTGTGTCTGAGCAATGTGCAGGGGGCACTTGTTGGGTCTGAGCAATGTGCAGGGGGCACTTGTTGGGTCTGAGCAATGTGCAGGGGGCACTTGTTGGGTCTGAGCAATGTGCAGGGGGCACTTGTTGGGTCTGAGCACTGTGCAGGGGGCACATCCTGTGTCTGAGCACTGTGCAGGGGGCACATCCTGTGTCTGAGCAATGTGCAGGGGGCACTTGTTGGGTCTGAGCAATGTGCAGGGGGCACTTGTTGGGTCTGAGCAATGTGCAGGGGGCACTTGTTGGGTCTGAGCAATGTGCAGGGGGCACTTGTTGGGTCTGAGCAATGTGCAGGGGGCACATCCTGGGTCTGAGCACTGTGCAGGGGGCACATCCTGTGTCTGAGCACTGTGCAGGGGGCACATCCTGTGTCTGAGCACTGTGCAGGGGGCACATCCTGTGTCTGAGCACTGTGCAGGGGGCACATCCTGTGTCTGAGCACTGTGCAGGGGGCACATCCTGTGTCTGAGCACTGTGCAGGGGGCACATCCTGTGTCTGAGCAATGTGCAGGGGGCACTTGTTGGGTCTGAGCAATGTGCAGGGGGCACTTGTTGGGTCTGAGCACTGTGCAGGGGGCACATCCTGTGTCTGAGCAATGTGCAGGGGGCACTTGTTGGGTCTGAGCAATGTGCAGGGGGCACTTGTTGGGTCTGAGCAATGTGCAGGGGGCACTTGTTGGGTCTGAGCAATGTGCAGGGGGCACTTGTTGGGTCTGAGCAATGTGCAGGGGGCACTTGTTGGGTCTGAGCAATGTGCAGGGGGCACTTGTTGGGTCTGAGCAATGTGCAGGGGGCACTTGTTGGGTCTGAGCACTGTGCAGGGGGCACATCCTGTGTCTGAGCACTGTGCAGGGGGCACATCCTGTGTCTGAGCACTGTGCAGGGGGCACATCCTGTGTCTGAGCACTGTGCAGGGGGCACATCCTGTGTCTGAGCACTGTGCAGGGGGCACATCCTGTGTCTGAGCACTGTGCAGGGGGCACATCCTGTGTCTGAGCAATGTGCAGGGGGCACTTGTTGGGTCTGAGCAATGTGCAGGGGGCACTTGTTGGGTCTGAGCAGTGTGCAGGGGGCACTTGTTGGGTCTGAGCAATGTGCAGGGGGCACTTGTTGGGTCTGAGCACTGTGCAGGGGGCACATCCTGTGTCTGAGCACTGTGCAGGGGGCACATCCTGTGTCTGAGCAATGTGCAGGGGGCACTTGTTGGGTCTGAGCAATGTGCAGGGGGCACTTGTTGGGTCTGAGCAATGTGCAGGGGGCACTTGTTGGGTCTGAGCAATGTGCAGGGGGCACTTGTTGGGTCTGAGCAATGTGCAGGGGGCACTTGTTGGGTCTGAGCAATGTGCAGGGGGCACTTGTTGGGTCTGAGCACTGTGCAGGGGGCACTTGTTGGGTCTGAGCACTGTGCAGGGGGCACATCCTGTGTCTGAGCAATGTGCAGGGGGCACATGTTGTGTCTGAGCAATGTGCAGGGGGCACATCCTGTGTCTGAGCAATGTGCAGGGGGCACATGTTGGGTCTGAGCACTGTGCAGGGGGCATATGTTGTGTCTGAGCACTGTGCAGGGGGCACATCCTGTGTCTGAGCACTGTGCAGGGGGCACATCCTGTGTCTGAGCACTGTGCAGGGGGCACATCCTGTGTCTGAGCACTGTGCAGGGGGCACATCCTGTGTCTGAGCACTGTGCAGGGGGCACATCCTGTGTCTGAGCACTGTGCAGGGGGCACATGTTGTGTCTGAGCACTGTGCAGGGGGCACATGTTGTGTCTGAGCAATGTGCAGGGGGCACATGTTGTGTCTGAGCAATGTGCAGGGGGCACATGTTGTGTCTGAGCAATGTGCAGGGGGCACATGTTGTGTCTGAGCAATGTGCAGGGGGCACATGTTGTGTCTGAGCAATGTGCAGGGGGCACATGTTGTGTCTGAGCAATGTGCAGGGGGCACATCCTGTGTCTGAGCACTGTGCAGGGGGCACATCCTGTGTCTGAGCAATGTGCAGGGGGCACTTGTTGGGTCTGAGCAATGTGCAGGGGGCACTTGTTGGGTCTGAGCAATGTGCAGGGGGGCACTTGTTGGGTCTGAGCACTGTGCAGGGGGCACATCCTGGGTCTGAGCACTGTGCAGGGGGCACATCCTGTGTCTGAGCACTGTGCAGGGGGCACATCCTGTGTCTGAGCACTGTGCAGGGGGCACATCCTGTGTCTGAGCACTGTGCAGGGGGCACATCCTGTGTCTGAGCACTGTGCAGGGGGCACATGTTGTGTCTGAGCACTGTGCAGGGGGCACATGTTGTGTCTGAGCACTGTGCAGGGGGCACATGTTGTGTCTGAGCACTGTGCAGGGGGCACATCCTGTGTCTGAGCACTGTGCAGGGGGCACATCCTGTGTCTGAGCACTGTGCAGGGGGCACATGTTGTGTCTGAGCACTGTGCAGGGGGCACATGTTGTGTCTGAGCACTGTGCAGGGGGCACATGTTGTGTCTGAGCACTGTGCAGGGGGCACATCCTGTGTCTGAGCACTGTGCAGGGGGCACATCCTGTGTCTGAGCACTGTGCAGGGGGCACATCCTGTGTCTGAGCACTGTGCAGGGGGCACATCCTGTGTCTGAGCACTGTGCAGGGGGCACATCCTGTGTCTGAGCACTGTGCAGGGGGCACATGTTGTGTCTGAGCACTGTGCAGGGGGCACATGTTGTGTCTGAGCACTGTGCAGGGGGCACTTGTTGGGTCTGAGCACTGTGCAGGGGGCACTTGTTGGGTCTGAGCAATGTGCAGGGGGGCACATGTTGGGTCTGAGCACTGTGCAGGGGGAACTTGTTGTGTCTGAGCACTGTGCAGGGGGCACTTGTTGTGTCTGAGCAATGTGCAGGGGGCACATGTTGGGTCTGAGCACTGTGCAGGGGGCACATGTTGGGTCTGAGCACTGTGCAGGGGGCACTTGTTGGGTCTGAGCACTGTGCAGGGGGCACTTGTTGGGTCTGAGCAATGTGCAGGGGGCACATGTTGGGTCTGAGCACTGTGCAGGGGGCACATGTTGGGTCTGAGCACTGTGCAGGGGGCACATGTTGGGTCTGAGCAATGTGCAGGGGGCACTTGTTGGGTCTGAGCAATGTGCAGGGGGCACTTGTTGGGTCTGAGACAAGTAAAGAATTGTATAAATCTTGTTGTCATAAGCCTCATGGCCTTTAGATGGCACTCTGCGCCCTGGCAATGATTACTATTAGTCGCTACCGTACCACTGAACACAAGCTGACTGCTGATACCAGACAGAAACGAGTCCTGTGATTTGCAGTGGATGCCATTGAACCAACAGATCTCTTTTTTCCTTCCAGCTTCTCCATCATCCATCACCACCTACGAGACATGCCAGACGTACGAGCGACCCATAGCGTTCACATCGCGGTCACGCAAGCTATGGATCCAGTTCAAGTCAAATGAAGGGAACAGCGGGAAAGGATTCCAAGTGCCTTACGTCACATATGACGGTACGGCCTGTATACGTCTGTCACATATTAGTGACTTGTGGGCAGCGGGGCCACCACCATTTATAACTCTGATCAGTCATCTGGGTGGCCCTTAACATACATAATGGGATGTCACCTCATTAAATAATTTATAAGAAGTTTCCACACAATGGTACCTTGTAAAAAACCATCTCAAATTATGAGAGACAAAAAACATAGAAACACCATATAGTGATATATTCATTGGAAGGCTATTAAATTGATGAAGCATTGCGAAACACGAGTCGGGGCATGAGGGACGCTATGGGAAGCACCTTTTATACATTGGTAGGTTGTAGTGACTTTTAGTCACACTTGCCCAATATTTATATTCTATAGCTTACAATTATGCACTGTGAAATATCCGTTAGATGAGATGCTCCGTTTTTGTTGCATATTTTAGACAATTAGTATTGGACATGGAGCAAGTGAAATTTTATATATCACTTCTGGTGCTCACACTGCATATTGATTTAATAGCCCTCCAATGAATATATCACTATATGGTGTTTCTATGTTTATTGTCTCTCATAATTTATCCAGCACCTTCTCTTTTTAACGTTGTGATATTGATAATTAAATAAAGATGGTTTTTTACAAGGTACCTTTGCGTGGAAACTTCTTATAAATTATTTAATGAGGTGACCACAAAAGAGGTTATTGTTATGTTGTGGTACTATATTCAGTAATATATATTAATAGCTGGTTTGGGCATTTTTTTGTGAATATAATGGGATTTTGTAGTGCCCCATCTGAATGGCGAGGAGATCCTGTGACCACTGCTCCATTCAGACGAGGCCATGCAGAGTCACATTCTCAGGAGATCCTGTGACCACTGCTCCATTCAGATGAGGCCGTACAGAGTCTCATTCTCAGGAGATCCTGTGACCACTGCTCCATTCAGATGAGGCCGTACAGAGTCTCATTCTCAGGAGATCCTGTGACCACTGCTCCATTCAGATGAGGCCGTACAGAGTCTCATTCTCAGGAGATCCTGTGACCACTGCTCCATTCAGATGAGGCCGTACAGAGTCTCATTCTCAGGAGATCTTGTGACCACTGCTCCATTCAGATGAGGCCGTACAGAGTCTCATTCTCAGGAGATCCTGTGACCACTGCTCCATTCAGACGAGGCCGTGCAGAGTCACATTCTCAGGAGATCCTGTGACCACTGCTCCATTCAGATGAGGCCGTACAGAGTCTCATTCTCAGGAGATCCTGTGACCACTGCTCCATTCAGATGAGGCCGTACAGAGTCTCATTCTCAGGAGATCCTGTGACCACTGCTCCATTCAGATGAGGCCGTACAGAGTCTCATTCTCAGGAGATCCTGTGACCACTGCTCCATTCAGATGAGGCCGTACAGAGTCTCATTCTCAGGAGATCCTGTGACCACTGCTCCATTCAGATGAGGCCGTACAGAGTCTCATTCTCCGGATCATGGGGGTCCCAGTGATCGGACCCTCATCAATTAGTAAGTAACCTCGTATCCTATAGCTAGAGATAACCGCTTCCAGTCTAAGTGAAGCCCCTTTAAGTTTCACGCCGGTGCTGAGAACTGTGTTTTCCAGATTAAAAAGCAATCGCTCTGACGATTTAGATCCCCCCCCGGGGTAGAGAAGTGAATGTGGAACTTGGCATCATTAATGTCCCCATTACTGATAGATGGTCCCAATTTTCGGATCCAATCCAAATGATAAACTGCATCTAATTACTACTGTTCCATCTGCTTTTAATTTCACAGAGGATTACCAACAATTAATAGAAGATATTGTCCGTGATGGAAGATTATACGCTTCAGAAAACCATCAAGAGATTTTAAAAGTACGTAATCAGAAATTTAAAAAAAAATTGTGTTGCAGGTGGTAGAGCTCTTACCCACTGAGTCAGATTGCAAGGTTTCCCATAAAAGTCTATTCATAGTCCCTACCCTCCTGCCTTGTTCTAAATTTAAATGACCATTTCCCGATTTCCGCTCCACTCACGTTTCTTCCCCGATCCTGAATCTTGAGACTTCTCGTAATCTTATCTTCCAAATCTCAACAATGGTCGGGATCAAGTATAACAGAGATGCACTTTTTTTTTCTGCTGATGAAGAGCCCCTTTAAGTTTTCCTCTAAGCCAATCTCCCTGTAAGCCAGTTTCATCTTTTCATAGTGGTTCAGGTTACAACCCCTAAAAATTGTTTTTTGTGCAATCCCAAACCCTCTCCCTTGTAACTAAGCCCCTCCCCACTGATGATGACCCCTTCCCCCACCCATACACAGATCTGTGATTTTCTGTCCTTTCACTTTCTGTTTTCAACTCCGCAGGACAAGAAGTTGATCAAGGCTCTCTTCGATGTCTTGGCGCATCCCCAAAATTATTTCAAGTACACAGCACAGGAATCTAAAGAGATGTTTCCAAGATCTTTTATTAAACTACTCCGCTCAAAAGTTTCCAGATTTTTACGGCCTTACAAATAACTTTGTTTTTTAATTTTTTTTCATTTGGTTTTTATCCATACTCTTCTTTGCAGAAGTCACTGCTCCAGATAAGACTTATATTGTCCTCTTCATTTTCCCATTCATTCGAAAGATTAAAAAAGGGCTTTTTTTTTTTAAATGATTTTAAGGACGCCACTCTGACTAATCCTCTTTTTTTTTTTTTTTTTTTTAGCTTTTTTTTTTTTATGTAGCCGGGGGGAAGGTACAAAAATCCTCCAAATCCGTTCTCATACCACAACCTTGTATCCAGAACCCTGCAATATCACATTTTTCTCAAAAAAAAAGTAGACAAGCTGCTGTGTACAGTGATACAAAACCTTTCCATAGACCACTTTGGATTGTCCCTGAAGTCGGGTGGCTCAGTGAGCAAGTTCAGTCCTTTGCCTAGAAATGTGAACCCTTCTCACAGCATTTATTCACCTTCTTTATTTTTGAGGGGTCTTTTTGGGATCATGTTTTTGAATTTGGTGGGCATCCATAGTCTAGGAGACATGATTTGTCCTCACCACCATCTTCCTTTCCATATGATAATCATCAGTGCCACTGGACGCAGCCATTTAAACATTTTTGTCCCCCCCCCATTTGCACTGATTCAAGATATTCTCCCCACAACTCGCATATGGTGATCGCGCCAATACACACGGGACGTAGCATGAAAGGTTCTTGGATGGCACAGTAGCACCTCATGGACTTCACCAGGGGTCTTCACAAAGTGGCACTTCATGGACTTCATCAGGGGTCTTCATTAAGTTTCACCTCCTGGACTTCATCAGGGGTCTTCACAAAGTGGCACTTCATGGACTTCATCAGAGGTCTTCACAAAGTTTCACCTCATGGACTTCATCAGGGGTCTTCACAAAGTGGCACTTCAAGGACTTCATCAGAGGTCTTCACAAAGTTTCACCTCGTGGACTTCATCAGGGGTCTTCACAAAGTGGCACTTCATGGACTTCATCAGAGGTCTTCACAAAGTTTCACCTCATGGACTTCATCAGGGGTCTTCACAAAGTGGCACTTCAAGGACTTCATCAGAGGTCTTCACAAAGTTTCACCTCGTGGACTTCATCAGGGGTCTTCACAAAGTGGCACTTCATGGACTTCATCAGGTGTCTTCACAAAGTTTCACCTCATGGACTTCATCAGGGGTCTTCACAAAGTGGCAACTCATGGACTTCATCAGGGGTCTTCACAGAGTTTGGCTTACATCATCTCTGTGTCGGCTTCAGAACTTTTTTTTCACTTCAAGTCACAAGAAGTTGGCGCATTCTTGTTTCTCCAGTTGCTTTAAGAAACTACCTGCAAACGAGTATTATGGCGAGAGCGTGAAGTGTGTAGTATAATTAATATTTTAAATTGCACTTGAATTTTGTAAGTAATGTTGGGGGGGAGAACATTTTTTGTTTCTTTTATTTTGTTTTTGTATTTTTTTACTCTTTTTTTTTTTTTTATTTTCAGATCGTAGGATTCTAATCTAAAACCAAAAATATAATGGCTGTATAGTGTTTGTTTTTTTTTCATACAGCCCTTGATCAGTCCTTGGTGAGGCAGACTGTGGCACACTACATTTCCTTGGGTCATAGCCTGCCTATTTTCTCTCAAGGTGAGAGATTTTTTTTCAGCAATGCCGAATTTAGTATAATATAGGGATTCCAAAAATGTGGCCCCACTGGAATTACTGAAGTTATAGCCCCAGACAAGCATAGGTGAATGTGATGATTGATTAGTAGATGTCGATATACTGGTGGGACATGGTCTTCTCGTCTACCATCATTTTTGGTGGTAAAATTTGCTATGAGATTAATTTATTTTACAATAAAGCTTTTATATTGCAGTTCTGTATCATAAATACTTTTTATAAGGTAATAGATTGATAGTCCTAGGGCAGAAACCCCTCTAAACCTTCTCACCATACTTGGACAACTACAGCTTCCTTGATGTTTGACCACCATTTTATTTCTGAAGAGCAACAATTTCCTTTGCTCCATCTTGAGATGATTGGGGTCCTACTATGTGATTCTAGAGCATGTACAGCTTCACTTTTGATCGGCATGCCATTTTGCGTTCATGCAGCTTTACCTTGAGATATCCATTGGAAAGGTAAAGACCTTACAAGCCCATTCATTCCAATGGGAACTTGGATACTTGAAGATCCATAAACCTCTTGGTAAAGTTGATTGAAGACTAGGAGGCACAGCTCTGTTTGTCACCATCCTTGGAACCTCAACAATAACTTATCCTGATACAGTATGTCTCGTTGACTTGACAAGATATGCACATACCCATCATTGCCATCTCCACTGCACACCGATGGACTCGTTTTCCATATTTGGCTTACTACAGTTTTTATGGTTGGTTTCCCTTAGTATGTTTTGCAAGTTGTGGTACTTTTAAGTTCCCTAGCTGCCCTTTGTTTCATGTTGGGGTGAAAAAGTTCTATTTGCTCTACTATTGGCTGCCTCTCCATGATACACATGGGTGGGGAAGGTCAAAGTCTTTGGTTGTGGGTCAATGCCTTGGCTGTAGGTCTATATTGTAGGTCAAGGTCTTGGTTGAACTTAAAGGTCTTGTTTGTAGGTCAGTGTCTTGGTAGAGGACTTGGTTGAGGCCAATGGTTTGTAGGTTGAGGTGTTTTGTGTACGCCAAGGTCATTGATGCAGGTATATGTGTTGGTCATTGTCTTGGTTTTAGGCCAAGGTCATGATGGAGGACTTAGTGGAAGTCAAGGCCTTGATGGTGCTCAACATCTTGGTGTAGCTCAACGTCTTGGTGAAGGAATGGGGGGAGGTCAAGGGCTTTTAGGTCAAGGTCTTTATGCTAAGGTCATTGATGCAGGTCAAGGGGTTCCTGTAGGTCAACGTCCTAGTGAAGATCAAGGTCTTTTCTGTAGGCCAAGGTAATTGATGCAGGTCAAGGCCTTTGCTGTTTGGTCACAGTTTGTTGTATGTCAAGGTCTTTGGTGTGAGGCGAGATCTCGGTGTAGGTCATGGTCTTGGCGCTTGTTTTACCCACTTTGCAGCTAGGGCTTAAGAACATTGTGCAAGAATTCTTGCAACTTTAGGACTAAAATAAGAGAGGAATGTTAAGGACCAAAAAATATTGCAAGTCATATGCTCCATAAATACTAAAAGGAAGGCCCAAAAGCGAGAATGGGCACAAAATGGAGCTGAAGACCAAGTAGACCATGTCTACAGAGAATAGTTGAGTAGACTTTATAATTCTCCAAAGCATGCTTTTCTCTTTCTTTGACAATTAAGGGAGCAAAGTGGTAGGTCTACTCCATCGGGCATTTTCAGTTAACGTACTGGATATTCTTGCAATATGTGCTATCTACAAATGGGGATTTCAAGAGGTTAAAGGTAACTTGACCAAAAGGTTGGCTTGTTCTTAGTTGATAAGACTCACTCAATTTATAGAAGGTTAAGAGCTATTGACTACAGTGAAAATGTCAGACTGGCCTTGTCTTACTAAAGCAAAATCAGTGATTTCTCAGGAACAGGCAAGTAAAATGTATGCAGAAACGGTCCAGTGATCATAGGAGGTTGCACCTGCTATACAATACACTGACTCTCCCTGCTACACAAAATTGTTTTGGGTCCTTCACACTTTGACAAGTAACTCTCAAGTAAAATCAGAGGGGTAAGGAAATTTAGAAAGAAGAATCTATCTGGGAGGTGTGGTTGGATAAGGCATGGTGAATGAAGAATTTATAAAGGGGGGTTTCTAAGAAAACGCACTGATGGCCTTTCTCTTGGCTAAAGGTACCCATATACATAAAAGACGGCCAAACTTGCCAACCGTAGCTGGACTCACCAACTGTGATTGAAACGACTTTCCCATAAAGATATTGATGAGTGAAAGTTTCAACGTTCCCGAAGCTTTTGTTTTCAGGACCAAAAACCCAACGGCAAAGGTGTTTTACCCTTCTGCCGAATGAGAACCCATCAGCCAAGCGGGAGACAGTAGAAATAGCTGTCGGATGAATGACCATTTCTCTGACAGCTATTGAACCACATATGCCAATTGTCCCAAATTTACTGAGGCTCTTCCAAAATTTTGGAAACAATCCCAAGTTTGCATAGTCCTGGGCCAAAAAAAAAATGGGGTTTACACAAATGCATGATTCTGATTGGGATTGGGGGAAGACCTTGGTAATCAGTGGAGGCTTGACTCTTTTGGACCCCAGCAATCGGCCAAGCAAAGGAGCCACAAGTCTCATGGAGCATCATGACCACTTCAGTGGGTGTCCTGAGGATCAGTCCCAACTAAACGTAGATTGATGACTTGTTCTAAGCTAAGGATAGGCCATTGGTGAGTTAGCCTGGGACCCTCTTTAATATCTATGGATATGCAATTGCCGTGAAGCTCATGGCAAACGACAAAATGCTCTAAGCCAATGACTGTTCAAAATAAACATTAAATCGAAAATGTAATTGTAACCCTTGGAGCACTTGAAGCCAGAATGGGACTGGGGTAGATGTAGTTTAAGTTGTGTTAATCCGAGCAGGACTTTGTCTGGGACTGGTAAACATTATACCGGATCAGCACAATCTGGCACATGAGGTTTTTATGTTTTTTTTCTCTGAATATTTTTACTTTTGTTTCTATTCAGTGTCATCTCATGTTTTGTTTTTTTTTTGCCTCTATTTTCCTCAGCATGAAATAAACCCCTTCTAAAAAATAAAAACGAAAAAAAAAATGTACAGGAAATTATAAAAAAAAACCCAACCTTTTCTTTGATGCCTGAGCATACCGTTACAATGTAGTGTGTATTTTATTTATTCTGCCTTTAGCTTAGCATTTTATTGGTGGATTCATTTTTACGAGAAAAAAAAGCAAAGATGTTTTTCTAATTTTTTTTTTTTAAAAAGATTTAATTGCAGATATTAATGGAAACTTCACCCGTGTCCTTTACCTGGCTCACATTTTGTGGGCTGGGCTTAAAAAACAAACAAACAAAAAACTCTGAATTTATTACTGGGTGCCCATTGTCACTGTACTTTTTTTTTTTTTATTACTACTTTTTTACTTCTACTACTTGTGCAAAATCGCGACCTCCATTATGTCTTTTAGGACAGAGTCATGTATCTTTATGGTTACAGAGTTACAGACTACCAGCCAAAAACCTAAAGGGGTTGCTTAAAGTTTGGAAATTATTCTCTACTCATAAGATAGGGGATAAGCTTCTTGATTTCTGCGGGGTTTAAGCCGACTGATATTGAGAAAAGGGTTTCAAGGAACCTTGCACAAGTCGAGCTTACGCATATCGGATCCATTTATTCCCTATGCAACTGCCAGAGATTGTCCTTTCTCCAGATCGGTTGGGATCCCACCGGTCAGACCTCCTAAAAATGGAACGTCAGGGGATAACTTTCCAACTTTGGACAATCCCTTTAAGTCCCTGACTCGACATACTGACGCTGTCTTTGGAAACAGCCATGTTTTTCTTACCCTTTAAGACTAAGGTCTTTCCCATCCATTAAAATCTACATTTCCCATCATCTCGTTTTTAAGGGGAGATGCGACTTATCCAAACCTAATAAAAATCCCGTTAAAATGTAAATTCTAAAATGGAAAAAGTATTTCAATTAATTGAATCTCTAAATTTGAAAAAAAGTGAAAAATTTAAAAAAAAAAAAAAAAAAAAAATTTTTCTACTTTTGCCATTTTTTTTTTGTTCCTAAAAGTGAATTCACCGATCCCGAACTGTCTTGTAATATACATCCATAAAGTGTACATATGTTGTCTTAGTTGTAATATTTAAACCTTTGATATCCCTGGAAAAAAAAAAAGGTCAAAT
Source organism: Dendrobates tinctorius (assembly GCF_039654945.1). NCBI lineage: Eukaryota > Metazoa > Chordata > Amphibia > Anura > Dendrobatidae > Dendrobates > Dendrobates tinctorius. The sequence goes on from NW_027361688.1 coordinate 13,314,980, forward strand.
TTATATGTAAAACATCCTACTTCTTGCTTTCGGCTTATAACGAAATCTCTGTATTATACTCGTAGACAAAACGCCAGTCTCGTTGTACCATAAACAAGTTTGCATCTAAATTGCCAAGAATGTAATAAAAAAATGACTTTAATTTTACAGACGGTTCCCGTGTCCTGAGGTTTTGTACGTGGAGCGTGTGCACTGAATGGCGACGTTATAAGTCATGCGAAAATAGATGGAATTTAAAGGGGTCATCCATAGGTGAGAGCAGGACTCATTACTATGGGTTTTCTTGACTATTAACTTTTAAAAAAAAAACAAGTTTCTTTTTTTATTATCTCCACTACTAAAAACTGTTGTTTTTTTTTTAAATTAAAAATAAAATACAAAACAGTCCTACTTGATGCCCTTTACTTTTTGGAACCACTGTGTGTCTCAGTGGAGAGATGAGCGTGAATTTGCCTCTCTCTGGTGACTTCTATGGGAGCCCGACAAGTGCAATCATCTGTATCCAGAGCTCCCATAGAAGTCACCAGAGAGAATTACATGTGTGACCACCTCAGCCCTGACGGTGACAACGCCATCATGTGTAAGATGAGAATACCTCTATAATGGCCACTGAACAGTCTTCTGATAATCGTTCCGGTTCTGTACATGTTGTTTTCCATTGACGTCAGTGGGAGACAAACGCCATGAATAGAGCATGTGGGGATTTATAGAAAGAAACGTTGGGTATAAAGAGTTGTCCACTACTTTTATAATGATCACATATCCTTAGGATAGGTCGCCATTATAATATTGGGGGAGGGTGGAGCACCTGCCATAATATCATTACCATATCATTGTACTATGGCCTCCATAGTGGGCAATGGCCAATAAGAGATGATCCTAATAGAGAGAACTGTAAAGTCAGGAGACACGACCTGTTCCCGGCCTCCTGAATAATGAAAACCTTTAGGAATCGCCAGTTTCCGGGAAGTTTCAGGCAAGATCGGGGGCGGATGGGATTTGCTGACTCTTCCATGAGTCCGGATCGTCTCTTCTTCTTCTGGCCCTGGTGCGATGGCTGCCCGTGAGCCCCCTACAGCTACGCCTCCAGCCCCCACTATATCACAAGGAGACACGTGACAGAGTAGTAATATTACAGGAGGGGAGGACAGTTTATTATACCGAGCGGTTACATTAGATATAATACAGTGTGAGGATTACAGGAAAAACACAATCTCCAAAATGATAGAAAACCAGAAATATCACAGAAGTGACAACACGGGACATAACGACAACCCTTGTCCTGTGAGACAGAAAGGTGGAATAAGGGTAAGTGCACACGGAGTTTTTTGGATCTGCGGATTTTGTAGTAAAATCGGATTTTGTAGTAAAAAAAATCTGCGCATTTGCCTGCGGTTTTACACCTCATAATGGATGAGGTGTGAAACCGCAGCGGTTCTGCACAAAAGAATTGACATGCTGCGGATTGTAAACCGCAGCAAAACCGCGCAGAAAAATCCGCAGCATGTGCACAGCGGTTTTTTTTTTTCATAGAAAATAAAGGTACTGTACAACGCAGCAGAATCCGCAGCGTGTGCACATACCCTAAGGCCGTCACACAGATTATTGTATGATGAGCAGTTATACATTCTCCTGTTACACTTTATCAATTCCTCACTATGTGCGATGACAACTTAAAACATAAAATATTTCGTATTCCCGCGTCCACAAAAATCCAACCTGTTGAAAATATAAAATTACTTCGCCCGTACGGTGAACATCATGAAGCAAAAAAGGAAAGAAATCAAAACTCCAGAATGTCTGTTTTTTTCAGTCACCCAATTCCCTGAAAAAATCAATCAAAAGTGATCACAATATTGTATAGACCCGAAAATGGCAGCTATAAAACTACATCATGTAGAGAACAAGAAGTAAAGCAGATCTCTAAAAAAGGGAGACACCGAGCAATTTATTTTCAGGCCATGTTCACACGTTGAGTATTTGGTGAGTTTTTTTTTAACCTCAGTATTTGTGACCAAAACCAGGAGAGGAACAATCAGAGGAAAAGTCTAATAGAAACCCGTCACCACTTCTGTATTATCACCCACTCCTGGTTTTGGTTTATAAATACTGAGGTAAAATACTGACCAAATACTGATCGTGTGAACGTGGCCTAAGGGGATGTTCACACCAGAGTATAAAAAATTGTCAGATTCATCCAGAAAAAAGTAGACCGATTATTATCATCCGCGTACAATTCCTTTTTTACAGCAGCAGCTATTAACCATTTAGTTTCCTGTTACAGAACTGTAATGTATCTGTACAGATCGGACACTATACTGTGAGGTTCTTTTTTGTAGCACACCCATAGACTTGAATGGGGGAGTCTCTGCGCCATGGAATAACCTTGGCCCAAGTGTGGTCGGGTGAAGTATAAGGTCGTGTGCAGGAGCCCTGAGGGTCGTTCTCCAGACGGTCTTTTTGGTATGAGTGATATTGCTGAAAAAGAACAGACGGCGCCACGAGGCTGAAGTTGGTTTCTTATTCGTCCAGTTTCTTACTCGGGGCTGAAGTTGGTTAAGGCAATTTTTTCTTTTCCTGTTTTGACAGGTTTAGCAACAAAAAATAAGCAACACAATAATAAAAAACAATGCAGTGATGTGCCCTGATGTGAATACACTTAAAATCAGCATAAAAAATTATAAAACTGGCACAAAAATGGGCATCAAAGTGGGCACCAAAGGGCGTTAATGAAAGGGTTAAATGACTTTGGGCCACTGATGTCACACTAAGGACACACATAGTGATGCCCTGCATCAAACCCAGGTCCCTCCAGCCTGGCCCAAATGGGTTATACGCACCAGAACTGGCATCAAAGTGGGCACACAGTCGATTTTCACAGGTTTGAATAAGTAACTGATGTTTTTAAGGGGTTAAATGACTTTGGGCCACTGATGTCACACTAAGAATACACACATGGTGATGCCCTGCATCAAACCCAGGTCCCTCCAGCCTGACCCATATGGGTTCTGGGCATCAGAATTGTCATCAAAGTGGGCACACAGTCGATTTTCACAGGTTTGAATAAGTAACTGATGTTTTTAAGGGATTAAATGACTTTGGGCCACTGATGTCACACTAAGAATACACACATGGTGATGCCCTGCATCAAACCCAGGTCCCTCCAGCCTGACCCATATGGGTTCTGGGCATCAGAATTGTCATCAAAGTGGGCACACAGTCGATTTTCACAGGTTTGAATAAGTAACTGATGTTTTTAAGGGGTTAAATGACTTTGGGCCACTGAAATCAAACTAAGGACACACAGATAGTGATGCCCTACCTCAAACCCAGGTCCCTGCAGCCTGGCCCAAATGGGTTATAGGCACCAGAACTGGCATCAAAGTGGGCACACAGCCAATTTTCACAGATTTGAATAAGTAACTGATGTTTTTAAGGGGTTAAATGACTTTGGGCCACTGATGTCACACTATAAGTACACAGAGAGTGATGCCCTACATCAAACCCAGGTCCCTCCAGCCAGGCCCAAATGGGTTCTGGGCATCAGAATTGTCATCAAAGTGGGCACACAGTCGATTTTCACAGGTTTGAATAAGTAACTAATGTTTTTAAGGGGTTAAATGACTTTGGGCCACTGATGTCACACTAAGAATACACAGATAGTGATGCCCCGCATCAAACCTAGGTTCCTCCAGCCTGGCCCAAATAGGATATGGGCACCAGAACTGGCATCAAAGTGGGCACACAGGCGATTTTCACAGGTTTGAATAAGTAACTGATGTTTTTAAGGGGTTAAATGACTTTGGGCCACTGATTTCACACTATGAATACACAGATAGTGATTCCCTGCATCAAACCCATTTCCCTCCAGCCTGGCCCAAATTGGTTGTGGGTATCAGAACTGACAAAATATAGAATAAACGGGCACCAACCACAATGTCAATTTGGGTGGGATCACCTCGTGCATATAAATGGATTGACATGAAAACACATGAAGAAAAGAAAGTATAAAGTATATGCACACAAATAGGGATCACCACAAAGATATGATAATCAAAAATTATCAATTTTATTAATGGACACAACAAACAAACACTTTGTGGTTAAAAACAATTAAAAAGTCTGAACAACCAGACACTAATAACAAAACAAAGACAATGGGTCATTTTGATAAATAGTTAAATACTATGGGTCCCAAGGCCAACCATTCAGTATAATGCCAGGTATCTGCTAGTTACCATAACCTAGGGTCTATCAAATCAATTGTAATGACAATCATGACCTTGAATCAAAAAATACCATATTATCAATAACTACTATGGTTACATAGAAATTCTACATATACCATGGACAGAAAATTGAATGCTTATCATGTTGCCAACACAAATAAACATACATTAATAAATCCCTTTCCCTAGCATGATATCACCTGGTTTCTGAGGATGAACAAGCTACCGGGTAGGTTACAAGGGACCCCCAAACCCACGCGTATCGACACAGTGATGTGTCTTTCTCAAGGTCCCTGAGGAAGAAGTGGTATACACTTTGAAACGCGTTGGGAAATAAATAGTTAATCTTTCTCATAACCTGGATTAGTGAATTTGTCTAGCAGCACACTGAAGTCCATGAATTTATTCCAAAATTTGAAGCTTTAAGCGGTCACAGAGCTGACCCTTGGACATGCAGCAAGCAGACTACTGATCCTATATGCCTGAACCTCTCCTGAAAAGGGTGAGTACATTCTAAATTATTCTTTTAATAATAACCCGGATAAGACCCTATTGCGCTTTTTTGTTCCTTTAGTTTGATTATATCAGCACTCAGGTATATTCTGAAGACAGAGCAAAATATCAACAGATCAGAGACAAAAATGGAATTCAGCTCACCCCCGGCCGGGGATGGCAGAACTCCCAAAAAACAAGGCAAAACAAGAACAAAACTGAAGAGTACAAAGCAGAGCAGAAAAACTTAGCTTTGAGATGCAGGAATCAGACTGGTCTCCAAGAATCCAGCAGGAAAATCACCAGCCAGGAAGACGAGCATCGGCAGCCTTATATCCAGTCCTCAATTCCAGCCACCCAGTCATCATCTAGCTGCCCAGGTGTTTGGTAATCAGTCTCACTACCTTCCTTCACTAGAGGAGGGAGTTCATCAGACCTCAATGGTGAAGGGAAAAATGAACTCACATTTATCTATGTAATCACTGCCCGCATTTGGGGAATAAATCATAAAATTATCAGTCTGCCTTCATGCTCTAAGAAATGAACATGTGCCGTTAGATAATTGCTACTAATTTGGGGGTTTGCTGCGGACCCTCTTAATTAACTCATTGATTAAGTAAATCGTAGCTGGTGGCGGCGAAATGTGATTTGGGCCCCGGGTACAGCAGACTGTGACGGAAATAGATTTGATATGCTAATTGGGTGGCTCCAGAGCATTGATAATTCCCTCACTGCAGCGTGCCGGGTGGCCAGACCTCATTGAAGCAGCCGTCCGGTGACCAATTATCCTAGGTGTAGTTCTCTGACTGACCTGAGGATAAGGGGGGCGCTAGAGAGCTGCGAGTTCCAAAGTGGAACTGAGAAAGTGGGATATACATAAATCCCTGCAGTTCTTAGAAGGTTGTTAGCAGTGGTGGGGTGTTGTGAGTTCATTTTCCCCTTTACCACTGAGGCCCGATGAACTCCCTCTTCTGGTAAAGAAAGGTAGTGAGCCTGATTATCAAGCATCTGGGCCTAATGATGATTGGCTGAGTGGAGTTTCTGACTGGATATAAGGCTGTCCACGCCCTTCTGCCCTGCGGGTGATTTCTCTGTGGGATCCTTGGATACCAGTCTGAATTCCTGCTCTCCTAAAGCTAAGTTTTCTGCTCTGCCTTTTGCATTTGTACTTTGTCTTTGTTTTGCTGGATTTCTGTCATTCCCTGCTGGGGTGAGCTGAATTCCTTTAGCTCTGTCTTCAGAAAATACCTGAGTGCTGATATAGTTTTTGAAGCCTAGCTGCTTCAGGGCCTTTTTCCATATCAGCCTGTTGGCTTATGTTTTGCATAGGGTTTTGGCAGATTGCAGACAGCAACCATCCTATCCTGTCCTATTTTAGTTAGTTGGGGCCCCATTGTTTGCTCAGCCTATCTTTCTATCTGTGTAAGTGTTTTTTCATCTTGCTTCACCGTCATTATATGTTGGGGGCTGCCTTTTACTTTGGGGTCTGCTCTGGGGCAGTTTAGATTTCCTCTTCTGTCTTTAGGTTATGTAGTCCTCCGGCTGTGATCGAGGGGTCTAGGGCTCCGTAGGAACCCCCCACGGCTGCTGCTAGTTGTGTTGATAGGTTCAGGGGTCTGCAATCTGATAGTTGCCAACTTCTCCGGTTTTCTGGTCGTAGCTTCTATTTTTGTGTCTGCCTCCTACGGTGACTCGTTCATAACAGTGGGGCATCCAAAATAACTCCCCTGCGATAACTTGTTAGGGCAAGAATAGCTTGCTGTATTTTTGTCACATGGTGCCAGTGGTGGGATAACTAAGATAAGCCCCCACTGTGCCTATGATAGCCGTGTGCCAGCAGTGCGTCACATTCCCCCGTCTGTGACATACCGGTGTCAGCGGTGGGATCGTGACAGTACCACATGACCGCTGAAGGAAGGAAAAGCTGTCGGAGACACAGGGGCTGCAGAGACCGCGCTAGGAGGGGTAGGTATAAGCGATATTCATCCGCCCCCGGTCCATCGCTGCACATTGCTCTGTCCTCGGGCTCTTCTGTCAGTGACCTTCAGGCAGCAGAGGGCGCGATGACGTAGTTAGAGGGTGCCGTGCCCTCTGCCTCAACAGTCACTGACAGAGGGACCGGGCAGACAGCGGCGAGCAGCGATGGACCGGGGACAGGTGAATATCGCTGGTGCTGGGGCCCTGAACCAGCGGTGACACCAGCATCTGTCCCCCATAGTGCGCCAGTGTCCCTGCCTGCTCAGGACCCGACACCTGGCCCCCAGCGACGAGAGGCGAGTATGTAATTTTTTTTTATTAGCAGCGGCAGCAGCATATGGGGCCTATTCTGTGGAGCATTTTTTGGGGCATTTTATGGGGGCATAATCTATGGAGCACCTTATGGGGGCATAATCTATGGAGCATCTTATGGGGGCATAATCTATAGAGCATCTTATGGGGCATAATCTATAGAGCATTTTATAAAGCATCTTATGGGGGCATAATCTATGGAGCGCCTTATGGGGGCATAATCTATGGAGCATCTTATGGGGGCATAACCTATGGAGCATCTTATGGGGGTATAATCTATGGAACATTTCATGGGGGCATAATCTATGGAGCATTTTATAGGGGCATAATCTATGGAACATTTTATGGAGCATCTTATGGGGGCATAATCTATGGAGCATCTTATGGGGGCATAATCTATGGAGCATTTTATGGGGGCATAATCTATAGAGCATCTTATGGGGCATAATCTATGGAGCATTTTATGAAGCATCTTATGGGGGCATAATCTATGGAACATCTTATGGGGCATAATCTATGGAGCATCTTATGGGGGTATAATCTATGGAACATTTCATGGGTGCATAATCTATGGAGCATTTTATAGGGGCATAATCTATGGAGCATCTTATGGGGGCATAATCTATGGAGCATCTTATAGGGCATAATCTATGGAGCATTTTATGGAGCATCTTATGGGGGCATAATCTATGGAGCATTTTATGGGGGCATAATCTAAGAAGTATCTTATGGGGCATAACATATGGAGCATTTTATGGGGGCATAATCTATGGAGCACTTTATGGGGGCATAATCTATGGAGCATCTTATAGGGCATAATCTATGGAGCATTTTATGGAGCATCTTATGGGGGCATAATCTATGGAGCATTTTATGGGGGCATAATCTAAGAAGCATCTTATGGGACATAATCTATGGAGCATCTTATGGGGCATAATCTATTGAGCATTTTATGGAGCATCTGATGCCCAGAACCCATTTGGGATAGACTGGAGGGACCTGGGTTTGATTCAAGGCATCACTATCTGTGTGTCCTTAGTGTGACATCAGTGGCCCAAAGTCATTTAACCCCTTAAAAACATCAGTTACTTATTCAAATCTTTGAAAATTGGTTGTGTGCCCACTTTGATGCCAATTCTGATGCCCAGTACCCATTTGGGCCAGGTTGGAGGGAACTGGGTTTGATGCAGGGAATCACTATCTGTGTATTTATAGTGCGACATCAGTGGCCCAAAGTCATTTAACCCCTTAAAAACATCAGTTACTTATTCAAACCTGTGAAAATAGACTGTGTGCCCACTTTGATGCCAATTCTGATGCCCAGAACCCATTTGGGCCAGGCTGGAGGGACCTGGATTTGATGCAGGGCATCACTATCTGCGTGTTCTTAATGTGACATCAGTGGCCCAAAGTCATTTAACCCCTTAAAAATAGTTACTTATTCAAATCTGTGAAAATTGGCTGTGTGCCCACTTTGATGCCAATTCTGATGCCCAGAACCCATTTGGGCCAGGCTGCAGGGACCTGGGTTTGATGCAGGGGATCATTATCTGTGTATTTATAGTGTGACATCAATGGCCCAAAGTCATTTAACCCCTTAATAACATCAGTTACTTATTCAAACCTGTGAAAATCGACTTTGTGCCCTCTTGGATGCCAGTTCTGGTGCCTATAACCCATTTGGGCCAGGCTGAATGGACCTGGGTTTGATAGAGGGCATCACTATCTGTGTATCAGGGTAACTAAGTACTGGAGTGCGTCGCACTTAAAGGCGCATTGGAGGAGTCGTTCAGGAAAGGTACATGTTGGCAGAGTGTTGGAGAGGAGAGCCCTGACTTGCCCGGGAGGTTGATTGAGTCTCATCCCCGGAGGACACGGCACGGAGGCAGGCACCAGTGTGTACCAAGAACTGTGAGTAAAGCGTTGAAACTGCAAGCTTGGTGTCCTCCATTCATTCGTGCACAACATCTTCAGCACCGCTACATCTGGGCATCAACATCCTCACTGCCTGTGCCTCCTAATCCATTGCACCTACACTGCCCTGGGACTACAGCTCCACCTGGGGGGAGCTACACCATCTTGGCTGCACCACATCATCAGTCCCAGCGGATCTGTATGCAGCGTTGGCCTAACATCTTACTTGCCAAACACCACGGGTGGCGTCATGAACTATACCTATAAACTATAACATAAACCACCGTTTTATTGGGCGCCCAGGGCCACGGACCGGGTCACCGCCGCTCTGACACATCCCCCTGACACCAGCCCGGTACCGAATACCCCACAGCCCTGGGAGGGCGACCCATGTGATCTGGTTTTTGATGGGAACTGTTAATATCTGATTGATGAGGACATGGTGAAGTTGAGTTTTTCCAAGAGTGAGCGGTGGGACTGTGGAAGGCTGAAAGGGTGGAGGCAGAGCTGGGGTAGAGCCTGGGCGGAGTCTTAAGGGGGCCCGAAAATTTTGCTAGTATGGGGCCCTGAAATTCCTAGAGGCAGCCCTGCTGCACAGTACCACTTTTCCTGTCCTGTATATACACACTAAAGCATAAAGCTGCTGCTAGCAACGGAGCAGGACGCTGCAAGGGAGTGCCGGGAAGGTAAGTGTAATGATTTGTTTTTTTTAATCTTTTCTGATGGGGCCATGCATACCAGGATAAGGAAAGGATTTTCCCCCTAATTTCCTTCTCTGAAACCTAGGTGCGTCTTATAGTCCGAAAAATATGGTGTATATATTGGAAAACCCATTTAAATGGATTATGCCAAGTAATCCCCTATCCCGAGACCTACAGGGGTTGGACAAAATAATGGAAACACCTAACGTTTTGGCATCATAATCTTCGAACATGTTATAAACATGCAAACCGTGACATATGGTAATGTTTTGTAGTTGATTATTTGTGTTATGTGATATGTGCATGTAAATTAACTGTTTGTTTTGCAGAATTGTAAGAACATTGATGAAAACCTGATACCAATGGCAGACCTCTCGGATTTTCAAAGAGGCCAAATTGTTGGTGCTCGCATGGCAGGCGCTAATGTAACAGAAACTGCACGAATGCTTGGCGTGTCAAGAGGTACTGTCTCCAAAGTAATGACTGCGTTTGCAAGAGAAGGAAAAACATCAGCAGCAAAGCACAGGTCCGGCCGAAAGTCGAAGTTGACTGAGAGACCGTCGGACTCTAAAGCAAATTGTGAGAGAGGATCGCAAGACCACGGCTCAGAAAATCACTGCTGAGCTCAATGAACACCTACAGAACCCAGTTTCCTCGAAAAATGTTCGTCGGGAGCTGCACAAATCTGGATTCCACGGAATAGCTGCAATTCGAAAAACGCTGGTCTCAATGACAAATGTTTCCAAGCGTTTAGAGTGGTGTAGAAACCTCCAGAATAGGTCCCTCAAGCAGTGGAAACATGTGATATTCTCAGACGAATCATCATTTACCCTATTTTCGACCCCTCGGCCGAGTGTACGTTTGGAGACAGCCGAAAGAAGCATTCCATTCAGACTGCCTTCTCCCTACCGTAAAACATGGTGGAGGTTCTGTGATAATCTGGGGTACTATTTCGTGGAGATCCGCCGGGCCAATGATTTCCCTTCATGGAAGAATTAACAGCTGAGATTATTTAGGCATTTTGGCGACCAAGTGCATCCTATGGTTCAAGCACTGTTCCCGGAGGGGAACGCCATCTTTCAGGATGATAATGCACCAATTCATACAGCTAGAATCGTTAAAGCATGGCACAAGAAACATTCTAATGAAGTTGAGTATCTCATCTGGCCCCCACAATCCCCTGACCTCAACATTATTGAGCATTTGTGGTCGATTTTAGAGATTCAAGTTAGACGTCGATTTCCGCCGCCATCGTCGCTCAAAGAACTAGAGGGTGTTTTAACTGATGAATGGGCTACAATTCCTTTGGAAACAATTCACACCTTGTATGAATCGATACCTCGGAGAATTGAGGCTGTAATCGCCGCAAAAGGTGGACCTACACCATATTAAACTAACTTTTGTTGATGTTTCCAGGTGTTTCCATTATTTTGTCCAACCCCTGTGTGTAGTCTCTGGGGTCCCACCGCTGGGACCCTCATGATCCTGAGACATGGCTCTCTGAATAAGTCGATCATGTGCACTACGGCGGCATTCACACATGGCTCTTCAAATAACGCTTTTAAGAGGAGTGTTGAAGGGCACAACAAAATATAGCAAAATCCACTGATCGGGTGTGGGGGGGAGTGTTATAGTATGTGGGCTGGTGGGGTTTGTGTGGTAGGGCTGCTTTTTTGTCCCAGTCCAACTCTGCATCACGTCTGTTTGCCCTCTGCCTGAGCAGTCACAGTGCAGAGAGCCATAAGACACTGATGGTGAGAAGTCCAGAGCAGAGCAGCAACCAGCGAGGAGAGGTATTTCTTTTTTTGATGTTTGGAGTAATATATGGGGACCATCATACATTGGAGCATCATATATGGGGCCAATTATATATGGAGCATTATATGGGGCCATTATATAAGGAGCATTATATGGGACCCAATATACACTGGAGCATCTTATAAGGGGCCCATTATACACTGGAGCATCATATATGGGGCCCATTATATATGGAGAACTATATGGGGCCCCTAATACACTGGAGCATCATAGATGAGTGTATTTGTATTAGTTCGGATCAGAATTGAGGCTATATATAAATATCTCCAGAATGAGTGGGATAATAATTCATAAAAACCCCATCAGGTTACAGTAGGGCTGAGTAACAATACATACTGTTCTCTCTGCGCGCATTCTCCTATATCTGACTAGTCAGTGCCCTCTCTAATAATTCCTTTGAAGTAAGGGGAAGTTTTTATGCCTAATTGTTGGAATCACTGTCACATTTTGAGAGTCTGATGTCAGATAAAGTGACCAGAAATTTGTCTAAAACCCAGAATACCCATATAAAATTTATTTAACATTGTCAGTCTCTTAACTACAGCCTTTAAGGAGGGAAACATCCAGGATCAGAGTTTGCTCCCATCCCGGCTGTGGCAGTAGGACATCAGCTCTATGTTCCAGATCACACTGCGGAATACAAGGAAAGCTCGGGAGCACATGCAAATCCTTTACTTGACTCTTGAGCAAGGGTGTACTTTTCTCTGGACAAAATGCAAAAATACACAAAATAAAAAGCCCTAAAAACAGTAATACTTCATTAGTTCAAAATTAAAATTTGGCAATACAGGTTTTACACTCCCAATTCTAAAGTAGGTGCCGTGTCGCACACTGCTAGGTTTCGTAGTGGGGAATCCAAGACAATGCAAACTAAATATATGGAGTTAAGGAAACTGTCCCTATATTCTCCCTTTAACAAATTTCCTACCTTGCCACGGAGGTTGGCGCCGTAATATATCCGAAGTGGTGCCCCCGCTCACTGTCGGATGTCCCCTTTATGCCCTATTATACACCCTACCACCAAGAACGTGCAAGTTAAACACATGCAAAAATTCCCAAGAATTTAAAATCAATGACAGAATGAAGATAGCACAAGAATATTGCACTTTCCTGGGGCCAATGGACCAAGTCCAATAGATACAGTATCAGCCACCTATGCTCAAATGATAATACACAACCGTATAGCATCTAAGGGGAGCAGCTCCCAATCACATATTTCCAGGGTTATATGTAACATACATGCTCAATAATTATATATATATTATTAACAATGGTACTTATCCCATCACGAAACACTGTCACAACGCGTTTCTCCCCACTGGTTGTTGGGGTTCATCAGGGAACTTCAGGTGATCCAGAATTCAAAATTCTTAGAGATGTACCATCAATGTGGGATTTCCTATGGCTGCTGGGTTGGTATTATGATCCAATGTAGCCGAAATCAATATGGCCACTCCTGCTTTCTTCTCATTTTGGGAGTCTAAGTATACTGTGGGATAGAGGCGCTTAGCACAATTACAGTTTCCATTAAGCTTTAAATGGGTTTCTGCGTCTGCTTGTTGGGTTCGTAACTCGTTTATAACCAGACGTCTTATAGTGTTGGAATTTACACCCTTAACATTTAGTGATAAGAGATTAACCATTATCTAAATCTTGATGATGATTGGCGTATGAAGTTTTACCTAAAATGCTGTGATACTGTTATCCTATCTGAGAGTTGATGGCATTCTGGTGAGGGATCGCTTTTCTAGAAGTTCTTATCTTACTATTAAGATGCAGAAGAGATTGGGGAAGACTAAAGGTACTGTCACACTTAGCGATGTACCAGCGATCCCGACCAGCGATATGACGCGGTCAGGATCGCTGGTACATCTCTAAGTGGTCGCTAGTGAGCTGCCACACAGGGAGATCTCACCAGCGACATCGCTGGGGACGGGGTTTGCTACTTACCTGTCACACTAGGCGATCCTGCGTCCTCCCGCCCGGCTCCACGCTCGTCGCTCGTCTCTCCACAGGAAGCGCCGCAGGAAGCTGACGACGAGAAACAGTCCAGCCTGTTCTCGCGCGATCAGCGATAAGCAGCGGGGGAGCGGTCGGAGGTAAGTATCAGACAGCGATATCGCTAAGTGTGACAGGCCCTTAAAACATAACATACACTATAACATAACAAACAGATATACATCAATAATATCACCATTAGGGAAGGGGAAAAAAGGAGGGAAAAAATTAAGTGCCGTATTAAGGGGAGGTGAGGTGTCATGAAGTAGAGCAGAAATCGGAGAGGAGGGGAATCACATTGTCCAATAATGAGATTAAAATAGTGTATGAGAGAAGATAAATGTATGTTAACTTTTTCTATGCTAAAAATCGCAGTCAGAAATCCAACACTGGTGAACAAGAGAAACGATTATATAGGTGAAGGAACATGTGACCAATGTCCTGAGATTAAGTAAAAGCACAATTCCTCAGCTCGGGTCAGGCTGTGTTGCTTCTCGTGGTGAGGAACAGTTTTTCCTGGATGCTACTTGTTGCCAGATCGGTGAAGGTGCGGTGAAAGGAAGTTCCAACACCCAATCTGGTAGACGAGGAGGTGGAATGTCCAATTCAGTGCAAAAAGTTACCAGATCTTTGGGTGAGCGTAGAGTAACTAGTCGCCCATTTTTCATATCTGTAAAGGGAAAATGGGAAGTTCCACCTAGATTGGAAGTTTTTATTCCTCACGGCAAGAAGGAGGGATCTTAGGAGTCTTCTTTAATCTAGGAGAGATTGGGGTATAGCTGAATAAGAGTTCCTTTAAATTAGATCTTGTGGAACGTATGAGCTTTGGACAATATGGACTATTTTAATTGAAAGTCGTGGACACAGCAGATTATATCCCGTGATTGAGATTGACAGCCCTTGCTGTGGAGGGCTCTGTGTGCTCTGTCCATCTTTAATTTATGAGAGGTAGGTTGGTCCAGGATGGAATTGAATAACGATTCAAGTTGAGCATAAAGTGTCAGTGTACAGGTAACTCAGTGATCACCAGTGAGTTTATACACAGGAGCTCTGTATATAGCATCAGTGTACAGGCAATGCAGTGATCACCAGTGATTTTATACACAGGAGCTCTATATATTGTTATGAACGGGTCACCGAGGAGGATGGCAGGAACAGGCTAAGCCACCAGGAAACCAGAGAGGTTGGTAACTCAGCGAATTGCAGACCTCTGATCCTAACAACACAACTAGCAGTAGCCGTGGAGCGTTCCTATGATGCCCTAGACGCCTCGGCACAGCCGGAGAACTAACTAAGCCTAAAGCCAGAAAGGAGAAATCTAAACTGCCCCGGAACAGATCCCCAAAGGAATAGATAGCCCCCAAACATATATTGTCGGTGAGGCAAGATGAGACACAAACATAGGCAGAAAATAGACTGAGCAAATGATGGGGCCCAAACTGTCTAGATAGGACAGGACAGAAAAGACACTGTCTGCAATCACGCAAAACCCCTAAAAAATCCAACACATCTGATATACAAAAAACCCGAGGCCACACGACCTCACCCCCGCTAGATCAGCACTCTGGTGTAAACTGGAAGCAAAGCAAAAGATACTAATATAACAGGGGACTGAACAGACTGACACAAGCTGTAACATATGGAGCAGGGCCCAGTTATGCCCCCAGCAGGGAGTACGCTGAACCCTCGCAACAAGGCAGAAAGCAAAAAAAGGCACAACCAGATTAGATGCAAAGGATTAGCAAAAGAATCACTTAACTGAACCATGCAGATCAGGCAGGAGACAGAAGAACTCAAAATGCACAAGGAGGCAATCACCAGCAACCACTAATGGAAGCCAGCTCATTTATATGCTCCCAGTCAGTAATCCCAGATTGCCAATCATGGTCATCAGGTGGCAAACTTTCATCAAACTGGCCAGCTCCATTACTCCCAGTAACCACCAGAGAGAGCTCTGGCTGAGAAGTCCGAGCAAGGGAATTCACAACAGTACCCCCCCTTGAGGAGGGGTCACCGAACCCTCATCCATGCCACCAGGCCGATCAGGATGGGCCCGGTGAAAAGCACGAATCAATCTCTTGGCATGAATGTCAAAAGCAGAGACCCAAGAATTATCCTCCTGGCCATAACCTTTCCACTTGACCAAGTACTGAAGTCTCCGTCTAGCCAGACGAGAATCCAATATCTTTTCTACCTCATACTCCAAGTTACCCTTAACCAGTACAGAGTCAGGGGGCGCCGCCATATGAACTACTGGCTCCACAAACCTTTTCAACAAAGATTTATGAAAAACGTTTTGAATCTTAAACGTAACTGGAAGAGCCAAAAGGAAAGAAACGGGGTTAAGGATTTCCAAAATCTTATAAGGTCCAATAAACCTTGGCCTGGATTTTGGAGATGCAACCTTCATGGGAATATTTTTTGAGGACAACCAAACCATATCACCCACTTTAAACAGGGGACCAATGGTCCTATGCCGGTTGGAAAACCGTTGGGCCTTTTCCTGAGAGTGGGACAACTTATCCACTACTTAGTCCCAAATCTGCTGCATTCTCTCTACCACAGAATCCACACTTGGGCAGGCAGAAGCTGCCCCGAAGAAAATCGAGGATGAAACCCAAAGTTACAGAAGAAAGGAGACATCAAAGTGGCAGAACTATCCCTATTGTTTAGCGCGAATTCAGCCGAGGGCAAAAATGAGACCCAATCATCCTGATCAGCAGATTTGAAACATCTCAAATAGGACTCCAAAGTCTGGTTTGTTCTCTCAGTCTTCACATTGGTCTGAGGATGAAATGCAGAGGAGAAAGACAACTGAATTCCCAGTTTGGAACAAAAAGCTCTCCAAAATCTGGAAACAAACTGGGACTCCTCTGTCCAATACAATGTTCTCAGGAATCCCGTGCAAATGAACCACTTGTTGTAAAAACAAGGGCACCAACTTAGAAGAAGATGACAACTTTGGGAGTGGTACAAGATGGACCATCTTAGAAAGTCTATCACAGATCACCCCAATAACTGTCATTCTCTGAGAGACAGGGAGATCAGAAATAAAATCCATTGAGATGTGGGTCCATGGCCTCCTGGGCACTGGCAGGGGCATCATCAAACCACTAGTACGAGAACAGAGCTTGGACCGAGAACAAGTCCCACAGGACTGCACAAAATTCCTGACATCACGAGATAAGGCAGGCCACCAAAAAGACCGACTCACCAAATCTCTGGTACCAAAGATACCTGGATGACCAACCAAAGCGGAGCAATGAATTTCAAACATTACTCTTCTCCTCCACTGGTCATGGACATACAATTTTCCCATAGGGCATCATTCAGGTTTATCCTCCTGAAATTCCTCCAGGGCACGTCTCAAATCGGGAAAGATGGCGGAAAGAACTACACCCTCATTTAGAATGGTAGGAGGCTCGGTCACATCAAGAGAATCCACAAGGAAACTCCTAGAAAGGGCGTCTGCCTTAACAATCTTGGTGCCAGGAAGAAAGGAGACCATAAAATTAAAACGCGTGAAAAACAAGGCCTACCTAGCCTGTCTAGGATTCAAGGGCTTGGCCGATTGAAGATAAATCAAATTCTTGTGATCGGTGAGGATCACACCTTGATGTCTAGCTCCCCCCAACCAATGTCTCCACTCTTCAAATGCCCATTTCATGGCCAACAATTCCCGATTCCCCACGTCATAGTTACGTTCAGATGGAGAAAATTTTTGAGAAAAGAAGGCACAGGGATTCATCTTAGAGGTTACCGGATCTCTTTGAGACAAAACGGCTCCTGCACCAATCTCAGAAGCATCTATCTCCACCTGAAATGGGAGTGAAACATCAGGTTGCTGTAGAACTGGAGCAGAAGTGTATCTCTACTTAAGCTCCTGAAATGCTGAGACTGCCTCTGGAGACCAATTCACCACATCAGCGCCCTTTTTGGTCAAATCCATCAGAGGTTTAACAATACCAGAAAAATTACTTATAAATTTACGGTAGAAACTAGCAAAACCCAAAAACTTCTGAAGAGCCTTCAGAGAAGTGGGCTGAACCCAATCATAAATGGCCTGTACCTTGGCCGGGTCCATTTCAATAGCAGACGGGGACAAAATTAATCCCAAAAACAAAATCCTCTGTTCACCAAAAAGACATTTCGATCCCTTAACAAACAGAGTATTTTCCCTCAAAATCCGGAACACAGTCCGGACATGTTCCACATGAGAGTCCCAATTACTGGAAAAAATCAAAATAACATCCAGATAAATGATCAAAATCTTATCCACAAAGTCCCGGAAAATATCTTTCATAAAAGATTGGAAGACGGAAGGGGCATTAGTGAGCCCAAAAGGCATCACCAGGTACTCAAAATGTCCCTCCGGAGTATTAAACTCCGTCTTCCATTCATCCCCGTGCTTGATGCGAACAAGATTATATGTCCCCCTGAGGTCAAGTTTGGTAAACCAACAAGCACTTTTAACTCTGGAAAATAAATCAGAAATCAGGGGTAACGGGTACTGATATTTAACAGTGATTTTGTTAAGGGAACGATAGTCAATACATGGCCTTAATGAGCCATCTTTTTTGGCCACAAAATAAAAAAACAGCACCCAAAGCGAAGAGGATGGTCTGATATGACCTTCTCCAATGATTCCTTGATATAAGATCGCATAGCATCATGTTCAGGTACTGATAAGTTGAAAAGCCGACCCTCGGGATATTTACAACCGGGCATGAACTCAATTGCACAGTCATAACTCCTATGAGGAGGCAAAGACGCGGACTTACTCTCACTAAATACATCAGAAAAACCAGCCAAATAGGAACATCTTGAGACTGGGGAGAGGTGGAGAAAACAGGAGTGTCACTAAGAACACATTGACAACCCCAACTCACTACAGACACAGATTTCCAATCCAAAACAGGATTATGGGTTTGAAACCAAGGAAAACCCAGTACAATAATATCGTGTAAATCAGGGTTCCCCAACTCCAGTCCTCAAGGCCCACCAACAGGTCATGTTTTCAGGATTTACAATTCTCTTGATGGTCCGGGGCAACCCGCATTATCACCTGGGTCCAAAACTGGGGTTTATTCTCCACCAAAGGGGTAGGATCAATACCCCTCAAAGGAGTAGGGGTCCACAGGGGCACCATGGGAAAACCACAACATTTGGCAAAGTCAAAATCCATCAGATTCAAAGATGCTCCTGAATCAACAAAAGCCTTAGCAGAAAATGTAGACAAGGAGCAGATCAAGGTAACCACCAAAAGGAACTTGGGTTGTTCACTGCCCACAACAAATGAGTGAGCAAAACGTTTTTCTCGTTTAGGGCAGACAGAAATAGTATGAGAGGCGTCCCCACAAAAGAAGCACAACTTATTACGCCTTCTAAACTCTTGATGTTGCGCCCTAGACAAAACCCCATCACATTGCATGGGTTCAGAAGTTTATTCGAAAGGCAACACCGCCTCTCGCATAGTTTTACGTTCACGTAAACCTCGATCAATTTGAATGGCTAATGACATAGAGTCGTTAAGACGAGAGGGAACAGGAAATCCCACCATAACATCTTTTACGATTTCTGCAAGACCTTTCCAAAAGAGAGCTGCTAGGGCATCATCATTCCATTTAGTAAGGACCGCCCACTTTCCGAATTTTTGACAGTATTACTCTGCAGCATCCTGACCCTGGTTCAATGCCAATAAGGGTTTCTCAGCTTGAGCAATAGCATTAGGTTCATCGTACAACAACCCCAGGGCTTGAAAAAACGCATCCACATTAGCCAGAATAGGATCTCCATGTGTCAGAGAAAAAGCCCAATCCTGGGGATCGCTGCGCAGCAGGGAGATGACAATTTTAACCTGCTGCACTGAGCTCCCCGAGGACTTTCAAAGCAAAAAATAGTTTACAATTATTCTTAAAATTCAAAAATTTTGACCGATCCCCCGAAAACACATCAGGAGTAGGGATCTTTGGTTCTACAGCAGATGATTGAGCGAGATAGGCAGAAATTCCCCACACTTCAGCAGCGAGCTGCTCCACAAGATCGGACAATTGCTCCATTAAAGAAAAAATCCTCCTACGGCGCCAGAGAAAAAGGGGGAAAAATATGTAAAAAATTCTGACTTATTTTTACAATTCTTTCCTTCTTTAGACTACCCTAGAGTCTACAGTTTAGGCTGGTGATTCTGTTATGAACTGGTCACTGAGCAGGATGGCAGGAATAGGCTAGGCCACAAGGAAACCAGAAAGGTTAGTAACTTAGTGGATTGCAGACCCCTAATCCTAACAACACAACTAGCAGTAGCCATGGGGCGTACCTACGATGCCCTAGACGCCTCGGCACAGCTGGAGGGCTAACTAAGCCTAAAGCAAGAAAGGTGAAATCTAAACTGCCCCGGAGTAGAACCCCAAAGGAATAGATAGCCCCCAAACATATATTGTCAGTGAGACAAGATGAGACACAAACAGAGGCAGAAAATAGACTGAGCAAATGATGGGACCCAAACTGTCTAGACAGGACAGGACAGAAAAGACAATGTCTGCAATCATGCAAAAACCCTAAAAAATCCAACATGTCTAATGTACAAAAAACACTGAGGTCTCACGACCTCTCCCCCACTATATCAGCATTCCGGCGTGAACTGGCAGCAAAGCAAAAGAGACAAATATAACAGGGGACTGAACAAACTGACACAAGCTGTAACATATGGAGCGGGGTCCAGCACTACCCCAGCAGGGAGCCCGCTGAACCCTCACAACAAAGCAGAAAACAGGAAAGGGCAAAACCAGATCAGATGGAAAGGATTAGCAAAAGAATCACTTAAAGGAAAAATGCAGGATCAGGCAGGAGACAGCAGACCTCAAAATGCACAGTGAAAAACAAATCACCAGCAGCAACTGAGGGAAGTCTGCTCACTTATATACTCCCAGTCAGTAACCCTTGATTTCCAATCATCGTTGTCAAGTGGCAGACTTCCATCATCCCGGCCAGCTCCACTACCCACAGTAACCAGCAGAGGGAGCCCTGACTCAGAAGTCAGATCAAGAGAATTCACAACACAGGGCCAGTGATGGGGAGAGGGACAATGGTGGGAGTGATGGGGAAAGGGACAATGATGGGGAGAGGGCCAATGATGGGGAGAGGGCCAATGATGGTGGTGATGGGGAGAGAGCCAATGATGGGAGTGATGGGGACAGGGCCAGTGATGGCAGTGATGGGGAGAGGGACATTGATGGGAGTGATGGGGAGAGGGACAATGATGGGAGTGATGGGGAGGAGGAAATGATGGAGGTGGTGGAATGGGCAATTTCTACAAGAAGGGGATCATGATGGGGCATACTTCT
The DNA here is from genome assembly GCF_039654945.1 of Dendrobates tinctorius. Classification (NCBI taxonomy): domain Eukaryota; kingdom Metazoa; phylum Chordata; class Amphibia; order Anura; family Dendrobatidae; genus Dendrobates; species Dendrobates tinctorius. The sequence goes on from NW_027361688.1 coordinate 13,335,764, forward strand.
GCATGAAGGGGATCATGATGGGGCATATTTCTGCATGAAGGGGATCACGATGGGACATATTTCTACATGAAAAGGGTCATGATGGGGCATATTTCTACATGAAGGGGATCATGATGGGGAATATTTCTGCATGAAAAGGGTCATCATGGGGTATATTTCTACATGAAGGGGATCATGATGGGGCATAATTCTGCTTCAAGGGGATCATGATGGGGCATACTTCTGCATGAGGGGGATCATGAAGGGGCATATTTCTGCATGAAGGGGATCACGACGGGGCATATTTCTGCATGAAGGGGATCATGATGGGGCATATTTCTGCATGAAGGGGATCACGATGGGGCATATTTCTGCATGAAGGGGATCACGATGGGGCATATTTCTGCATGAAGGGGATCACGATGGGGCATATTTCTGCATGAAGGGGATCACGTTGGGGCATATTTCTGCATGAAGGGGATCACGATGGGACATATTTCTACATGAAGGGGATCATGATGGGGCATATTTCTGCATGAAGGGTATCACGATGGGGCATATTTCTGCATGAAGGGGATCAAGATGGGGCATATTTCTGCATGAAGGGGATCACGTTGGGGCATATTTCTGCATGAAGGGGATCACGTTGGGGCATATTTCTGCATGAAGGGGATGACGATGGGGCATTTCTGCATGAAGGGGATCATGATGGGGCATATTTCTACATGAAGGGTATCACGATGGGGCATTTCTGCATGAAGGGGATCACGTTGGGGCATATTTCTGCATGAAGGGGATGACGATGGGGCATATTTCTACATGAAGGGTATCACGATGGGGCATATTTCTGCATGAAGGGGATCACGTTGGGGCATATTTCTGCATGAAGGGGATCACGTTGGGGCATATTTCTGCATGAAGGGTATCACGATGGGGCATATTTCTACATGAAGGGTATCACGATGGGGCATATTTCTGCATGAAGGGGATCATGATGGGGCATTTGGCATGTGTTGGCACTTCGTCATAAATAATTAGGTTTTAGGTTGCAGTTTGGGCACTCGGTCTCACAAAGGTTCGCCATCACTGTCCTATAGGGTCATGTCCTCAGGTGAGAGGAAAATACAGGCAGCAAGAAGATAAAGTTTCTTCAATTAAAAAGGACTATAAAAATGAGAATAAAAATAAAAATGCCCTCAGAAGAGCTGTACCCGTTTATTGACGCAGATATAATTACCTCACAGTTACAAGGTAAAATAGGTCATCTCAAAAAAACCCGCAAATAGCAAAAATTGACTTAAAAATCTTAGAAAGTCACACAAATGTATTTAATAATAATACAAAAAAATTGTTGAAAAGAAAAAATTGTAGTCATGGAGTTTATTTTACCTCAGAGAATCAGTCTCTCACAGGGACAAGCCATTGAAGGACGCCATTTTAACAGTCTGTCATCTTCAAAACGGGATAATTAATCCTAGGAATGTCCGATTAAGACGGGAAATATGTCAAAAGGATCACAAAAACTTCTGTAACCAATTTAAATATAAATGGAAACCAAAAATTTGCAAAAAAGTCGAGTTACGTCGAGTTAGAGGGTTACCTCAGGAGCTCGCACGTTTGCGACCTACATCACCTGCGCCTAAGCCACGCCCCCGGGACAATGACTTTGTAAGTGCTGCAGTACATGTCCGTCTCCCTGCCTTTAAGATCTGGGAGATGCAGCCTTCTGTGACTGCAGTGTGACCCCACTGACATTTTTTAGTTTTGTAAGGGGAAAACCCAATTAAGATGTCTGCAAGGCCTTTCTCCCCCAGACATGAATTATGGCCTGTGACACAATGATGGACAGGTATGGTATATTGTTGGTTTTTATTTTTGTTTTATTACAGGAGACCAAGGGGATTTGGTGGAATTAGGCGTTAGGTGAGTAGAATTGTGTTCAGAATTCAGAGTCCTCAGTGGTTGATACCTTTTAATGGCTAACTGAAAATTCTAAATATTCTTCTATCTACTGGCTAACATGGTACAAAGATATATATCTATCCTGTGTGTAATTGTGTTTGTTATTTTTAAATAGAAAAGTAAAACTGTGTTTTGTTTAATTTATAATAAAGGATTTTTATTTTATATGTATATGGAGGTGCTGGTGTATACACAGGTGCTGGGGCTGATATATACAGGTGCTGGGGCTGATATACACAGGTGCTGGGCCTGATATATACAGGTGCTGGGGCTGATATACACAGGTGCTGGGGCTGATATACACAGGTGCTGGGACTGATATATACAGGTGCTGGGGCTGATATATACAGGTGCTGGGGCTGATATACACAGGTCCTGGGGCTGATATATACAGGTGCTGGGGCTGATATATACAGGTGCTGGGGCTGATATACACATGTGCTGGTGTATACACAGGTCCTGGGGCTGATATATACAGGTGCTGGGGCTGATATATACAGGTGCTGGGGCTGATATATACAGGTGCTGGGGCTGATATACACAGGTGCTGGGGCTGATATATACAGTTGCTGGGGCTGATATATACAGGTGCTGGGGCTGATATACACATGTGCTGGTGTATACACAGGTGCTGGGGCTGATATATACAGGTGCTGGGGCTGATATACACATGTGCTGGTGTATACACAGGTCCTGGGGCTGATATATACAGGTGCTGGGGCTGATATACACATGTGCTGGTGTATACACAGGTCCTGGGGCTGATATATACAGGTGCTGGGGCTGATATACACATGTGCTGGTGTATACACAGGTGCTGGGGCTGATATACACAGGTCCTGGGGCTGATATACACAGGTCCTGGGGCTGATATATACAGGTGCTGGGGCTGATATACACATGTGCTGGTGTATACACACGTGCTGGGGATGATATATACAGGTGCAGGGGCTGATATATACATGAGCTGGTGTATACACAGGTGCTGGGGCTGATATATACATGAGCTGGTGTATACACAGGTGCTGGGGCTGATATACACATGTGCTGGTGTATACACAGGTGCTGGGGCTGATATACACATGTGCTGGTGTATACACAGGTGCTGGGGCTGATATATACAGGTGCTGGGGCTGATATACACAGGTGCTGGTGTATATACATCAGCCCCAGCACCTGTATATACATCATCACCAGGTCCAGGTCCAGCCCACTGAGCCCAGCACTACCTGTATATATATCATCACCAGGTCCAGCTCACTGATCCCAGCACCTGTATACACCAGCCAGCCATCCACCCCACTGGAGCCCAGCAGCACCTGTATACACCAGTCAGCCAACCCACTGCAGCCCAGCAGCACTTGTATATACCAGCCAGCCACCCCGCTGCAGCCCAGCAGCACCTGTATACACCAGCCAGCCAACCCACTGCAGCCCAGCAGCACCTGTATACACCATCCTGCCACCGCACTGCAGCCCAGCAGCACCTGTATACACCAGCCAGCCACCCCACTGCAGCCCAGCACCTGTATTCACTCACTCATCAGGTCCCAGACCTGTCCATCACTCCAATCCTGGCAAGCATCCAGTGATTATTGCAGGTGCGTGAAGGTAGGCCAGATGTCCTGAGTCTCTCCTGATATGTCAGCGCTGGAGCAGAAGAGCAGAGCGGCTCTCTCCGCCCACAAAGAACATCCTGACTGCAATGTCAGACGTTTTTAAGCCCCTCCTGTTCCACTGACTGGTGGTGAGTGATGATGCAGCTGCTGCTGCCAGCGCGAGCCTGTATAAAACCGCCATGCCCGCAGATTTAAAAGGGCCGGCGGCAAAAATTTAAAACGGGCCGGTGACAGCATCGGTGGTGGCCAGATGAGCGGGCGCCATCACTCCAGCGGCCCACAGAGTCACACACATCGCGGCCCAGCGGGAAAATGCCCAGTTGGGCAGATTATCAATCCGGGCCTGGACCTACTGCTCCCAACTGGCTATAACGAACAGAGGGTAACTGAGCAATTGGATGGGCTAATTATATATATATATATATATATATATATATACACAGTGGGGCAAAAAAGTATTTAGTCAGTCAGCAATAGTGCAAGTTCCACCACTTAAAAAGATGAGAGGCGTCTGTAATTTACATCATAGGTAGACCTCAACTATGGGAGACAAACTGAGAAAAAAAAATCCAGAAAATCACATTGTCTGTTTTTTTTTCATTTTATTTGCATATTATGGTGGAAAATAAGTATTTGGTCAGAAACAAGCAATCAAGATTTCTGGCTCTCACAGACCTGTAACTTCTTCTTTAAGAGTCTCCTCTTTCCTCCACTCATTACCTGTAGTAATGGCACCTGTTTAAACTTGTTATCAGTATAAAAAGACACCTGTGCACACCCTCAAACAGTCTGACTCCAAACTCCACTATGGTGAAGACCAAAGAGCTGTCAAAGGACACCAGAAACAAAATTGTAGCCCTGCACCAGGCTGGGAAGACTGAATCTGCAATAGCCAACCAGCTTGGAGTGAAGAAATCAACTGTGGGAGCAATAATTAGAAAATGGAAGACATACAAGACCACTGATAATCTCCCTCGATCTGGTGCTCCACGCAAAATCCCACCCCGTGGGGTCAGAATGATCACAAGAACGGTGAGCAAAAATCCCAGAACCACGCGGGGGGACCTAGTGAATGAACTGCAGAGAGCTGGGACCAATGTAACAAGGCCTACCATAAGTAACACACTACGCCACCATGGACTCAGATCCTGCAGTGCCAGACGTGTCCCACTGCTTAAGCGTGTACATGTCCGGGCCCGTCTGAAGTTTGCTAGAGAGCATTTGGATGATCCAGAGGAGTTTTGGGAGAATGTCCTATGGTCTGATGAAACCAAACTGGAACTGTTTGGTAGAAACACAACTTGTCGTGTTTGGAGGAAAAAGAATACTGAGATGCATCCATCAAACACCATACCTACTGTAAAGCATGGTGGTGGAAACATCATGCTTTGGGGCTGTTTCTCTGCAAAGGGGCCAGGACGACTGATCCGGGTACATGAAAGAATGAATGGGGCCATGTATCGTGAGATTTTGAGTGCAAACCTCCTTCCATCAGCAAGGGCATTGAATATGAAACGTGGCTGGGTCTTTCAACATGACAATGATCCAAAGCACACCGCCAGGGCAACGAAGGAGTGGCTTCGTAAGAAGCATTTCAAGGTCCTGGAGTGGCCTAGCCAGTCTCCAGATCTCAACCCTATAGAAAACCTTTGGAGGGAGTTGAAAGTCCGTGTTGCCAAGCGAAAAGCCAAAAACATCACTGCTCTAGAGGAGATCTGCATGGAGGAATGGGCCAACATACCAACAACAGTGTGTGGCAACCTTGTGAAGACTTACAGAAAACGTTTGACCTCTGTCATTGCCAACAAAGGATATATCACAAAGTATTGAGATGAAATTTTGTTTCTGACCAAATACTTATTTTCCACCATAATATGCAAATAAAATGAAAAAAAAACAGACAATGTGATGTTCTGGATTTTTTTTTCTCAGTTTGTCTCCCATAGTTGAGGTCTACCTATGATGTAAATTACAGACGCCTCTCATCTTAAGTGGTGGAGCTTGCACTATTGCTGATTGCTGACTGACTAAATACTTTTTTGCCCCACTGTATGTATATATATATATATATATATATATATATATATATATATATATATATTATTATTAGTAGTATGTCAATTACACTTCATTTGATGTCAAAAGAGATGAAAAAAAACAAAATATTTAGAATAAATAAAGGCCGCTGCCTCCCAATTGTACCACAGTGGTCTCTATTGCACTATGCCCAAGATCAACCCACAGATAAAGTGGTAACTCAGGACAGGGTAGGCTAAAATAGATCAAATCTGCCTCATTACAGGGTGCAACTGAACATCACAATACTGCAGTAATCCAAAGTCACTGCCATTCAACCAGGCGCCATCTTTATCTCTGATGTTCTGAGTCAACATGAAAGCTACCATGTGCCTCCTGAGGAACCTTCATCGTAGGAGGGTAACGCGGCTGATTTAGCAGTCTAGCTAAGTTTATCATAATCTCTGCTATTTGCTGATCTGATATTTGGCCATAGTGCAATATAGGGCTTCTTGCATTTGACCATAGTTGAATGGCATTGGCTTTGGATCTATGCAGTATTGTGATGTTCAGTCGCACACTGTAATATTTATTTTAAAATATTTTGTTCTTTTCATTTCTTTATTATTATTTCTTTTGTCATCAAATGAGGTGTAATTGAAATACTTCTAATAATTATTTTGATATATTAGCCCAGCCGATTGCTCAGTTACCCTCTCTTAGTTATATACAGTTGGCTGAGAGCAGTCGGTCTCTGTGAATATGTATGTTCCTTTGTGTCTTCACTTGCTATGCATCACCTAAATATCTGCTGCGTTGATGCTCTTTTTCACTATAACTAATTTAGTTGTATCATAAATCTCCTTCTGGCACGAGTTGTTTGTTAGGTTTGGGGGTTATTAGTGAGCAGTCCAGGGGACCATAATCCTGGCTTTTCTGTGTTAATTATCCCTGTCTCTCCACCCCTTGGGTCAAATAGTGGGGGTGAAATAAAAGGGGATTTATAGGGTCATTAAGGGACAGTCGACGCTGAGCGGGGGCACCAATTTGCGTCTGAAACTAGGGTGTTAACCTTTGCTGCAAGGTAGGGACTTCTGAATAGGGACTGTGAGGGTTTTGATTTCTCCCCCCCCTTCCTTTAATATCTCACCCCGTTACCAACTAAATAATCATCAACTTGTGTATTGTTTTTGGAATTTAGTCTTTTGGTGCTTGTGATTGGTGTTACAACTCTATTTTTAGGGGGTATTTTTTAGTGTGCCCCTTTACCCCTGTGTATCCCTGGACTACTCAATTGTAGCATATTGAAATTGGACAGGCACATTATTGGTCATCTATTTTTGGTTTATCTCTTATTCTGGTGTTTGTCGTTTATAAGTAGGGTTCAACAGGGTTTTTAGGGTCAGCCGCCATGGAGCGGGGGCGCCATTGTGTTGTGAGTTCATTTTCCCCTTTACCACTGAGGCCCGATGAACTCCCTCTTCTAGTAAAGAAAGATAGTGAGCCTGATTATCAGGCATCTGGGTCTAATGATGATGATTGGCTGAGTGGAGTTTCTGACTGGATATAAGGCTGTCCACGCTCGTCTGCTCTGCGGGTGATTTCTCTGTGGATCCTTGGATACCAGTCTGTATTCCTGCTCTCCAAAAGCTAAGTTTTCTGCTCTTCCGTTTGCATTTGTACGTTGTTTTTGTTTTTGCTGGATTTCTGTCATTCCCTGCTGGGGTGATCTGAATTCCTTTAGCTCTGTCTTCAGAAAATACCTGAGTGCTGATATAGTTTTTGAAGCCTAGCTGCTTCAGGGCCTTTTTCCATATCAGCCTGTTGGCTTATGTCTTTTCAGGGTTTTTGCAGATTGCAGACAGCTCCTATCCTATCCTGTCCTATTTTAGTGAGTTTGGGCCCCATTGTTTGCTCAGCCTATCTTTCTATCTGTGTGTGTTTTTTCATCTTGCTTCACCGTCATTATATGTTGGGGGCTGCCTTTTACTTTGGGGTCTGCTCTGGGGCAGTTTAGTTTTCCTTTTCTGTCTTTAGGCTATTTAGTTTCTCCGGCTGTGATCGAGGGGTCTAGGGCACCGTAGGAACCCCCCACGGCTACTGCTAGTTGTGTTGTTAGGTTCAGGGGTCTGCAATCTGATAGTTGCCAACTTCTCCGGTTTTCTGGACTTAGCTGCTATTTTTGTGTCTGCCTCCTACGGTGACTCATTCATAACAGAATCACCCGCCGAACCGCAGATCCTAGGGTACTCAATAGCAGGAAAGAATTGTAAAAAAAAAAAAGGTGTGTATATTTTTTCCTCTATATCTCTGAGGCCGTAGGGGGATTTTTTTTTCTCTCAATGGAGATAAAGCAATTGTCTGATCGTGTGGAGCAGCTCGCTGCGGAAGTGCGGGGAATTTCCGCCTACCTTGCACATTCTCATACTGCTGAACCAAAGATTCCCACACCTGATGTATTTTTTGGGGATCGGTCTAAATTTTTGAATTTCAAAAATAATTGTAAATTATTTTTTGCCTTGAAGCCTAACTCGTCGGGGAGCTCCGCGCAGCAGGTTAAAATTGTCATCTCTTTGCTGCGTGGCGATCCCCAGGATTGGGTGTTTTCTTTGAAACCTGATGATCCTATTCTGACTAGTGTGAACGCATTTTTTCAAGCCTTGGGGTTGTTGTATGACGAACCTAATGCCATTGATCAGGCTGAAAAGACCCTGCTGGCATTGAACCAGGGTCAAGATTCTGCAGAGTCGTACTGTCAAAAATTCCGAAAGTGGGCAGTACTTACTACCTGGAATTTCGGAAGGGTTTGTCAGAAGCCGTAAAAGATACTATGGTGGGATTTCCTGTTCCCTCTGGTCTTGACGATTCTATGTCATTAGCCATTCAGATTGATCGGCGTTTGCGCGAACGCAAAACTGCACGAGTGGTGTTGCCACTTGTTGAACGAGTGTCTGAGCCTATGCAATGTGATAGAGTTTTGTCCAGAGAGCAGCGTCAGGAGTTCAGAAGGCGTAATAAGTTGTGTTTTTTCTGTGGAGATGCCTCGCATATTATTTCTGTCTGTCCTAAACGAGAGAAACGCTTTGCACACACGTTTTCTGTTGGTGGTGTTCAACCTAAGTTTCTTCTGGCTATTACTCTGATCTGCTCCCTGTCCACATTTTCCGCCAAGGCTTTTGTGGATTCGGGAGCAGCTCTAAACCTAATGGACTTGGATTTTGCTAAACGTTGTGGATTTCCGATGACACCTCTGCAGACGCCTATTCCTTTGAGGGGGATTGATGCTACTCCTTTGGCAAAAAATAAACCTCAGTTTTGGACCCAGGTGGTAATGCGGGTCGCCCCAGACCATCAAGAAAATTGCAGATTTTTGGTGTTGCATAATCTGCATGATACCATTGTTCTGGGGTTTCCCTGGTTGCAAATTCATAATCCAGTTTTGGATTGGAAATCTGTGTCTGTGGTGAGTTGGGGTTGTCGGTGTGCCTTTAGTGAGGCTCCGGTGTTTTCCACCTCTCCTCAGTCGCATGATGTTCCTGATTATTTGGCGGACTTTTATGATGTATTTAGTGAGAATGAGTCTGCGTCTCTGCCTCCTCATAGAAGTTATGACTGTGCAATTGAACTGAGCCCGGGGTGTAAATTCCCCAAGGGTCGGCTATTCAATTTATCTGTACCCGAGCACGAGGCTATGCGATCCTATATTAAGGAGGCGTTGGAGAAGGGTCATATTAGACCATCCTCGTCACCCTTAGGTGCCGGTTTTTTTTTTGTAACCAAAAAAGATGGATCATTAAGATCTTGTATTGATTATCGTGCCCTCAACAAAATTACTGTTAAATATCACTATCTGTTACCCCTGATTTCGGATCTATTCTCTAGAGTTAAAGGTGCTTGTTGGTTTACCAAGCTTGACCTCAGGGGGGCGTATAATCTTATTCGCATTAAGCATGGGGATGAATGGAAGACGGCGTTTAATACTCCGGAGGGACATTTTGAGTACCTGGTGATGCCTTTTGGGCTCACTAATGCCCCTTCTGTCTTCCAGTGCTTCATGAACGATATTTTCCGAGATTTTGTCGATAAATTTTTGATTATCTATCTGGATGATATTTTGATCTTCTCCAAGGATTGGGATTCTCATGTGGAACATATTCGGACTGTGTTCCGGATCTTGAGGGAGAATTCCCTTGTCATGTCGGCGGTTACGGCTGCACCCGCTCCGGCCCCTCCTCCAGCGGCAACCGCCGCCACCTCCTCCTACCGGCGTCCTCGCTGCGGCGCGCTCCCACGCTCTGCCTCCCCTCCTGTGACGGCACCGCGCTCCTTCCTTAGGGCGCGCGCACGCACCAGCGTCCCCTCTTCTGCCTACGGGGGGTGGCGCCGGGGGCGGCACGTACCGCCCGCTTCCGGACCCTAGGGTATTTCTGGCGCGCTCTCTATTGAGAGGACGCCTGAGAGTTGCTGTGTGCTCGCCACGCTGCGCTTTGGCCCCTTTCCGGTTTCTATAGTGCCGCCTGTGTCCTGTCTGTCTTCCCCATGGCTACCAGCCCCCGGCTCTGCTTCCTTGTTCCCAGTGTTCTCTCACCCTGCATGACCGCCCTGTTCTCCCTCCTGGTACCTCCTTGTGTGCATCCTCCCGGTCCTCTCCCCTCTAGTACCTGCTCCCTGTCGGTCTACCCATCCTGTAGTCCTGATAAGGTCCTCTACCTCTCAGTCCAGTACTTCTGCCTACGGGCGCCTCTTGTCCTTGAGCCGCCCCTCCTGGTACCGGCTGTCGTGGTTCTGTCCTCGGTAGTCTTGCCCCAAACGATCCCTGTATAGGGGTTGGTCTTCACCTGGAGCGCTCGACCCCCGGGGCTCCAGATCCGCGACCCAGAGGGTCCACTCTCGGACGTCCATTTTCAAAAAACGTCACAGTACTCTCAGGCCATGGACCCCGCCGGTGCCACGGCTGCTACGCAGAAGGAACTGTTGTTCCTGCGTGAAAATCAGGCCCGAATCATGTCTTTCATGAAGTCCATGGACACCCGTTTGTCCGCTATGCAGACCTCTGACCCCGAGCATGCTCCCCTCCTAGCCAGCCTGCAGCAGGAGCTCGCGCAGCAGCGCGATGCCCAGTCCCACATTTTGGGGTATATGGCGTCCATCGATGACCGACTGCTTGCCTTGCAGTCCGCTACGGTCGTCTCTAACCCTCCCAGGGACGCCGTCTCCTCCCCGCCCCCCCGCCTGCGTAAGCCTCCCAGATATGGTGGAGATCCTAAACTTTGTCGGGGCTTCTTAAACCAGTGCAGACTGCACTTCGAGCTGTTGCCCCAACAATATCCCACGGATCGCGCCAAGGTGGCGTTCATAGTATCCCACCTCGAGGGAGAAGCCCTGTCCTGGGTGAACCCTCTATGGGAGAGGGATGATCCCGTCGTAGCGAGTATCCAGAACTTCCTGGAAACATTTCGTAAGGTGTTTGACAAACCCGGCCGCTTGGCTTCTACCACAGAAGCTCTCTTTAATCTCCGCCAAGGGTCGCTTACTGTGGGGCAGTACGCCATCCGTTTTCGGACGTTGTCGTCAGAACTCGGATGGAATAATGAGGCACTTGTGGGTGCCTTCTGGAGAGGCCTTTCCGGCAAGATTAAAGACGAGCTAGCCGGTCGGGATACCCCCACCACTCTGGAGGACCTTATAGCCCTGGCTACGCGCATAGACCTCCGATTTTTGGAGCGCTCGCGGGAATCGGTTAGAGAACGCAGACCCTTCAGGCTATATCAAGCACCCATTCCACGCTCTGCAGCTCCCTCTACTAGCAACGTCCCCGAGCCCATGCAGGTAGATCGGGTCAGGTTGACCGAGCAGCGTCGCAGAGAGAGGATGACAAACGGGCTCTGCCTGTACTGTGCTGGGGCTAGTCACTTCATCCGCACTTGTCCTGAGAGGCCGGGAAACGCCTCCACCTAGGTCAGGTAAGAGAGGTCTCCCTAGGTGATCATAATTCCTCTCTGCCTCTTACCCTTTCAGCTTTAATCGTTTCAGGACGGGAGCGCAGATCTGTAGAGGCGTATGTGGACTCGGGTGCGGCTGGCAATTTCATCCGGCAGCAAGAGGTGGACCAACTTCAGATTCCGGTGGTTATCCTAAAAGACCCACGGGCTATCACCTCCGTCGATGGAACACCCCTTCCCGGGCTCGTTACCAGGATCACGACCGAAGTGGACTTACAAATTGGAGTGCTTCATTTTGAAAAGATAGCCTTCTACGTGCTGCCTAAATTGTCTCACGCTGTCCTCCTCGGATTACCCTGGCTTCGGCTGCACGAGCCAGTTGTCGACTGGCGCTCAGGGGAGATCCTCCGCTGGGGTCAGTCCTGCCACACTCGTTGTTTGCAATCCGTCCTCCATCCTCGTCTCCTGCCAACGCCGGCCAATCTCACGGGTCTCCCCGCACCGTACTACGTGTACGCCGACGTTTTCAGTAGAAAAGAAGCGGAGTCTCTGCCTCCGCATCGGGCCTATGATTGCCCTATCAACTTGCTTCCCGGAGCCACTCCGCCCAGGGGGAGGACGTATCCCTTATCTCCAGCAGAGACCACGGCCATGACTGAATACATCCGGGAGAACTTGGCGAAGGGGTTCATCCGAAAGTCCTCGTCCCCAGCAGGTGCAGGCTTCTTCTTTGTTCGGAAGAAAGACGGATCTCTTAGACCATGTATCGACTACCGGGGCCTGAACAATATTACAGTTAAGAATCGATACCCACTTCCACTTATCCCAGAACTCTTCGACCGGCTGAGAGGGGCTCGAATCTTCACGAAGCTGGACCTGCGGGGAGCCTACAATTTGATCCGGATTCGCGCAGGCGACGAATGGAAGACGGCCTTCAATACCCGTGATGGTCATTATGAGTATTTAGTCATGCCGTTTGGTCTCTGCAATGCTCCAGCTGTCTTCCAGGAGTTCGTTAACGAGGTGTTTCGGGACCTTCTGTACTCTTGCGTAATAGTGTATTTAGACGATATCCTCAACTTTTCGCCTGACCTTTCCTCCCATCGGAGAAGCGTACGTATGGTCCTGCACCGTCTCCGGGAGAATCACCTCTACGCCAAGATTGAGAAGTGTCTCTTCGAGCAGACCTCGTTACCCTTCTTGGGTCATGTCATCACAGATTCCGGTCTGAAGATGGATCCCGAGAAACTCTCGGCGGTACTCAAGTGGCCCCGTCCTGTCGGAATCAAAGCCATCCAGCGTTTCCTCGGATTCGCGAATTATTACCGACAGTTCGTGCCGCATTTTTCCTCGTTGACCAAACCTATCTCGGCCTTGACCCGCAAAGGAACTAAGCCTGATCACTGGTCCTCCGAGGCGGAAGATGCCTTTCTGGCGCTGAAACGCTCCTTTGCAGCAGCACCGGTCCTACATCGGCCGGTGGCCAGTAGGCCTTTTGTTCTTGAAGTGGACGCCTCTTCCACCGGAGCTGGGGCGGTCCTCTCCCAGCAAGTTCCCCCAGGACGACTGGTTCCCTGCGGGTTCTTTTCCAAGTCCTTTTCGCCAGCAGAGTGCAACTACTCCATCGGAGATCGGGAGTTGCTGGCCATCAAGATGGCTCTGGAAGAGTGGCGGTACCTGCTCGAGGGGGCTGTGCACCCCTTTACCATCTTCACGGACCACAAGAACTTGGCCTATCTGCAGTCCGTCCAAAGGCTCAATTCCAGACAAGCCAGATGGGCCTTGTATTTTTCTCGATTCGTCTTCCAGCTTCACTTCCGGCCCGGTAATAAGAACACCAAAGCAGATGCACTTTCCAGATCTCTACAGTCGCCAGAAGAGGACGAGAACCCCTCGTATATTATCGAGCCTGCCAAAGTGATCACCGTGGCCCCGGTGAACTTTTCTACTCCTCCACCAGGCAAGACCTTCGTGCCTCAGAATAAACGTCTGGAGGTGTTGCGCTGGGGGCACTCCTCCAAGGTTGCGGGGCACGTGGGGTCCAAGAAGACTCTATCGCTTCTCTCACGTTATTACTGGTGGGCCACCCTTCGCCAAGACGTGGCAGATTTTGTTGCCTCTTGCTCAACCTGTGCGCAGAACAAGGTTCCAAGAACTTTGCCCTCCGGTCTTCTCCATCCGTTGCCGGTGCCGGAGGCCCCTTGGCAGCAAATTGCCATGGACTTTATAACCGACTTGCCCTGCTCAGCTGGTTGCACCACCATCTTAGTCGTAGCTGACCGCTTCTCTAAGATGGTTCATTTTATCCCCCTGGCCGGGCTGCCCTCCGCTCCGAAGTTGGCCGAGATCTTCATCCATCAGATCTTCAGGTTGCATGGTCTTCCCCTACGGATTGTGTCTGATCGAGGGGTCCAATTTACTTCTCGCTTCTGGAGGGCTCTATGTCAGCTTATGGGTACGTCCCTCGACTTCTCCTCCGCCTATCACCCGCAGACCAATGGGCAGGTGGAACGGGTTAATCAGGACCTAACAACTTACCTGCGCCACTTCTCCAATGCCCACCAGGATAATTGGGTCTCTCTTCTACCCTGGGCTGAATTCGCCCATAATAACCACCCCAGCGAGTCAACCACCAAAACTCCGTTCTTTGTGGTTTCTGGTCGCAATCCTGGTGTTCCACTACCCTTTGTCGCCTCTTCAGGAGTTCCCGCAGCTGATGCCGTCGCCACAGAATTTTCGAATATTTGGAAGGAGACCAGAGAGGCTCTTGTGAAGACCAGTGCCCGAATCAAAAGACATGCAGACAAGAGATGGAGGGACCTTCCCCCGTACCACCCTGGTGATAAGGTCTGGCTCTCAACCAAGCACATCCGCTTGAAAGTTCCTTCCTATAAGCTGTGTCCTCATTACATCGGTCCCTTCGAGGTACTAAAACGCATCAATGAAGTGTCTTACAGACTGAGGTTGCCGGCTTCACTCCGGGTCCCTAACGCCTTTCACGTCTCGCTCTTGAAACCTGTAGTTCTGAATCGGTTCCAACCGGTCTTCGTTGCCCCTCCTTTACCTATTGGGTCGGATGACATCTTTGAAGTAAAGGATATTTTAGCCATGAAGAGAGTCAGGGGGAGGACTTTCTTTCTCATTGAGTGGAAGGGATTTGGTCCTGAGGAAAGGTCTTGGGAGCCTCAAAAGAATATCAACGCGCCTGTAATACTAAAAAAGTTTCTGGCCAATCTCAGAAAGGGGGGATGTAAAGAGGGGGGTACTGTCATGTCGGCGGTCACGGCTGCACCCGCTCCGGCCCCTCCTCCAGCGGCAACCGCCGCCACCTCCTCCTACCGGCGTCCTCGCTGCGGCGCGCTCCCACGCTCTGCCTCCCCTCCTGTGACGGCACCGCGCTCCTTCCTTAGGGCGCGCGCACGCACCAGCGTCCCCTCTTCTGCCTACGGGGGGTGGCGCCGGGGGCGGCACGTACCGCCCGCTTCCGGACCCTAGGGTATTTCTGGCGCGCTCTCTATTGAGAGGACGCCTGAGAGTTGCTGTGTGCTCGCCACGCTGCGCTTTGGCCCCTTTCCGGTTTCTATAGTGCCGCCTGTGTCCTGTCTGTCTTCCCCGTGGCTACCAGCCCCCGGCTCTGCTTCCTTGTTCCCAGTGTTCTCTCACCCTGCATGACCGCCCTGTTCTCCCTCCTGGTACCTCCTTGTGTGCATCCTCCCGGTCCTCTCCCCTCTAGTACCTGCTCCCTGTCGGTCTACCCATCCTGTAGTCCTGATAAGGTCCTCTACCTCTCAGTCCAGTACTTCTGCCTACGGGCGCCTCTTGTCCTTGAGCCGCCCCTCCTGGTACCGGCTGTCGTGGTTCTGTCCTCGGTAGTCTTGCCCCAAACGATCCCTGTATAGGGGTTGGTCTTCACCTGGAGCGCTCGACCCCCGGGGCTCCAGATCCGCGACCCAGAGGGTCCACTCTCGGACGTCCATTTTCAAAAAACGTCACAGTACTCTCAGGCCATGGACCCCGCCGGTGCCACGGCTGCTACGCAGAAGGAACTGTTGTTCCTGCGTGAAAATCAGGCCCGAATCATGTCTTTCATGAAGTCCATGGACACCCGTTTGTCCGCTATGCAGACCTCTGACCCCGAGCATGCTCCCCTCCTAGCCAGCCTGCAGCAGGAGCTCGCGCAGCAGCGCGATGCCCAGTCCCACATTTTGGGGTATATGGCGTCCATCGATGACCGACTGCTTGCCTTGCAGTCCGCTACGGTCGTCTCTAACCCTCCCAGGGACGCCGTCTCCTCCCCGCCCCCCCGCCTGCGTAAGCCTCCCAGATATGGTGGAGATCCTAAACTTTGTCGGGGCTTCTTAAACCAGTGCAGACTGCACTTCGAGCTGTTGCCCCAACAATATCCCACGGATCGCGCCAAGGTGGCGTTCATAGTATCCCACCTCGAGGGAGAAGCCCTGTCCTGGGTGAACCCTCTATGGGAGAGGGATGATCCCGTCGTAGCGAGTATCCAGAACTTCCTGGAAACATTTCGTAAGGTGTTTGACAAACCCGGCCGCTTGGCTTCTACCACAGAAGCTCTCTTTAATCTCCGCCAAGGGTCGCTTACTGTGGGGCAGTACGCCATCCGTTTTCGGACGTTGTCGTCAGAACTCGGATGGAATAATGAGGCACTTGTGGGTGCCTTCTGGAGAGGCCTTTCCGGCAAGATTAAAGACGAGCTAGCCGGTCGGGATACCCCCACCACTCTGGAGGACCTTATAGCCCTGGCTACGCGCATAGACCTCCGATTTTTGGAGCGCTCGCGGGAATCGGTTAGAGAACGCAGACCCTTCAGGCTATATCAAGCACCCATTCCACGCTCTGCAGCTCCCTCTACTAGCAACGTCCCCGAGCCCATGCAGGTAGATCGGGTCAGGTTGACCGAGCAGCGTCGCAGAGAGAGGATGACAAACGGGCTCTGCCTGTACTGTGCTGGGGCTAGTCACTTCATCCGCACTTGTCCTGAGAGGCCGGGAAACGCCTCCACCTAGGTCAGGTAAGAGAGGTCTCCCTAGGTGATCATAATTCCTCTCTGCCTCTTACCCTTTCAGCTTTAATCGTTTCAGGACGGGAGCGCAGATCTGTAGAGGCGTATGTGGACTCGGGTGCGGCTGGCAATTTCATCCGGCAGCAAGAGGTGGACCAACTTCAGATTCCGGTGGTTATCCTAAAAGACCCACGGGCTATCACCTCCGTCGATGGAACACCCCTTCCCGGGCTCGTTACCAGGATCACGACCGAAGTGGACTTACAAATTGGAGTGCTTCATTTTGAAAAGATAGCCTTCTACGTGCTGCCTAAATTGTCTCACGCTGTCCTCCTCGGATTACCCTGGCTTCGGCTGCACGAGCCAGTTGTCGACTGGCGCTCAGGGGAGATCCTCCGCTGGGGTCAGTCCTGCCACACTCGTTGTTTGCAATCCGTCCTCCATCCTCGTCTCCTGCCAACGCCGGCCAATCTCACGGGTCTCCCCGCACCGTACTACGTGTACGCCGACGTTTTCAGTAGAAAAGAAGCGGAGTCTCTGCCTCCGCATCGGGCCTATGATTGCCCTATCAACTTGCTTCCCGGAGCCACTCCGCCCAGGGGGAGGACGTATCCCTTATCTCCAGCAGAGACCACGGCCATGACTGAATACATCCGGGAGAACTTGGCGAAGGGGTTCATCCGAAAGTCCTCGTCCCCAGCAGGTGCAGGCTTCTTCTTTGTTCGGAAGAAAGACGGATCTCTTAGACCATGTATCGACTACCGGGGCCTGAACAATATTACAGTTAAGAATCGATACCCACTTCCACTTATCCCAGAACTCTTCGACCGGCTGAGAGGGGCTCGAATCTTCACGAAGCTGGACCTGCGGGGAGCCTACAATTTGATCCGGATTCGCGCAGGCGACGAATGGAAGACGGCCTTCAATACCCGTGATGGTCATTATGAGTATTTAGTCATGCCGTTTGGTCTCTGCAATGCTCCAGCTGTCTTCCAGGAGTTCGTTAACGAGGTGTTTCGGGACCTTCTGTACTCTTGCGTAATAGTGTATTTAGACGATATCCTCAACTTTTCGCCTGACCTTTCCTCCCATCGGAGAAGCGTACGTATGGTCCTGCACCGTCTCCGGGAGAATCACCTCTACGCCAAGATTGAGAAGTGTCTCTTCGAGCAGACCTCGTTACCCTTCTTGGGTCATGTCATCACAGATTCCGGTCTGAAGATGGATCCCGAGAAACTCTCGGCGGTACTCAAGTGGCCCCGTCCTGTCGGAATCAAAGCCATCCAGCGTTTCCTCGGATTCGCGAATTATTACCGACAGTTCGTGCCGCATTTTTCCTCGTTGACCAAACCTATCTCGGCCTTGACCCGCAAAGGAACTAAGCCTGATCACTGGTCCTCCGAGGAGGAAGATGCCTTTCTGGCGCTGAAACGCTCCTTTGCAGCAGCACCGGTCCTACATCGGCCGGTGGCCAGTAGGCCTTTTGTTCTTGAAGTGGACGCCTCTTCCACCGGAGCTGGGGCGGTCCTCTCCCAGCAAGTTCCCCCAGGACGACTGGTTCCCTGCGGGTTCTTTTCCAAGTCCTTTTCGCCAGCAGAGTGCAACTACTCCATCGGAGATCGGGAGTTGCTGGCCATCAAGATGGCTCTGGAAGAGTGGCGGTACCTGCTCGAGGGGGCTGTGCACCCCTTTACCATCTTCACGGACCACAAGAACTTGGCCTATCTGCAGTCCGTCCAAAGGCTCAATTCCAGACAAGCCAGATGGGCCTTGTATTTTTCTCAATTCGTCTTCCAGCTTCACTTCCGGCCCGGTAATAAGAACACCAAAGCAGATGCACTTTCCAGATCTCTACAGTCGCCAGAAGAGGACGAGAACCCCTCGTATATTATCGAGCCTGCCAAAGTGATCACCGTGGCCCCGGTGAACTTTTCTACTCCTCCACCAGGCAAGACCTTCGTGCCTCAGAATAAACGTCTGGAGGTGTTGCGCTGGGGGCACTCCTCCAAGGTTGCGGGGCACGTGGGGTCCAAGAAGACTCTATCGCTTCTCTCACGTTATTACTGGTGGGCCACCCTTCGCCAAGACGTGGCAGATTTTGTTGCCTCTTGCTCAACCTGTGCGCAGAACAAGGTTCCAAGAACTTTGCCCTCCGGTCTTCTCCATCCGTTGCCGGTGCCGGAGGCCCCTTGGCAGCAAATTGCCATGGACTTTATAACCGACTTGCCCTGCTCAGCTGGTTGCACCACCATCTTAGTCGTAGCTGACCGCTTCTCTAAGATGGTTCATTTTATCCCCCTGGCCGGGCTGCCCTCCGCTCCGAAGTTGGCCGAGATCTTCATCCATCAGATCTTCAGGTTGCATGGTCTTCCCCTACGGATTGTGTCTGATCGAGGGGTCCAATTTACTTCTCGCTTCTGGAGGGCTCTATGTCAGCTTATGGGTACGTCCCTCGACTTCTCCTCCGCCTATCACCCGCAGACCAATGGGCAGGTGGAACGGGTTAATCAGGACCTAACAACTTACCTGCGCCACTTCTCCAATGCCCACCAGGATAATTGGGTCTCTCTTCTACCCTGGGCTGAATTCGCCCATAATAACCACCCCAGCGAGTCAACCACCAAAACTCCGTTCTTTGTGGTTTCTGGTCGCAATCCTGGTGTTCCACTACCCTTTGTCGCCTCTTCAGGAGTTCCCGCAGCTGATGCCGTCGCCACAGAATTTTCGAATATTTGGAAGGAGACCAGAGAGGCTCTTGTGAAGACCAGTGCCCGAATCAAAAGACATGCAGACAAGAGATGGAGGGACCTTCCCCCGTACCACCCTGGTGATAAGGTCTGGCTCTCAACCAAGCACATCCGCTTGAAAGTTCCTTCCTATAAGCTGTGTCCCTCATTACATCGGTCCCTTCGAGGTACTAAAACGCATTAATGAAGTGTCTTACAGACTGAGGTTGCCGGCTTCACTCCGGGTCCCTAACGCCTTTCACGTCTCGCTCTTGAAACCTGTAGTTCTGAATCGGTTCCAACCGGTCTTCGTTGCCCCTCCTTTACCTATTGGGTCGGATGACATCTTTGAAGTAAAGGATATTTTAGCCATGAAGAGAGTCAGGGGGAGGACTTTCTTTCTCATTGAGTGGAAGGGATTTGGTCCTGAGGAAAGGTCTTGGGAGCCTCAAAAGAATATCAACGCGCCTGTAATACTAAAAAAGTTTCTGGCCAATCTCAGAAAGGGGGGATGTAAAGAGGGGGGTACTGTCATGTCGGCGGTCACGGCTGCACCCGCTCCCGCCCCTCCTCCAGCGGCAACCGCCGCCACCTCCTCCTACCGGCGTCCTCGCCGCGGCGCGCTCCCACGCTCTGCCTCCCCTCCTGTGACGGCACCGCGCTCCTTCCTTAGGGCGCGCGCACGCACCAGCGTCCCCTCTTCTGCCTACGGGGGGTGGCGCCGGGGGCGGCACGTACCGCCCGCTTCCGGACCCTAGGGTATTTCTGGCGCGCTCTGTATTGAGAGGACGCCTGAGAGTTGCTGTGTGCTCGCCACGCTGCGCTTTGGCCCCTTTCCGGTTTCTATAGTGCCGCCTGTGTCCTGTCTGTCTTCCCCATGGCTACCAGCCCCCGGCTCTGCTTCCTTGTTCCCAGTGTTCTCTCACCCTGCATGACCGCCCTGTTCTCCCTCCTGGTACCTCCTTGTGTGCATCCTCCCGGTCCTCTCCCCTCTAGTACCTGCTCCCTGTCGGTCTACCCATCCTGTAGTCCTGATAAGGTCCACTACCTCTCAGTCCAGTACTCCTGCCTACGGGCGCCTCTTGTCCTTGAGCCGCCCCTCCTGGTACCGGCTGTCGCGGTTCTGTCCTCGGTAGTCTTGCCCCAAACGATCCCTGTATAGGGGTCGGTCTTCACCTGGAGCGCTCGAACCCCGGGGCTCCAGATCCGCGACCCAGAGGGTCCACTCTCGGACGTCCATTTTCAAAAAACGTCACATCCCTGTATGTCAAAGGATCTAAATGCCTTTTTGGAGTACAGAGGATTTCTTTTTTGGGATCTATTTTGTCTCCGTCAACTATTGAAATGGACCCGGCCAAGGTACAGGCCATTCACGATTGGGTTCAGCCCACTTCTTTGAAGGCCCTTCAGAAGTTTTTGGGTTTTGCTAATTTTTATCGGAAATTTCTAGCAAAATTTTCTAGTATTGCCAAGCCATTGACTGATTTGACTAAGAAGGGTGCTGATGTGTTGAATTGGTCTCCAGAGGCAACCTGATGTCTCACTTCCGTTCCAGGTAGAGGTGGATGCTTCTGAGATTGGTGCAGGAGCTGTTTTGTCCCAAAAGGATCCTGTAACATCTAAAATGAATCCCTGTGCTTTCTTTTCCCGAAAGTTCTCTCCATCTGAACGTAACTATGATGTGGGGAATCGGGAACTGTTGGCCATGAAATGGGCATTTGAGGACTGGAGACATTGGTTGGAGGGAGCTAAGCATCAAGTCGTGGTCCTCACTGACCACAAGAATTTGATTTACCTAGAGTCGGCTAAGCGCTTGAACCCTAGACAGGCTAGGTGGGCCTTGTTTTTTACACGTTTTGATTTTGTGGTTTCTTTTCTTCCTGGAACTAAGAATGTCAAGGCAGACGCCCTCTCTAGGAGCTTCTTTGCTGATTCTCCTGTGGTGACCAAACCTGCTACCATCTTAGGCGAAGGGGTAGTTCTTTCTGCCATCTCGCCCGATTTGAGACGTGCTCTGGAAGAGTTCCAGGAGGACAAACCTGAGCGTTGTCCCAGTGGAAAGTTGTATGTTCCTGACCAGTGGAAGAGGAGAGTGATGTCTGAAGTTCATTGCTCTGCTTTGGCTGGTCATCCAGGTATTTTTGGTACTAGAGATTTGGTGAGTCGGTCTTTTTGGTGGCCCTCCTTGTCTCGTGATGTCAGGAATTTTGTGCAGTCCTGTGGGACTTGCTCCCGGTCTAAATCGTGTTCTCGCTCTAGTGGGTTGTTGATGCCTTTGCCTGTCCCCAAGAGGCCATGGACCCATATTTCAATGGATTTTATCTCTGATATGCCTGTCTCTCAGAGAATGACTGTTATTTGGGTGATTTGTGATTTTCCATCTTGTACCACTCCCTAAGTTGCCGTCTTCCTCTGAGTTGGTACCCCTGTTTTTGCAACAGGTGGTTCGCTTGCACGGGATTCCTGAGAACATTGTATCTGACAGAGGGGTTCAGTTTGTGTCTAGATTTTGGAGAACTTTCTGTTCCAAGCTGGGAATTCAGTTGTCCTTCTCCTCTGCTTTTCACCCTCAAACCAATGGGCAGACAGAGAGAACAAACCAGACCTTGGAGTCATATTTGAGATGTTTTATTTCCGCTGATCAGGATGATTGGGTTTCATTTTTGCCCTTGGCCGAATTTGCTTTAAATAATAGAGCTAGTTCTGCCACTTTGATGTCACCTTTTTTTTGTAACTTTGGGTTTCATCCTCGATTTTCTTCAGGGCAGGTGGAGCCCTCTGCCTGCCCAGGTGTTGACACTGTGGTGGAGAGAATGCACCAGATCTGGGACCAAGTGGTGGATAAGTTATCTCTCTCCCAGGAAAAGGCCCAGCGGTTTTCCAACCGACATAGGACTATTTGTCCCCAGTTTAAGGTTGGTGATATGGTGTGGTTATCATCAAAAAATATTGCTATGAAGGTGGCTTCTCCTAAGTTTAAGCCTAGATTTATTGGACCTTACAAGATTTTGGAAATTATTAATCCAGTCTCTTTTCGTTTGGCTCTTCTTGTCACATTTAAAATCCATAATGTGTTCATAAGTCTTTGTTGAAGAGGTTTGTTGAACCTGTTGTTCCTGGGGTGGCACCTCCAGACCCTGTATTGGTTGAAGGTAACATGGAATATGAGGTAGAGAAGGTACTGGATTCCCGTCTGGCTAGACGGAGACTCCAGTATTTGGTTAAATGGAAGGGTTATGGTCAGGAGGATAATTCCTGGGTCTCTGCCTCTGATATTCATGCCAAAAGATTGGTGCGTGCCTTTCATCGGGCTCACCCTGATCGCCCTGGTGGCGTGGTTGAGGGTTCGGTGACCCCTCCTCAAGGGGGAGGTACTGTTGTGAGTTCATTTTCCCCTTTACCACTGAGGCCCGATGAACTCCCTCTTCTAGTAAAGAAAGATAGTGAGCCTGATTATCAGGCATCTGGGTCTAATGATGATGATTGGCTGAGTGGAGTTTCTGACTGGATATAAGGCTGTCCACGACCGTCTGCTCTGCGGGTGATTTCTCTGTGGATCCTTGGATACCAGTCTGTATTCCTGCTCTCCAAAAGCTAAGTTTTCTGCTCTTCCGTTTGCATTTGTACGTTGTTTTTGTTTTTGCTGGATTTCTGTCATTCCCTGCTGGGGTGATCTGAATTCCTTTAGCTCTGTCTTCAGAAAATACCTGAGTGCTGATATAGTTTTTGAAGCCTAGCTGCTTCAGGGCCTTTTTCCATATCAGCCTGTTGGCTTATGTCTTTTCAGGGTTTTTGCAGATTGCAGACAGCTCCTATCCTATCCTGTCCTATTTTAGTGAGTTTGGGCCCCATTGTTTGCTCAGCCTATCTTTCTATCTGTGTGTGTTTTTTCATCTTGCTTCACCGTCATTATATGTTGGGGGCTGCCTTTTACTTTGGGGTCTGCTCTGGGGCAGTTTAGTTTTCCTTTTCTGTCTTTAGGCTATTTAGTTTCTCCGGCTGTGATCGAGGGGTCTAGGGCACCGTAGGAACCCCCCACGGCTACTGCTAGTTGTGTTGTTAGGTTCAGGGGTCTGCAATCTGATAGTTGCCAACTTCTCCGGTTTTCTGGACTTAGCTGCTATTTTTGTGTCTGCCTCCTACGGTGACTCATTCATAACACCATTGGTTCTCAAGATGGTGTCAACCTCCGCTGTCAGGCAGGGGCACTA
This sequence comes from Dendrobates tinctorius, assembly GCF_039654945.1. Taxonomy (NCBI): domain Eukaryota; kingdom Metazoa; phylum Chordata; class Amphibia; order Anura; family Dendrobatidae; genus Dendrobates; species Dendrobates tinctorius. Next base: position 13,359,248 of record NW_027361688.1, read on the forward strand.
GTTAGGGTTTAATAGGCCTACCCAAACCCTCCTTTTTCTTTTTTGTGCACCATTGTGTGACATTGATTAGCTAATTGTTTCCTTGGTTTTTCCATTTTTTGTATTTTTCATTTTTTGATGGTGTTAATGTAACTAATAAAGTTTATTTTTTATGGCATTAGTTTTTTTTTTAATTTTTCCTCAGACCAATTTGGTTATAAAAACACACGTGACATGCACAAGTGTTAACACGTCAATCAGACAATGCTCACACCACCCACTAACTGAGACACAACAAGAAAACACAGAATGACAGATTTGCAAAAATACTCTGCAATAAAAAATAGCAGTAATCAGCAAGTGCTGGATAACAAATACAGGGCATTTAGTCACCCATACTAGGGAACGGCCTGTCTGAATCCTGTTCATATTAGACACTGTTCACATGTTCAGGTTTTTAATATATTAGATAGGGACTGCTTTGATAGGGGTTACCTTGACGTGGTGGAGCAGCTTGTGTACATTTTTTTGCGCAAAAAAACGTATCAACTAAATACCCTGTATTTGTTATCCAGCACTTGCTGATTACTGCTATTTTTTATTGCAGAGTATTTTTGCAAATCTGTCATTCTGTGTTTTCTTGTTGTGTCTCAATTTGGTTATAGTATAACATTGGGCCAAGTGCTCTCTGATAAACCGTCACATAGCAATACATAGTAATACCCTGATGGCGGCCCTATGTGTCTCAGTGGAGAGATGAGCATGAATTTTCCTCTCTGGTGACTTCTATGGGAGCCCGACAAGTGCAATCATCTGTATCGAGTCCCCATAGAAGTCACCAGAGAGAATTACATGTGTGACCACCTCAGCCCTGACGGTGACAACGCCATCATGTGTAAGATGAGAATACCTCTATAATGTCCACTGAACAGTCTTCTGATAATCGTTGCGGTTCTGTACATGTTATTTTCCATTGACGTCAGTGGGAGACAAACACCATGAATAGAGCATGTGCGGATTTATAGAAAGAAACGTTGGGTATAAAGAGTTGTCCACTACTTTTATAATGATCACATATCCTTAGGATAGGCCGCCATTATAATATCGGGGGAGGGTGGAGCACCTGCCATAATATCATTACCATATCATTGTACTATGGCCTCCATAGTGGGCAATGGCCAATAAGAGATGATCGTAATAGAGAGAACTGTAAAGTCAGGAGACGCGACCTGTTCCCGGCCTCCTGAATAAACAAAACCTTTAGGAATCGCCAGTTTCCGGGAAGTTTCAGGCAAGATCAGGGGCGGATGGGATTTGCTGACTCTTCCATGAGTTCGGATCGTCTCTTCTTCTTCTGGCCCTGGTGCGATGGCTGCCCGTGAGCCCCCTACAGCTACGCCTCCAGCCCCCACTATATCACAAGGAGACACGTGACAGAGTAGTAATATTACAGGAGGGGAGGACAGTTTATTATACCGAGCGGTTACATTAGATATAATACAGTGTGAGGATTACAGGAAAAACACAATCTCCAAAATGATAGAAAACCAGAAATATCCCAGAAGTGACAACACGGGACATAACGACAACCCTTGTCCTGTGAGACAGAAAGGTGGAATAAGGCCGTCACACAGATTATTGTATGATGAGCAGTTATACATTCTCCTGTTACACTTTATCAATTCCTCACTATGTGCGATATGTATAGGCCGCGTCTCTGCACCCTCGGTCCTATTGTAAGGCCCAGACTGTGATGAGCGTCATAGGAAACTGCCAGTGACGGTATACAGCAATCCTGAGATTATACCGTATATAGTACAAGCGAGCAAACGACTGCAAGACTGAAAAAGAAGGAAAAACTAAACAAAAGATATAAAAAATAGGAACAAAAAAACAATTCACATATTGTATCTTCCCAGTTACAAACAATAACAATTTAAAATATAAAATATTTTGTATTCCCGCGTCCACAAAAATCCAACCTGTTGAAAATATAAAATTATTTCACCCGTACGGTGAACGTCATGAAGTAAAAAAAGGAAAGAAATCAAAATTCCAGAATGTCTGTTTTTTTCTGTCACCACAATTCCCTGAAAAAATCAATCAAAAGTGATCACAATATTGTATAGACCCGAAAATGGCAGCTATAAAACTACATCATGTAGAAAACAAGCCCTGAAAAGTAAAGCCGATCTCTAAATAAGGGGGACACAGAGCAATTTATTTTCAGGCCACGTTCACACGTAGAGTATTTCGTGAGGTTTTTTCTATCTCAGTATTTGTGACCAAAACCAGGAGAGGAACAATCAGAGGAAAAGTATAAGGCCGGGGTCACACTAGAGAGGAATACGGACGAGTGAGAGGCGCTAAAACCACGCATTAGACACGGACCAATGATTCTCTATGGGGTCCCTCGCACCAGCCGTATATTTCTCATCCGTATTCTACGCTCCGTGCCACTCGCAGCATGCTGAGACTGTCAGCGTACTACGCCCGTAGTACGCCAATGCAAGTCTATGGGTGCGCAAAAAATACGGATTACACACGGACCACACATGTGACTTGCGAGAAATACGCACCCAGTGTCTTTTAGAAAAGCCGGCAATTCAGTGCACGATACAGTAAACTCACACTGACAGGTTTAATAAAGAAACGAAAGAATAGATACACATAGAATACACACATATATATATATATACATACATGACATTGTGACAAACATATATATATATTTATATTTCACAGAGTTCTTCATAACAGAATTAATTTAATTGCCGGCTTCTATCAAATCATTCCCCAACCCGACATGAAATGACACATGGTTTACATTCAGTAAAGCATTTCATGTCATGTTTTTTCATATGTCCCTGACTAATAATTAGATGAGGGTTTGTGTGCAAAATTTGGGAGGTGTAGTTGTTATTTTAAGGGGTTAATTCGTTGTTAAATAATGCCTGGGATTCCCATAGCCCTGTAGTGGTGGCGAGTGGGTTAAGTTAACAAAGGTTTAATGTCACCACTCGATTGTAAGGTGACATTAACCCTTTGTTAGATTAACTCATTCGCCACCACTACAGGGCTATGGGAATCCCTGGCATTATTTAACAACAAAATAACCCCTTAAAATTACAACTACAACTCCCAAATTTTGCACACAAACCCTCATCAAATTATTAGTCAGGGACATATAACAAAACATGAAATGAAATGCTTTACTGAATGTAAACCATGTGTCATTTCATGTCGGGTTGAGGAATAATTTGATAGAAGCCGGCAATTGAATTAGCGGCTATTCTGCTATGAAGAACTCTGTGAAATATAAATATATATGTTTATCTCAATGACTCGTGTGTGTATATATGCATTCTATGTGTCTATATCTATTATTTCGTTTCTGTTAGAAAAACCCTGTCATAGGGCTCCATTATATGTCCATTTTGCAAGGCTGCGAGAAAATCTCTCCATACGGATGCTGACATGCGCAAAATACGTGACCACACCTTGCTTACGGATGACATACGGAGCACTATTTAGGGGTCATTCATCTGTATTACGCCTGTAAACTACGGACCGTATTTTGCGTCGTTTAGTGTGACCCCGGCCTAATAGAAACCCGTCACCACTTCTGTATTATCACCCACTCCTGGTTTTGGTTTAGAAATACTGATGGAAAATACTGACCAAATACTGATCGTGTGAACGTGGCCTAAGGGGAGGTTCACACCAGAGTATAAAAAATCGTCAGATTCATCCAGAAAAGTAGAACGATAATTTTCTCACTTATCATCCTTCCTTGTACAATTCGTTTTTTACAGCAGCAGCTATTAACCATTTAGTTTCCTGTTGCAGACTTGTAATGTATCCGTAAAGATCGAACACTATACTGTGACGTGTGATGGAATAACATTTGCGCAAGTGTGGTCGGGTGAAATATAACGTCGTGTCCAGGAGCCCTGAGGGTCGTTCTCCAGACGGTCTTTTTGGTATGAATGATATTTGTGAAAAATAACAGACGGCGCCAGGAACAATGTCGGCAGGTGAAAAATATCACAGCATGTGCGAGTTTCTTGTGGAAATCAGATTAGACTCATCCACTCAAATCTATGGGTGCGGAAAAAAATAAAAATAAAATGTGATGCCATACAGCGCCACGGTATAGGCAGAAATTTGTATGGATACATTGTAATTCTGTAACACAGGAAACTGTAAATGGTTAATAGCTGCTGTAAAAAAGCAAATTGTATATGGAGGACAAGTGAGAAAAACATCGTCCCACTTTTCTGCATGAAACTCTGAATGATTTTCTATACGGTTTTATGAACCTCCCCTAAAACTAATAACAGTAATGATCCTGGGGGGTCGTCCATAATGGGGTCCACAGATCACATGACCTGTTATATTAACTGTTCAGCCAGATCCCCCTCCCTGTGATGTCACCGGTCTCTGGGCAAATATCTTACAGCAATTATTATTGTTCAGCTGCAAATTCTAATCCAGGCATCACCATAAATTGATGGGTGAAATACACATAATGCAGCATGAAGGGGCTCGGAGAAGGTGGCAGTGAAGGTGTGTAAGTGTCTGATGGGGTCACACAGCTCATAAAAGGACAACTGCCCGGCCTCATAATCCAGACATATCCTGAATCTATCACTGGGGATCTTGTCAGGTAACCGGATTAGTTTACTGCCATGTCTCACTGAACACTGATTATTATAATATCTCCACAAACCCCAGGACTTGTTATTATATCCAATCTCTGACTGATCTCCCCTCCTGTCTATACTGGGGTAACACATCCCCACCATCCACCTCCCTGATCTACTGCCCTCCACATCCCAGTAATGTCGTCCTGAGGTAAATCCCCTCCTGCTCATCACCTGAGGATAATCCTGGAATCTCTCTGCTGTTTCTGGACGATTCTGCTCCTCTCGTGTCCAGGTCGCAGTTTTCAGGTCGTCTGATATAAGGAGATTATCAGCAGCTGTGGTTACATCCAGTAATATGTCTGCAGGACCCTCCACATAGATCCCGCTCCTTATACCTGATATTACCTCACATAATGTGTGTAATGTGTGTGAGATCACAGCCACATCCAGGTCATCTCCATCATGGGGCTGTTTATCATGTCCCCCTGTGTCCTCACCACCTCCTTCCTCCTTAGGATCACACAAGTCACCGGTGTCTGGTTCCTGTAGGACAGTCAGTGGATCCGTCATGTTACACAGCTCCTCAATGTGTCTCATCTTCCTGGACAGCTCGTCCTTCTTTATTTCCATCTGATGGATCAGAGCAGACAGTGACAGTGACTCTTCCTTTTCCTGCCTGGAGATCTCACTCAGGACCTTCTTCTCCAGGTCCTCCACCCGTCTCCTGATGTCTGTACACAGGGCAGTGACTCTCTCGGCTTCTCCAGCTGCTTTTTCTTGAGCTTTTCTCCTGTGTTCCTCCAGACTCCGGACTCTTTCCTCAGTCTCCTTTCTCTTTGTGATCAGTTTCTGGAGAACATTTGTCAGTTTCTCCTTCTTCTTCTCTGAGGCCTCCTCCAGCATCTCCACCCGATGTCCTCGATGTTCTCCGGCCAGACTGCAGGACACACAGATACAGATGGCATCCCGAGTACAATAATACTTTATAAGTTCCTTATGGACAGAACATTTCCTTTTCTCCAGAGAAGTGCTGGGATCAGATAAGACGTGTTCTGGTGATTTGCTGTGAACTTTCAGGTGTTTATCACACAGAGAAGCCTCACAGTGTAGACAGGATCTAACAGCAGGTACCGGAGAGTCCACACAGTAAGTGCAGCAGATCCCGGTGATCTCCTCTTGTTCTTGCTGAGTAATCAGGAAACGTTCTGCGACATTATGGAGATTTATGTTCCTCATCAGTGCCGGCCGCTCCTGAAACTCTTCTCTGCAGTCAGGACAGGAATAAACTCCAGACCCGTCCTGTGTATCCAGCACACGATCAATACAGACCCGGCAGAAGTTGTGTCCACATCTCAGCGTTACAGGGTCCATAAATGTAGATAAGCAGATGGAGCAAAGCAGCTCGTCTCTCAGATCAGCAGACGCCATGGCTGACAGAAGAAGGAAGAAACGAAACTGGAAGTGTCTAATGCTGGAGAGAGGACAAAGTTGTAGTTACACCCAGTCACTTAACCCTTTTTCTTCTTTCCTAAAGCGATAACTTTTTAATTCTCCAATCAATATAGCCATATGAAGGTTTGGTTTAGTAAGAAGGTTGTATGGGTAAATACACAATTTTGCTGCACGTATACTGTACTGACTGATTATTCTTTGTTGGGGGGGGGTGCGTCATTAAATGAAAGAGCAGCAATTCTGTCTTTTTTTCTTTTTGCAAGACTTGTTTTAAAATATTTATCTCCAGGGCCGGCGTCAGCACCCGGCGCACCCAGGCAAGTGCCGGGGCCCTGAGCAGGAGAGGGGGCCCACTAGCTGTCGGGGACACCAGCACGCTATGGGGGCCCAATGCCAGTGCCAGTGTCGGCACCTCTGAGTGTGACTCCCCCCCTCTTGCTCAGGGCCCCGCCACTTGTGATACTCACCTCTCCCCGTTCCACCACTGCGACGTCTTCCGCATCTTCTGACTGTGACGTCTCAGGTAAGAGGGCACTATGACATCACGGCAGGCCTGGATTGATAATCTGCCCAATCGGGCAGATGCCCGCTGGGTCGGCGGCTCTGAGCTTCAAAATGGGCCCTTTAAATCTTCTGCACAGGACCTGGTGCGCGTGCAATCATTTTGTGCACGCGCTGACAAGGGCCGAGGCGGCCCACGTCAGCTCGTGATCGTGGCCATCGTCAGTGCGGACAAGCAGGAGAGCACGTGTAATGGGGGTGGTGCTGTTATGGACAGTAGGAGACACGCTGCTACTTTAAGAGACAGCAGCCCCCCTTGTTTGGTGTGATGGAATGTTCTGCTTCCTCGTGCAAAAGACTGTGTTATGAACTGCCCAAGACTGAAGAGGGAAGGAGCTGAGCCTGTGAGAGGGAGAGAGAAAGAAGCTGCTTCTGAGAATGGCTGTGCATGTAACTGTGATAAAGGTCTCACAGCCTGGCAAGTATTGGACTTGTGAATTTGAACAGACCCTTTGGGTGTAGCAAAGGTGGCTGTCCTGTGCTATTTTGAGAAGCCACAAAGAGACCGAGAAAAGGATTTACAGTGTCCAGGAGAACCTCCAGGACCCTGAAGGAAGGAGAAGATCACATTTCACGGCTGAGCCAGGCAGACGTGCGCAGCACCGTATAGGACTTCTGGCGGCCCCCGTGACTGGACCTGAGTCCCCAACATTACTGTGAGTTTGTTCCCATTTGTGCACATGACAGGGCCTAGTGTAGGCTTCAGTAGACAGAACACGGCAGCTGTGTGGCCTGTTTAGTAGAGGCCAGGGAGGTTACACGTAGAGTAGCATCATTCTGTGTTCATTGTTTGGATTTGCCTGTGTAATAGTTGGGGCTCTGTGCTATTTGATGGCCCAGCTAAAGAACACAAACTCTTGTACATTATCTTTTGCCACTGCATACCCTTGTTTGCACCTTCCTTATCTACTTCATTCCTTGCCTTCCAATAAGTTTACCCTTTGTTGTTTGCACCTCATCTTGTGTACCGTAGTCTCCCTGCGCCGTGGTGATTCCCCGGCCATCGCTTCACGCGCACCAGGGTCTGTGGCTGCAAAAGTTTGAAAAGCCCGCCACCGCGGCGCGCACAGGACGTCTGACCTGTACCGGAACGGATGCTGGAGGCAGAGTCGCGCTGCTGGGGAGCAACTGTGAGGTAAGTATACAAAGCTTTTTTTAATGTCCAAAATGAATTAAATGGGTGAGGGGGGATGAGGAATTGCACATGATGACAGGGAAGAAATAAGGGGGACTGCACATGATGTAGGGAGGGGGTTAAAGAGGGACTGCACATGATGATGTGGGGAGGGAGATAAAGGAGGACTGCACATGATGGGGGGATAAAGGGGGACTGCACATGATGTGGGGGGATAAAGGGGGACTGCACATGATGTGGGGAGGGAGATAAAGGACTGCACATGATGTTGGGAGAGGGATAAAGGGGGACTGCACATGATAATGTGGGGAGGGGGGATAAAGGGGGACTGCACATGATGTGGGGGGGATAAAGGGGACTGCACATGATGTGAGGAGGGGGATAAAGGGGGACTGCACATGATAATGTGGGGAGGGGGGATAAAGGGGGACTGCACATGATGATGTGGGGATGGGGGTTAAAGGGGGACTGCACATGATGATGTGGGGAGGGGGGTAAAGGGACTGCACATGATGTGGGGGAGGGATAAAGGGGGACTGCACGTGATGATGTGGGGAGGGAAGTTTAAAGGGGGACTGCACATGATGTGGGGAAAGTGTTAAAAGGAACTGCAAAGGATGACATGGGGTAAAGGGGACTGCACATGATGAAGTGGGGGGGAGAGGATGGGAGACTGCAAATGATGAATTGAGAGTGAGGGAAGAGGGAAAGCAATTGAATTGAGGGTGGGGAGAGCAAATGAATTTTGAGGGTGAGGGAGTAAATGATGTATTGAATGTGGGGGTAGAGCTGTTGATAATGAATAGAGGGTAGAAGAGAGAAGACATGACAATGAATTGGGGCGGAAGGGGCATGTAAATATAATGAGTCGGGGAAGCAGGAGGTACATAGTGGGGGGCACTGAATATGTAGTGACTAGTAATGAATTGGGGGAAAGAGTACAGGTGCTAATTAATTTATATATTAGGCGGGGAAAGTGGCTATTTATAGTTAGAAGGGGCTCAGTGGCATATTATAATTGATATTTGGAATGGTGGGTTAGATTATAATCAATTATATATTGGTGGTGGGTGCATATCTGTATTTAGATGTGTAGTGTAGAAGAAAGGAAAAAGAGGGGAATGTGCTCTGGAAGCCGTGCTCTAGGTAGCTATGTGTTATTTTACGCAGAGATGAGTCCTGGCTGGAAGAAGTGATGGCGGTCTGTACTGCATGAAAAAGAAAAGCAAAGATGAAGGACTTCAGCTAGTGACGTCACTGGTGAGTCAGTGTATTACCTGTACACTAACGCTATATGCTCTGTACAGAGCTCCTGTGTAGTATAATGTCACCAGTGAATACTATATTATCTGTACACTGACACTGTATACAGAGGTCCTGTTTATAATGTTACTGGTGATCACTGTATTACCTGTACACTATAAGCAGAGCTCCTGTGTATAATGTCACCAGTGATCACTGTATTACCTGTACACTGACACTGTATACAGAGCTTCTGTGTATAATGTCTCTGGTGATCACTATATTATTTCCCTTAAAGAAAAATATATAAAACTATAGCGTCCGGCCAAAAGAGTCTACCGTGTCATGGTGGCGGCTTAAAAATCTCTTTTGGCCAGAACAAAAGCTGCTGTCTATGTATGTGATCTGATTTTTGATGGGAACTGTTAATATCTGATTGATGAGGACATGGTGAAGTTGAGTTTTTCCAAGAGTGAGCGGTGGGACTGTGGAAGGCTGAAAGGGTGGAGGCAGAGCTGGGGTAGAGCCTGGGCGGAGTCTCAAGGGGGCCTGAAAATTTTGCTAGTATGGGGCCCTGAAATTCCTAGTGGCAGCCCTGCTGCACAGTACCACTTTTCCTGTCCTGTATATACACACTAAAGCATAAAGCTGCTGCTAGCAACGGAGCAGGACGCTGCGAAGGAGCGCCGGGAAGGTAAGTGTAATGGTTTGTTTTTTTAATCTTTTCTGATGGGGCCATGCATACCAGGATAAGGAAAGGATTGGACCAATCATACCAGGATAATGATGGGGCCATGCATACCAGGACTGGGATGGGGGCCAATCATAACAGGTAAAGGATGGCGCCCTGCATACCAGGATAAGGATGGGGCCATGTATACTTGGACGAGATGGGGGACCCTGCATACCAATATAGGGATGGGGATAATCATTCCTGCCAGTATAAGGATGAGGTGGACCATTCCTACCAGGATAGGGATGAGGAGCCATGCATACTAGGACGAGATGGGGCCCTGCATACCAGGATAGGGATGGGGCCCTGCATACCAGGATAGGGATGGGGCCATGCATACTAGGACGAGATGGGGACCCTACATATCAGTATAGGGATGAGGGTGATCATTCCTGCCAGGATAGGGATGAGGAGGCCATGCATACCAGGATAGGGATGAGGGTGCCATGTGTATCAGGATGGGGATGAAGGGACCATATTTACCAGGATAGGGAATATTAAGTTTTTTCCCCCCTAATTTCCTTCTCTAAAACCTAGGTGCGTCTTATAGTCCGAAAAATATGGTGTATATATTGGAAAACCCATTTAAATGGATTATGCCAAGTAATCCCCTATCCCGAGACCTACAGGGTTTGACAAAATAATGGAAACACCTAACGTTTTGGCATCATAATCTTCGAACATGTTATAAACATGCAAACCGTGACATATGGTAATGTTTTGTAGTTGATTACTTGTGTTATGTGATATGTGTATGTAAATTAACTGTTTCTTTTGCAGAATTGTAAGAACATTGATGAGAACCTGATACCAATGGCAGACCTCTCGGATTTTCAAAGAGGCCAAATTGTTGGTGCTCGTATGGCAGGCGCTAGTGTAACAGAAAGTGCACGAATGCTTGGCGGGTCAAGAGGTACTGTCTCCAAAGTAATGACTGCGTTTGCAAGAGAAGGAAAAACATCCGCAGCAAAGCACAGGTCCGGCCGAAAGTCGAAGTTGACTGAGAGAGACCGTCGGACTCTAAAGCAAATTGTGAGAGAGGATCGCAAGACCACGGCTCCGAAAATCACTGCTGAGCTCAATGAACACCTACAGAACCCAGTTTCCTCTAAAAATGTTCGTCGGGAGCTGCACAAATCTGGATTCCACAGAAGAGCTGCAATTCGAAAAACGCTGCTCTCAATGACAAATGTTTCCAAGCGTTTAGAGTGGTGTAGAAACCTCCAGGCCCCCTGACGAAGGTGTTCCGAAACGCGCGTTGGGGCGGACACAGGGACTCCTGTTTGCCATTCGCCATCCATTTTTAGGTTCAGGTAGTTATACTGCTATATATGAATATATGTTTTTGATTGTGGCCTGGATCTATTCTCATTAGCTTGACCACCTGTTATTTCACTATGGGCACTACATTTGGTATTACCAGCTGTCAGGCGTTTATGTGCAATATATATTACCACTACGTAGCTATTTGTATTATTTAGCGCAGTATTGGCAACCTGGACCCCTGTGTCCCTATCTGCTGTGTTTGATTTTATGGCTGTACAGCATGTACGTTTGTACCTTGCTTTCCACTTTAATAAAGGAATTTTATAATGACCGTCAGTTGCATCTTGGATTCGTCCTCCCCCTGTGCTTTGTATAGATTTTGCGACCGGTCAATTATAGTCCTTGGGTGCATATGTGGGTGATATGTTGTCTATAATTGTAATGGTTGATCATCAGGGCCGGACTGGGACTAAAATTCAGCCCTGGCATTTGAAGTTACACAGGCCCACTAGTCACATGGTGACTATATAATATCTTTGTACACTTGTAGTTTACAAGAAGTGAGAGGAGATTAATACGACTATATAACATGTAGTCACAGCTGTGCCCAGTATTTCAGCTCAGTCCTATTTATTGCTTTTAGGTACAGTACTCCTCCCAAATCTCTGTCCCCTTTTGTATGCATGATTACAGAATTCCTGGCAGAACTGCTCTCTATTGGGCAACCAGACCCCCTGGTCATAGCCACCCCTATCATACCTCCCAACTTTTGAAGAAGGGAAAGACGGACAAAGACTGCAAATTTTGGCCACGCCCAGCCACACCCATTTCACAACTAGTCACACACATGTCCACACCTAATCGCACCCATTTAGCACTGCTGATCACACTGACTGGTACTGAGGGCACAGTGGCTGGCACTAAGGAAGAGAGAAAACAGAGAGAGAGAAAAAAGAAAACAGAGAGAGCGAGAAAGAAAGGGGAAAGAAAGAAAGAACAGTGAGAGACAAAGAAAGAACAGTGAGAGACAGAGAAAGAACAGAGAGAGAAAGAAAGAGGGGAAAGAAAGAAAGAACAGAGAGAGACAGAGAAAGAACAGAGAGAGAAAGAAAGAAGTAAAGAAAAGAAAAAGAACAGAGAGAAAGAGAGGAAAGAAAAAGAAAGAAAGAGGGGAAGAAAGAACAGAGAGAGAAAAAAGAAAGATTAGAGAGAGAAAGAAAATGAGGGAAAGACAGAACAGAGAATGAAAGAACAGAGAAAGAAAGAAAAAGAGAGAAAGAAATAAAGAAAGATTCTACAAAGATACTATAGCAGCGCGGCTCCCATTGTAGTGCCCACCTGAGCCTCCCGGTGCAGGACCTATCATGATCCGCTCACATGGCCAACATCCCTGATTCCAAGGCGATCCTGCTGTCTGCGCTGTCGGAGGAGGACACGGTGATGGATCTGAAGCATTCCTAGTTCTGTCACAATCTCCTCAAGAAATTATCTCATTTCCGGTCAGCTTCCAGCACATCACTTTAGGTGGAACGTCATGTGTGTGTTTTAAAATGCTCCTCGGGGCTCCGCCGTGTACTCCTGTGTCCGTGGGAAAAGCCCGCTTTGTATGCTCCTTACACACTTGGCTCCGCTCCGTACATCCCGTACACACACGGCTCCACTCCGTCCACCTCGTACACACACGGCTCCACTCCGTCCACCTCGTACACGCGCAGCTCCTCTCCGTACACCTCGTACACACGGCTCCTCTCCGTACACCTCGTACACACGGCTCCACTCCGTACACCTCGTACACACGGCTCCTCTCCGTACACGTCGTACACACGGCTCCGCTCCGTACACCTCGTACACACGGCTCTGCTCCGTACACCTCGTACACACGGCTCCGCTCCGTACACCTCGTACACACGGCTCCTCTCCGTACACCTCGTACACGCGCGGCTCCTCTCCGTACACCTCGTACACGCGCGGCTCCTCTCCGTACACCTCGTACACGCGCGGCTCCTCTCCGTACACCTCGTACACGCGCGGCTCCGCTCAGTACACCTCGTACACGCGCGGCTCCGCTCCGTACATCTCGTACACACGGCTCCTCTCCGTACACCTCGTACACGCGCGGCTCCGCTCCGTACATCTCGTACACACACGGCTCCGCTCCGTACACCTCGTACACGCGCGGCTCCTCTCCGTACACCTCGTACACGCGCGGCTCCGCTCCGTACACCTCGTACACACGGCTCCGTCCGTACACCTCGTACACACGGCTCCGCTCCGTACACCTTGTACACATACGGCTCCGCTCCGTACACCTCGTACACCCACGGCACGGCTCCGCTCCGTACACCTCGTACACACACGGCTCCGCTCCGTACACCTCATACACACACAGCTCTGCTACATCCACACTGTAAATCCTGACCCCACACATACTTACCTCAACCAGCACCATGACCACAGTAAAGCAGAGTCTTGCAGACGGTAGAGGCAAGGCTGAGCGCACAGGACCTGTGATGAGGTCACAGGAGGGGCGGAGTCAGGGGTGACATGATCGGGGGTCTGGACTAAGGCTCCTGATCATGTGACCCCCTGACTCCTCCCCTCTTGTGACCTCATCACAGGTCCTGCGAACAGAGCGAGCAGGCAAGCGAGTGCGACGCTGTGAGTGGCTGCGGGGGGGAGGGGGTCTCATGCTAAGGCGAGGATGGGGTGCGTGGGGGAGGCGTAGCGGCTTTTCTCCCTGCAGTGCGGGAGGAACTTGGAAACTATCACCGCCGTGCCCGCAGAGGGCCGGCGGCAGGAGCAACAGTGGCCGCAGCCGCTGGCAAGCAGCCAGATGATCGGGCGCTGCCGCCCGTGGCCCATGTGACAGCGGCCCAGCGGGAAAATGCCCGGTTGGTTATATTGCCAATCCGGGCCTGTTGATCACATCAGATTTCCCCACATGCCATATATACCGAGTTGTACTACCCTCGCCATTTAGGGCGTTTTAACTGAAGAATGGGCTACAATTCCTTTGGAAACAATTCACACCTTGTATGAATCCATACCTCGGAGAATTGAGGCTGTAATCGCCGCAAAAGGTGGACCTACACCATATTAAACTAACTTTTGTTGATGTTTCCAGGTGTTTCCATTATTTTGTCCAACCCCTGTATGTAGTCTCTGGGGTCCGACCGCTGGGACCTTCATGATCCTGAGATACGGCTCTCTGAAGAAGTCGATCATGCGCACTGCAGCGGCATTCACACATGGCTCTTCAAATAACGCTTTTAAGAGGAGTGTTGAAGGGCACGACAAAATATAGCAAAATCCACTGATCGGGTGTGGGGGGAGTGTTATAGTATGTGGGCTGGTGGGGTTTGTGTGGCAGGGCTGCTTTTTTGTCCCAGTCCGACCCTGCATCACGTCTGTGCGCCCTCTGTCTGAGCAGTCACAGTGCAGAGAGCCATAAGACACTGATGGTGAGAAGTCCAGAGCAGAGCAGCAACCAGCGAGGAGAGATATTTCTTTTTTTGATGTTTGGAGTAATATATGGGGACCATCATACATTGGAGCATCATATATGGGGCCAATTATATATGGAGCATTATATGGGGCCATTATATAAGGAGCATTATATGGGACCCATTATACACTGGAGCATCATATATGGGGCTCATTATACACTGGAGCATCATATATGGGGCCCATTATATATGGAGCACTATATGGGACCCCTAATACACTGGAGCATCATAGATGAGTGTATTTGTATTAGTTCGGATCAGAATAGAGGCTATATATTAATATTTCCAGAACGAGTGGGATAATAATTCATAAAACCCCCATCAGGTTACAGTAGGGCTGAGTAACAATACATACTGTTCTCTCTGCGCGCATTCTCCTATATCTGACTAGTCAGTGTCCTCTCTAATAATTCCTTTGAAGTAAGGGGAGGTTTTTATGCCTAATTGTTGGAATCACTGTCACATTCTGAGAGTCTGATGTCACATAAAGTGACTAGAAATTTGTCTAAAACCCAGAATACCCATATAAAATTTATTTAACATTGTCAGTCTCTTAACTACAGCCTTTAAGGAGGGAAACATCCAGGATCAGAGTTTGCTCCCATCCCGGCTGTGGCAGTAGGACATCAGCTCTATGTTCCAGATCACACTGCGGAGTACAAGGAAAGCTCGGGAGCACATGCAAATCCTTTACTTGACTCTTGAGCAAGGGTGTACTTTTCTCTGGACAAAATGCAAAACTACACAAAATAAAAAACCCTAAAAACAGTAATACTTCATTAGTTCAAAATTAAAATTTGACAATACAGGTTTTACACTCCCAATTCTAAAGTAGGTGCCGTGTCGCACACTGCTAGGTTTCGTAGTGGGGAATCCAAGACAATGCAAACTAAATATATGGAGTTAAGGAAACTGTCCCTATATTCTCCCTTCAACAAATTTCCTACCTTGCCACGGAGGTTGGCGCCGTAATATATCCGAAGTGGTGCCCCCGCTCACTGTCGGATGTCCCCTTTATGCCCTATTATACACCCTACCACCAAGAAAGTGCAAGTTAAACACATGCAAAAATTCCCAAGAATTTAAAATCAATGACAGAATGAAGATAGCACAAGAATATTGCACTTTCCTGGGGCCAATGGACCAAGTCCAATAGATACAGTATCAGCCACCTATGCTCAAATGATAATACACAACCGTATAGCATCTAAGGGGAGCAGCTCCCAATCACATATTTCCAGGGTTATATGTAACATACATGCTCAATAATTATATATATATTATTAACAATGGTACTTATCCCATCACGAAACACTGTCCCAATGCGTTTCTCCCCACTGGTTGTTGGGGTTCATCAGGGAACTTCAGGTGATCCAGAATTCAAAATTCTTAGAGATGTACCATCAATGTGGGATTTCCTATGGCTGCTGGGTTGGTATTATGATCCAATGTAGCCGAAATCAATATGGCCACTCCTGCTTTCTTCTCATTTTGGGAGTCTAAGTATACTGTGGGATAGAGGCGCTTAGCACAATTACAGTTTCCATTAAGCTTTAAATGGGTTTCTGCGTCTGCTTGTTGGGTTCATAACTCGTTTATAACCAGACGTCTTATAGTGTTGGAATTTACACCCTTAACATTTAGTGATAAGAGATTAACCATTATCTAAATCTTGATGATGATTGGCGTATGAAGTTTTACCTAAAATGCTGTGATACTGTTATCCTATCTGAGAGTTGATGGCATTCTGGTGAGGGATCGCTTTTCTAGAAGTTCTTATCTTACTATTAAGATGCAGAAGAGATTGGGGAAGACTAAAGGTACTGTCACACTTGGCGATGTACCAGCGATCCCGACCAGCGATATGACGCGGTCAGGATCGCTGGTACATCTCTAAGTGGTCGCTAGTGAGCTGCCACACAGGCAGATCTCACCAGCGACATCGCAGGGGTCGGGGTTCGCTACTTACCTGTCACACTAGGCGATCCTGCGTCCTCCCGCCCGGCTCCACGCTCGTCGCTCGTCTCTCCACAGGAAGCGCCGCAGGAAGCTGACGACGAGAAACAGTCCAGCCTGTTCTCGCGCGATCAGCGATAAGCAGCGGGGGAGCGGTCGGAGGTAAGTATCAGACAGCGATATCGCTAAGTGTGACAGGCCCTTAACCCCTTTCTGCCATGAGACGTACTATCCCGTCCATGTGCCCTGGGACTTAATTCCCAAGGACGGGATAGTACGTCTAATGCGATCAGCGGCGCCCACGTGGTGAGCGCCGCTGATCGCGGCCGGGTGTCAGCTGATTATCACAGCTGACACCTGGCACAATGTGTCAGGGGCGGTCACGGACCGCCGCCGACACGTTAACCCCTTGTACACCGCGATCAAACACGATCGCGGTGTACCGGGGGTTAAAGGGAAGCATCGGCAGGGAGGGGGCTCCCTCCGTGCTTCCCTGAGCCCCCCACGGCAGCGCAATGTGCAGCGCTGCGGTGGGGGGCTCTTCCCTACAGGCCCCCGGATCCAAGATGGCGACGGGGGCCTTCGGGGGCCTGTAGGGAGCTGACTTCCTCAATGCCTGCAAAGCGCAGGCATGAGGAAGCCTTCTGCACTGCCTGTGACAGATTGCTGATCTGTCACAGTGATCTGTGATGTGACAGATCAGTGATCTGTCACAGGACAGTGATGTCCCACCTGGGACTATGTAATAAAATAAAAAAAAAAAAAAAAAAAAGTGTAAAAATGATTTTAAAAAAATCGCTAAATAAATTAGTAAAAAAAAAAAAAAATATTCCCCAATAAATTCATTTTTTGAAAATAAAAAAAAAACAAAACAATAAAAGTACACATATTTGGTATTGCCGCGTCCGTAGCGACACACCCTATAAAACTGTCCCATTAGTTAACCCCTTTAGCGAACCCCTTAAAAAATAAAAATAAAAAACGAAGCAAAAAATAATGATTTATTATCATACCACCGAACAAAAAGTGCAATAACGCGCGATCAAAAAGACTAATATAAATATCCATGGTACCGCTGAAAACGTCATGTTGTCCCGCAATAAACGAGCCGCCATACAGCATCATCCGCAAAAAAATATAGCTCGCAGAATAAAGCGATGCAAAAATAATTATTTTTTATATAAAATTGTTTTCATTGCAAAAAACCGACAAAACATAAAAAAAGACCTAAATGAGGTATCGCTGTAACCGTACTGACCCGAAGAATAAAACCGCTTTATCAATTTTACCGCAAACGCACCACCCCAAAAGAAATTCATGAAACGCTGGTTTTTGTTCATTCTGCGTCCCAAAAATCGGAATAAAAAGCGATCAAAAGATGTCACGTGCCCGAAAATGGTACCAATAAAAACGTCAAATCGTCCCGCAAAGAATAAGACCTCACATGACTCGGTGGGTCAAAATATGGAAAAATTATAGCTCTCAATATGTGGTGATGCAAAAACTATTTTTACAATAAAAAGCGTCTTTTAGCGTGCGACAGCCGCCAAACATAAAAACCGCCATAAATAGTAAATCAAACCCCCCGTTATCACCCCCTTAGTTAGGGAAAAATAATAATATGAAAAAAAGTATTTATTTCCATTTTCCCATTAGGGTTAGGGCTAGGACTAGGGTTAGGGCTAGGGTTAGGGCTCAGGTTAGGGTTAGGGGTGTGTTGGGGTTAGGGTTGGAGTTATAATTGGGGGGGTTTCCACTGTTTGGGCACATCAGGGGCTCTCCAAATGCAACATGGCGTCTGATCTCAATTCCAGCCAATTCTGCGTTGAAAAAGTCAAATGGTGCTCCTTCCCTTCCAAGCTCTGCCATGCGCCCAAACAGTGTTTTACCCCCACATATAGGGTATCAGCATACTCAGGACAAATTGCAAAACAACTTTTGGGGTCCAATTTCTCCTGTTACCCTTAGGAAAATAAAAAATTGGGGCAAAAATATTTTTTTTGTGGAAAAAAATGATTTTTTTATTTTCACGCCCAGGCGTTATAAACTTCTGTGAAGCACTTGGGGGTTCAAAGTGCTCACCACACATCTAGATAAGTTCCGTGGGGGGTCTAGTTTCCAAAATAGGGTCACTTGTGGGGAGTTAGTTTAGGGGCTCTCCAAAGGTAACATGACACCCGCAGACCAATCCATCAAAGTCTGCATTCCAAAACGTCACTACTTCCCTTCCGAGCCCTGACGTGTGCCCATACAGTAGTTTTCTCTCACATATGAGGTATCAGCGTACTCAGGACAAATTGGACAACAACTTTTGGGGTCCAATTTCTCCTGTTACCCTTGGGAAAATAAAAAAATTGGAGACTAATTGATCATGTTTGTGGAAAAAATACGATTTTTTTATTTTCATGCCTGGGCATTATATACTTCTGTGAAGCCCTTGGGGGTTCAAAGTTCTCACCACACATCTAGATAAGTTCCTTAGGGGGTCTAGTTTCCACAATGGGGTCATTTGTGGGGGTTTCCACTGTTTACGTACATTAGGGGCTCTCCAAAGGCAACATGACACCCGCAGACCATTCCATCAAAGTCTGCATTCCAAAACGTCAATACTTCCCTTCCGAGCCCCGACGTGTGCCCATACAGTAGTTTTCTCCCACATATGGGGTGTCAGCGTACTCAGGACAAATTGGACAACAACTTTTGGGGTCCAATTTCTCCTTGTACCCTTGGGAAAATGAACAAAATTGGTGACTAAAAGATCAAGTTTGTGGAAAAAATACGATTTTTGTATTTTCACGCACGGGCATTATAAACTTCTGTGAAGCACTGGGGGGTTCAAAGTGCTCACCACACATCTAGATAAGTTCCTTGGGGGGTCTAGTTTCCAAAATGGTGTCATTTGTGGGGGGTTTCTACTGTTTTGGTACATCAGGGGCTTTCCAAACGCGACATGGTGTCCGATCTCAATTCCAGCCAAAAACGTCAAATGGCGCTGCTTCCCTTCCGAGCTCTGCCATGCGCCCAAATAGTCATTTACACCCACATATGTGGTATCAGCGCACTCAGGACAAATTGCTCAATAACTTTTAGGGACGTATTAAATATGATTTTTTAATTGTACCGCTGTACGTTATAAACTTCTGTGAAGCCCTTGTGGGTTCAAAGTTCTCACCACATATCTAGATAAGTTCCTTGGGGGGTCTAGTTTCCAAAATGGGGTCATTAGGGGGGGTTTCCACTGTTTAGGTACATCAGGGGCTCTCCAAACACGACATGGCGTCCGATCTGAATTCCAGCCAATTTTGCATTGAAAAAGTCAAACGGCGCTCCTTCCCTTCTGAGCTCTGCCATGCGCCGGAACAGTGGTTTCCCCCCACATATCAGGTATCGGCGTACTCAGGACAAATTGTACAATAACTTTTGCAGTCCAATTTCTCCTGTTACCCTTGGTAAATTAAAAAAAATTGAACCTGAAGTATTTTTTTAGTGAAAAAAAGTTAAATGTTCATTAAATTCCTGTGACGCACCTAAAGGGTTAATAAACTTCTTGAATGTGGTTTTGAGCACCTTAAGGGGTGCAGTTTTTAGAATGGTGTCACTTTTGTGTATTTTCTATCATATAGACCCCTCAAAGTGGCTTCAAATGTGATGTGGTCCGTAAAAATAAAATGGTGTTGCAAAAATGAGAAATCGCTGGTCAACTTTTAACCCTTATAACTTCCTAAAAAAAAAAAATTTTGGTTTCAAAATTGTGCTGATGTAAAGTAAACATGTGGGAAATGTTAGTTATCAAGTTTTTTGTGTGCTATATCTCTGTGATTTAAGGGCATAAAAATTCAAAGTTGGAAAATTGCGAAATTTTCAAAATTTTCGCCAAATTTCCGTTTTTTTCACAAATAAACGCAAGTTATTTGAATGAAATTTTACCACTAACATGAAGTACAATATGTCACGAGAAAACAATGTCAGAATCACCGGTATCCATGGAAGCGTTTCAGAGTTATTACCTCATAAAGGGACAGTGGTCAGAATTGTAAAAATCGGCCTGGTCATTAACGTGCAAACCACCCTTGGGGCTTAAGGGGTTAAAACATAACATACACTAAAACATAAACAGATATACATCAATAATATCACCATTAGGGAAGGGGAAAAAAAGGAGGGAAAAAATTAAGTGCCGTATTAAGGGGAGGTGAGGTGTCATGAAGTAGAGCAGAAATCAGAGAGGAGGGGAATCACATTGTCCAATAATGAGATTAAAATAGTGTATGAGAGAAGATAAATGTACGTTAACTTAAAGCATTCCTATGCTAAAAATCGCAGTCAGAAATCCAACACTGGTGAACAAGAGAAACGATTATATAGGTGAAGGATCATGTCACCAATGTCCTGAGATTAAGTAAAAGCACAATTCCTCAGCTCGGGTCAGGCTGTGTTGCTTCTCGTGGTGAGGAACAGTTTTTCCTGGATGCTACTTGTTGCCAGATCGGTGAAGGTGCGGTAAAAGGAAGTTCCAACTCCCAATCTCGTAGACGAGGAGGTGGAATGTCCAATTCAGTGCAAAAAGTTACCAGATCTTTGGGTGAGCGTAGAGTCACTAGTCGCCCATTTTTCATATCTGTAAAGGGCAAATGGGAAGTTCCACCTAGATTGGAAGTTTTTATTCCTCACGGCAAGAAGGAGGAATCTTAGGAGTCTTCTTTAATCTAGGAGAGATTGGGGTATAGCTGAATAAGAGTTCCTTTAAATTAGATCTTGTGGAACGTATGAGCTTTGGACAATATGGACTATTTTAATTGAAAGTCGTGGACACAGCAGATTATATCCCGTGGTTGAGATTGACAGCCCTTGCTGTGGAAGGCTCTGTGTGCTCTGTCCATCTTTAATTTATGAGAGGTAGGTTGGTCCAGGATGGAATTGAATAACGATTCAAGTTGAGCATAAAGTGTCAGTGTACAGGTAACTCAGTGATCACCAGTGAGTTTATACACAGGAGCTCTGTATATAGCATCAATGTACAGGCAATACAGTGATCACCAGTGATTTTATACACAGGAGCTCTGTATATTGTTATGAACGGATCACCGAGGAGGATGGCAGGAACAGGCTAAGCCACCAGGAAACCAGAGAGGTTGGTAACTCAGCGAATTGCAGACCTCTGATCCTAACAACACAACTAGCAGTAGCCGTGGAGCGTTCCTACGATGCCCTAGACACCTCGGCACAGCCGGAGAACTAACTAAGCCTAAAGCCAGAAAGGAGAAATCTAAACTGCCCCGGAACAGATCCCCAAAGGAATAGATAGCCCCCAAACATATATTGTCGGTGAGGCAAGATGAGACACAAACATAGGCAGAAAATAGACTGAGCAAATGATGGGGCCCAAACTGACTAGATAGGACAGGACAGAAAAGACACTGTCTGCAATCACGCAAAAACACTAAAAAATCCAACACATCTGATATACAAAAAACCCGAGGCCACACGACCTCACCCCCGCTAGATCAGCACTCTGGTGTAAACTGGAAGCAAAGCAAAAGATACTAATATAACAGGGGACTGAACAGACTGACACAAGCTGTAACATATGGAGCAGGGCCCAGTGCTGCCCCAGCAGGGAGTACGCTGAACCCTCGCAACAAGGCAGAAAGCAAAACAAGGCACAACCAGATTAGATACAAAGGATTAGCAAAATAATCACTTAACTG
Source organism: Dendrobates tinctorius (assembly GCF_039654945.1). Lineage (NCBI taxonomy): Eukaryota > Metazoa > Chordata > Amphibia > Anura > Dendrobatidae > Dendrobates > Dendrobates tinctorius. The sequence goes on from NW_027361688.1 coordinate 13,381,435, forward strand.
AACCATGCAGATCAGGCAGGAGACAGAAGAACTCAAAATGCACAAGGAGGCAATCACCAGCAACCACTAATGGAAGCCAGCTCATTTATATGCTCCCAGTCAGTAATCCCAGATTGCCAATCATGGTCGTCAGGTGGCAAACTTCCATCAAACTGGCCGGTTCCATTACTCCCAGTAACCACCAGAGAGAGCTCTGGCTGAGAAGTCCGAGCAAGGGAATTCACAACAGTACCCCCCCTTGCGGAGGGGTCACCGAACCCTCATCCATGCCACCAGGCCGATCAGGATGGGCCCGGTGAAAAGCACGAATCAATCTCTTGGCATGAATGTCAAAAGCAGAGACTCAAGAATTATCCTCCTGGCCATAACCTTTCCACTTGACCAAGTACTGAAGTCTCCGTCTAACCAGACGAGAATCCAATATCTTTTCTACCTCATACTCCAAGTTACCCTTAACCAGTACAGAGTCAGGGGGCGCCGCCATATGAACTACTTGGCACACACCAAAGGTTTCTGATGCAGAAAGGTGATTTTTAATTATACAACAGTACATACATACACAGACGGATACCGCGTCCACACTCCACAAACCACTACGGTAAGAGTTTTATGCCTCATATAGACAGATTTTGTGACTTCACGTCACGTTACTGTAGTATTACTCCAGCACTATTCTTTGCCTTCAGCAGTGGGACGGCTTCATGTGCCTCCTCACAGGATTGGTATGTAACTTAGGTAACATAAACCATCTCATCACTTACTAAGTTATATTGGCTATTATAGCACCTTTATCCTCTCCCAGGTCTATCTCACAAAGCCCAGTCACTAAGAATCTCACAGTACAATATATCGGTATGTGTGTTCTTTTCTACGTTGATCTTGTTCTTCATGATTATTTATTACTCTCTGCCAATATCTATCATGTGCGATAATGTGACCGATGTCTCAGCATTTTTTCAAAAGTGTTTACCTAGAAAACCCATATATTGTTGTATATACTTTCTTTTTTAATTGTATTATTTTCATCTTTATTTATATTTCATAGTACATTGATGAAGGTCCTAGACCGAAACGTCTGTGTATGTATGTACTGTTGTATAATTAAAAATCACCTTTCTGCATCAGAAACCTTTGGTGTGTGCCAAGTTTATATACATTTAGTTCACGGATTGGGATCCTACTTGGGCACCACCTACAATTCTCAGGGTTGTGCCAACGGTTTTGTTCCGCCATATGAACTACTGGCTCCACAAACCTTTTCAACAAAGATTTATGAAAAACGTTTTGAATCTTAAACGTAACTGGAAGAGCCAAAAGGAAAGAAACGGGGTTAAGGATTTCCAAAATCCTATAAGGTCCAATAAACCTTGGCTTGAATTTTGGAGATGCAACCTTCATGGGAATATTTTTTGAGGACAACCAAACCATATCACCCACTTTAAACCGGGGACCAACGGTCCTATGCCGGTTGGAAAACCGTTGGGCCTTTTCCTGAGAGTGGGACAACTTATCCACTACTTAGTCCCAAATCTGCTGCATTCTCTCTACCACAGAATCCACACTTGGGCAGGCAGAAGCTGCCCCGAAGAAAATCGAGGATGAAACCCAAAGTTACAGAAGAAAGGAGACATCAAAGTGGCAGAACTAGCCCTATTGTTTAGCGCGAATTCGGCCGAGGGCAAAAATGAGACACAATCATCCTGATCAGCAGATATGAAACATCTCAAATAGGACTCCAAAGTCTGGTTTGTTCTCTCAGTCTTCACATTGGTCTGAGGATGAAATGCAGAGGAGAAAGACAACTCAATTCCCAGTTTGGAACAGAAAGCTCTCCAAAATCTGGAAACAAACTGGACTCCTCTGTCCAATACAATGTTCTCAGGAATCCCGTGCAAATGAACCACTTGTTGTAAAAACAAGGGCACCAACTCAGAAGAAGATGGCAACTTTGGGAGTGGTACAAGATGGACCATCTTAGAAAGTCTATCACAGATCACCCCAATAACTGTCATTCTCTGAGAGACAGGGAGATCAGAAATAAAATCCATTGAGATGTGGGTCCATGGCCTCCTGGGCACCGGCAGGGGCATCATCAAACCACTAGTACGAGAACAGAGCTTGGACCGAGAACAAGTCCCACAGGACTGCACAAAATTCCTGACATCACGAGATAAGGCAGGCCACCAAAAAGACCGACTCACCAAATCTCTGGTACCAAAGATACCTGGATGACCAACCAAAGCGGAGCAATGAATTTCAAACATTACTCTTCTCCACTAGTCATGGACATACAATTTTCCCATAGGGCATCATTCAGGTTTATCCTCCTGAAATTCCTCCAGGGCACGTCTCAAATCGGGAAAGATGGCGGAAAGAACTACACCCTCATTTAGAATGGTAGTAGGCTCGGTCACATCAAGAGAATCCACAAAGAAACTCCTAGAAAGGGCGTCTGCCTTAATCTTAGTGCCAGGAAGAAAGGAGACCATAAAATTAAAACGCGTGAAAAACAAGGCCTACCTAGCCTGTCTAGGATTCAAGGGCTTGCCAATTGAAGATAAATCAAATTCTTGTGATCGGTGAGGATCACACCTTGATGTCTAGCTCCCTCCAACCAATGTCTCCACTCTTCAAATGCCCATTTCATGGCCAACAATTCCCGATTCCCCACATCATAGTTACGTTCAGATGGAGAAAATTTTTGAGAAAAGAAGGCACAGGGATTCATCTTAGAGGTTACCGGATCTCTTTGAGACAAAACGGCTCCTGCACCAATCTCAGAAGCATCTATCTCCACCTGAAATGTGAGTGAAACATCAGGTTGCTGTAGAACTGGAGCAGAAGTGAATCTCTGCTTAAGCTCCTGAAATGCTGAGACTGCCTCTGGAGACCAATTCACCACATCAGCGCCCTTTTTGGTCAAATCCATCAGAGGTTTAACAATACCAGAAAAATTACTTATAAATTTACGGTAGAAATTAGCAAAACCCAAAAACTTCTGAAGAGCCTTCAGAGAAGTGGGCTGAACCCAATCATAAATGGCCTGTACCTTGGCCGGGTCCATTTCAATAGCAGACGGGGACAAAATGAATCCCAAAAACAAAATCCTCTGTTCACCAAAAAGACATTTCGATTCCTTAACATACAGAGTATTTTCCCTCAAAATCCGGAACACAGTCCGGACATGTTCCACATGAGAATCCCAATTACTGGAAAAAATCAAAATATCATCCAGATAAATGATCAAAAACTTATCCACAAAGTCCCGGAAAATATCTTTCATAAAAGATTGGAAGACGGAAGGGGCATTAGTGAGCCCAAAAGGCATCACCAGGTACTCAAAATGTCCCTCCGGAGTATTAAACGCCGTCTTCCATTCATCCCCGTGCTTGATGCGAACAAGATTATATGTCCCCCTGAGGTCAAGTTTGGTAAACCAACAAGCACTTTTAACTCTGGAAAATAAATCAGAAATCAGGGGTAACGGGTACTGATATTTAACAGTGATTTTGTTAAGGGAACGATAGTCAATACATGGCCTTAATGAGCCATCTTTTTTGGCCACAAAAAAAACAGCACCCAAAGCGAAGAGGATGGTCTGATATGACCTTCTCCAATGATTCCTTGATATAAGATCGCATAGCATCATGTTCAGGTACTGATAAGTACTGATAATTTTTGGTGCTGCACAATTTACATCAGGGTTCCCCAACTCCAGTCCTCAAGGCCCACCAACAGGTCATGTTTTCAGGATTTCCTTTGTATTGCACAGGTGATGCAATTATAGGCAGAAATTCCCCGCACTTCAGCAGCGAGCTGCTCAACACGATCGGACAATTGCTCCATTAAAGAAAAAATCCTCCTACGGCGCCAGAGAAAAAGGAGGAAAAATATGTAAAAAATTCTGACTTTTTTTTACAATTCTTTCCTTTTTTAGAGTACCCTAGAGTCTACAGTTTAGGCTGGTGATTCTGTTATGAGCTGGTCACTGAGGAGGATGGCAGGAATAGGCTAGGCCACAAGGAAACCAGAAAGGTTAGTAACTTAGCAGATTGCAAACCCCTAATCCTAACAACACAACTAGCAGTAGCCATGGGGCGTACCTAAGATGATCCTAGACGCCTCGGCACAGCCGGAGGGCTAACTAAGCCTAAAGCAAGAAAGGTGAAATCTAAACTGCCCCGGAGTAGAACCCCAAAGGAATAGATAGCCACCAATCATATATTGTCAGTGAGACAAGATGAGACACAAACAGAGGCAGAAAATAGACTGAGCAAATGATGGGACCCAAACTGTCTAGACAGGACAGGACAGAAAAGACAATGTCTGCAATCATGCAAAAACCCTAAAAAATCCAACACGTCTGATGCACAAAAAAACACTGAGGTCTCACGACCTCTCCCCCACTATATCAGCATTCTGGTGTGAACTGGCAGCAAAGCAAAAGAGACAAATATAACAGGGGACTGAACAAACTGACACAAGCTGTAACACATGGAGCGGGGTCCAGCACTACCCCAGCAGGGAGCCCGCTGAACCCTCACAACAAAGCAGAAAACAGGAAAGGGCAAAACCAGATCAGATGGAAAGGATTAGCAAAAGAATCACTTAAAGGAAAAATGCAGGATCAGGCAGGAAACAGCAGACCTCAAAATGCACAGTGAAAAACAAATCACCAGCAGCAAATGAGGGAAGTCTGCTCACTTATATACTCCCACTCAGTAACCCTTGATTTCCAATCATCGTCGTCAAGTGGCAGACTTCCATCAACCCGGCCAGCTCCACTACCCACAGTAACCAGCAGAGGGAGCCCTGACTCAGAAGTCAGATCAAGAGAATTCACAACACAGGGCCAGTGATGGGGAGAGGGACAATGGTGGGAGTGATGGGGAGAGGGACAATGATGGGAGTGATGGGGAGAGGGCCAGTGATGGGGAGAGGGCCAATGATGGCGGTGATGGGGAGAGGGCCAATGATGGGAGTGATGGGGACAGGGCCAGTGATGGCAGTTATGGGGAGAGGGACATTTATGGGAGTGATGGGGAGAGGGACAATGATGGGAGTGATGGGGAGGAGGAAATGATGGAGGTGGTGGAATGGGCAATTTCTACAAGAAGGGGATCATGATGGGGCATACTTCTGCATGAAGAGGATCATGATGGGGCATATTTCTGCATGAAGGGGATCACGATGGGACATATTTCTACATGAAAAGGGTCATGATGGGGCATATTTCTACATGAAGGGGATCATGATGGGGCATATTTCTGCATGAAAAGGGTCATCATGGGGTATATTTCTACATGAAGGGGATCATGATGGGGCATACTTCTGCTTCAAGGGGATCATGATGGGGCATACTTCTGCATGAGGGGGATCATGAAGGGGCATATTTCTGCATGAAGGGGATCACGACGGGGCATATTTCTGCATGAAGGGGATCATGATGGGGCATATTTCTGCATGAAGGGGATCACGTTGGGGCATATTTCTGCATGAAGGGGATCACGATGGGGCATATTTCTGCATGAAGGGGATCACGATGGGACATATTTCTACATGAAGGGGATCACGATGGGGCATATTTCTGCATGAAGGGGATCACGATGGGGCATATTTCTCCATGAAGGGGATCACGATGGGACATATTTCTACATGAAGGGTATTACGATGGGACATATTTCTACATGAAGGGGATCACGATGGGGCATATTTCTGCATGAAGGGGATCACGATGGGGCATATTTCTGCATGAAGGGGATCACGATGGAGCATATTTCTGCATGAAGGGGATCACGTTGGGGCATATTTCTGCATGAAGGGGATCACGTTGGGGCATATTTCTGCATGAAGGGGATCATGATGGGGCATATTTCTCCATGAAGGGGATCACGATGGGGCATATTTCTACATGAAGGGTATCACGATGGGGCATATTTCTCCATGAAGGGGATCATGATGGGGCATTTGGCATGTGTTGGCACTTCGTCATAAATAATTAGGTTTTAGGTTGCAGTTTGGGCACTCGGTCTCAGAAAGGTTCGCCATCACTGTCCTATAGGGTCATGTCCTCAGGTGAGAGGAAAATACAGGCAGCAAGAAGATAAAGTTTCTTAAATTAAAAAGGACTATAAAAATGAGAATAAAAATAAAAATAAAAATGCCCTCAGAAGAGCTGTACCGTTTATTGACGCAGATATAATTACCTCACAGTTACAAGGTAAAATAGGTCATCTCAAAAAAACCCGCAAATAGCAAAAATTGACTTAAAAATCTTAGAAAGTCACACAAATGTATTTAATAATAATAACAACAATAATAAAAAAAATTGTTGAAAAGAAAAAATTGTAGTCATGGAGATTATTTTACCTCAGAGAATCAGTCTCTCACAGGGACAAGCCATTGAAGGACGCCATGATCAGTCTGTCATCTTCAAAACGGGATAATTAATCCTAGGAATGTAGGATTAAGATGGGAAATATGTCAAAAGGATCACAAAAACTTCTGTAACCAATTTAAATATAAATGGAAACCAAAAATTTGCAAAAAAGTCGAGTTACGTCGAGTTAGAGGGTTACCTCAGGAGCTCGCACGTTTGCGACCTACATCACCTGCGCCTAAGCCACGCCCCCGGGACAATGACTTTGTAAGTGCTGCAGTACATGTCCGTCTCCCTGCCTTTAAGATCTGGGAGATGCAGCCTTCTGTGACTGCAGTGTGACCCCACTGACATTTTTTAGTTTTGTAAGGGGAAAACCCAATTAAGATGTCTGCGAGGCCATTCTCCCCCAGACATGAATTATGGCCTGTGACACAATGATGGACAGGTATGGTATATTGTTGGTTTTAATTTTTGTTTTATTACAGGAAAACAAGGGGATTTGGTGGAATTAGGCGTTAGGGGAGTAGAATTGTGTTTAGAATTGGGAGTCCTCAGTGGTTGATACCTTTTAATGGCAAACTGAAAATTCTAAATATTCTTCTATCTACTGGCTAACATGGTACAAAGATATATATCTATCCTGTATGTAATTGTTTGTTATTTTTAAATAGAAAAGTAAAACTGTGTTTTGTTTCATTTATAATAAAGGATTTTTATTTTATATGTATATGGAGGTGCTGGTGTATACACAGGTGCTGGGGCTGATATATACAGGTGCTGGTGTATACACAGGTGCTGGGGCTGATATATACAGGTGCTGGGGCTGATATACACAGGTGCTGGGGCTGATATACACAGGTGCTGGTGTATACACAGGTCCTGGGGCTGATATATACAGGTGCTGGGGCTGATATACACAGGTGCTGGGGCTGATATACACAGGTGCTGGTGTATACACAGGTGCTGGGGCTGATATACACAGGTGCTGGGGCTGATATACACAGGTCCTGGGGCTGATATATACAGGTGCTGGGGCTGATATATACAGGTGCTGGGGCTGATATACACAGGTGCTGAGGTTGATATATACAGGTGCTGGGGCTGATATACACAGGTGCTGGTGTATATACAGGTGCTGGGGCTGATATACACAGGTGCTGAGGTTGATATATACAGGTGCTGGTGTATACACAGGTGCTGGGGCTGATATATACAGGTGCTGGGGCTGATATATACAGGTGCTGGGGCTGATATATACAGGTGCTGGTGTATACACAGGTGCTGGGGCTGATATACACAGGTGCTGGGGCTGATATACACAGGTGCTGGGGCTGATATACACAGGTCCTGGGGCTGATATATACAGGTGCTGGGGCTGATATACACAGGTGCTGAGGTTGATATATACAGGTGCTGGTGTATACACAGGTGCTGGGGCTGATATATACAGGTGCTGGGGCTGATATACACAGGTGCTGGTGTATATACAGGTGCTGGGGCTGATATACACAGGTGCTGAGGTTGATATATACAGGTGCTGGTGTATACACAGGTGCTGGGGCTGATATATACAGGTGCTGGGGCTGATATACACAGGTGCTGGGGCTGATATACACAGGTGCTGGGGCTGATATACACAGGTGCTGGGGCTGATATATACAGGTGCTGGGGCTGATATATACAGGTGCTGGGGCTGATATACACAGGTGCTGAGGTTGATATATACAGGTGCTGGTGTATACACAGGTGCTGGGGCTGATATATACAGGTGCTGAGGTTGATATATACAGGTGCTGGTGTATACACAGGTGCTGGTGTATACACAGGTGCTGGGGCTGATATACACATGTGCTGGTGTATACACAGGTGCTGGGGCTGATATACACATGTGCTGGTGTATACACAGGTGCTGGGGCTGATATATACAGGTGCTGCACCTGTATATACATCATCACTAGGTCCAGCCCACTGCAGTCCAGCACCTGTATTCACTCACTCACCAGGTCTCAGACCCGTCCGTCACTCGAATCCAGGCAGGCATCCAGTGATTATTGCAGGTGCATGAAGGTCGGCCAGATGTCCTGAGTCTCTCCTGATACGCTGGAGGAGGAGAGCAGAGCAGCTCTCTCCGCCCACAAAGAACATCCTCACTGCAACGTCAGACGTTCTTAACCCCCTCCTGTGCCACTGACTGGTGGTGAGTGATGATGCAGCTGCTGCTGCCAGCGCGAGCCTGCCTGTGTAAAACCGCCATGCCCGCAGATTTAGTAGTATGTCAATTACACTTCATTTGATGTCAAAAGAGATGAACAAAAACAAAATATTTAGAATAAATAAAGGCCGCTGCCTCCCAATTGTACCACAGTGGTCTCTATTGCACTATGCCCAAGATCAACCCACAGATAAAGTGGTAACTCAGGACAGGGTAGGCTAAAATAGATCAAATCTGCCTCATTACAGGGTGCAACTGAACATCACAATACTGCAGTAATCCAAAGCCACTGCCATTCAACCAGGCGCCATCTTTATCTCTGATGTTCTGAGTGAACATGAAAGCTACCATGTGCCTCCTGAGGAACCTTCATCGTGGGAGGGTAACGCGGCTGATTTAGCAGTCTAGCTAAGTTTATCATAATCTCTGCTATTTGCTGATCTGATATTTGGCCATAGTGCAATATAGGGCTTCTTGCATTTGACCATATTTGAATGGCATTGGCTTTGGATCAATAGTATTGTGATGTTCAGTCGCACACTGTAATACTTATTTTAAAATATTTTGCTCTTTTCATTTCTTTATTATTATTATTATTATTTCTTTTGTCATCAAATGAGGTGTAATTGAAATACTTCTAATAATTTGTTTGATATATTAGCCCGGCCGATTGCTCAGTTACCCTCTCTTAGTTATATACAGTTGGCTGGGAGCAGTCGGTCTCTGTGAATATGTATGTTCCTTTGTGTCTTCACTTGCTATGCATCACCTAAATATCTGCTGCGTTGATGCTCTTTTTCACTATAACTAATTTAGTTGTATCATAAATCTCCTTCTGGCACGAGTTGTTTGTTAGGTTTGGGGGTTATTAGTGAGCAGTCCAGGGGACCATAATCCTGGCTTTTCTGTGTTAATTATCCCTGTCTCTCCACCCCTTGGGTCAAATAGTGGGGGTGAAATAAAAGGGGATTTATAGGGTCATTAACCCCTTTCTGACATCGACGTACTATCCCGTCCATGGGACCCGGGCCCCTATGCCCATGGACGGGATAGTACGTCTACCGCGATCAGCGGCGCCCACGTGGTGAGCGCCGCTGATCGCGGCCGGGTGTCAGCTGATTATCACAGCTGACACCCGGCACAATGTGTCAGGGGCGGTCACGGACCGCCCCCGACACGTTAACCCCTTGCACACCGCGATCAAACATGATCGCAGTGTACCGGGAGTTAAAGGGAAGCATCGGCAGGGAGGGGGCTCCCTCCGTGCTTCCCTGAGCCCCCCACGGCAGCGCAATGTGCAGCGCTGCTGCGGGGGACTCCTTTCCTGAAGGCCCCCGAATCCAAGATGGCGACGGGGACCTTCGGGGGCCTGCAGGAAGCTGGCTTCCTCAGTGCTTGCAAAGCGCAGGCATGAGGAAGCCTTCTGCACTGCCTGTGACAGATTGCTGATCTGTCACAGTGATCTGTGATGTGACAGATCAGCAATCTGTCACAGGACAGTGATGTCCCACCTGGGACTATTTAATAAAGTTAAAAAAAATAAAAAAAAAGTGTTAAAGTAATAAAAAAAAAAATCGCCAAATAAATTAGAAAAAAAAAAAAAATATTCCCCCAATAAATCCATTTTTTGGAAATAAAAAAAAAAAAACAATAAAAGTACACATATTAGGTATCGCTGCGTCCGTAACGACCCGCCCTATAAAACTGTCCCATTAGTTAACCCCTTTAGCGAACCCCTTAAAAAATAAAAATAAAAAACGAAGCAAAAAATAATGATTTATTATCATACCGCCAAACAAAAAGTGTAATAACGCGCGATCAAAAAGATGCATATAAATATCCATGGTACCGCTGAAAATGTCATCTTGTCCCGCAAAAAACGAGCCACCACACAGCATCATCAGCGAAAAAATAAAAAAGTTATAGCTCGCAGAATAAAGCGATGCAAAAATAATTATTTTTCATATAAAATAGTTTTCATTGCATAAAACCGACAAAACATAAAAAAATGACCTAAATGAGGTATCGCTGTAACCGTACTGACCCAAAGAATAAAACCGCTTTATCAATTTTACCGCACGCGGAACGGTGTCAACGCACCCCCCCAAGAGAAAATCATGAAACGCTGGTTTTTGTTCATTCTGCGTCCCAAAAATCGGAATAAAAAGCGATCAAAAAATGTCACGTGCCCGAAAATGGTACCAATAAAAACGTCAACTCGTCCCGCAAAAAATAAGACCTCACATGACTCGGTGTGTCATAATACGGAAAAATTATAGCTCTCAATATGTGGTGATGCAAAAACTATTGATACACCGCTCCGCCATACTCACCCGGCCTCCGCTCCCACGCCGCAGTCGCCCTCCGCTCCCACGCCGCAGCCTCTCTCCACCCGACGGCCGCGGCGGTCACCTGAGACAGGCCCGCGACCGATGCCTTCCCTGCATGGTATGCACATGCGCCATAGGCCGCGGCTGCGCCTCCTTCCTGCTTCTTATGCTCCGGCTGTGCCCTGACCCGGAAGCACCTTTGGACCAATGGCTGACCAGACGGGGCCATATCAGGCCGCTTCCCCCTGAGGGAGGCGCCTGATCGTTTTGTTTCCTGACACTCTGGCCTCGCTCCATCGTGCACACTCTGCTCCTGCAGTTCCTGTCTCCTCACAGCAGCTTCTCAGTCCTTCTACCCGTGTTCCTCGTTACCTACTCCAGTCCTGCCTTCAGTGTTCCTGTCGTCCTACTCCAGTCCTGCCTTCAGTGTTCCTGTCGTCCTACTCCAGTCCTGCCTTCAGTGTTCCTGTCGTCCTACTCCAGTCCTGCCTTGTGTTCCTGCCGTCCTACTCCAGTTCTGCCTTCAGTGTTCCTGCCGTCCTACTCCAGTCCTGCCTTCAGTGTTCCTGTCGTCCTACTCCAGTCCTGCCTTCAGTGCTCCTGCCGTCCTACTCCAGTCTCAGTCTTACTCCGGTCCATCCTGAGCCGCCCCTCTCGGTACCGGCAACCGTGGTACTCGAACCCCTGGGCCTGCTCCTAACGGTCCCTGTATAGGGGTCGGTTCCACCTGGCAGCTCGCCCGGGGTCCCTCGGTGCCACGGTCCAGAGGGTCCACTCTCGGAGGTTCCCGCTCCAGACCACCCGCGCTAACAACTATTTTTACAATAAAAAGCGTCTTTTAGCGTGCGACAGCTGCCAAATATGAAAACCGCCATAAATAGTAAATCAAACCCCCCGTTATCACCCCCTTATTTAGGGAAAAATAATAAAATAAAAAAAATGTATTTATTTCCATTTTTCCATTAGGGTTAGGGCTAGGGTTAGGGTAGGGTTAGGGCTAGGGTTAGGGCTAGGGTTAGGGCTGAGATTAGGGTTAGGGGTGTGTTGGGGTTCGGGTTGGAGTTAGAATTGGGGGTTTCCACTGTTTGGGCACATCAGGGGCTCTCCAAATGCAACATGGAGTCTGATCTCAATTCCAGCCAATTCTGAGTTGAAAAAGTCAAATGGTGCTCCTTCCCTTCCAAGCTCTGCCATGCGCCCAAACAGTGTTTTACCCCCACATGTAGGGTATCAGCCTACTCAGGACAAATTGCAAAACAATTTTTGGGGTCCAATTTCTCCTGTTACCCTTAGGAAAATAGAAAATTGGGGGCAAAAATATCATTTTTGTGGAAAAAAATGATTTTTTTATTTTCACGTCCGAGTGTTATAAACTTCTGTGAAGCACTTGGGGGTTCAAAGTGCTCACCACACATCTAGATAAGTTCCGTGGGGGGTCTAGTGTCCAAAATGGGGTCACTTGTGGGGAGTTTCAATAGTTTAGGTACATCAGGGGCTCTCCAAATGCACATGACACCCGCAGACCATTCCATCAAAGTCTGCATTCCAAAACGTCACTGCTTCCCTTCCGAGCCCCGACGTGTGTCCATACAGTAGTTTTCTCCCACATATGGGGTGTCAGCGTACTCAGGCCAAATTGGACAACAACTTTTGGGGGTCCAATTTCTCCTGTTACCCTTGGGAAAATGAAAAAATTGGGGACTAATTGATCATGTTTGTGGAAAAAATACGATTTTTTTATTTTCATGCCCGGGCATTATAAACTTCTGTGAAGCCCTTGGGGGTTCAAAGCGCTCACCACACATCTAGATAAGTTCCTTAGGGGGTCTCGTTTCCAAAATGGGGTCATTTGTGGGGGTTTCCACTGTTTAGGTACATTAGGGGCTCTCCAAAGGCAACATGACACCCGCAGACCATTCCATCAAAGTCTGCATTCCAAAACATCACTACTTCCCTTCCGAGCCCCGACGTGTGTCCATACAGTAGTTTTATCCCACATATGGGGTATCAGCATACTCAGGACAAATTGGACAACAACTTTTGGGGTCCAATTTCTCCTGGTACCCTTGGGAAAATAAAAAATGATGACTAAAAGATCATGTTTGTGGAAAAAATATGAATTTTTTATTTTCACGCCCGGGCGTTATAAACTTCTGTGAAGCACTGGGGGGTTGAAAGTGCTCACCACACATCTAGATAAGTTCCGTGGGGGGTCTAGTTTACAAAATGGTGTCATTTGTGGGGGGTTTCCACTGTTTAGGTACATTAGGGGCTCTCCAAAGGCAACATGACACCCGCAGACCATTCCATCAAAGTCTGCATTCCAAAACGTCACTACTTCCCTTCCGAGCCCCGACGTGTGCCCACACAGTAGTTTTCTCCCACATATGGGGTATCAGCGTACTCAGGACAAATTGCACAATAACTTTTAGGGTCCTGTTACCCTTGGAAAAATAAGAATTGAGGGTGAAAAGATCATTTTTGTGGAAAAAATATGATTTTTTAATTGTACGGCTTTATGTTATAAACTTCTGTGAAACCCATGGGGGTTCAAAGTTCTCACCACACATCTAGATAAGTTCCTTAGGGGGTCTAGTTTCCAAAATGGTGTCATTTGTGGGGGGTTTCCACTGTTTTGGTACATCAGGAGTTTTCCAAACGCGACATGGTGTCCGATCTCAATTCCAGCCAAAAACGTCAAATGGCGCTGCTTCCCTTCCGAGCTCTGCCATGCGCCCAAGTAGTGGTTTACCCCCACATGTGGGGTATCAGCGTACTCAGGACAAATTGCACAATAACTTTTAGGGTCCTGTTACCCTTGGAAAAATAAGAATTGAGGGTGAAAAGATCATTTTTGTGGAAAAAATATGATTTTTTAATTGTATGGCTTTATGTTAGAAACTTCTGTGAAGCCCTTGTGGGTTCAAAGTTCTCACCACATATCTATGTAAGTTCCTTGGGGGGTCTAGTTTCCAAAATGGGGTCACTTGTAGGGGGTTTCCACTGTTTAGGTACATCAGGGACTCTCCAAACGTGACATGGCGTCCAATCTGAATTCCAGCCAATTTTGCATTGAAAAAGTCAAACGGCGCTCCTTCCATTCTGAGCTCTGCCATGCGCCGAAACAGTCGTTCCCCCCCACATATCAGGTATCAGCGTACTCAGGACAAATTGCACAATAACTTTTGCAGTCCAATTTCTCCTGTTACCCTTGGTAAAATAAAAAAAATTGAACCTGAAGTATTTTTTTTATGAAAAAAAGTTAGCTGTTCATTTTTTTTTAAATATTCAAAAAAATTCCTATGACGCACCTAAAGCGTTAATAAACTTCTTGAATGTGGTTTTGAGCACCTTAAGGGGTGCAGTTTTTAGAATGGTGTCACTTTTGGGTATTTTCTATCATATAGACCCCTCAAAGTGGCTTCAAATGTGATGTGGTCCTAAAAATAAAATGGTGTTGTAAAAATGAGAAATCGCTGGTCAACTTTTAACCCTTATAACTTCCTAACAAAAAAAAATTTTGGTTCCAAAATTGTGCTGATGTAAAGTAAACATGTGGGAAATGTTAGTTATCAAGTTTTTTGTGTGCCGTATCTCTGTGATTTAAGGGCATAAAAAGTTGGAAAATTGCGAAATCTTCAACATTTTCGCCAAATTTCCATTTTTCTCACAAATAAACGCAAGTTATTTGAATGAAATTTTACCACTAACATGAAGTACAATATGTCACGAGAAAACAATGTCAGAATCACCAGGATCCATGGAAGCGTTCCAGAGTTATGACCTCATAAAGGTACAGTGGTCAGAATTGTAAAAATTGGCCCGGTCATGAACGTGCAAACCACCCTTGGGGGTGAAGGGGTTAAGGGACAGTCGACGCTGAGCGGGGGCACCAATTTGCGTCCAAAACTAGGGTATTAACCTTCGCTGCCAGGTAGGGACTTCTGAATAGGGACTGTGAGGGTTATGATTTCTCCCCCCCCTTCCTTTAATATCTCACCCCGTTACCAACTAAATAATCATCAACTTGTGTATTGTTTTTGGAATTTAGTCTTTCAGTGCTTGTGATTGGTGTTACAACTCTATTTTTAGGGGGTATTTTTTAGTGTGCCCCTTTACCCCTGTGTATCCCTGGACTGCTCAATTGTAGCATATTGAAATTGGACAGGCACATTATTGAACATCTATTTTTGGTTTATCTCTTATTCTGGTGTTTGTCCTTTATAAGTAGGGTTCAACAGGGTTTTTAGGGTCAGCCGCCATGGAGCGGGGGCGCCATTGGTTCTCAAGATGGTGTCAACCTCTGCTGTCAGGCAGGGGCACTAGTTAGGGTTTAATAGGCCTACCCAAACCCTCCTTTTCCTTTTTCTTTTTTTGTGCACCATTGTGTGGCATTGATCAGCTAATTGGTTCCTTGGTTTTTCCATTTTTTGTATTTTTCGTTTTTTGATGGTGTTAATGTAAAAAAATGTTTTTTTTTTAATTTTTCCTCAGACCAATTTGGTCATAGTATAACAATGGGCCGAGTGCTCTGTGATAAACCGTCACATAGCAATACATAGTAATACCCTGATGGCGGCCCTATGTGTCTCGGTGGAGAGATGAACGTGAATTTTCCTCTCTCTGGTGACTTCTATGGGAGCCTGACAAGTGCAATCATCTGTATCCAAAGCTCCCATAGAAGTCACCAGAGAGAATTACATGTGTGACCACCTCAGCCCTGACGGTGACAATGCCATCATGTGTAAGATGAGAATACCTCTATAATGGCCACTGAACAGTCTTCTGATAATCATTGCGGTTCTGTACATGTTATTTTCCATTGAAGTCAGTGGGAGACAAACGCCATGAATAGAGCATGTGGGGATTTATAGAAAGAAACGTTGGGTATAAAGAGTTGTCCACTACTTTTATAATGAACACATATACTTAGGATAGGCCGCCATTATAATATCGGGGAGGGTGGAGCACCTGCCATAATATCATTACCATATCATTGTACTATGGCCTCCATAGTGGGCAGTGGCCAATAAGAGATGATCCTAATAGAGAGAACTGTAAAGTCAGGAGACACGACCTGTTCCCGGCCTCCTGGATAATGAAATCCTTTAGGAATCGCCAGTTTCCGGGAAGTTTCAGGCAAGATCGGGGGTGGTTGGGATTTGCTGACTCTTCCATGAGTCCGGATCGTCTCTTCTTCTTCTTCTGGCCCTGGTGCGATGGCTGCCCGTGAGCCCCCTACATCTACACCTCCAGCCCCCACTATATCACAAGGAGACACGTGACAGAGTAGTAATATTACAGGAGGGGAGGACAGTTTATTATACCGAGCGGTTACATTAGATATAATACAGTGTGAGGATTACAGGAAAAACACAATCTCCAAAATGATAGAAAACCAGAAATATCCCAGAAGTGACCAACACGGGACATAACGACAACCCTTGTCCTGTGAGACAGAAAGGTGGAATAAGGCTGTCACACAGATTATTGTATGATGAGCAGTTATACATTCTCCTGTTACACTTTATCAATTCCTCACTATGTGCGATATGTATAGGCCGCGTCTCTGCACCCTCGGTCCTATTGTAAGGCCCAGACTGTGATGAGCGTCATAGGAAACTGCCAGTGACGGTATACAGCAATCCTGAGATTATACCGTATATAGTACAAGCGAGCAAACGGCTGCAAGACTGAAAAAGAAGGAAAAACTAAACAAAAGATATAAAAAATAGGAACAAAAAACAATTAACATATTGTATCCTCCCAGTTACAAACAATAACAACTTAAAATATAAAATATTTCGTATTCCCGCGTCCACAAAAATCCAACCTGTTGAAAATATAAAATTATTTCACCCGTACGGTGAACGTCATGAAGCCAAAAAGGAAAGAAATCAAAACTCCAGAATTTCTGTTTTTTTTCTGTCACCACAATTCCCTGAAAAAATCAATCAAAAGTGATTACAATATTGTATAGACCCAAAAATGGCAGCTATAAAACTACAGCTCATCATGTAGAGAACAAGAAGTAAAGCAGATCTCTAAATAAGGGGGAGACACCGAGCAATTTATTTTCAGGCCACGTTCACACGTTGAGTATTTCGTGAGGTTTTTTTACCTCAGTATTTGTGACCAAAACCAGGAGAGGAACAATCAGAGGAAAAGTCTAATAGAAACACGTCACCACTTCTGTATTATCACCCACTCCTGGTTTTGGTTTATAAATACTGAGGTAAAATACTGACCAAATACTGATTGTGTGAACGTGGCCTAATGGGAGGTTCACACCAGAGTATAAAAAATCGTCAGTTTCATCCAGAAAAGTAGAGCGATTATTTTCTCACTTATCATCCATCTGCAATTCGTTTTTACAGCAGCAGCTATTAACCATTTAGTTTCCTGTTACAGAATTGTAATATATCAGTACAGATCGGAAGTGGCGTAACTACAAAGTTATGGGCCCCGGTGCGAACTTTCAAATGGGGCCACCCATGCCAAAATACACATACAGAGCCACTCAGTACAACCCGTACACACGCGGCTCCTCTCCGTACACACGCGGCTCCGCTCCATACACCTCGTACACACGCGGCTCCTCTCCGTACACTTCGTACACACGCGGCTCCGCTCCGTACACCTCGTACACACACGGCTCCTCTCCGTACACCTCGTACACACGCGGCTCCTCTCCGTACACCTCGTACACACGCGGCTCCGCTCCGTACACCTCGTTCACACGCGGCTCCGCTCCGTACACACGCGGCTCTGCTACATCCACCCTGTAAACCCCTCCTGACCCCACACATACACTTCCCCTCCTCCAGCACCATGACAACCAGCACAGCAGAGTCCTGCAGACACCAAGGCCCCTGATCATGTGACCCCTGACTCCTCCCCTCCTGTGACCTCATCACAGGTCTTGTGCGCACATTAGAGAAAACAGCCTAGTGACGTCATTGCAGGCTGTGAGCGTCTGCTATCAGTGCAGTGGGTCTCTGCGGGAGGGCGAGGATGGGGTGCATGGGGGGCGTGGCAGCTCAGTGCAGTGCAGAAAAAATAGACTCCTGGGTGGGACGCAGGGGGTCAAAAACGGTACTGTCCCACAAGAATCGGGACGGTTGGGAGATATGCCTGCCGGGCCCCTGACTCCCCCCGGGCCTGGTGGCATTGGCGACTGCTGCGGCCGTGGTAGTTACGCCCCTGCAGATCGGACGCTATACTGTGACGTGATTTTTTTTTTTTCTTGCACACCCATAGACATGAACGGGGGAGTCTCTGCGCCACGGAATAACATTGGCGCAAGTGTGGTCGGGTGAAATATAAGGTCGTGTGCAGGAGCCCTGAGGGTCGTTCTCCAGACGGTCTTTTTGGTATGAGTGATACTGGTGAAAGAGAACAGACGGCGCCAGGAACAATGTCGGCAGGTGAAAAAAATCACAGTGTGCGCGAGTATCTTGTGTAAATCAGATGAGACTCATCTATTCAAGTCTATGGGTGAGTAAAAAAATAATAAAAATAAAATGTGCTGCCATACAGCGCCACGGTATAGGATCTGATTTGTACGGATACATTGTAATTCTGTAACACAGGAGACTGTAAATGGTTAATAGCTGCTGCAAAAAAACTAATTGTACATGGAGGACAAGTGAGAAAAAGATCGTCCCACTTTTCTGGATGATTTTTTATACGGTTTTGTGAACCTCCCCTAAAACTAATAACAGTAATGATCCTGGGGGGGTCGTCCATAATGGGGTCCACAGATCACATGACCTGTTATATTAACTGTTCAGCCAGATTCCCCTCCCTGTGATGTCACCGGTCTCTGGGCAAATATCGTACAGCAATTATTATTCTTCAGCTGCAAATTCTAATCCAGGCATCACCAGAAAATAATGGGGGATCTACATATAATGCAGCATGAAGGGGCTCGGAGAAGGCGGCAGTGAAGGTGTGTAAGTGTCTGATGGGGTCACACAGCTCATAAAAGGACAACTGCCCGGCCTCATAATCCAGACATATCCTGACTATCACTGGAGATCTTGTCAGGTAACCGGATCACTTTCCTGTCATGTCTCACTGAACACTGATTATTATATATCCACAAACCCCAGGACTTGTTATTATTTCCAATCTCTGACTGATCTCCCCTCCTGTCTATACTGGGGTAACACATCCCCACCATCCACATCCCTGATCTACTGATCTCCACATCCCAGTAATGTCGTCCTGAGGTAAATCCCCTCCTGCTCATCACCTGACTATACTGGAATCTCTCTGCTGTTTTTGGACGATTCTGCTCCTCTCGTGTCCAGGTTGCAGTTTTCAGGTCGTCTGATATAAGGAGATTATTAGCAGCTGTGGTTACATCCAGTAATATGTCTGCAGGATCCTCCACATAGATCCCGCTCCTTATACCTGATATTACCTCACATAATGTGTGTAATGTGTGTGAGATCACAGCCACATCCAGGTCATCTCCATCATGGGGCTGTTTATCATGTCCCCCTGTGTCCTCATCACCTCCCTCCTCCTCAGGATCACACAAGTCACCGGTGTCTGGTTCCTGTAGGACAGTCAGTGGATCCGTCATGTTACACAGCTCCTCAATGTGTCTCATCTTCCTGGACAGCTCGTCCTTCTTTATTTCCAGCTGATGGATCAGAGCAGACAGTGGCAGTGACTCTTCCTTTTCCTGCCTGGAGATCTCACTCAGGACCTTCTTCTCCAGGTCGTCCACCCGTCTCCTGATGTCTGTACACAGGGCAGTGACTCTCTCGGCTTCTCCAGCTGCTTTTTCTTGAGCTTTTCTCCTGCGTTCCTCCAGACTCCGGACTGTTTCCTCAGTCTCCTTTCTCTTTGTGATCAGTTTCTGGAGAACATTTCTCAGTTTCTTCTTCTTCTTCTCTGAGGCCTCCTCCAGCATCTCCACCCGATGTCCCCGATGTTCTCCGGCCAGACTGCAGGACACACAGATACAGATGGCATCCTGAGTACAATAATACTTTATAAGTTCCTTATGGACAGAACATTTCCTTTTCTCCAGAGAAGTGCTGGGATCAGATAAGACGTGTTCTGCTGATTTGCTGTGAGCTCTCAGGTGTTTATCGCACAGAGAAGCCTCACAGTGTAGACAGGATCTAACAGCAGGCACCGGAGAGTCCACACAGTAAGTGCAGCAGATCCCGGTGATCTCCTCTTGTTCTTGCTGAGTAATCAGGAAACGTTCTGCGACATTATGGAGATTTATGTTCCTCATCAGTGTCGGCCGCTCCTGAAACTCTTCTCTGCAGTCAGGACAGGAATAAACTCCAGACCCGTCCTGTGTATCCAGCACACGACCAATACAGACCCGGCAGAAGTTGTGTCCACATCTCAGCGTTACAGGGTCCATAAATGTAGATAAACAGATGGAGCAGAGCAGCTCGTCTCTCAGAATAGCAGACGCCATGGCTGACGGAAGAAGGAAGAAACGAAACTGAACGTGTCTAATGCTGGAGAGAGGACAAAGTTGTAGTTACACCCAGTCACTTAACCCTTTTTCTTCTTTCCTAAAGCGATAACTTTTTAATTCTCCATCTATATAGCCATATGAAGGTTTGGTTTAGTAAGAAGGTTGTATGGGTAAATACACAATTTTGCTGCACGTATACTGTACTGACTGATTATTCTTTGTTGGGGGGGGTGCGTCATTAAATGAAAGAGCAGCAATTCTGTCTTTTTTTCTTTTTGCAAGACTTGTTTTAGAATATTTATCTCCAGGGCCGGCGTCAGCACCCGGCGCACCCAGGCAAGTGCCGGGGCCCTGAGCAGGAGAGGGGGCCCACTAGCTGTCGGGGACACCAGCACGCTATGGGGGCCCAATGCCAGTGCCAGTGTCGGCACCTGTGAGTGTGACTCCCCCCCTCTTGCTCAGGGCCCCGCCACTTGTGATACTCACCTCTCCCCGTTCCACCACTGCGACGTCTTCTGCATCTTCTGACTGTGACGTCTCAGGTCAGAGGGCACTATGACATCACGGCAGGCCTGGATTGATAATCTGCCCAATCGGGCAGATGCCCGCTGGGTCGGCGGCTCTGAGCTTCAAAATGGGCCCTTTAAATCTTCTGCACAGGACCTGGTGCGCATGCAATCACTTTGTGCACGCGCTGACAAGGGCCGAGGCGGCCCACGTCAGCTCGTGATCGTGGCCATCGTCAGTGCGGACAAGCAGGAGAGCACGTGTAATGGGGGTGGTGCTGTTATGGACAGTAGGAGACACGCTGCTACTTTAAGAGACAGCAGCCCCCCTTGTTTGGTGTGATGGAATGTTCTGCTTCATCGTGCAAAAGACTGTGTTATGAACTGCCCAAGACTGAAGAGGGAAGGAGCTGAGCCTGTGAGAGGGAGAGAGAAAGAAGCTGCTTCTGAGAATGGCTGTGCATGTAACTGTGATAAAGGTCTCACAGCCTGGCACGTATTGGACTTGTGAAGTTGAACAGACCCTTTGGGTGTAGCAAAGGTGGCTGTCCTGTGCTATTTTGAGAAGCCACAAAGAGACCGAGAAAAGGATTTACAGTGTCCAGGAGAACCTCCAGGACCCTGAAGGAAGGAGAAGATCACATTTCACGGCTCTGCCAGGCAGACGTGCGCAGCACCGTATAGGACTTCTGGCGGCCCCCGGGACTGGACCTGAGTCCCCAACATTACTGTGAGTTTGTTCCCATTTGTGCACATGACAGGGCCTAGTGTAGGCTTCAGTAGACAGAACACGGCAGCTGTGTGGCCTGTTTAGTAGAGGCCAGGGAGGTTACACGTAGAGTAGCATCATTCTGTGTTCATTGTTTGGATTTGCCTGTGTAATAGTTGGGGCTCTGTGCTATTTGATGGCCCAGCTAAAGAACACAAACTCTTGTACATTATCTTTTGCCACTGCATACCCTTGTTTGCACCTTCCTTATCTACTTCATTCCTTGCCTTCCAATAAGTTTACCCTTTGTTGTTTGCACCTCATCTTGTGTACCGTAGTCTCCCTGCGCCGTGGTGATTCCCCGGCCATCGCTTCACGCGCACCAGGGTCTGTGGCTGCAGAAGTTTGAAAAGCCCGCCACCGCGGCGCGCACAGGACGTCTGACCTGTACCGGAACGGATGCTGGAGGCAGAGTCGCGCTGCTGGGGAGCAACTGTGAGGTAAGTATACAAAGCTTTTTTTATGTCCAAAATGAATTAAATGGGTGAGGGGGGGATGAGGAATTGCACATGATGACAGGGAAGAAATAAGGGGGACTGCACATGATGTAGGGAGGGGGTTAAAGAGGGACTGCACATTATGATGTGGGGAGGGAGATAAAGGATGACTGCACATGATGGGGGGATAAAGGGGGACTGCACATGATGTGGGGGGGATAAAGGGGGACTGCACATGATGTGGGGAGAGGGATAAAGGGGGACTGCACATGATGTGGGGAGGAAGATAAAGGACTGCACATGATGTGGGGGGGATAAAGGGGGACTGAACATGATGTGGGGGGATAAAGGGGGACTGCACATGATGTTGGGAGAGGGATAAAGGGGGACTGCACATGATAATGTGGGGAGGGGGGATAAAGGGGGACTGCACATGATGTGGGGGGATAAAGGGGGACTGCACATGATAATGTGAGGAGGGGGATAAAGGGGGACTGCACATGATAATGTGGGGAGGGGGGATAAAGGGGGACTGCACATGATGATGTGGGGAGGGGGTTAAAGGGGGACTGCACATGATGATGTGGGGAGGGGGTAAAGGGGGACTGCACATGATGTGGGGGAGAGATAAAGGGGGACTGCACGTGATGATGTGGGGAGGGAAGTTTAAAGGGGGACTGCACATGATGATGTGGGGAAAGTGTTAAAAGGAACTGCAAAGGATGACATGGGGTAAAGGGGACTGCACATGATGAAGTGGGGGGGGAGAGGATGGGAGACTGCAAATGATGAATTGAGAGTGAGGGAAGAGGGAAAGCAATTGAATTGAGGGTGGGGAGAGCAAATGAATTTTGAGGGTGAGGGAGTAAATGATGTATTGAATGTGGGGGTAGAGCTGTTGATAATGAATAGAGGGTAGAAGAGAGAAGACATGACAATGAATTGGGGCGGAAGGGGCATGTAAATATAATGAGTCGGGGAAGCAGGAGGTACATAGTGGGGGGCACTGAATATGTAGTGACTAGTAATGAATTGGGGGAAAGAGTACAGGTGCTAATTAATTTATATATTAGGTGGGGAAAGTGGCTATTTATAGTTAGAAGGGGCTCAGTGGCATATTATAATTGATATTTGGAATGGTGGGTTAGATAATAATCAATTATATATTGATGGTGGGTGCATATCTGTATTTAGATGTGTAGTGTAGAAGAAAGGAAAAAGAGGGGAATGTGCTCTGGAAGCCGTGCTCTAGGTAGCTATGTGTTATTTTACGCAGAGATGAGTCCTGGCTGGAAGAAGTGATGGCGGTCTGTACTGCATGAAAAAGAAAAGCAAAGATGAAGGACTTCAGCTAGTGACGTCACTGGTGAGTCAGTGTATTACCGGTACACTAACGCTATATGCTCTGTACAGAGCTCTTGTGTATAATGTCACCAGTGAATACTATATTATCTGTACACTGACACTGTATACAGAGGTCCTGTTTATAATGTTACTGGTGATCACTGTATTACCTGTACACTATAAGCAGAGCTCCTGTGTATAATGTCACCAGTGATCACTGTATTACCTGTACACTGACACTGTATACAGAGCTTCTGTGTATAATGTCTCTGGTGATCACTATATTACCTTACACTGACAGTAAAGACAGAGCTCATGTCTATAATGTCACTTAGTATTGTGGTCTGATCATGGAGTGGTGGTATTTGTTCCTTTTCTTTGGTATTATTTGGTCACTATGTGGTCTGGTCATAGTGTGATGGTATTTGTCCCTTGTATGTTGTATTAATGGTCATTTAAAAAAGATGCATGTGACTCATTCCCTTAAAGAAAAATATATAAAACTATAGCGTCCGGCCAAAAGAGTCTACCGTGTCATGGTGGCGGCTTAAAAAACTCTTTTGGCCAGAACAAAAGCTGCTGTCTATGTATGTGATCTGGTTTTTGATGGGAACTGTTAATATCTGATTGATGAGGACATGGTGAAGTTGAGTTTTTCCAAGAGTGAGCGGTGGGACTGTGGAAGGCTGAAAGGGTGGAGGCAGAGCTGGGGTAGAGCCTGGGCGGAGTCTCAAGGGGGCCTGAAAATTTTGCTAGTATGGGGCCCTGAAATTCCTAGTGGCAGCCCTGCTGCACAGTACCACTTTTCCTGTCCTGTATATACACACTAAAGCATAAAGCTGCTGCTAGCAACGGAGCAGGACGCTGCGAAGGAGCGCCGGGAAGGTAAGTGTAATGGTTTGTTTTTTTAATCTTTTCTGATGGGGCCATGCATACCAGGATAAGGAAAGGATTGGACCAATCATACCAGGATAATGATGGGGCCATGCATACCAGGACTGGGATGGGGGCCAATCATAACAGGTAAAGGATGGCGCCCTGCATACCAGGATAAGGATGGGGCCATGTATACTTGGACGAGATGGGGGACCCTGCATACCAATATAGGGATGGGGATAATCATTCCTGCCAGTATAAGGATGAGGTGGACCATTCCTACCAGGATAGGGATGAGGAGCCATGCATACTAGGACGAGATGGGGCCCTGCATACCAGGATAGGGATGGGGCCCTGCATACCAGGATAGGGATGGGGCCATGCATACTAGGACGAGATGGGGACCCTACATATCAGTATAGGGATGAGGGTGATCATTCCTGCCAGGATAGGGATGAGGAGGCCATGCATACCAGGATAGGGATGAGGGTGCCATGTGTATCAGGATGGGGATGAAGGGACCATATTTACCAGGATAGGGAATATTAAGTTTTTCCCCCCTAATTTCCTTCTCTAAAACCTAGGTGCGTCTTATAGTCCGAAAAATATGGTGTATATATTGGAAAACCCATTTAAATGGATTATGCCAAGTAATCCCCTATCCCGAGACCTACAGGTTTTGACAAAATAATGGAAACACCTAACGTTTTGGCATCATAATCTTCGAACATGTTATAAACATGCAAACCGTGACATATGGTAATGTTTTGTAGTTGATTACTTGTGTTATGTGATATGTGTATGTAAATTAACTGTTTCTTTTGCAGAATTGTAAGAACATTGATAAGAACCTGATACCAATGGCAGACCTCTCGGATTTTCAAAGAGGCCAAATTGTTGGTGCTCGTATGGCAGGCGCTAGTGTAACAGAAAGTGCACGAATGCTTGGCGGGTCAAGAGGTACTGTCTCCAAAGTAATGACTGCGTTTGCAAGAGAAGGAAAAACATCCGCAGCAAAGCACAGGTCCGGCCGAAAGTCGAAGTTGACTGAGAGAGACCGTCGGACTCTAAAGCAAATTGTGAGAGAGGATCGCAAGACCACGGCTCCGAAAATCACTGCTGAGCTCAATGAACACCTACAGAACCCAGTTTCCTCTAAAAATGTTCGTCGGGAGCTGCACAAATCTGGATTCCACGGAAGAGCTGCAATTCGAAAAACGCTGCTCTCAATGACAAATGTTTCCAAGCGTTTAGAGTGGTGTAGAAACCTCCAGGCCCCCTGACGAAGGTGTTCCGAAACGCGCGTTGGGGCGGACACAGGGACTCCTGTTTGCCATTCGCCATCCATTTTTAGGTTCAGGTAGTTATACTGCTATATATGAATATATGTTTTTGATTGTGGCCTGGATCTATTCTCATTAGCTTGACCACCTGTTATTTCACTATGGGCACTACATTTGGTATTACCAGCTGTCAGGCGTTTATGTGCAATGTATATTACCACTATGTAGCTATTTGTATTATTTAGCGCAGTATTGGCAACCTGGACCCCTGTGTCCCTATCTGCTGTGTTTGATTTTATGGCTGTACAGCATGTACGTTTGTACCTTGCTTTCCACTTTAATAAAGGAATTTTATAATGACCGTCAGTTGCATCTTGGATTCGTCCTCCCCCTGTGCTTTGTATAGATTTTGCGACCGGTCAATTACAGTCCTTGGGTGCATATGTGGGTGATATGTTGTCTATAATTGTAATGGTTGATCACCAGGGCCGGACTGGGACTAAAATTCAGCCCTGGCATTTGAAGTTACACAGGTCCACTAGTCACATGGTGACTATATAATATCTTTGTACACTTGTAGTTTACAAGAAGTGAGAGGAGATTAATACGACTATATAACATGTAGTCACAGCTGTGCCCAGTATTTCAGCTCAGTCCTATTTATTGCTTTTAGGTACAGTACTCCTCCCAAATCTCTGTCCCCTTTTCTATGCATGATTACAGAATTCCTGGCAGAACTGCTCTCTATTGGGCAACCAGACCCCCTGGTCATAGCCACCCCTATCATACCTCCCAACTTTTGAAGAAGGGAAAGACGGACAAAGACTGCAAATTTTGGCCACGCCCAGCCACACCCATTTCACAACTAGTCACACACATGTCCACACCTAATCGCACCCATTTAGCACTGCTGATCACACTGACTGGTACTGAGGGCACAGTGGCTGGCACTAAGGAAGAGAGAAAACAGAGAGAGAGAAAAAAGAAAACAGAGAGAGCGAGAAAGAAAGGGGAAAGAAAGAAAGAACAGTGAGAGACAAAGAAAGAACAGTGAGAGACAGAGAAAGAACAGAGAGAGAAAGAAAGAGGGGAAAGAAAGAAAGAGAACAGAGAGAGACAGAGAAAGAACAGAGAGAGAAAGAAAGAAGTAAAGAAAAGAAAGAAAGAACAGAGAGAAAGAGAGGAAAGAAAAAGAAAGAAAGAGGGGAAGAAAGAACAGAGAGAGAAAAAAGAAAGATTAGAGAGAGAAAGAAAATGAGGGAAAGACAGAACAGAGAATGAAAGAACAGAGAAAGAAAGAAAAAGAGAGAAAGAAATAAAGAAAGATTCTACAAAGATACTATAGCAGCGCGGCTCCCATTGTATGCCCACCTGAGCCTCCCGGTGCAGGACCTATCATGATCCGCTCACATGGCCAACATCCCTGATTCCAAGGCGATCCTGCTGTCTGCGCTGTCGGAGGAGGACACGGTGATGGATCTGAAGCATTCCTAGTTCTGTCACAATCTCCTCAAGAAATTATCTCATTTCCGGTCAGCTTCCAGCACATCACTTCAGGTGGAACGTCATGTGTGTGTTTTAAAATGCTCCTCGGGGCTCCGCCGTGTACTCCTGTGTCCGTGGGAAAAGCCCACTTTGTATGCTCCTTACACACTTGGCTCCGCTCCGTACATCCCGTACACACACGGCTCCACTCCGTCCACCTCGTACACACACGGCTCCACTCCGTCCACCTCGTACACGCGCAGCTCCTCTCCGTACACCTCGTACACACGGCTCCTCTCCGTACACCTCGTACACACGGCTCCACTCCGTACACACGGCTCCTCTCCGTACACGTCGTACACACGGCTCTGCTCCGTACACCTCGTACACCCACGGCTCCGCTCCGTACACCTCGTACACACTGCTCTGCTCCGTACACCTCGTACACATACGGCTCCGCTCCGTACACCTCGTACACCCACGGCACGGCTCCGCTCCGTACACCTCGTACACACACGGCTCCGCTCCGTACACCTCATACACACACAGCTCTGCTACATCCACACTGTAAATCCTGACCCCACACATACTTACCTCAACCAGCACCATGACAACAGTAAAGCAGAGTCTTGCAGACGGTAGAGGCAAGGCTGAGCGCACAGGACCTGTGATGAGGTCACAGGAGGGGCGGAGTCAGGGGTGACATGATCGGGGGTCTGGACTAAGGCTCCTGATCATGTGACCCCCTGACTCCTCCCCTCTTGTGACCTCATCACAGGTCCTGCGAACAGAGCGAGCAGGCAAGCGAGTGCGACGCTGTGAGTGGCTGCGGGGGGGAGGGGGTCTCATGCTAAGGCGAGGATGGGGTGCGTGGGGGAGGCGTGGCGGCTTTTCTCCCTGCAGTGCTGGAGGAACTTGGAAACTATCACCGCCGTGCCCGCAGAGGGCCGGCGGCAGGAGCAACAGTGGCCGCAGCCGCTGGCAAGCAGCCAGATGATCGGGCGGCGGCCCAGCGGGAAAATGCCCGGTTGGTTATATTGCCAATCCGGGCCTGTTGATCACATCAGATTTCCCCACATGCCATATATACCGAGTTGTACTACCCTCGCCATTTAGGGCGTTTTAACTGAAGAATGGGCTACAATTCCTTTGGAAACAATTCACACCTTGTATGAATCCATACCTCGGAGAATTGAGGCTGTAATCGCCGCAAAAGGTGGACCTACACCATATTAAACTAACTTTTGTTGATGTTTCCAGGTGTTTCCATTATTTTGTCCAACCCCTGTATGTAGTCTCTGGGGTCCGACCGCTGGGACCTTCATGATCCTGAGATACGGCTCTCTGAAGAAGTCGATCATGCGCACTGCAGCGGCATTCACACATGGCTCTTCAAATAACGCTTTTAAGAGGAGTGTTGAAGGGCACGACAAAATATAGCAAAATCCACTGATCGGGTGTGGGGGGAGTGTTATAGTATGTGGGCTGGTGGGGTTTGTGTGGCAGGGCTGCTTTTTTGTCCCAGTCCGACCCTGCATCACGTCTGTGCGCCCTCTGTCTGAGCAGTCACAGTGCAGAGAGCCATAAGACACTGATGGTGAGAAGTCCAGAGCAGAGCAGCAACCAGCGAGGAGAGATATTTCTTTTTTTGATGTTTGGAGTAATATATGGGGACCATCATACATTGGAGCATCATATATGGGGCCAATTATATATGGAGCATTATATGGGGCCATTATATAAGGAGCATTATATGGGACCCATTATACACTGGAGCATCATATATGGGGCTCATTATACACTGGAGCATCATATATGGGGCCCATTATATATGGAGCACTATATGGGGCCCCTAATACACTGGAGCATCATAGATGAGTGTATTTGTATTAGTTCGGATCAGAATAGAGGCTATATATTAATATTTCCAGAACGAGTGGGATAATAATTCATAAAACCCCCATCAGGTTACAGTAGGGCTGAGTAACAATACATACTGTTCTCTCTGCGCGCATTCTCCTATATCTGACTAGTCAGTGCCCTCTCTAATAATTCCTTTGAAGTAAGGGGAGGTTTTTATGCCTAATTGTTGGAATCACTGTCACATTTTGAGAGTCTGATGTCACATAAAGTGACTAGAAATTTGTCTAAAACCCAGAATACCCATATAAAATTTATTTAACATTGTCAGTCTCTTAACTACAGCCTTTAAGGAGGGAAACATCCAGGATCAGAGTTTGCTCCCATCCCGGCTGTGGCAGTAGGACATCAGCTCTATGTTCCAGATCACACTGCGGAGTACAAGGAAAGCTCGGGAGCACATGCAAATCCTTTACTTGACTCTTGAGCAAGGGTGTACTTTTCTCTGGACAAAATGCAAAACTACACAAAATAAAAAACCCTAAAAACAGTAATACTTCATTAGTTCAAAATTAAAATTTGGCAATACAGGTTTTACACTCCCAATTCTAAAGTAGGTGCCGTATCGCACACTGCTAGGTTTCGTAGTGGGGAATCCAAGACAATGCAAACTAAATATATGGAGTTAAGGAAACTGTCGCTATATTCTCCCTTCAACAAATTTCCTACCTTGCCACGGAGGTTGGCGCCGTAATATATCCGAAGTGGTGCCCCCGCTCACTGTCGGATGTCCCCTTTATGCCCTATTATACACCCTACCACCAAGAAAGTGCAAGTTAAACACATGCAAAAATTCCCAAGAATTTAAAATCAATGACAGAATGAAGATAGCACAAGAATATTGCACTTTCCTGGGGCCAATGGACCAAGTCCAATAGATACAGTATCAGCCACCTATGCTCAAATGATAATACACAACCGTATAGCATCTAAGGGGAGCAGCTCCCAATCACATATTTCCAGGGTTATATGTAACATACATGCTCAATAATTATATATATATTATTAACAATGGTACTTATCCCATCACGAAACACTGTCCCAACGCGTTTCTCCCCACTGGTTGTTGGGGTTCATCAGGGAACTTCAGGTGATCCAGAATTCAAAATTCTTAGAGAGGTACCATCAATGTGGGATTTCCTATGGCTGCTGGGTTGGTATTATGATCCAATGTAGCCGAAATCAATATGGCCACTCCTGCTTTCTTCTCATTTTGGGAGTCTAAGTATACTGTGGGATAGAGGCGCTTAGCACAATTACAGTTTCCATTAAGCTTTAAATGGGTTTCTGCGTCTGCTTGTTGGGTTCGTAACTCGTTTATAACCAGACGTCTTTTAGTGTTGGAATTTGCACCCTTAACATTTAGTGATAAGAGATTAACCATTATCTAAATCTTGATGATGATTGGCGTATGAAGTTTTACCTAAAATGCTGTGATACTGTTATCCTATCTGAGAGTTGATGGCATTCTGGTGAGGGATCGCTTTTCTAGAAGTTCTTATCTTACTATTAAGATACAGAAGAGATTGGGGAAGACTAAAGGTCCTGTCACACTTGGCGATGTACCAGCGATCCCGACCAGCGATATGACGCGGTCAGGATCGCTGGTACATCGCTAAGTGGTCGCTAGTGAGCTGCCACACAGGCAGATCTCACCAGCGACATCGCAGGGGTCGGGGGTCACTACTTACCTGTCACACTAGGCGATCCTGCGTCCTCCCGCCCGGCTCCACGCTCGTCGCTCGTCTCTCCACAGGAAGCGCCGCAGGAAGCTGACGACGAGAAACAGTCCAGCCTGTTCTCACGCGATCAGCGATAAGCAGCGGGGGAGCCGGTCGGAGGTAAGTATCAGACAGCGATATCGCTAGCAATATCGCTATAACGTCACAAGTTATAGCGATATTGCTAGCGATATCGCTAAGTGTGACAGGCCCTTAACCCCTTTCTGCCATGAGACGTACTATCCCGTCCATGTGCCCTGGGACTTAATTCCCAAGGACGGGATAGTACGTCTAATGCGATCAGCGGCGCCCACGTGGTGAGCGCCGCTGATCGCGGCCGGGTGTCAGCTGATTATCACAGCTGACACCCGGCACAATGTGTCAGGGGCGGTCACGGACCGCCGCCGACACGTTAACCCCTTGTACACCGCGATCAAACACGATCGCGGTGTACCGGGGGTTAAAGGGAAGCATCGGCAGGGAGGGGGCTCCCTCCGTGCTTCCCTGAGCCCCCCACGGCAGCGCAATGTGCAGCGCTGCGGCGGGGGGCTCTTTCCCTACAGGCCCCCGGATCCAAGATGGCGACGGGGGCCTTCGGGGGCCTGTAGGGAGCTGACTTCCTCAATGCCTGCAAAGCGCAGGCATGAGGAAGCCTTCTGCACTGCCTGTGACAGATTGCTGATCTGTCACAGTGATCTGTGATGTGACAGATCAGTGATCTGTCACAGGACAGTGATGTCCCACCTGGGACTATGTAATAAAATTAAAAAAAAAAAAAAAAAAGTGTAAAAATAATTTTAAAAAAATCGCTAAATAAATTAGTAAAAAAAAAAAAAAATATTCCCCAATAAATTCATTTTTTGAAAATAAAAAAAAAACAAAACAATAAAAGTACACATATTTGGTATTGCCGCGTCCGTAGCGACACACCCTATAAAACTGTCCCATTAGTTAACCCCTTTAGCGAACCCCTTAAAAAATAAAAATAAAAAACGAAGCAAAAAATAATGATTTATTATCATACCACCGAACAAAAAGTGCAATAACGCGCGATCAAAAAGACTAATATAAATATCCATGGTACCGCTGAAAACGTCATGTTGTCCCGCAATAAACGAGCCGCCATACAGCATCATCCGCAAAAAAATAAAAAAGTTATAGCTCGCAGAATAAAGCGATGCAAAAATAATTATTTTTTATATAAAATTGTTTTCATTGCAAAAAACCGACAAAACATAAAAAAAGACCTAAATGAGGTATCGCTGTAACCGTACTGACCCGAAGAATAAAACCGCTTTATCAATTTTACCGCAAACGCACCACCCCAAAAGAAATTCATGAAACGCTGGTTTTTGTTCATTCTGCGTCCCAAAAATCGGAATAAAAAGCGATCAAAAGATGTCACGTGCCCGAAAATGGTACCAATAAAAACGTCAAATCGTCCCGCAAAGAATAAGACCTCACATGACTCGGTGGGTCAAAATATGGAAAAATTATAGCTCTCAATATGTGGTGATGCAAAAACTATTTTTACAATAAAAAGCGTCTTTTAGCGTGCGACAGCTGCCAAACATAAAAACCGCCATAAATAGTAAATCAAACCCCCCGTTATCACCCCCTTAGTTAGGGAAAAATAATAAAATTATAAAAAGTATTTATTTCCATTTTCCCATTAGGGTTAGGGCTAGGGTTAGGGCTAGGACTAGGGTTAGGGCCAGGGTTAGGGCTAGGGTTAGGGCTCAGGTTAGGGTTAGGGGTGTGTTGGGGTTAGGGTTGGAGTTATAATTGGGGGGGTTTCCACTGTTTGGGCACATCAGGGGCTCTCCAAATGCAACATGGCGTCTGATCTCAATTCCAGCCAATTCTGCGTTGAAAAAGTCAAATGGTGCTCCTTCCCTTCCAAGCTCTGCCATGCGCCCAAACAGTGTTTTACCCCCACATATAGGGTATCAGCATACTCAGGACAAATTGCAAAACAACTTTTGGGGTCCAATTTCTCCTGTTACCCTTAGGAAAATAAAAAATTGGGGCAAAAATATTTTTTTTGTGGAAAAAAATGATTTTTTTATTTTCACGCCCAGGCGTTATAAACTTCTGTGAAGCACTTGGGGGTTCAAAGTGCTCACCACACATCTAGATAAGTTCCGTGGGGGGTCTAGTTTCCAAAATAGGGTCACTTGTGGGGAGTTAGTTTAGGGGCTCTCCAAAGGTAACATGACACCCGCAGACCAATCCATCAAAGTCTGCATTCCAAAACGTCACTACTTCCCTTCCGAGCCCTGACGTGTGCCCATACAGTAGTTTTCTCTCACATATGAGGTATCAGCGTACTCAGGACAAATTGGACAACAACTTTTGGGGTCCAATTTCTCCTGTTACCCTTGGGAAAATAAAAAAATTGGAGACTAATTGATCATGTTTGTGGAAAAAATACGATTTTTTTATTTTCATGCCTGGGCATTATATACTTCTGTGAAGCCCTTGGGGGTTCAAAGTTCTCACCACACATCTAGATAAGTTCCTTAGGGGGTCTAGTTTCCACAATGGGGTCATTTGTGGGGGGTTTCCACTGTTTACGTACATTAGGGGCTCTCCAAAGGCAACATGACACCCGCAGACCATTCCATCAAAGTCTGCATTCCAAAACGTCAATACTTCCCTTCCGAGCCCCGACGTGTGCCCATACAGTAGTTTTCTCCCACATATGGGGTGTCAGCGTACTCAGGACAAATTGGACAACAACTTTTGGGGTCCAATTTCTCCTTGTACCCTTGGGAAAATGAACAAAATTGGTGACTAAAAGATCAAGTTTGTGGAAAAAATACGATTTTTGTATTTTCACGCACGGGCATTATAAACTTCTGTGAAGCACTGGGGGGTTCAAAGTGCTCACCACACATCTAGATAAGTTCCTTGGGGGGTCTAGTTTCCAAAATGGTGTCATTTGTGGGGGGTTTCTACTGTTTTGGTACATCAGGGGCTTTCCAAACGCGACATGGTGTCCGATCTCAATTCCAGCCAAAAACGTCAAATGGCGCTGCTTCCCTTCCGAGCTCTGCCATGCGCCCAAATAGTCATTTACACCCACATATGTGGTATCAGCGCACTCAGGACAAATTGCTCAATAACTTTTAGGGACCTATTACCCTTGGAAAAATAAAAATTGGGGGTGAAAAGATCATTTTTGTGGAAAAAATATGATTTTTTAATTGTACCGCTGTACGTTATAAACTTCTGTGAAGCCCTTGTGGGTTCAAAGTTCTCACCACATATCTAGATAAGTTCCTTGGGGGGTCTAGTTTCCAAAATGGGGTCATTAGGGGGGGTTTCCACTGTTTAGGTACATCAGGGGCTCTCCAAACACGACATGGCGTCCGATCTGAATTCCAGCCAATTTTGCATTGAAAAAGTCAAACGGCGCTCCTTCCCTTCTGAGCTCTGCCATGCGCCGAAACAGTGGTTTCCCCCCACATATCAGGTATCGGCGTACTCAGGACAAATTGTACAATAACTTTTGCAGTCCAATTTCTCCTGTTACCCTTGGTAAATTAAAAAAAATTGAACCTTAAGTATTTTTTTAGTGAAAAAAAGTTAAATGTTCATTAAATTCCTGTGACGCACCTAAAGGGTTAATAAACTTCTTGAATGTGGTTTTGAGCACCTTAAGGGGTGCAGTTTTTAGAATGGTGTCACTTTTGTGTATTTTCTATCATATAGACCCCTCAAAGTGGCTTCAAATGTGATGTGGTCCGTAAAAATAAAATGGTGTTGCAAAAATGAGAAATCGCTGGTCAACTTTTAACCCTTATAACTTCCTAACAAAAAAAAATTTTGGTTTCAAAATTGTGCTGATGTAAAGTAAACATGTGGGAAATGTTAGTTATCAAGTTTTTTGTGTGCTATATCTCTGTGATTTAAGGGCATAAAAATTCAAAGTTGGAAAATTGCGAAATTTTCAAAATTTTCGCCAAATTTCCGTTTTTTTCACAAATAAACGCAAGTTATTTGAATGAAATTTTACCACTAACATGAAGTACAATATGTCACGAGAAAACAATGTCAGAATCACCGGTATCCATGGAAGCGTTTCAGAGTTATTACCTCATAAAGGGACAGTGGTCAGAATTGTGAAAATCGGCCTGGTCATTAACGTGCAAACCACCCTTGGGGCTTAAGGGGTTAAAACATAACATACACTAAAACATAACAAACAGATATACATCAATAATATCACCATTAGGGAAGGGGAAAAAAAGGAGGGAAAAAATTAAGTGCCGTATTAAGGGGAGGTGAGGTGTCATGAAGTAGAGCAGAAATCAGAGAGGAGGGGAATCACATTGTCCAATAATGAGATTAAAATAGTGTATGAGAGAAGATAAATGTACGTTAACTTAAAGCATTCCTATGCTAAAAATCGCAGTCAGAAATCCAACACTGGTGAACAAGAGAAACGATTATATAGGTGAAGGATCATGTCACCAATGTCCTGAGATTAAGTAAAAGCACAATTCCTCAGCTCGGGTCAGGCTGTGTTGCTTCTCGTGGTGAGGAACAGTTTTTCCTGGATGCTACTTGTTGCCAGATCGGTGAAGGTGCGGTAAAAGGAAGTTCCAACTCCCAATCTCGTAGACGAGGAGGTGGAATGTCCAATTCAGTGCAAAAAGTTACCAGATCTTTGGGTGAGCGTAGAGTCACTAGTCGCCCATTTTTCATATCTGTAAATGGCAAATGGGAAGTTCCACCTAGATTGGAAGTTTTTATTCCTCACGGCAAGAAGGAGGAATCTTAGGAGTCTTCTTTAATCTAGGAGAGATTGGGGTATAGCTGAATAAGAGTTCCTTTAAATTAGATCTTGTGGAACGTATGAGCTTTGGACAATATGGACTATTTTAATTGAAAGTCGTGGACACAGCAGATTATATCCCGTGGTTGAGATTGACAGCCCTTGCTGTGGAGGGCTCTGTGTGCTCTGTCCATCTTTAATTTATGAGAGGTAGGTTGGTCCAGGATGGAATTGAATAACGATTCAAGTTGAGCATAAAGTGTCAGTGTACAGGTAACTCAGTGATCACCAGTGAGTTTATACACAGGAGCTCTGTATATAGCATCAATGTACAGGCAATACAGTGATCACCAGTGATTTTATACACAGGAGCTCTGTATATTGTTATGAACGGATCACCGAGGAGGATGGCAGGAACAGGCTAAGCCACCAGGAAACCAGAGAGGTTGGTAACTCAGCGAATTGCAGACCTCTGATCCTAACAACACAACTAGCAGTAGCCGTGGAGCGTTCCTACGATGCCCTAGACACCTCGGCACAGCCGGAGAACTAACTAAGCCTAAAGCCAGAAAGGAGAAATCTAAACTGCCCCGGAACAGATCCCCAAAGGAATAGATAGCCCCCAAACATATATTGTCGGTGAGGCAAGATGAGACACAAACATAGGCAGAAAATAGACTGAGCAAATGATGGGGCCCAAACTGTCTAGATAGGACAGGACAGAAAAGACACTGTCTGCAATCACGCAAAAACACTAAAAAATCCAACACATCTGATATACAAAAAACCCAAGGCCACACGACCTCACCCCCGCTAGATCAGCACTCTGGTGTAAACTGGAAGCAAAGCAAAAGATACTAATATAACAGGGGACTGAACAGACTGACACAAGCTGTAACATATGGAGCAGGGCCCAGTGCTGCCCCAGCAGGGAGTACGCTGAACCCTCGCAACAAGGCAGAAAGCAAACAAAGGCACAACCAGATTAGATGCAAAGGATTAGCAAAATAATCACTTAACTGAACTATGCAGATCAGGCAGGAGACAGAAGAACTCAAAATGCACAAGGAGGCAATCACCAGCAACCACTAATGGAAGCCAGCTCATTTATATGCTCCCAGTCAGTAATCCCAGATTGCCAATCATGGTCGTCAGGTGGCAAACTTCCATCAAACTGGCCGGTTCCATTACTCCCAGTAACCACCAGAGAGAGCTCTGGCTGAGAAGTCCGAGCAAGGGAATTCACAACAGTACCCCCCCTTGCGGAGGGGTCACCGAACCCTCATCCATGCCACCAGGCCGATCAGGATGGGCCCGGTGAAAAGCACGAATCAATCTCTTGGCATGAATGTCAAAAGCAGAGACTCAAGAATTATCC
Organism: Dendrobates tinctorius; assembly: GCF_039654945.1. Lineage (NCBI taxonomy): Eukaryota > Metazoa > Chordata > Amphibia > Anura > Dendrobatidae > Dendrobates > Dendrobates tinctorius. The sequence continues at coordinate 13,418,315 of NW_027361688.1, forward strand.
TCCTGGCCATAACCTTTCCACTTGACCAAGTACTGAAGTCTCCGTCTAACCAGACGAGAACCCAATATCTTTTCTACCTCATACTCCAAGTTACCCTTAACCAGTACAGAGTCAGGGGGCGCCGCCATATGAACTACTTGGCACACACCAAAGGTTTTTGATGCAGAAAGGTGATTTTTAATTATACAACAGTACATACATACACAGACGGATACCGCGTCCACACTCCACAAACCACTACGGTAAGAGTTTTATGCCTCATATAGACAGATTTTGTGACTTCACGTCACGTTACTGTAGTATTACTCCAGCACTATTCTTTGCCTTCAGCAGTGGGACGGCTTCATGTGCCTCCTCACAGGATTGGTATGTAACTTAGGTAACATAAACCATCTCATCACTTACTAAGTTATATTGGCTATTATAGCACCTTTATCCTCTCCCAGGTCTATCTCACAAAGCCCAGTCACTAAGAATCTCACAGTACAATATATCGGTATGTGTGTTCTTTTCTACGTTGATCTTGTTCTTCATGATTATTTATTACTCTCTGCCAATATCTATCATGTGCGATAATGTGACCGATGTCTCAGCATTTTTTCAAAAGTGTTTACCTAGAAAACCCATATATTGTTGTATATACTTTCTTTTTTAATTGTATTATTTTCATCTTTATTTATATTTCATAGTACATTGATGAAGGTCCTAGACCGAAACGTCTGTGTATGTATGTACTGTTGTATAATTAAAAATCACCTTTCTGCATCAGAAACCTTTGGTGTGTGCCAAGTTTATATACATTTAGTTCACGGATTGGGATCCTACTTGGGCACCACCTACAATTCTCAGGGTTGTGCCAACGGTTTTGTTCCGCCATATGAACTACTGGCTCCACAAACCTTTTCAACAAAGATTTATGAAAAACGTTTTGAATCTTAAACGTAACTGGAAGAGCCAAAAGGAAAGAAACGGGGTTAAGGATTTCCAAAATCCTATAAGGTCCAATAAACCTTGGCTTGAATTTTGGAGATGCAACCTTCATGGGAATATTTTTTGAGGACAACCAAACCATATCACCCACTTTAAAAAGGGGACCAACGGTCCTATGCCGGTTGGAAAACCGTTGGGCCTTTTCCTGAGAGTGGGACAACTTATCCACTACTTAGTCCCAAATCTGCTGCATTCTCTCTACCACAGAATCCACACTTGGGCAGGCAGAAGCTGCCCCGAAGAAAATCGAGGATGAAACCCAAAGTTACAGAAGAAAGGAGACATCAAAGTGGCAGAACTAGCCCTATTGTTTAGCGCGAATTCGGCCGAGGGCAAAAATGAGACACAATCATGCTGATCAGCAGATATGAAACATCTCAAATAGGACTCCAAAGTCTGGTTTGTTCTCTCAGTCTTCACATTGGTCTGAGGATGAAATGCAGAGGAGAAAGACAACTGAATTCCCAGTTTGGAACAGAAAGCTCTCCAAAATCTGGAAACAAACTGGACTCCTCTGTCCAATACAATGTTCTCAGGAATCCCGTGCAAATGAACCACTTGTTGTAAAAACAAGGGCACCAACTCAGAAGAAGATGGCAACTTTGGGAGTGGTACAAGATGGACCATCTTAGAAAGTCTATCACAGATCACCCCAATAACTGTCATTCTCTGAGAGACAGGGAGATCAGAAATAAAATCCATTGAGATGTGGGTCCATGGCCTCCTGGGCACCGGCAGGGGCATCATCAAACCACTAGTACGAGAACAGAGCTTGGACCGAGAACAAGTCCCACAGGACTGCACAAAATTCCTGACATCACGAGATAAGGCAGGCCACCAAAAAGACCGACTCACCAAATCTCTGGTACCAAAGATACCTGGATGACCAACCAAAGCGGAGCAATGAATTTCAAACATTACTCTTCTCCACTAGTCATGGACATACAATTTTCCCATAGGGCATCATTCAGGTTTATCCTCCTGAAATTCCTCCAGGGCACGTCTCAAATCGGGAAAGATGGCGGAAAGAACTACACCCTCATTTAGAATGGTAGTAGGCTCGGTCACATCAAGAGAATCCACAAAGAAACTCCTAGAAAGGGCGTCTGCCTTAATCTTAGTGCCAGGAAGAAAGGAGACCATAAAATTAAAACGCGTGAAAAACAAGGCCTACCTAGCCTGTCTAGGATTCAAGGGCTTGCCAATTGAAGATAAATCAAATTCTTGTGATCGGTGAGGATCACACCTTGATGTCTAGCTCCCTCCAACCAATGTCTCCACTCTTCAAATGCCCATTTCATGGCCAACAATTCCCGATTCCCCACATCATAGTTACGTTCAGATGGAGAAAATTTTTGAGAAAAGAAGGCACAGGGATTCATCTTAGAGGTTACCGGATCTCTTTGAGACAAAACGGCTCCTGCACCAATCTCAGAAGCATCTATCTCCACCTGAAATGTGAGTGAAACATCAGGTTGCTGTAGAACTGGAGCAGAAGTGAATCTCTGCTTAAGCTCCTGAAATGCTGAGACTGCCTCTGGAGACCAATTCACCACATCAGCGCCCTTTTTGGTCAAATCCATCAGAGGTTTAACAATACCAGAAAAATTACTTATAAATTTACGGTAGAAATTAGCAAAACCCAAAAACTTCTGAAGAGCCTTCAGAGAAGTGGGCTGAACCCAATCATAAATGGCCTGTACCTTGGCCGGGTCCATTTCAATAGCAGACGGGGACAAAATGAATCCCAAAAACAAAATCCTCTGTTCACCAAAAAGACATTTCGATTCCTTAACATACAGAGTATTTTCCCTCAAAATCCGGAACACAGTCCGGACATGTTCCACATGAGAATCCCAATTACTGGAAAAAATCAAAATATCATCCAGATAAATGATCAAAAACTTATCCACAAAGTCCCGGAAAATATCTTTCATAAAAGATTGGAAGACGGAAGGGGCATTAGTGAGCCCAAAAGGCATCACCAGGTACTCAAAATGTCCCTCCGGAGTATTAAACGCCGTCTTCCATTCATCCCCGTGCTTGATGCGAACAAGATTATATGTCCCCCTGAGAAATTCCCCGCACTTCAGCAGCGAGCTGCTCAACACGATCGGACAATTGCTCCATTAAAGAAAAAATCCTCCTACGGCGCCAGAGAAAAAGGGGGAAAAATATGTAAAAAATTCTGACTTTTTTTTACAATTCTTTCCTTTTTTAGAGTACCCTAGAGTCTACAGTTTAGGCTGGTGATTCTGTTATGAGCTGGTCACTGAGGAGGATGGCAGGAATAGGCTAGGCCACAAGGAAACCAGAAAGGTTAGTAACTTAGCAGATTGCAGACCCCTAATCCTAACAACACAACTAGCAGTAGCCATGGGGCGTACCTAAGATGATCCTAGACGCCTCGGCACAGCCGGAGGGCTAACTAAGCCTAAAGCAAGAAAGGTGAAATCTAAACTGCCCCGGAGTAGAACCCCAAAGGAATAGATAGCCACCAAACATATATTGTCAGTGAGACAAGATGAGACACAAACAGAGGCAGAAAATAGACTGAGCAAATGATGGGACCCAAACTGTCTAGACAGGACAGGACAGAAAAGACAATGTCTGCAATCATGCAAAAACCCTAAAAAATCCAACACGTCTGATGTACAAAAAAACACTGAGGTCTCACGACCTCTCCCCCACTATATCAGCATTCTGGTGTGAACTGGCAGCAAAGCAAAAGAGACAAATATAACAGGGGACTGAACAAACTGACACAAGCTGTAACACATGGAGCGGGGTCCAGCACTACCCCAGCAGGGAGCCCGCTGAACCCTCACAACAAAGCAGAAAACAGGAAAGGGCAAAACCAGATCAGATGGAAAGGATTAGCAAAAGAATCACTTAAAGGAAAAATGCAGGATCAGGCAGGAAACAGCAGACCTCAAAATGCACAGTGAAAAACAAATCACCAGCAGCAACTGAGGGAAGTCTGCTCACTTATATACTCCCACTCAGTAACCCTTGATTTCCAATCATCGTCGTCAAGTGGCAGACTTCCATCAACCCGGCCAGCTCCACTACCCACAGTAACCAGCAGAGGGAGCCCTGACTCAGAAGTCAGATCAAGAGAATTCACAACACAGGGCCAGTGATGGGGAGAGGGACAATGGTGGGAGTGATGGGGAGAGGGACAATGATGGGAGTGATGGGGAGAGGGCCAGTGATGGGGAGAGGGCCAATGATGGCGGTGATGGGGAGAGGGCCAATGATGGGAGTGATGGGGACAGGGCCAGTGATGGCAGTTATGGGGAGAGGGACATTTATGGGAGTGATGGGGAGAGGGACAATGATGGGAGTGATGGGGAGGAGGAAATGATGGAGGTGGTGGAATGGGCAATTTCTACAAGAAGGGGATCATGATGGGGCATACTTCTGCATGAAGAGGATCATGATGGGGCATATTTCTGCATGAAGGGGATCACGATGGGACATAATTCTACATGAAAAGGGTCATGATGGGGCATATTTCTACATGAAGGGGATCATGATGGGGCATATTTCTGCATGAAAAGGGTCATCATGGGGTATATTTCTACATGAAGGGGATCATGATGGGGCATACTTCTGCTTCAAGGGGATCATGATGGGGCATACTTCTGCATGAGGGGGATCATGAAGGGGCATATTTCTGCATGAAGGGGATCACGACGGGGCATATTTCTGCATGAAGGGGATCATGATGGGGCATATTTCTGCATGAAGGGGATCACGTTGGGGCATATTTCTGCATGAAGGGGATCACGATGGGGCATATTTCTGCATGAAGGGTATCACGATGGGGCATATTTCTGCATGAAGGGGATCACGATGGGACATATTTCTACATGAAGGGGATCACGATGGGGCATATTTCTGCATGAAGGGGATCACGATGGGACATATTTCTCCATGAAAGGGATCACGATGGGACATATTTCTACATGAAGGGTATCACGATGGGACATATTTCTACATGAAGGGGATCACGAAGGGGCATATTTCTGCATGAAGGGGATCACGATGGGGCATATTTCTGCATGAAGGGTATCACGATGGGACATATTTCTACATGAAGGGGATCACGAAGGGGCATATTTCTGCATGAAGGGGATCACGATGGGGCATATTTCTGCATGAAGGCTATCACGATGGGGCATATTTCTGCATGAAGGGGATCACGATGGGACATATTTCTACATGAAGGGGATCACGATGGGGCATATTTCTGCATGAAGGGGATCACGATGGGGCATATTTCTCCATGAAGGGGATCACGATGGGACATATTTCTACATGAAGGGTATTACGATGGGACATATTTCTACATGAAGGGGATGACGATGGGGCATATCGGGGACAGTGATGATAATGTGAGTGCAAACTGTAAAGCGCTGCGAAATATGTTAGCGCTATATAAAAATAAAGATTATTATTATTATTATATTTCTGCATGAAGGGGATCACGATTGGGCATATTTCTCCCTGAAGGGTATCACGATGGGGCATATTTCTCCATGAAGGGGATCATGATGGGGCATTTAGCATGTGTTGGCACTTCGTCATAAATAATTAGGTTTTAGGTTGCAGTTTGGGCACTCGGTCTCAGAAAGGTTCGCCATCACTGTCCTATAGGGTCATGTCCTCAGGTGAGAGGAAAATACAGGCAGCAAGAAGATAAAGTTTCTTAAATTAAAAAGGACTATAAAAATGAGAATAAAAATAAAAATGCCCTCAGAAGAGCTGTACCGTTTATTGACGCAGATATAATTACCTCACAGTTACAAGGTAAAATAGGTCATCTCAAAAAACCCGCAAATAGCAAAAATTGACTTAAAAATCTTAGAAAGTCACACAAATGTATTTAATAATAATAAAAAAAAATTGTTGAAAAGAAAAAATTGTAGTCATGGAGTTTATTTTACCTCAGAGAATCAGTCTCTCACAGGGACAAGCCATTGAAGGACGCCATTTTAACAGTCTGTCATCTTCAAAACGGGATAATTAATCCTAGGAATGTCCGATTAAGACGGGAAATATGTCAAAAGGATCACAAAAACTTCTGTAACCAATTTAAATATAAATGGAAACCAAAAATTTGCAAAAAAGTCGAGTTACGTCGAGTTAGAGGGTTACCTCAGGAGCTCGCACGTTTGCGACCTACATCACCTGCGCCTAAGCCACGCCCCCGGGACAATGACTTTGTAAGTGCTGCAGTACATGTCCGTCTCCCTGCCTTTAAGATCTGGGAGATGCAGCCTTCTGTGACTGCAGTGTGACCCCACTGACATTTTTTAGTTTTGTAAGGGGAAAACCCAATTAAGATGTCTGCGAGGCCTTTCTCCCCCAGACATGAATTATGGCCTGTGACACAATGATGGACAGGTATGGTATATTGTTGGTTTTAATTTTTGTTTTATTACAGGAAAACAAGGGGATTTGGTGGAATTAGGCGTTAGGGGAGTAGAATTGTGTTTAGAATTGGGAGTCCTCAGTGGTTGATACCTTTTAATGGCAAACTGAAAATTCTAAATATTCTTCTATCTACTGGCTAACATGGTACAAATATATATATCTATCCTGTATGTAATTGTGTTTGTTATTTTTAAATAGAAAAGTAAAACTGTGTTTTGTTTCATTTATAATAAAGGATTTTTATTTTATATGTATATGGAGGTGCTGGTGTATACACAGGTGCTGGGGCTGATATACACAGGTGCTGGGGCTGATATATACAGGTGCTGGGGCTGATATACACAGGTGCTGGGGCTGATATACACAGGTGCTGGGGCTGATATACACAGGTGCTGGGGCTGATATATACAGGTGCTGAGGTTGATATATACAGGTGCTGGGGCTGATATATACAGGTGCTGGTGTATATACAGGTGCTGGGGCTGATATACACATGTGCTGGTGTATACACAGGTGCTGGGGCTGATATACACAGGTGCTGGGGCTGATATATACACAGGTGCTGGGGCTGATATATACACAGGTGCTGGGGCTGATATATACACAGGTGCTGGTGTATACACAGGTGCTGGGGCTGATATATACATGTGCTGGTGTATACACAGGTGCTGGGGCTGATATATACATGTGCTGGTGTATACACAGGTGCTGGGGCTGATATATACATGTGCTGGTGTATACACAGGTGCTGGGGCTGATATATACATGTGCTGGTGTATACACAGGTGCTGGGGCTGATATACACATGTGCTGGTGTATACACAGGTGCTGGGGCTGATATATACATGTGCTGGTGTATACACAGGTGCTGGGGCTGATATATACATGTGCTGGTGTATACACAGGTGCTGGGGCTGATATATACATGTGCTGGTGTATACACAGGTGCTGGGGCTGATATACACATGTGCTGGTGTATACACAGGTGCTGGGGCTGATATACACATGTGCTGGTGTATACACGGGTGCTGGGGCTGATATATACAGGTGCTGGGGCTGATATACACAGGTGCTGGTGTATATACATCAGCCCCAGCACCTGTATATATATCATCACCAGGTCCAGCCCTCTGAGCCCAGCACCTGTATACACCAGCCAGCCACCCCACTGCAGCCCAGCAGCACCTGTATACAACAGCCAGCCACCCCACTGCAGCCCAGCAGCACCTGTATACACCAGCCAGCCACCCCACTGCAGCCCAGCAGCACCTGTATATATATCATCACCAGGTCCAGCTCACTGATCCCAGCACCTGTATACACCAGCCAGCCATCCACCCCACTGGAGCCCAGCAGCGCCTGTATACACCAGTCAGCCAACCCACTGCAGCCCAGCAGCACTTGTATATACCAGCCAGCCACCCCGCTGCAGCCCAGCAGCACATGTATACACCAGCCAGCCAACCCACTGCAGCCCAGCAGCACCTGTATACACCAGCCAGCCACCGCACTGCAGCCCAGCAGCACCTGTATACACCAGCCAGCCAACCCACTGCAGCCCAGCAGCACCTGTATACACCAACCAGCCACCCAACTCCAGCCCAGCAGCACCGGTATACACCAGCCAGCCAACCCACTGCAGCCCAGCAGCACCTGTATACACCAGCCAGCCAACCCACTGCAGCCCAGCAGCACCTGTATACACCAGCCAGCCACCGCACTGCAGCCAGCAGCACCTGTATACACCAGCCAGCCAACCCACTGCAGCCCAGCAGCACCTGTATACACCAACCAGCCACCCAACTCCAGCCCAGCAGCACCGGTATACACCAGCCAGCCAACCCACTGCAGCCCAGCAGCACCTGTATACACCAGCCAGCCAACCCACTGCAGCCCAGCAGCACCTGTATACACCAGCCAGCCACCGCACTGCAGCCAGCAGCACCTGTATACACCAGCCAGCCAACCCACTGCAGCCCAGCAGCACCTGTATACACCAACCAGCCACCCAACTCCAGCCCAGCAGCACCGGTATACACCAGCCAGCCAACCCACTGCAGCCCAGCAGCACCTGTATACACCAGCCAGCCACCCCACTGCAGCCCAGCACCTGTATTCACTCACTCATCAGGTCCCAGACCTGTCCATCACTCCAATCCTGGCAAGCATCCAGTGATTATTGCAGGTGCGTGAAGGTCGGCCAGATGTCCTGAGTCTCTCCTGATACGTCAGCACTGGAGCAGAAGAGCAGAGCGTCTCTCTCCGCCCACAAAGAACATCCTGACTGCAATGTCAGACGTTTTTAAGCCCCTCCTGTGCCACTGACTGGTGGTGAGTGATGATGCAGCTGCTGCTGCTGCCAGCGCGAGCCTGCCTGTATAAAACCGCCATGCCCGCAGATTTAAAAGGGCCGGCGGCAAAAATTTAAAACGGGCCGGTGACAGCATCGGTGGTGGCCAGATGAGCGGGCGCCATCACTCCAGCGGCCCACAGAGTCACACACATCGCGGCCCAGCGGGAAAATGCCCAGTTCGGCAGATTATCAATCCGGGCCTGGACCTACTGCTCCCAACTGGCTATAACGAACAGAGGGTAACTGAGCAATTGGATGGGCTAATTATATATATTGTGGCAGGGCTAAGGGTCGTGTAATCGATGGGAGATATGTGTCTCATAAATGGCTTGTCTCTATAATGTAAGGCAGAAGTAAAGCATAACAGATATTGTTATTGTTTTTGTTTGAAGGACCTGTGGTGAGGTCACAGTCAGGTGACCAGTCAGCTGCTGGGAACGTGGGTGTGGCTACAGCCTTATAATGTGGCCTGCTCCTGAACCAGGGAGTTGTGTGTGGGGAGGACTAAGCCTCCCATGTGTGCTGAGACTCCTGCTCTGAGTCTACAACTGCGGACATTTTGTGTTATTTTGCCTGAGCTAAAAGGCTATTTGTTTGCTGTTACGTTGCCTTGTGCGTTTATGCCGTGAATAAACTGCAAGCACTGTGGAAGAACCTGTCTCACATTTGTCTCCCGCTGCACCTAAGCGAGCCACATCCCCACAATATATATATTTTATTAGTAGTATGTCAATTACACTTCATTTGATGTCAAAAGAGATGAACAAAAACAAAATATTTAGAATAAATAAAGGCCGCTGCCTCCCAATTGTACCACAGTGGTCTCTATTGCACTATGTCCAAGATCAACCCACAGATAAAGTGGTAACTCAGGACAGGGTAGGCTAAAATAGATCAAATCTGCCTCATTACAGGGTGCAACTGAACATCACAATACTGCAGTAATCCAAAGTCACTGCCATTCAACCAGGCGCCATCTTTATCTCTGATGTTCTGAGTGAACATGAAAGCTACCATGTGCCTCCTGAGGAACCTTCATCGTGGGAGGGTAACGCGGCTGATTTAGCAGTCTAAGCTAAGTTTATCATAATCTCTGCTATTTGCTGATCTGATATTTGGCCATAGTGCAATATAGGGCTTCTTGCATTTGACCATATTTGAATGGCATTGGCTTTGGATCAATAGTATTGTGATGTTCAGTCGCACACTGTAATATTTATTTTAAAATATTTTGTTCTTTTCATTTCTTTATTATTATTATTATTATTTCTTTTGTCATCAAATGAGGTGTAATTGAAATGCTTCTAATAATTATTTTGATATGTTAGCCCGGCCGATTGCTCAGTTACCCTCTCTTAGTTATATACAGTTGGCTGGGAGCAGTCGGTCTCTGTGAATATGTATGTTCCTTTGTGTCTTCACTTGCTATGCATCACCTAAATATCTGCTGCGTTGATGCTCTTTTTCACTATAACTAATTTAGTTGTATCATAAATCTCCTTCTGGCACGAGTTGTTTGTTAGGTCTGGGGGTTATTAGTGAGCAGTCCAGGGGACCATAATCCTGGCTTTTCTGTGTTAATTATCCCTGTCTCTCCACCCCTTGGGTCAAATAGTGGGGGTGAAATAAAAGGGGATTTATAGGGTCATTAAGGGACAGTCGACGCTGAGCGGGGGCACCAATTTGCGTCCAAAACTAGGGTGTTAACCTTCGCTGCCAGGTAGGGACTTCTGAATAGGGACTGTGAGGGTTATGATTTCTCCCCTCCCTTCCTTTAATATCTCACCCCGTTACCAACTAAATAATCATCAACTTGTGTATTGTTTTTGGAATTTAGTCTTTCGGTGCTTGTGATTGGTGTTACAACTCTTTTTTTAGGGGGTATTTTTTAGTGTGCCCCTTTACCCCTGTGTATCCCTGGACTACTCAATTGTAGCATATTGAAATTGGACAGGCACATTATTGAACATCTATTTTTGGTTTATCTCTTATTCTGGTGTTTGTCCTTTATAAGTAGGGTTCAACAGGGTTTTTAGGGTCAGCCGCCATGGAGCGGGGGCGCCATTGGTTCTCAAGATGGTGTCAACCTCCGCTGTCAGGCAGGGGCACTAGTTAGGGTTTAATAGGCCTACCCAAACCCTCCTTTTCCTTTTTCTTTTTTTGTGCACCATTGTGTGACATTGATTAGCTAATTGGTTCCTTGGTTTTTCCATTTTTTGTATTTTTCGTTTTTTGATGGTGTTAATGTAACTAATAAAGTTTATTTTTTATGGCATTAGTTTTTTTTTAATTTTTCCTCAGACCAATTTGGTTATAAAAACACACATGTGACATGCACAAGTGTGAACACGTCAATCAGACAATGCTCACACCACCCACTAACTGAGACACAAAAAGAAAACACAGAATGACAGATTTGCAAAAATACTCTGCAATAAAAAATAGCAGTAATCAGCAAGTGCTGGATAACAAATACAGGGCATTTAGTCACCCATACTAGGGAACGGCCTGTCTGAATCCTGTTCATATTAGACACTGTTCACATGTTCAGGTTTTTAATATATTAGATAGGTACTGCTTCGATAGGGGTTACCTTGACGTGGTGGAGCAGCTTGTGTACATTTTTTTGCGCAAAAAAAAGTATCGACTAAATACCCTGTATTTGTTATCCAGCACTTGCTGATTACTGCTATTTTTTATTGCAGAGTATTTTTGCAAATCTGTCATTCTGTGTTTTCTTGTTGTGTCTCAATTTGGTTATAGTATAACATTGGGCCGAGTGCTCTCTGATAAACCGTCACATAGCAATACATAGTAATACCCTGATGGCGGCCCTATGTGTCTCAGTGGAGAGATGAGCATGAATTTTCCTCTCTCTGGTGACTTATATGGGAGCCCGGCAAGTGTAATCATCTGTATCCAGAGCTCCCATAGAAGAAACCAGAGAGAATTACATGTGTGACCACCTCAGCCCTGACGGTGACAACGCCATCATGTGTAAGATGAGAATACCTCTATAATGTCCACTGAACAGTCTTCTGATAATCGTTCCGGTTCTGTACATGTTATTTTCCATTGACGTCAGTGGGAGACAAACGCCATGAATAGAGCATGTGGGGATTTATAGAAAGAAACGTTGGGTATAAAGAGTTGTCCACTACTTTTATAATGATCACATATCCTTAGGATAGGCCGCCATTATAATATTGGGGGAGGGTGGAGCACCTGCCATAATATCATTACCATATCATTGTACTATGGCCTCCATAGTGGGCAGTGGCCAATAAGAGATGATCCTAATAGAGAGAACTGTAAAGTCAGGAGACACGACCTGTTCCCGGCCTCCTGGATAAAGAAATCCTTTAGGAATCGCCAGTTTCCGGGAAGTTTCAGGCAAGATCAGGGGCGGATGGGATTTGCTGACTCTTCCATGAGTCCGGATCGTCTCTTCTTCTTCTGGCCCTGGTGCGATGGCTGCCCGTGAGCCCCCTACAGCTACGCCTCCAGCCCCCACTATATCACAAGGAGACACGTGACAGAGTAGTAATATTACAGGAGGGGAGGACAGTTTATTATACCGAGCGGTTACATTAGATATAATACAGTGTGAGGATTACAGGAAAAACACAATCTCCAAAATGATAGAAAACCAGAAATATCCCAGAAGTGACCAACACGGGACATAACGACAACCCTTGTCCTGTGAGACAGAAAGGTGGAATAAGGCTGTCACACAGATTATTGTATGATGAGCAGTTATACATTCTCCTGTTACACTTTATCAATTCCTCACTAGGTGCGATATGTATAGGCCGCGTCTCTGCACCCTCGGTCCTATTGTGAGGCCCAGACTGTGACTGAGCTTCATAGGAAACTGCCAGTGACGGTATACAGCAATCCTGAGATTATACCGTATATACTACAAGCGAGCAAACGACTGCAAGACTGAAAAAGAAGGAAAAACTGAACAAAAGATATAAAAAATAGGAACAAAAAAACAATTCACATATTGTATCTTCCCAGTTACAAACAATAACAATTTAAAATATAAAATATTTCGTATTCCCGCATCCACAAAAATCCAACCTGTTGAAAATATAAAATTATTTCACCCGTACGGTGAACGTCATGAAGCCAAAAAGGAAAGAAATCAAAACTCCAGAATTTCTGTTCTTTCTGTCACCACAATTCCCTGAAAAAAATCAGTGAAAAGCGATCACAATATTGTATAGACCTGAAAATGGCAGCTATAAAACTACAGCTCATCATGTAGAGAACAAGCCCTGAAAAGTAAAGAAGATCTCTAAAAAGGGGGGGACACAGAGCAATTTATTTTCAGGCCACGTTCACACGTTGAGTATTTCGTGAGGATTTTTCTATCTTAGTATTTGTGACCAAAACCAGGAGAGGAACAATCAGAGGAAAAGTATAAGGCCGGGGTCACACTAGAGAGGAATACGGACGAGTGAGAGGCGCTAAAACCACGCATTAGGCTGGAGTCACACTAACCTGCGCAAAATACGGTCAGTATTTTACATGCGTAATACGGATGACAGACCCCTAAATAGTGCTCCGTATGTCATCCGTAAGCAAGGTGTGGTCGCGTATTTTGCGCATGTCAGCATCCGTATGGAATCCGTATGGAGAGATTTTCTCGCAGGCTTGCAAAATGGACATATAATGGAGCCCTATGACAGTTTTAATAAAGAAATGAAAGAATAGATATAGACACATAGAATAGAATAGATAGATAGAATATATAGAATAGATATAGACACATAGAATACATATATATATATATGTATTCTATGTGTCTATATCTATTCTTTCGTTTCTTTATTAAAACAGTCAGTGTGAGTTTACTGTATCGTGCACTGAATTGCCGGCTTTGCTAAAAGACACCGGGTGCGTATTTCTCGCAAGTCACACGTGTGGTCCGTGTGTAATCCGTATTTTTTGCGCACCCATAGACTTGCATTGGCGTATTACGGGCGTAGTACGCTGACAATCGCAGCATGCTGCGAGTGGCACGGAGCGTAGGATACTGAGGAGAAATATACGGCTGGTGCGAGGGACCCCATAGTGAATTATTGGTCCGTGTCTAATGCGTGGTTTTTGCGCCTCTCACGCACCCGTATTCCTCACCAGTGTGACTCCGGCCTCCGATTCTCTATGGGTTTGCTCCCATCAGCCGTATATTTCTCGGGCGTATTCTACGCTCCGTGCTAATCACAGCATGCTGCGATTGTCAGCGTACTACTCCCGTAGTACGCCAATGCAAGTCTATGGGTGCGCTAAAAATACGCATTACACACGGACCACACGTGTGACTTGCAAGAAATACGCACCCGGTGTCTTTTAGAAAAGCCGGCAATTCAGTGCGCTATACAGTAAACTCACACTGACAGGTTTAATAAAGAAACGAAATAGATATATACACATAGAATACATATATATAATAATAAATGCCCTAAGCAGCTTCCGGTTGTAACAACTTCCGTCCAGTTGTAACCGGTGACGTCACCGCACACCTCTTTCCATGTTAACCCTCAACACACCACTCCTCCTCAACACACACTCCTCTCACCTTTCACCATCTCCACTCACGTCCACTCACTCTTTCACTCCACATACGACCCTTTCTCTCACTCCGTCTCTCATACTCACGCCGTCATCGCCGCTGATCCACGACCCCCGCCATCTTCTTCCGCCGGTGCCATCCTGGATCCAGACGTCCTCCACGCCGACGACATGTTCTTGCGGCGACGCCATTTTGGATCGGCGAAATCCCGCGATAGTCAAGATGGCGTCGCCGCAAGAACATGTCGCCGGCGTGGAGGACGTCGGGATCCAAAATGGCGTCGGCGAAATCTCGCGGGATTTCACGATACTCAAAATGGTGTCGCCGCAAGAACATGTCGCCGGCGTGGACAACGTCTGGATCCAGGATGGCGCCGGCGGAAGATGATGTCGGGGATCGTGGAGCAGCGGCGATGACGGCGTGAGTATGAGAGACGGAGTGAGAGAAGGGGTCGTATGTGGAGTGAAAGAGTGAGTGGACGTGAGTGGAGATGGTGAAAGGTGAGAGGAGTGTGTGTGTTGAGGGTTAACATGGCAAGAGGTGTGATGCTATCGCATCCTCCCGATGCGATAGCATCGGGCCATAATCTAATATAAATAAATATATATATATATACACATACATACATGACATTGTGACAAACATATATATATTTATATTTCACAGAGTTCTTCATAACAGAATAACCGCTAATTCAATTGCCGGCTTCTATCAAATCATTCCCCAACCCGACATGAAATGACACATGGTTTACATTCAGTAAAGCATTTCATGTCATGTTTTTTTATATGTCCCTGACTAATAATTAGATGAGGGTTTGTGTGCAAAATTTGGGAGGTGTAGTTGTTATTTTAAGGGGTTAATTCGTTGTTAAATAATGCCTGGGATTCCCATAGCCCTGTAGTGGTGGCGAGTGGGTTAAGTTAACAAAGGTTTAATGTCACCACTCGATTGTAAGGTGACATTAACCCTTTGTTAGATTAACTCATTCGCCACCACTACAGGGCAATGGGAATCCCTGGCATTATTTAACAACAAAATAACCCCTTAAAATTACAACTACAACTCCCAAATTTTGCACACAAACCCTCATCAAATTATTAGTCAGGGACATATAAAAAAAACATGAAATGAAATGCTTTACTGACTGTAAACCATGTGTCATTTCATGTTGGGTTGAGGAATAATTTGATAGAAGCCGGCAATTGAATAAGGCTGGTTTCACATTTGCGTTAAAACAACGCTGCGCCCTGCGTCGTTAAGCCCCGCCCCGAGCCGGCTCCCTGCCCGCCCCATCCGGGATCACCGCCTACTTTCGCATTTGCACGCATGCGATCGGCGCACCCTATCTTTAGCATAGGGTGCGCAGATCATGCGCTGCCAGTGTGAAAGTAGCGTGCTGCGCACTTTTGACGGTGCGCCGTGCGCGGCGAAATGCAGCATGTTGCATTTCGGCGCGCACGGCGCACCGTCAAAAGTGCGCAGCACGCTACTTTCACACTGGCAGCGCATGATCTGCGCACCCTATGCTAAAGATAGGGTGCGCCGATCGCATGCGTGCAAATGCGAAAGTAGGCGGTGATCCCGAATGGGGCGGGCAGGGAGCCGGCTCGGGGCGGGGCTTAACGACGCAGGGCGCAGCGTTGTTTTAACGCAAATGTGAAACCAGCCTTAGCGACTATTCTGCTATGAAGAACTCTGTGAAATATAAATATATATGTTTATCTCAATAACTTGTGTGTATATACACTCACTGGCCACTTTATTAGGTACACCATGCTAGTAAGGGGTTGGACCCCCTTTTGCCTTCAGAACTGCCTCAATTCTTCGTGGCAGAGATTCAACAAGGTGCTGGAAGCATTCCTCAGAGATTTTGGACCATATTGACATGATGGCATCACACAGTTGGCGCAGATTTGTCGGCTGCACATCCCTGATGCGAATCTCCCGTTCCACCACATCCCAAAGATGCTCTATTGGATTGAGATCTGGTGACTGAGGAGGCCATTTGAGTACAGTGAACTCATTGTCATGTTCAAGAAACCAATCTGAGATGATTCGAGCTTTATGACATGGCGCATTATCCTGCTGAAAGTAGCCATCAGATGTTGGGTACATTGTGGTCATAAAGGGATGGACATGGTCAGCAACAATACTCAGGTAGGCTGTGGCGTTGCAACGATGCTCAATTGGTACCAAGGGGCCCAAAGAGTGCCAAGAAAAAATTCCCCACACCATGACACCACCACCACCAGCCTGAACCGTTGATACAAGGCAGGATGGATCCATGCTTTCATGTTGTTTACGCCAAATTCTGACCCTACCATCCGAATGTCGCAGCAGAAATCGAGACTCATCAGACCAGGCAACGTTTTTCCAATCTTCTACTGTCCAATTTCGATGAGCTTGTGCAAATTGTAGCCTCAGTTTCCTGTTCTTAGCTGAGAGGAGTGGTACCCAGTGTGGTCTTCTGCTGCTGTAGCCCATCTGCCTCAAAGTTCGACGCACTGTGCGTTCAGAGATGCTCTTCTGCCTACCTTGGTTGTAACGGGTGGCAATTTGAGTCACTGTTGCCTTTCTATCAGCTCGAACCAGTCTGCCCATTCTCCTCTGACCTCTGGCATCAACAAGGCATTTCCGGCCACAGAACTGCCGCTCACTGGATTTTTTTTCTTTTTCGGACCATTCTCTGTAAACCCTAGAGATGGTTGTGCGTGAAAATCCCAGTAGATCAGCAGTTTCTGAAATACTCAGACCAGCCCTTCTGGCACCAACAATCTTGCCACGTTCAAAGGCCCTCAAATCACCTTTCTTCCCCATACTGATGCTCGGTTTGAACTGCAGGAGATTGTCTTGACCATGTCTACATGCCTAAATGCACTGAGTTGCCGCCATGTGATTGGCTGATTAGAAATTAAGTCTTAACACACAGTTGGACAGGTGTACCTAATAAAGTGGCCAGTGAGTGTATGCATTTTATGTGTCTATATCTATTATTTCGTTTCTGTTAGAAAAACCCTGTCATAGGGCTCCATTATATGTCCATTTTGCAAGGCTGCGAGAAAATCTCGCCATACGGATGCTGACATGCGCAAAATACGCGACCACACCTTGCTTACGGATGACATACGTGGCACTATTTAGGGGTCATTCATCCGTATTACGCCTGTAAACTACGGACCGTATTTTGCGTCGTTTAGTGTGACCCCGGCCTAATAGAAACACGTCACCACTTCTGTATTATCACCCACTCCTGGTTTTGGTTTATAAATACTGATGGAAAATACTGACCAAATACTGGTTGTGTGAACGTGGCCTAAGGGGAGGTTCAGTCGAGAATATAAAAAATCGTCAGATTCATCCAGAAAAGTAGAACGATAATTTTCTCACTTATCATCCTTCCGTGTACAATTCGTTTTTTACAGCAGCAGCTATTAACCATTTAGTTTCCTGTTACAGAATTGTAATGTACCCGTAAAGATCGAACGCTATACTGTGACGTGTGATTTTTTTTCTAGCACACCCATAGACATGAACGGGGGAGTCTCTGTGCCATGGAATAACATTGGCCCAAGTGTGGTCGGGTGAAATATAACGTCGTGTCCAGGAGCCCTGAGGGTCGTTCTCCAGACGGTCTTTTTGGTATGAATGATATTGGTGAAAAATAACAGACGGTGCCAGGAACAATGTCGGCAGGTGAAAAATATCACAGCATGTGCGAGTTTCTTGTGGAAATCAGATTAGACTCATCCACTCAAATCTATGGGTGCGGAAAAAAATAAAAATAAAATGTGATGCCATACAGCGCCACGGTATAGGCAGAAATTTGTACGGATACATTGTAATTCTGTAACACAGGAAACTGTAAATGGTTAATAGCTGCTGTAAAAAAGCAAATTGTATATGGAGGACAAGTGAGAAAAAGATCGTCCCACTTTTCTGCATGAAACTCTGAATGATTTTCTATACGGTTTTATGAACCTCCCCTAAAACTAATAACAGTAATGATCCTGGGGGGTCGTCCATAATGGGGTCCACAGATCACATGACCTGTTATATTAACTGTTCAGCCAGATCCCCCTCCCTGTGATGTCACCGGTCTCTGGGCAAATATCTTACAGCAATTATTATTGTTCAGCTGCAAATTCTAATCCAGGCATCACCATAAATTGATGGGTGAACTACAAATAACGCAGCATGAAGGGGCTCGGAGAAGGCGGCAGTGAAGGTGTGTAAGTGTCTGATGGGGTCACACAGCTCATAAAAGGACAACTGCCCGGCCTCATAATCCAGACAGATCCTGACTCTATCACTGGAGATCTTGTCAGGTAACCGGATCTCTTTACTGCCATGTATCACTGAACACTGATTATTATATATCCACAAACCCCAGGACTTGTTATTATATCCAATCAGTGACTGCTGCCCCCTCCTGTCTATACTGGGATAACACATCCCCACCATCCACAACACTGATCTACTGATCTCCACTTCCCAGTAATGTCGCCCTGAGGTAAATCCCCTCCTGCTGATCACCTGATAATCCTGGAATCTCTCTGCTGTTTCTGGACGATTCTGCTTCTCTCCTGTCCAGGTCGCAGTTTTCAGGTTGTCTGATATATGGAGATTATTAGCAGCTGTGGTTACATCCAGTAATATGTCTGCAGGACCCTCCACATAGATCCCGCTCCTTATACCTGATATTACCTCACATAATGTGTGTAATGTGTGTGAGATCACAGCCACATCCAGGTCATCTCCATCATGGGGCTGTTTATCATGTCCCCCTGTGTCCTCACCACCTCCCTCCTCCTCAGGATCACACAAGTCACCGGTGTCTGGTTCCTGTAGGACAGTCAGTGGATCCGTCATGTTACACAGCTCCTCAATGTGTCTCATCTTCCTGGACAGCTCGTCCTTCTTTATTTCCAGCTGATGGATCAGAGCAGACAGTGGCAGTGACTCTTCCTTTTCCTGCCTGGAGATCTCACTCAGGACCTTCTTCTCCAGGTCCTCCACCCGTCTCCTGATGTCTGTACACAGGGCAGTGACTCTCTCGGCTTCTCCAGCTGCTTTTTCTTGAGCTTTTCTCCTGCGTTCCTCCAGACTCCGGACTCTTTCCTCAGTCTCCTTTCTCTTTGTGATCAGTTTCTGGAGAACATTTGTCAGTTTCTCCTTCTTCTTCTTTGAGGCCTCATCCAGCATCTCCACCCGATGTCCTCGATGTTCTCCGGCCAGACTGCAGGACACACAGATACAGATGGCATCCTGAGTACAATAATACTTTATAAGTTCCTTATGGACAGAACATTTCCTTTTCTCCAGAGAAGTGCTGGGATCAGATAAGACGTGTTCTGCTGATTTGCTGTGAACTTTCAGGTGTTTATCACACAGAGAAGCCTCACAGTGTAGACAGGATCTAACAGCAGGTACCGGAGAGTCCACACAGTAAGTGCAGCAGATCCCGGTGATCTCCTCTTGTTCTTGCTGAGTAATCAGGAAACGTTCTGCGACATTATGGAGATTTATGTTCCTCATCAGTGCCGGCCGCTCCTGAAACTCTTCTCTGCAGTCAGGACAGGAATAAACTCCAGACTCGTCCTGTGTATCCAGCACACGATCAATACAGACCCGGCAGAAGTTGTGTCCACATCTCAGCGTTACAGGGTCCATAAATGTAGATAAACAGATGGAGCAGAGCAGCTCGTCTCTCAGATCAGCAGACGCCATGGCTGACGGAAGAAGGAAGAAACGAAACTGGAAGTGTCTAATGCTGGACAGAGGACAAAGTTGTAGTTACACCCAGTCACTTAACCCTTTATTTCTTCTTTCCTAAAGCGATAACTTTTTAATTCTCCAATCAATATAGTCATATGAAGGTTTGGTTTAGTAAGAAGGTTGTATGGGTAAATACACAATTTTGCTGCACGTATACTGTACTGACTGATTATTCTTTGTTGGGGGGGGGTGCGTCATTAAATGAAAGAGCAGCAATTCTGTCTTTTTTTCTTTTTGCAATACTTGTTTTAGAATATTTATCTCCAGGGCCGGCGTCAGCACCCGGCGCACCCAGGCAAGTGCCGGGGCCCTGAGCAGGAGAGGGGGCCCACTAGCTGTCGGGGACACCAGCACGCTATGGGGGCCCAATGCCAGTGCCAGTGTCGGCACCTCTGAGTGTGACTCCCCCCCTCTTGCTCAGGGCCCCGCCACTTGTGATACTCACCTCTCCCCGTTCCACCACTGCGACGTCTTCCGCATCTTCTGACTGTGACGTCTCAGGTCAGAGGGCACTATGACATCACGGCAGGCCTGGATTGATAATCTGCCCAATCGGGCAGATGCCCGCTGGGTCGGCGGCTCTGAGCTTCAAAATGGGCCCTTTAAATCTTCTGCACAGGACCTGGTGCGCGTGCAATCACTTTGTGCACGCGCTGACAAGGGCCGAGGCGGCCCACGTCAGCTCGTGATCGTGGCCATCGTCAGTGCGGACAAGCAGGAGAGCACGTGTAATAGGGGTGGTGCTGTTATGGACAGTAGGAGACACGCTGCTACTTTAAGAGACAGCAGCCCCCCTTGTTTGGTGTGATGGAATGTTCTGCTTCCTCGTGCAAAAGACTGTGTTATGAACTGCCCAAGACTGAAGAGGGAAGGAGCTGAGCCTGTGAGAGGGAGAGAGAAAGAAGCTGCTTCTGAGAATGGCTGTGCATGTAACTGTGATAAAGGTCTCACAGCCTGGCACGTATTGGACTTGTGAAGTTGAACAGACCCTTTGGGTGTAGCAAAGGTGGCTGTCCTGTGCTATTTTGAGAAGCCACAAAGAGACCGAGAAAGGGATTTACAGTGTCCAGGAGCACCTCCAGGACCCTGAAGGAAGGAGAAGATCACATTTCACGGCTCTGCCAGGCAGACGTGCGCAGTACCGTATAGGACTTCTGGCGGCCCCCGGGACTGGACCCGAGTCCCCAACATTGCTGTGAGTTTGTTCCCATTTGTGCACATGACAGGGCCTAGTGTAGGCTTCAGTAGACAGAACACGGCAGCTGTGTGGCCTGTTTAGTAGAGGCCAAGGAGGTTACACGTAGAATAGCATCATTCTGTGTTCATTGGTTGGATTTGCCTGTGTAATAGTTGGGGCTCTGTGCTATTTGATGGCCCAGCTAAAGAACACAAACTCTTGTACATTATCTTTTGCCACTGCATACCCTTGTTTGCACCTTTCTTATCTACTTCATTCCTTGCCTTCCAATAAGTTTACCCTTTGTTGTTTGCACCTCATCTTGTGTACCATAGTCTCCCTGCGCCTTGGTGATTCCCCGGCCATCGCTTCACGCGCACCAGGGTCTGTGGCTGCAGAAGTTTGAAAAGCCAACCACCGCGGCGCGCACAGGACGTCTGACCTGTACCGGAACGGATGCTGGCAGCAGAGTCGCGCTGCTGGGGAGCAACTGTGAGGTAAGTATACAAAGCTTTTTTTTCTGTCCAAAATGAATTAAATGGGTGAGGGGGGATGAGGAATTGCACATGATGACAGGGAAGAAATAAGGGGGACTGCACATGATGTAGGGAGGGGGTTAAAGAGGGACTGCACATGATGATGTGGGGAGGGAGATAAAGGAGGACTGCACATGATGGGGGGATAAAGGGGGACTGCACATGATGTGGGGGGGATAAAGGGGGACTGCACATGATGTGGGGAGAGGGATAAAGGGGGACTGCACATGATGTGGGGAGAGGGATAAAGGGGGACTGCACATGATGTGGGGAGGGAGATAAAGGACTGCACATGATGTGGGAGGGATAAAGGGGGACTGCACATGATGTGGGGGGATAAAGGGGGACTGCACATGATATTGGGAGAGGGATAAAGGGGGACCGCACATGATAATGTGGGGAGGGGGGATAAAGGGGACTGCACATGATGTGGGGGGGATAAAGGGGGACTGCACATGATGTGAGGAGGGGGATAAAGGGGGACTGCACATGATGATGTGGGGAGGGGGGTTAAAGGGGGACTGCACATGATGATGTGGGGAGGGGGGTAAAGGGGGACTGCACATAATGTGGGGGAGGGATAAAGGGGGACTGCACATGATGATGTGGGGAAAGTGTTAAAAGTAACTGCAAAGGATGACATGGGGTAAAGGGGACTGCACATGATGAAGTGGGGGGGAGAGGATGGGAGACTGCAAATGATGAATTGAGAGTGAGGGAAGAGGGAAAGCAATTGAATTGATGGTGGGGAGAGCAAATTAATTTTGAGAGTGAGGGAGTAAATGATGTATTGAATGTGGGGGTAGAGCTGTTGATAATGAATAGAGGGTAGAAGAGAGAAGACATGACAATGAATTGGGGCGGAAGGGGCATGTAAATATAATGAGTCGGGGAAGCAGGAGGTACATAGTGGGGGGCACTGAATATGTAGTGACTAGTAATGAATTGGGGGAAAGAGTACAGGTGCTAATTAATTTATATATTAGGTGGGGAAAGTGGCTATTTATAGTTAGAAGGGGCTCAGTGGCATATTATAATTGATATTTGGAATGGTGGGTTAGATAATAATCAATTATATATTGATGGTGGGTGCATATCTGTATTTAGATGTGTAGTGTAGAAGAAAGGAAAAAGAGGGGAATGTGCTCTGGAAGCCGTGCTCTAGGTAGCTATGTGTTATTTTACGCAGAGATGAGTCCTGGCTGGAAGAAGTGATGGCGGTCTGTACTGCATGAAAAAGAAAAGCAAAGATGAAGGACTTCAGCTAGTGACGTCACTGGTGAGTCAGTGTATTACCTGTACACTAACGCTATATGCTCTGTACAGAGCTCCTGTGTATAATGTCACCAGTGAATACTATATTATCTGTACACTGACACTGTATACAGAGGTCCTGTTTATAATGTTACTGGTGATCACTGTATTACCTGTACACTATAATCAGAGCTCCTGTGTATAATGTCACCAGTGATCACTGTATTACCTGTACACTGACACTGTATACAGAGCTTCTGTGTATAATGTCTCTGGTGATCACTATATTACCTTACACTGACAGTAAAGACAGAGCTCATGTCTATAATGTCACTTAGTATTGTGGTCTGATCATGGTGTGGTGGTATTTGTTCCTTTTATGTGGTATTATTTGGTCACTATGTGGTCTGGTCATAGTGTGATGGTATTTGTCCCTTGTATGTTGTATTAATGGTCATTTAAAAAAGATGCATGTGACTCATTCCCTTAAAGAAAAATATATAAAACTATAGCGTCCGGCCAAAAGAGTCTACCGTGTCATGGTGGCGGCTTAAAAAACTCTTTTGGCCAGAACAAAAGCTGCTGTCTATGTATGTGATCTGGTTTTTGATGGGAACTGTTAATATCTGATTGATGAGGACATGGTGAAGTTGAGTTTTTCCAAGAGTGTGCGGTGGGACTGTGGAAGGCTGAAAGGGTGGAGGCAGAGGTGGGGTAGAGCCTGGGCGGAGTCTCAAGGGGGCCTGAAAATTTTGCTAGTATGGGGCCCTGAAATTCCTAGTGGCAGCCCTGCTGCAGAGTACCACTTTTCCTGTCCTGTACACACTAAAGCATAAAGCTGCTGCTAGCAACGGAGCAGGACACTGCGAAGGAGCGCCGGGAAGGTAAGTGTAATGGTTTGTTTTTTTAATCTTTTCTGATGGGGCCATGCATA
Source organism: Dendrobates tinctorius (assembly GCF_039654945.1). Lineage (NCBI taxonomy): Eukaryota > Metazoa > Chordata > Amphibia > Anura > Dendrobatidae > Dendrobates > Dendrobates tinctorius. Next base: position 13,442,360 of record NW_027361688.1, read on the forward strand.
CCAGGATAAGGAAAGGATTGGACCAATCATACCAGGATAATGATGGGGCCATGCATACCAGGACTGGGATAGGGGCCAATCATAACAGGTAAAGGATGGCGCCCTGCATACCAGGATAAGGATGGGGCCATGTATACTTGGACGAGATGGGGGACCCTGCATACCAATATAGGGATGGGGATAATCATTCCTGCCAGTATAAGGATGAGGTGGACCATTCCTACCAGGATAGGGATGAGGAGCCATGCATACTAGGACGAGATGGGGCCCTGCATACCAGGATAGGGATGGGGCCCTGCATACCAGGATAGGGATGGGGCCATGCATACTAGGACGAGATGGGGACCCTACATATCAGTATAGGGATGAGGGTGATCATTCCTGCCAGGATAGGGATGAGGAGGCCATGCATACCAGGATAGGGATGAGGGGGCCATGTGTATCAGGATGGGGATGAAGGGACCATATTTACCAGTATAGGGAATATTAAGTTTTTTCCCCCCTAATTTCCTTCTCTAAAACCTAGGTGCGTCTTATAGTCCGAAAAATATGGTGTATATATTGGAAAACCCATTTAAATGGATTATGCCAAGTAATCCCCTATCCCGAGACCTACAGGGGTTTGACAAAATAATGGAAACACCTAACGTTTTGGCATCATAATCTTCGAACATGTTATAAACATGCAAACCGTGACATATGGTAATGTTTTGTAGTTGATTACTTGTGTTATGTGATATGTGTATGTAAATTAACTGTTTCTTTTGCAGAATTGTAAGAACATTGATGAGAACCTGATACCAATGGCAGACCTCTCGGATTTTCAAAGAGGCCAAATTGTTGGTGCTCGTATGGCAGGCGCTAGTGTAACAGAAAGTGCACGAATGCTTGGCGTGTCAAGAGGTACTGTCTCCAAAGTAATGACTGCGTTTGCAAGAGAAGGAAAAACATCCGCAGCAAAGCACAGGTCCGGCCGAAAGTCGAAGTTGACTGAGAGAGACCGTTGGACTCTAAAGCAAATTTTGAGAGAGGATCGCAAGACCACGGCTCCGAAAATCACTGCTGAGCTCAATGAACACCTACAGAACCCAGTTTCCTCTAAAAAATGTTCATCGGGAGCTGCACAAATCTGGATTCCATGGAAGAGCTGCAATTCGAAAAACGCTGCTCTCAATGACAAATGTTTCCAAGCGTTTAGAGTGGTGTAGAAACCTCCAGGCCCCCTGACGAAGGTGTTCCGAAACGCGCGTTGGGGCGGACACAGGGACTCCTGTTTGCCATTCGCCATCCATTTTTAGGTTCAGGTAGTTATACTGCTATATATGAATATATGTTTTTGATTGTGGCCTGGATCTATTCTCATTAGCTTGACCACCTGTTATTTCACTATGGGCACTACATTTGGTATTACCAGCTGTCAGGCGTTTATGTGCAATATATATTACCACTATGTAGCTATTTGTATTATTTAGCGCAGTATTGGCAACCTGGACCCCTGTGTCCCTATCTGCTGTGTTTGATTTTATGGCTGTACAGCATGTACGTTTGTACCTTGCTTTCCACTTTAATAAAGGAATTTTATAATGACCGTCAGTTGCATCTTGGATTCGTCCTCCCCCTGTGCTTTGTATAGATTTTGCAACCGGTCAATTATAGTCCTTGGGTGCATATGTGGGTGATATGTTGTCTATAATTGTAATGGTTGATCACATCAGATTTCCCCACATGCCATATATACCGAGTTGTACTACCCTCGCCATTTAGGGCGTTTTAACTGAAGAATGGGCTACAATTCCTTTGGAAACAATTCACACCTTGTATGAATCCATACCTCGGAGAATTGAGACTGTAATCGCCGCAAAAGGTGGACCTACACCATATTAAACTAACTTTTGTTGATGATTCCAGGTGTTTCCATTATTTTGTCCAACCCCTGTATGTAGTCTCTGGGGTCCGACCGCTGGGACCTTCATGATCCTGAGATACGGCTCTCTGAAGAAGTCGATCATGCGCACTGCAGCGGCATTCACACATGGCTCTTCAAATAACGCTTTTAAGAGGAGTGTTGAAGGGCACGACAAAATATAGCAAAATCCACTGATCGGGTGTGGGGGGAGTGTTATAGTATGTGGGCTGGTGGGGTTTGTGTGGTAGGGCTGCTTTTTTGTCCCAGTCCGACCCTGCATCACGTCTGTGCGCCCTCCGTCTGAGCAGTCACAGTGCAGAGAGCCATAAGACACTGATGGTGAGAAGTCCAGAGCAGAGCAGCAACCAGCAAGGAGAGATATTTCTTTTTTTGATGTTTGGAGTAATATATGGGGACCATCATACACTGGAGCATCATATATGGGGCCAATTATATATGGAGCATTATATGGGGCCATTATATAAGGAGCATTATATGGGACCCATTATGCACTGGAGCATCTTATAAGGGGCCCATTATACACTGGAGCATCATATATGGGGCCCATTATATATGGAGAACTATATGGGGCCCCTAATACACTGGAGCATCATAGATGAGTGTATTTGTATTAGTTCGGATCAGAATTGAGGCTATATATAAATATCTCCAGAATGAGTGGGATAATAATTCATAAAAACCCCATCAGGTTACAGTAGGGCTGAGTAACAATACATACTGTTCTCTCTGCGCGCATTCTCCTATATCTGACTAGTCAGTGCCCTCTCTAATAATTCCTTTGAAGGGGAAGTTTTTATGACTAATTGTTTGAATCACTGTCACATTTTGAGAGTCTGATGTCAGATAAAGTGACCAGAAATTTGTCTAAAACTCAGAATACCCATAAAAAGTTTATTTAACATTGTCAGTCTCTTAACTACAGCCTTTAAGGAGGGAAACATCCAGGATCAGAGTTTGCTCCCATTTCGGCTGTGGCAGTAGGACATCAGCTCTAAGTTCCAGATCACACTGCGGAATACAAGGAAAGCTCGGGAGCACATGCAAATCCTTTACTTGACTCTTGAGCAAGGGTGTACTTTTCTCTGGACAAAATGCAAAAATACACAAAATAAAAAGCCCTAAAAAACAGTAATACTTCATTAGTTCAAAATTAAAATTTGGCAATACAGGTTTTACACTCCCAATTCTAAAGTAGGTGCCGTATCGCACACTGCTAGGTTTCGTAGTGGGGAATCCAAGACAATGCAAACTAAATATATGGAGTTAAGGAAACTGTCGCTATATTCTCCCTTCAACAAATTTCCTACCTTGCCACGGAGGTTGGCGTCGTAATATATCCCAAGTGGTGCCCCCGCTCACTGTCGGATGTCCCCTTTATGCCCTATTATACACCCTACCACCAAGAAAGTGCACGTTAAACACATGCAAAAATTCCCAAGAATTTAAAATCAATGACAGAATGAAGATAGCACAAGAATATTGCACTTTCCTGGGGCCAATGGACCAAGTCCAATAGATACAGTATCAGCCACCTATGCTCAAATGATAATACACAACCGTATAGCATCTAAGGGGAGCAGCTCCCAATCACATATTTCCAGGGTTATATGTAACATACATGCTCAATAATTATATATATATTATTAACAATGGTACTTATCCCATCACGAAACACTGTCCCAACGCGTTTCTCCCCACTGGTTGTTGGGGTTCATCAGGGAACTTCAGGTGATCCAGAATTCAAAATTCTTAGAGAGGTACCATCAATGTGGGATTTCCTATGGCTGCTGGGTTGGTATTATGATCCAATGTAGCCGAAATCAATATGGCCACTCCTGCTTTCTTCTCATTTTGGGAGTCTAAGTATACTGTGGGATAGAGGCGCTTAGCACAATTACAGATTCCATTAAGCTTTAAATGGGTTTCTGCGTCTGCTTGTTGGGTTCGTAACTCGTTTATAACCAGACGTCTTTTAGTGTTGGAATTTACACCCTTAACATTTAGTGATAAGAGATTAACCATTATCTAAATCTTGATGATGATTGGCGTATGAAGTTTTACCTAAAATGCTGTGATACTGTTATCCTATCTGAGAGTTGATGGCATTCTGGTGAGGGATCGCTTTTCTAGAAGTTCTTATCTTACTATTAAGATGCAGAAGAGATTGGGGAAGACTAAAGGTCCTGTCACACTTAGCGATGTACCAGCGATCCCAACCAGCGATATGACGCGGTCAGGATCGCTGGTACATCTCTAAGTGGTCGCTAGTGAGCTGCCACACAGGGAGATCTCACCAGCGACATCGCTGGGGACGGGGTTTGCTACTTACCTGTCACAGTAGGCGATCCTGCGTCCTCCCGCCCGGCTCCACGCTCGTCGCTCGTCTCTCCACAGGAAGCGCCGCAGGAAGCTGACGACGAGAAACAGTCCAGCCTGTTCTCGCGCGATCAGCGATAAGCAGCGGGGGAGCGGTCGGAGGTAAGTATCAGACAGCGATATCGCTAAGTGTGACAGGCCCTTAACCCCTTTCTGCCATGAGACGTACTATCCCGTCCATGTGCCCTGGGACTTAATTCCCAAGGACGGGATAGTACGTCTAATGCGATCAGCGGCGCCCACGTGGTGAGCGCCGCTGATCGCGGCCGGGTGTCAACTGATTATCACAGCTGACACCCGGCACAATGTGTCAGGGGCGGTCACGGACCGCCGCCGACACGTTAACTCCTTGTACACCGCGATCAAACACGATCGCAGTGTACCGGGGGTTAAAGGGAAGCATCGGCAGGGAGGGGGCTCCCTCCATGCTTCCCTGAGCCCCCCACGGCAGCGCAATGTGCAGCGCTGCGGCGGGGGGCTCTTTCCCTACAGGCCCCCGGATCCAAGATGGCGACGGGGGGCCTTCGGGGGCCTGTAGGGAGCTGACTTCCTCACTGCCTGCAAAGCGCAGGCATGAGGAAGCCTTTTGCACTGCCTGTGACAGATTGCTGATCTGTCACAGTGATCTGTGATGTGACAGATCAGCGATCTGTCACAGGACAGTGATGTTCCACCTGGGACTATGTAATAAAATAAAAAAAAAAAAAAAAAAAAGTGTAAAAATAATTTAAAAAAAATCGCTAAATAAATTAGTAAAAAAAAAAAAAAAATATTCCCCAATAAATTCATTTTTTGAAAATAAAAAAACAAACAAACAATAAAAGTACACATTTGGTATCGCCGCGTCCGTAGCGACACGCCCTATAAAACTGTCCCATTAGTTAACCCCTTTAGCGAACCCCTTAAAAAATAAAAATAAAAAACGAAGCAAAAAATAATGATTTATTATCATACCACCGAACAAAAAGTGTAATAACGCGCGATCAAAAAGACGAATATAAATATCCATGGTACCGCTGAAAACATCATCTTGTCCCGCAATAAACGAGCTGCCATACAGCATCATCCGCAAAAAAGTAAAAAAGTTATAGCTCGCAGAATAAAGCGATGCAAAAATAATTATTTTTTATATAAAACTGTTTTCATTGCAAAAAACCGACAAAACATAAAAAAAGACCTAAATGAGGTATCGCTGTAACCGTACTGACCCGAAGAATAAAACCGCTTTATCAATTTTACCGCACGCGGAACGGTGTAAACGCACCCCCCAAAAGAAATTCATGAAACGCTGGTTTTTGTTCATTCTGCGTCCCAAAAATCGGAATAAAAAGCGATCAAAAAATGTCACGTGCCCGAAAATGGTACCAATAAAAACGTCAACTCGTCCCGCAAAAAATAAGACCTCACATGACTCGGTGGGTCAAAATATGGAAAAATTATAGCTCTCAATATGTGGTGATGCAAAAACTATTTTTACAATAAAAAGCGTCTTTTAGCGTGCGACAGCTGCCAAACATAAAAACCGCCATAAATAGTAAATCAAACCCCCCGTTATCACCCCCTTAGTTAGGGAAAAATAATAAAATTAAAAAAAGTATTTATTTCCATTTTCCCATTAGGGTTAGGGCTAGGGTTAGGGTTAGGGCTAGGGTTAGGGCTCAGGTTAGGGTTAGGGGTGTGTTGGGGTTAGGGTTGGAGTTATAATTGGGGGGGTTTCCACTGTTTGGGCACATCAGGTGCTCTCCAAATGCAACATGGCGTCTGATCTCAATTCCAGCCAATTCTGCGTTGAAAAAGTCAAATGGTGCTCCTTCCCTTCCAAGCTCTGCCATGCGCCCAAACAGTGTTTTACCCCCACATATAGGGTATCAGCATACTCAGGACAAATTGCAAAACAACTTTTGGGGTCCAATTTCTCCTGTTACCCTTAGGAAAATAAAAAATTGGGGCAAAAATATTTTTTTTGTGGAAAAAAATGATTTTTTTATTTTCACGCCCAGGCGTTATAAACTTCTGTGAAGCACTTGGGGGTTCAAAGTGCTCACCACACATCTAGATAAGTTCCGTGGGGGGTCTAGTTTCCAAAATAGGGTCACTTGTGGGGAGTTTCAATAGTTTAGGTACATCAGGGGCTCTCCAAAGGCAACATGACACCCGCAGACCAATCCATCAAAGTCTGCATTCCAAAACGTCACTACTTCCCTTCCGAGCCCTGACGTGTGCCCATACAGTAGTTTTCTCCCACATATGAGGTATCAGCATACTCAGGAGAAATTGGACAACAACTTTTGGGGTCCAATTTCTCCTTGTACCCTTGGGAAAATGAACAAAATTGGTGACTAAAAGATCATGTTTGTGGAAAAAATACGATTTTTGTATTTTCACGCACGGGCATTATAAACTTCTGTGAAGCACTGGGGGGTTCAAAGTGCTCACCACACATCTAGATAAGTTCCTTGGGGGGGTCTAGTTTCCAAAATGGTGTCATTTGTGGGGGGTTTCTACTGTTTTGGTACATCAGGGGCTTTCCAAACGCGACATGGTGTCCGATCTCAATTCCAGCCAAAAACGTCAAATGGCGCTGCTTCCCTTCCGAGCTCTACCATGCGCCCAAATAGTCATTTACACCCACATATGGGGTATCAGCGCACTCAGGACAAATTGCTCAATAACTTTTAGGGACCTATTACCCTTGGAAAAATAAAAATTGGGGGTGAAAAGATCATTTTTGTGGAAAAAATATGATTTTTTAATTGTACCGCTGTACGTTATAAACTTCTGTGAAGCCCTTGTGGGTTCAAAGTTCTCACCACATATCTAGATAAGTTCCTTGGGGGGTCTAGTTTCCAAAATGGGGTCATTTGGGGGGGTTTCCACTGTTTAGGTACATCAGGGGCTCTCCAAACACGACATGGCGTCCGATCTGAATTCCAGCCAATTTTGCATTGAAAAAGTCAAACGGCGCTCCTTCCCTTCTGAGCTCTGCCATGCGCTGAAACAGTGGTTCCCCCCACATATTAGGTATCGGCGTACTCAGGACAAATTGTACAATAACTTTTGCAGTCCAATTTCTCCTGTTACCCTTGGTAAATTAAAAAAAATTGAACCTGAAGTATTTTTTTAGTGAAAAAAAGTTAAATGTTCATTTTTTTTAAAATATTCAAAAAATTCCTGTGACGCACCTAAAGGGTTAATAAACTTCTTGAATGTGGTTTTGAGCACCTTAAGGGGTGCAGTTTTTAGAATGGTGTCACTTTTGTGTATTTTCTATCATATAGACCCCTCAAAGTGGCTTCAAATGTGATGTGGTCCGTAAAAATAAAATGGTGTTGCAAAAATGAGAAATCGCTGGTCAACTTTTAACCCTTATAACTTCCTAACAAAAAAAAAATTTGGTTTCAAAATTGTGCTGATGTAAAGTAAACATGTGGGAAATGTTAGTTATCAAGTTTTTTGTGTGCTATATCTCTGTGATTTAAGGGCATAAAAATTCAAAGTTGGAAAATTGCGAAATTTTCAAAATTTTCGCCAAATTTCCGTTTTTTTCACAAATAAACGCAAGTTATTTGAATGAAATTTTACCACTAACATGAAGTACAATATGTCACGAGAAAACAATGTCAGAATCACCGGTATCAATGGAAGCGTTTCAGAGTTATTACCTAATAAAGGGACAGTGGTCAGAATTGTAAAAATCGGCCTGGTCATTAACGTGCAAACCACCCTTGGGGCTTAAGGGGTTAAAACATAACATACACTAAAACATAACAAACAGATATACATCAATAATATCACCATTAGGGAAGGGAAAAAAAGGAGGGAAAAAATTAAGTGCCGTATTAAGGGGAGGTGAGGTGTCATGAAGTAGAGCAGAAATCAGAGAGGAGGGGAATCACATTGTCCAATAATGAGATTAAAATAGTGTATGAGAGAAGATAAATGTACGTTAACTTAAAGCATTCCTATGCTAAAAATCGCAGTCAGAAATCCAACACTGGTGAACAAGAGAAACGATTATATAGGTGAAGGAACATGTCACCAATGTCCTGAGATTAAGTAAAAGCACAATTCCTCAGCTCGGGTCAGGCTGTGTTGCTTCTCGTGGTGAGGAACAGTTTTTCCTGGATGCTACTTGTTGCCAGATTGGTGAAGGTGCGGTAAAAGGAAGTTCCAACTCCCAATCTCATAGACGAGGAGGTGTAATGTCCAATTCAGTGCAAAAAGTTACCAGATCTTTGGGTGAGCTTAGAGTCACTAGTCGCCCATTTTTCATATCTGTAAAGGGCAAATGGGAAGTTCCACCTAGATTGGAAGTTTTTATTCCTCACGGCAAGAAGGAGGAATCTTAGGAGTCTTCTTTAATCTAGGAGAGATTGGGGTATAGCTGAATAAGAGTTCCTTTAAATTAGATCTTGTGGAACGTATGAGCTTTGGACAATATGGACTATTTTAATTGAAAGTCGTGGACACAGCAGATTATATCCCGTGGTTGAGATTGACAGCCCTTGCTGTGGAGGGCTCTGTGTGATCTGTCCATCTTTAATTTATGAGAGGTAGGTTGGTCCAGGATGGAATTGAATAACGATTCAAGTTGAGCATAAAGTGTCAGTGTACAGGTAACTCAGTGATCACCAGTGAGTTTATACACAGGAGCTCTGTATATAGCATCAATGTACAGGCAATACAGTGATCACCAGTGATTTTATACACAGGAGCTCTGTATATTGTTATGAACGGATCACCGAGGAGGATGGCAGGAACAGGCTAAGCCACCAGGAAACCAGAGAGGTTGGTAACTCAGCGAATTGCAGACCTCTGATCCTAACAACACAACTAGCAGTAGCCGTGGAGCGTTCCTACGATGCCCTAGACACCTCGGCACAGCCGGAGAACTAACTAAGCCTAAAGCCAGAAAGGAGAAATCTAAACTGCCCCGGAACAGATCCCCAAAGGAATAGATAGCCCCCAAACATATATTGTCAGTGAGGCAAGATGAGACACAAACATAGGCAGAAAATAGACTGAGCAAATGATGGGGCCCAAACTGTCTAGATAGGACAGGACAGAAAAGACACTGTCTGCAATCACGCAAAAACACTAAAAAATCCAACACATCTGATATACAAAAAACCCGAGGCCACACGACCTTACCCCCGCTAGATCAGCACTCTGGTGTAAACTGGAAGCAAAGCAAAAGATACTAATATAACAGGGGACTGAACAGACTGACACAAGCTGTAACATATGGAGCAGGGCCCAGTGCTGCCCCAGCAGGGAGTACGCTGAACCCTCGCAACAAGGCAGAAAGCAAAAAAAGGCACAACCAGATTAGATGCAAAGGATTAGCAAAATAATCACTTACCTGAACCATGCAGATCAGGTAGGAGACAGAAGAACTCAAAATGCACAAGGAGGCAATCACCAGCAACCACTAATGGAAGCCAGCTCATTTATATGCTCCCAGTCAGTAATCCCAGATTGCCAATCATGGTCGTCAGGTGGCAAACTTCCATCAAACTGGCCAGCTCCATTACTCCCAGTAACCACCAGAGAGAGCTCTGGCTGAGAAGTCCGAGCAAGGGAATTCACAACAGTACCCCCCCTTGCGGAGGGGTCACCGAACCCTCATCCATGCCACCAGGCCGATCAGGATGGGCCCGGTGAAAAGCACGAATCAATCTCTTGGCATGAATGTCAAAAGCAGAGACTCAAGAATTATCCTCCTGGCCATAACCTTTCCACTTGACCAAGTACTGAAGTCTCCGTCTAGCCAGACGAGAATCCAATATATTTTCTACCTCATACTCCAAGTTACCCTTAACCAGTACAGAGTCAGGGGGCGCCGCCATATGAACTACTGGCTCCACAAACCTTTTCAACAAAGATTTATGAAAAACGTTTTGAATCTTAAACGTAACTGGAAGAGCCAAAAGGAAAGAAACGGGGTTAAGGATTTCCAAAATCCTATAAGGTCCAATAAACCTTGGCTTGAATTTTGGAGATGCAACCTTCATGGGAATATTTTTTGAGGACAACCAAACCATATCACCCACTTTAAACCGGGGACCAATGGTCCTATGCCGGTTGGAAAACCGTTGGGCCTTTTCCTGAGAGTGGGACAACTTATCCACTACTTAGTCCCAAATCTGCTGCATTCTCTCTACCACAGAATCCACACTTGGGCAGGCAGAAGCTGCCCCGAAGAAAATCGAGGATGAAACCCAAAGTTACAGAAGAAAGGAGACATCAAAGTGGCAGAACTAGCCCTATTGTTTAGGGCGAATTCGGCCGAGGGCAAAAATGAGACACAATCATCCTGATCAGCAGATATGAAACATCTCAAATAGGACTCCAAAGTCTGGTTTGTTCTCTCAGTCTTCACATTGGTCTGAGGATGAAATGCAGAGGAGAAAGACAACTGAATTCCCAGTTTGGAACAAAAAGCTCTCCAAAATCTGGAAACAAACTGGACTCCTCTGTCCAATACAATGTTCTCAGGAATCCCATGCAAATGAACCACTTGTTGTAAAAACAAGGGCACCAACTCAGAAGAAGATGGCAACTTTGGGAGTGGTACAAGATGGACCATCTTAGAAAGTCTATCACAGATCACCCCAATAACTGTCATTCTCTGAGAGACAGGGAGATCAGAAATAAAATCCATTGAGATGTGGGTCCATGGCCTCCTGGGCACCGGCAGGGGCATCATCAAACCACTAGTACGAGAACAGAGCTTGGACCGAGAACAAGTCCCACAGGACTGCACAAAATTCCTGACATCACGGGATAAGGCAGGCCACCAAAAAGACCGACTCACCAAATCTCTGATACCAAAGATACCTGGATGACCAACCAAAGCGGAGCAATGAATTTCAAACATTACTCTTCACCACTGGTCATGGACATACAATTTTCCCATAGGGCATCATTCAGGTTTATCCTCCTGAAATTCCTCCAGGGCACGTCTCAAATCGGGAAAGATGGCGGAAAGAACTACACCCTCATTTAGAATGGTAGTAGGCTCGGTCACATCAAGAGAATCCACAAAGAAACTCCTAGAAAGGGCGTCTGCCTTAATCTTAGTGCCAGGAAGAAAGGAGACCATAAAATTAAAACGCGTGAAAAACAAGGCCTACCTAGCCTGTCTAGGATTCAAGGGCTTGCCGATTGAAGATAAATCAAATTCTTGTGATCGGTGAGGATCACACCTTGATGTCTAGCTCCCTCCAACCAATGTCTCCACTCTTCAAATGCCCATTTCATGGCCAACAATTCCCGATTCCCCACATCATAGTTACGTTCAGATGGAGAAAATTTTTGAGAAAAGAAGGCACAGGGATTCATCTTAGAGGTTACCGGATCTCTTTGAGACAAAACGGCTCCTGCACCAATCTCAGAAGCATCTATCTCCACCTGAAATGGGAGTGAAACATCAGGTTGCTGTAGAACTGGAGCAGAAGTGAATCTCTGCTTAAGCTCCTGAAATGCTGAGACTGCCTCTGGAGACCAATTCACCACATCAGCGCCCTTTTTGGTCAAATCCATCAGAGGTTTAACAATACCAGAAAAATTACTTATAAATTTACGGTAGAAATTAGCAAAACCCAAAAACTTCTGAAGAGCCTTCAGAGAAGTGGGCTGAACCCAATCATAAATGGCCTGTACCTTGGCCGGGTCCATTTCAATAGCAGACGGGGACAAAATGAATCCCAAAAACAAAATCCTCTGTTCACCAAAAAGACATTTCGATCCCTTAACATACAGAGTATTTTCCCTCAAAATCCGGAACACAGTCCGGACATGTTCCACATGAGAATCCCAATTACTGGAAAAAATCAAAATATCATCCAGATAAATGATCAAAAACTTATCCACAAAGTCCCGGAAAATATCTTTCATAAAAGATTGGAAGACGGAAGGGGCATTACTGAGCCCAAAAGGCATCATCAGGTACTCAAAATGTCCCTCCGGAGTATTAAACGCCGTCTTCCATTCATCCCCGTGCTTGATGCGAACAAGATTATATGTCCCCCTGAGGTCAAATTTGGTAAACCAACAAGCACTTTTAACTCTGGAAAATAAATCAGAAATCAGGGGTAACGGGTACTGATATTTAACAGTGATTTTGTTAAGGGAACGATAGTCAATACATGGCCTTAATGAGCCATCTTTTTTGGCCACAACAAAAAAAAAACAGCACCCAAAGCGAAGAGGATGGTCTGATATGACCTTCTCAAGTGATTCCTTGATATAAGATCGCATAGCATCATGTTCAGGTACTGATAAGTACTGATAATTTTTGGTGCTGCACAATTTACATCAGGGTTCCCCAACTCCAGTCCTCAAGGCCCACCAACAGGTCATGTTTTCAGGATTTCCTTTGTATTGCACAGGTGATGCAATTATAGGCAGAAATTCCCCGCACTTCAGCAGCGAGCTGCTCAACACGATCGGACAATTGCTCCATTAAAGAAAAAATCCTCCTACGGCGCCAGAGAAAAAGGGGGAAAAATATGTAAAAAATTCTGACTTTTTTTTTACAATTCTTTCCTTCTTTAGAGTACCCTAGAGTCTACAGTTTAGGCTGGTGATTCTGTTATGAGCTGGTCACTGAGGAGGATGGCAGGAATAGGCTAGGCCACAAGGAAACCAGAAAGGTTAGTAACTTAGCAGATTGCAGACCCCTAATCCTAACAACACAACTAGCAGTAGCCATGGGGCGTACCTAAGATGATCCTAGACGCCTCGGCACAGCCGGAGGGCTAACTAAGCCTAAAGCAAGAAAGGTGAAATCTAAACTGCCCCGGAGTAGAACCCCAAAGGAATAGATAGCCCCCAAACATATATTGTCAGTGAGACAAGATGAGACACAAACAGAGGCAGAAAATAGACTGAGCAAATGATGGGACCCAAACTGTCTAGACAGGACAGGACAGAAAAGACAATGTCTGCAATCATGCAAAAACCCTAAAAAATCCAACACGTCTGATGTACAAAAAAACACTGAGGTCTCACGACCTCTCCCCCACTATATCAGCATTCTGGTGTGAACTGGCAGCAAAGCAAAAGAGACAAATATAACAGGGGACTGAACAAACTGACACAAGCTGTAACATATGGAGCGGGGTCCAGCACTACCCCAGCAGGGAGCCTGCTGAACCCTCAAAACAAAGCAGAAAAGAGGAAAGGGCAAAACCAGATCAGATGGAAAGGATTAGCAAAAGAATCACTTAAAGGAAAAATGCAGGATCAGGCAGGAAACAGCAGACCTCAAAATGCACAGTGAAAAACAAATCACCAGCAGCAACTGAGGGAAGTCTGCTCACTTATATACTCCCAGTCAGTAACCCTTGATTTCCAATCATCGTCGTCAAGTGGCAGACTTCCATCAACCTGGCCAGCTCCACTACCCACAGCAACCATCAGAGGGAGCCCTGACTCAGAAGTCAGATCAAGAGAATTCACAACACAGGGCCAGTGATGGGGAGAGGGACAATGGTGGGAGTGATGGGGAGAGGGACAATGATGGGAGTGATGGGGAGAGGGCCAGTGATGGGGAGAGGGCCAATGATGGCGGTGATGGGGAGAGGGCCAATGATGGGAGTGATGGGGACAGGGCCAGTGATGGCAGTTATGGGGAGAGGGACATTTATGGGAGTGATGGGGAGAGGGACAATGATGGGAGTGATGGGGAGGAGGAAATGATGGAGGTGGTGGAATGGGCAATTTCTACAAGAAGGGGATCATAATGGGGCATACTTCTGCATGAAGAGGATCATGATGGGGCATATTTCTGCATGAAGGGGATCACGATGGGACATATTTCTACATGAAAAGGGTCATGATGGGGCATATTTCTACATGAAGGGGATCATGATGGGGCATATTTCTGCATGAAAAGGGTCATCATGGGGTATATTTCTACATGAAGGCGATCATGATGGGGCATACTTCTGCTTCAAGGGGATCATGATGGGGCATACTTCTGCATGAGGGGGATCATGAAGGGGCATATTTCTGCATGAAGGGGATCACGACGGGGCATATTTCTGCATGAAGGGGATCATGATGGGGCATATTTCTGCATGAAGGGGATCACGTTGGGGCATATTTCTGCATGAAGGGGATCACGCTGGGGCATATTTCTGCATGAAGGGGATCACGATGGGGCATATTTCTGCATGAAGGGGATCACGATGGGGCATATTTCTGCATGAAGGGGATCACGATGGGGCATATTTCTGCAGGAAGGGGATCACGATGGGGCATATTTCTGCATGAAGGGGATCATGCTGGGGCATATTTCTACATGAAGGGGATCACGATGGGTCATATTTCTGCATGAAGGGGATCACGATGGGGCATATTTCTGCATGAAGGGGATCATGATGGGGCATATTTCTGCATGAAGGGGATCACGTTGGGGCATATTTCTGCATGAAGGGGATCACGATGGGACATATTTCTACATGAAGGGGATCACGATGGGGCATATTTCTGCATGAAGGGGATCATGATGGGACATATTTCTACATGAAGGGGATCACGTTGGGGCACATTTCTCCCTGAAGGGGATGACGATGGGGCATATTTCTGCATGAAGGGGATCATGATGGGGCATATTTCTCCATGAAGGGGATCATGATGGGGCATATTTCTGCATGAAGGGGATCACGTTGGGGCATATTTCTGCATGAAGGGGATCATGATGGGGCATATTTCTGTATGAAGGGTATCACGATGGGGCATATTTCTCCATGAAGGGGATCATGATGGGGCATTTGGCATGTGTTGGCACTTCGTCATAAATAATTAGGTTTTAGGTTGCAGTTTGGGCACTCGGTCTCAGAAAGGTTCGCCATCACTGTCCTATAGGGTCATGTCCTCAGGTGAGAGGAAAATACAGGCAGCAAGAAGATAAAGTTTCTTAAATTAAAAAGGACTATAAAAATGAGAATAAAAATAAAAATGCCCTCAGAAGAGCTGTACCGTTTATTGACGCAGATATAATTACCTCACAGTTACAAGGTAAAATAGGTCATCTCAAAAAACCCGCAAATAGCAAAAATTGACTTAAAAATCTTAGAAAGTCACACAAACGTATTTAATAATAATAAAAAAAAATTGTTGAAAAGAAAAAATTGTAGTCATGGAGTTTATTTTACCTCAGAGAATCAGTCTCTCACAGGGACAAGCCATTGAAGGACGCCATTTTAACAGTCTGTCATCTTCAAAACGGGATAATTAATCCTAGGAATGTCCGATTAAGACGGGAAATATGTCAAAAGGATCACAAAAACTTCTGTAACCAATTTAAATATAAATGGAAACCAAAAATTTGCAAAAAAGTCGAGTTACGTCGAGTTAGAGGGTTACCTCAGGAGCTCGCACGTTTGCGACCTACATCACCTGCGCCTAAGCCACGCCCCCGGGACAATGACTTTGTAAGTGCTGCAGTACATGTCCGTCTCCCTGCCTTTAAGATCTGGGAGATGCAGCCTTCTGTGACTGCAGTGTGACCCCACTGACATTTTTTAGTTTTGTAAGGGGAAAACCCAATTAAGATGTCTGCGAGGCCTTTCTCCCCCAGACATGAATTATTGCCTGTGACACAATGATGGACAGGTATGGTATATTGTTGGTTTTTATTTTTGTTTTATTACAGGAAAACAAGGGGATTTGGTGGAATTAGGCGTTAGGGGAGTAGAATTGTGTTTAGAATTGGGAGTCCTCAGTGGTTGATACCTTTTAATGGCAAACTGAAAATTCTAAATATTCTTCTATCTACTGGCTAACATGGTACAAAGATATATATCTATCCTGTATGTAATTGTGTTTGTTATTTTTAAATAGAAAAGTAAAACTGTGTTTTGTTTCATTTATAATAAAGGATTTTTATTTTATATGTATATGGAGGTGCTGGTGTATACACAGGTGCTGGGGCTGATATATACAGGTGCTGGGGCTGATATACACAGGTGCTGGGGCTGATATATACAGGTGCTGGGGCTGATATATACATGTGCTGGTGTATACACAGGTGCTGGGGCTGATATATACAGGTGCTGGGGCTGATATATACAGGTGCTGGTGTATATACAGGTGCTGGGGCTGATATACACATGTGCTGGTGTATACACAGGTGCTGGGGCTGATATATACACAGGTGCTGGGGCTGATATACACAGGTGCTGGGGCTGATATACACATGTGCTGGTGTATACACAGGTGCTGGGGCTGATATATACATGTGCTGGTGTATACACAGGTGCTGGGGCTGATATATACATGTGCTGGTGTATACACAGGTGCTGGGGCTGATATATACATGTGCTGGTGTATACACAGGTGCTGGGGCTGATATACACATGTGCTGGTGTATACACAGGTGCTGGGGCTGATATACACATGTGCTGGTGTATACACAGGTGCTGGGGCTGATATATACATGTGCTGGTGTATACACAGGTGCTGGGGCTGATATATACATGTGCTGGTGTATACACAGGTGCTGGGGCTGATATACACATGTGCTGGTGTATACACAGGTGCTGGGACTGATATACACATGTGCTGGTGTATACACAGGTGCTGGGGCTGATATATACAGGTGCTGGGGCTGATATACACAGGTGCTGGTGTATATACATCAGCCCCAGCACCTGTATATATATCATCACCAGGTCCAGCCCTCTGAGCCCAGCACCTGTATACACCAGCCAGCCACCCCACTGCAGCCCAGCAGCACCTGTATACAACAGCCAGCCACCCCACTGCAGCCCAGCAGCACCTGTATACACCAGCCAGCCACCCCACTGCAGCCCAGCAGCACCTGTATATATATCATCACCAGGTCCAGCTCACTGATCCCAGCACCTGTATACACCAGCCAGCCATCCACCCCACTGGAGCCCAGCAGCGCCTGTATACACCAGTCAGCCAACCCACTGCAGCCCAGCAGCACTTGTATATACCAGCCAGCCACCCCGCTGCAGCCCAGCAGCACATGTATACACCAGCCAGCCAACCCACTGCAGCCCAGCAGCACCTGTATACACCAGCCAGCCACCGCACTGTAGCCCAGCAGCACCTGTATACACCAGCCAGCCAACCCACTGCAGCCCAGCAGCACCTGTATACACCAACCAGCCACCCAACTCCAGCCCAGCAGCACCGGTATACACCAGCCAGCCAACCCACTGCAGCCCAGCAGCACCTGTATACACCAGCCAGCCACCCCACTGCAGCCCAGCACCTGTATTCACTCACTCATCAGGTCCCAGACCTGTCCATCACTCCAATCCTGGCAAGCATCCAGTGATTATTGCAGGTGCGTGAAGGTCGGCCAGATGTCCTGAGTCTCTCCTGATACGTCAGCACTGGAGCAGAAGAGCAGAGCGGCTCTCTCCGCCCACAAAGAACATCCTGACTGCAATGTCAGACGTTTTTAAGCCCCTCCTGTGCCACTGACTGGTGGTGAGTGATGATGCAGCTGCTGCTGCTGCCAGCGCGAGCCTGCCTGTATAAAACCGCCATGCCCGCAGATTTAAAAGGGCCGGCGGCAAAAATTTAAAACGGGCCGGTGACAGCATCGGTGGTGGCCAGATGAGCGGGCGCCATCACTCCAGCGGCCCACAGAGTCACACACATCGCGGCCCAGCGGTAAAATGCCCAGTTGGGCAGATTATCAATCCGGGCCTGGACCTACTGCTCCCAACTGGCTATAACGAACAGAGGGTAACTGAGCAATTGGATGGGCTAATTATATATATATATATATATATATATTTTATTAGTAGTATGTCAATTACACTTCATTTGATGTCAAAAGAGATGAACAAATACAAAATATTTAGAATAAATAAAGGCCGCTGCCTCCCAATTGTACCACAGTGGTCTCTATTGCACTATGTCCAAGATCAACCCACAGATAAAGTGGTAACTCAGGACAGGGTAGGCTAAAATAGATCAAATCTGCCTCATTACAGGGTGCAACTGAACATCACAATACTGCAGTAATCCAAAGCCACTGCCATTCAACCAGGCGCCATCTTTATCTCTGATGTTCTGAGTCAACATGAAAGCTACCATGTGCCTCCTGAGGAACCTTCATCGTGGGAGGGTAACGCGGCTGATTTAGCAGTCTAAGCTAAGTTTATCATAATCTCTGCAATTTGCTGATCTGATATTTGGCCATAGTGCAATATAGGGCTTCTTGCATTTGACCATAGTTGAATGGCATTGGCTTTGGATCAATAGTATTGTGATGTTCAGTCGCACACTGTAATACTTATTTTAAAATATTTTGTTCTTTTAATTTCTTTATTATTAATATTATTATTTCTTTTGTCATCAAATGAGGTGTAATTGAAATACTTCTAATAATTATTTTGATATGTTAGCCCGGCCGATTGCTCAGTTACCCTCTCTTAGTTATATACAGTTGGCTGGGAGCAGTCGGTCTCTGTGAATATGTATGTTCCTTTGTGTCTTCACTTGCTATGCATCACCTAAATATCTGCTGCGTTGATGCTCTTTTTCACTATAACTAATTTAGTTGTATCATAAATCTCCTTCTGGCACGAGTTGTTTGTTAGGTTTGTGGGTTATTAGTGAGCAGTCCAGGGGACCATAATCCTGGCTTTTCTGTGTTAATTATCCCTGTCTCTCCACCCCTTGGGTCAAATAGTGGGGGTGAAATAAAAGGGGATTTATAGGGTCATTAAGGGACAGTCGACGCTGAGCGGGGGCACCAATTTGCGTCCAAAACTAGGGTGTTAACCTTCGCTGCCAGGTAGGGACTTCTGAATAGGGACTGTGAGGGTTATGATTTCTCCCCCCCCTTCCTTTAATATCTCACCCCGTTACCAACTAAATAATCATCAACTTGTGTATTGTTTTTGGAATTTAGTCTTTCGGTGCTTGTGATTGGTGTTACAACTCTATTTTTAGGGGGTATTTTTTAGTGTGCCCCTTTACCCCTGTGTATCCCTGGACTACTCAATTGTAGCATATTGAAATTGGACAGGCACATTATTGGTCATCTATTTTTGGTTTATCTCTTATTCTGGTGTTTGTCCTTTATAAGTAGGGTTCAACAGGGTTTTTAGGGTCAGCCGCCATGGAGCGGGGGCGCCATTGGTTCTCAAGATGGTGTCAACCTCCGCTGTCAGGCAGGGGCACTAGTTAGGGTTTAATAGGCCTACCCAAACCCTCCTTTTCCTTTTTCTTTTTTTGTGCACCATTGTGTGACATTGATTAGCTAATTGGTTCCTTGGTTTTTCCATTTTTTGTATTTTTCGTTTTTTGATGGTGTTAATGTAACTAATAAAGTTTATTTTTTATGGCATTAGTTTTTTTTTAATTTTTCCTCAGACCAATTTGGTTATAAAAACACACATGTGACATGCACAAGTGTGAACACGTCAATCAGACAATGCTCACACCACCCACTAACTGAGACACAAAAAGAAAACACAGAATGACAGATTTGCAAAAATACTCTGCAATAAAAAAATAGCAGTAATCAGCAAGTGCTGGATAACAAATACAGGGCATTTAGTCACCCATACTAGGGAACGGCCTGTCTGAATCCTGTTCATATTAGACACTGTTCACATGTTCAGGTTTTTAATATATTAGATAGGTACTGCTTCGATAGGGGTTACCTTGACGTGGTGGAGCAGCTTGTGTACATTTTTTTGCGCAAAAAAAAGTATCGACTAAATACCCTGTATTTGTTATCCAGCACTTGCTGATTACTGCTATTTTTTATTGCAGAGTATTTTTGCAAATCTGTCATTCTGTGTTTTCTTGTTGTGTCTCAATTTGGTTATAGTATAACATTGGGCCGAGTGCTCTCTGATAAACCGTCACATAGCAATACATAGTAATACCCTGATGGCGGCCCTATGTGTCTCAGTGGAGAGATGAGCATGAATTTTCCTCTCTCTGGTGACTTATATGGGAGCCCGGCAAGTGTAATCATCTGTATCCAGAGCTCCCATAGAAGAAACCAGAGAGAATTACATGTGTGACCACCTCAGCCCTGACGGTGACAACGCCATCATGTGTAAGATGAGAATACCTCTATAATGTCCACTGAACAGTCTTCTGATAATCGTTCCGGTTCTGTACATGTTATTTTCCATTGACGTCAGTGGGAGACAAACGCCATGAATAGAGCATGTGGGGATTTATAGAAAGAAACGTTGGGTATAAAGAGTTGTCCACTACTTTTATAATGATCACATATCCTTAGGATAGGTCGCCATTATAATATTGGGGGAGGGTGGAGCACCTGCCATAATATCATTACCATATCATTGTACTATGGCCTCCATAGTGGGCAGTGGCCAATAAGAGATGATCGTAATAGAGAGAACTGTAAAGTCAGGAGACGCGACCTGTTCCCGGCCTCCTGGATAAAGAAATCCTTTAGGAATCGCCAGTTTCCGGGAAGTTTCAGGCAAGATCAGGGGCGGATGGGATTTGCTGACTCTTCCATGAGTCCGGATCGTCTCTTCTTCTTCTGGCCCTGGTGCGATGGCTGCCCGTGAGCCCCCTACAGCTACGCCTCCAGCCCCCACTATATCACAAGGAGACACGTGACAGAGTAGTAATATTACAGGAGGGGAGGACAGTTTATTATACCGAGCGGTTACATTAGATATAATACAGTGTGAGGATTACAGGAAAAACACAATCTCCAAAATGATAGAAAACCAGAAATATCCCAGAAGTGACCAACACGGGACATAACGACAACCCTTGTCCTGTGAGACAGAAAGGTGGAATAAGGCTGTCACACAGATTATTGTATGATGAGCAGTTATACATTCTCCTGTTACACTTTATCAATTCCTCACTAGGTGCGATATGTATAGGCCGCGTCTCTGCACCATCGGCCCTATTGTAAGGCCCAGACTGTGACTGAGCTTCATAGGAAACTGCCAGTGACGGTATACAGCAATCCTGAGATTATACCGTATATACTACAAGCGAGCAAACGACTGCAAGACTGAAAAAGAAGGAAAAACTAAACAAAAGATATAAAAAATAGGAACAAAAAAACAATTCACATATTGTATCTTCCCAGTTACAAACAATAACAATTTAAAATATAAAATATTTCGTATTCCCGCGTCCACAAAAATCCAACCTGTTGAAAATATAAAATTATTTCACCCGTACGGTGAACATCATGAAGTAAAAAAAGGAAAGAAATCAAAATTCCAGAATATCTGTTCTTTCTGTCACCACAATTCCCTGAAAAAAATCAGTGAAAAGCGATCACAATATTGTATAGACCTGAAAATGGCAGCTATAAAACTACAGCTCATCATGTAGAGAACAAGCCCTGAAAAGTAAAGAAGATCTCTAAAAAGGGGGGGACACAGAGCAATTTATTTTCAGGCCACGTTCACACGTTGAGTATTTCGTGAGGATTTTTCTATCTTAGTATTTGTGACCAAAACCAGGAGAGGAACAATCAGAGGAAAAGTATAAGGCCGGGGTCACACTAGAGAGGAATACGGACGAGTGAGAGGCGCTAAAACCACGCATTAGGCTGGAGTCACACTAACCTGCGCAAAATACGGTCAGTATTTTACATGCGTAATACGGATGACAGACCCCTAAATAGTGCTCCGTATGTCATCCGTAAGCAAGGTGTGGTCGCGTATTTTGCGCATGTCAGCATCCGTATGGAATCCGTATGGAGAGATTTTCTCGCAGGCTTGCAAAATGGACATATAATGGAGCCCTATGACAGTTTTAATAAAGAAATGAAAGAATAGATATAGACACATAGAATAGAATAGATAGATAGAATATATAGAATAGATATAGACACATAGAATACATATATATATATATGTATTCTATGTGTCTATATCTATTCTTTCGTTTCTTTATTAAAACAGTCAGTGTGAGTTTACTGTATCGTGCACTGAATTGCCGGCTTTGCTAAAAGACACCGGGTGCGTATTTCTCGCAAGTCACACGTGTGGTCCGTGTGTAATCCGTATTTTTTGCGCACCCATAGACTTGCATTGGCGTATTACGGGCGTAGTACGCTGACAATCGCAGCATGCTGCGAGTGGCACGGAGCGTAGGATACTGAGGAGAAATATACGGCTGGTGCGAGGGACCCCATAGTGAATTATTGGTCCGTGTCTAATGCGTGGTTTTTGCGCCTCTCACGCACCCGTATTCCTCACCAGTGTGACTCCGGCCTCCGATTCTCTATGGGTTTGCTCCCATCAGCCGTATATTTCTCGGGCGTATTCTACGCTCCGTGCTAATCACAGCATGCTGCGATTGTCAGCGTACTACTCCCGTAGTACGCCAATGCAAGTCTATGGGTGCGCTAAAAATACGCATTACACACGGACCACACGTGTGACTTGCAAGAAATACGCACCCGGTGTCTTTTAGAAAAGCCGGCAATTCAGTGCGCTATACAGTAAACTCACACTGACAGGTTTAATAAAGAAACGAAATAGATATATACACATAGAATACATATATATAATAATAAATGCCCTAAGCAGCTTCCGGTTGTAACAACTTCCGTCCAGTTGTAACCGGTGACGTCACCGCACACCTCTTTCCATGTTAACCCTCAACACACCACTCCTCCTCAACACACACTCCTCTCACCTTTCACCATCTCCACTCACGTCCACTCACTCTTTCACTCCACATACGACCCTTTCTCTCACTCCGTCTCTCATACTCACGCCGTCATCGCCGCTGATCCACGACCCCCGCCATCTTCTTCCGCCGGTGCCATCCTGGATCCAGACGTCCTCCACGCCGACGACATGTTCTTGCGGCGACGCCATTTTGGATCGGCGAAATCCCGCGATAGTCAAGATGGCGTCGCCGCAAGAACATGTCGCCGGCGTGGAGGACGTCGGGATCCAAAATGGCGTCGGCGAAATCTCGCGGGATTTCACGATACTCAAAATGGTGTCGCCGCAAGAACATGTCGCCGGCGTGGACAACGTCTGGATCCAGGATGGCGCCGGCGGAAGATGATGTCGGGGATCGTGGAGCAGCGGCGATGACGGCGTGAGTATGAGAGACGGAGTGAGAGAAGGGGTCGTATGTGGAGTGAAAGAGTGAGTGGACGTGAGTGGAGATGGTGAAAGGTGAGAGGAGTGTGTGTGTTGAGGGTTAACATGGCAAGAGGTGTGATGCTATCGCATCCTCCCGATGCGATAGCATCGGGCCATAATCTAATATAAATAAATATATATATATATACACATACATACATGACATTGTGACAAACATATATATATTTATATTTCACAGAGTTCTTCATAACAGAATAACCGCTAATTCAATTGCCGGCTTCTATCAAATCATTCCCCAACCCGACATGAAATGACACATGGTTTACATTCAGTAAAGCATTTCATGTCATGTTTTTTTATATGTCCCTGACTAATAATTAGATGAGGGTTTGTGTGCAAAATTTGGGAGGTGTAGTTGTTATTTTAAGGGGTTAATTCGTTGTTAAATAATGCCTGGGATTCCCATAGCCCTGTAGTGGTGGCGAGTGGGTTAAGTTAACAAAGGTTTAATGTCACCACTCGATTGTAAGGTGACATTAACCCTTTGTTAGATTAACTCATTCGCCACCACTACAGGGCAATGGGAATCCCTGGCATTATTTAACAACAAAATAACCCCTTAAAATTACAACTACAACTCCCAAATTTTGCACACAAACCCTCATCAAATTATTAGTCAGGGACATATAAAAAAAACATGAAATGAAATGCTTTACTGACTGTAAACCATGTGTCATTTCATGTTGGGTTGAGGAATAATTTGATAGAAGCCGGCAATTGAATAAGGCTGGTTTCACATTTGCGTTAAAACAACGCTGCGCCCTGCGTCGTTAAGCCCCGCCCCGAGCCGGCTCCCTGCCCGCCCCATCCGGGATCACCGCCTACTTTCGCATTTGCACGCATGCGATCGGCGCACCCTATCTTTAGCATAGGGTGCGCAGATCATGCGCTGCCAGTGTGAAAGTAGCGTGCTGCGCACTTTTGACGGTGCGCCGTGCGCGGCGAAATGCAGCATGTTGCATTTCGGCGCGCACGGCGCACCGTCAAAAGTGCGCAGCACGCTACTTTCACACTGGCAGCGCATGATCTGCGCACCCTATGCTAAAGATAGGGTGCGCCGATCGCATGCGTGCAAATGCGAAAGTAGGCGGTGATCCCGAATGGGGCGGGCAGGGAGCCGGCTCGGGGCGGGGCTTAACGACGCAGGGCGCAGCGTTGTTTTAACGCAAATGTGAAACCAGCCTTAGCGACTATTCTGCTATGAAGAACTCTGTGAAATATAAATATATATGTTTATCTCAATAACTTGTGTGTATATACACTCACTGGCCACTTTATTAGGTACACCATGCTAGTAAGGGGTTGGACCCCCTTTTGCCTTCAGAACTGCCTCAATTCTTCGTGGCAGAGATTCAACAAGGTGCTGGAAGCATTCCTCAGAGATTTTGGACCATATTGACATGATGGCATCACACAGTTGGCGCAGATTTGTCGGCTGCACATCCCTGATGCGAATCTCCCGTTCCACCACATCCCAAAGATGCTCTATTGGATTGAGATCTGGTGACTGAGGAGGCCATTTGAGTACAGTGAACTCATTGTCATGTTCAAGAAACCAATCTGAGATGATTCGAGCTTTATGACATGGCGCATTATCCTGCTGAAAGTAGCCATCAGATGTTGGGTACATTGTGGTCATAAAGGGATGGACATGGTCAGCAACAATACTCAGGTAGGCTGTGGCGTTGCAACGATGCTCAATTGGTACCAAGGGGCCCAAAGAGTGCCAAGAAAAAATTCCCCACACCATGACACCACCACCACCAGCCTGAACCGTTGATACAAGGCAGGATGGATCCATGCTTTCATGTTGTTTACGCCAAATTCTGACCCTACCATCCGAATGTCGCAGCAGAAATCGAGACTCATCAGACCAGGCAACGTTTTTCCAATCTTCTACTGTCCAATTTCGATGAGCTTGTGCAAATTGTAGCCTCAGTTTCCTGTTCTTAGCTGAGAGGAGTGGTACCCAGTGTGGTCTTCTGCTGCTGTAGCCCATCTGCCTCAAAGTTCGACGCACTGTGCGTTCAGAGATGCTCTTCTGCCTACCTTGGTTGTAACGGGTGGCAATTTGAGTCACTGTTGCCTTTCTATCAGCTCGAACCAGTCTGCCCATTCTCCTCTGACCTCTGGCATCAACAAGGCATTTCCGGCCACAGAACTGCCGCTCACTGGATTTTTTTTCTTTTTCGGACCATTCTCTGTAAACCCTAGAGATGGTTGTGCGTGAAAATCCCAGTAGATCAGCAGTTTCTGAAATACTCAGACCAGCCCTTCTGGCACCAACAATCTTGCCACGTTCAAAGGCCCTCAAATCACCTTTCTTCCCCATACTGATGCTCGGTTTGAACTGCAGGAGATTGTCTTGACCATGTCTACATGCCTAAATGCACTGAGTTGCCGCCATGTGATTGGCTGATTAGAAATTAAGTCTTAACACACAGTTGGACAGGTGTACCTAATAAAGTGGCCAGTGAGTGTATGCATTTTATGTGTCTATATCTATTATTTCGTTTCTGTTAGAAAAACCCTGTCATAGGGCTCCATTATATGTCCATTTTGCAAGGCTGCGAGAAAATCTCGCCATACGGATGCTGACATGCGCAAAATACGCGACCACACCTTGCTTACGGATGACATACGTGGCACTATTTAGGGGTCATTCATCCGTATTACGCCTGTAAACTACGGACCGTATTTTGCGTCGTTTAGTGTGACCCCGGCCTAATAGAAACACGTCACCACTTCTGTATTATCACCCACTCCTGGTTTTGGTTTATAAATACTGATGGAAAATACTGACCAAATACTGGTTGTGTGAACGTGGCCTAAGGGGAGGTTCAGTCGAGAATATAAAAAATCGTCAGATTCATCCAGAAAAGTAGAACGATAATTTTCTCACTTATCATCCTTCCGTGTACAATTCGTTTTTTACAGCAGCAGCTATTAACCATTTAGTTTCCTGTTACAGAATTGTAATGTACCCGTAAAGATCGAACGCTATACTGTGACGTGTGATTTTTTTTCTAGCACACCCATAGACATGAACGGGGGAGTCTCTGTGCCATGGAATAACATTGGCCCAAGTGTGGTCGGGTGAAATATAACGTCGTGTCCAGGAGCCCTGAGGGTCGTTCTCCAGACGGTCTTTTTGGTATGAATGATATTGGTGAAAAATAACAGACGGTGCCAGGAACAATGTCGGCAGGTGAAAAATATCACAGCATGTGCGAGTTTCTTGTGGAAATCAGATTAGACTCATCCACTCAAATCTATGGGTGCGGAAAAAAATAAAAATAAAATGTGATGCCATACAGCGCCACGGTATAGGCAGAAATTTGTACGGATACATTGTAATTCTGTAACACAGGAAACTGTAAATGGTTAATAGCTGCTGTAAAAAAGCAAATTGTATATGGAGGACAAGTGAGAAAAAGATCGTCCCACTTTTCTGCATGAAACTCTGAATGATTTTCTATACGGTTTTATGAACCTCCCCTAAAACTAATAACAGTAATGATCCTGGGGGGTCGTCCATAATGGGGTCCACAGATCACATGACCTGTTATATTAACTGTTCAGCCAGATCCCCCTCCCTGTGATGTCACCGGTCTCTGGGCAAATATCTTACAGCAATTATTATTGTTCAGCTGCAAATTCTAATCCAGGCATCACCATAAATTGATGGGTGAACTACAAATAACGCAGCATGAAGGGGCTCGGAGAAGGCGGCAGTGAAGGTGTGTAAGTGTCTGATGGGGTCACACAGCTCATAAAAGGACAACTGCCCGGCCTCATAATCCAGACAGATCCTGACTCTATCACTGGAGATCTTGTCAGGTAACCGGATCTCTTTACTGCCATGTATCACTGAACACTGATTATTATATATCCACAAACCCCAGGACTTGTTATTATATCCAATCAGTGACTGCTGCCCCCTCCTGTCTATACTGGGATAACACATCCCCACCATCCACAACACTGATCTACTGATCTCCACTTCCCAGTAATGTCGCCCTGAGGTAAATCCCCTCCTGCTGATCACCTGATAATCCTGGAATCTCTCTGCTGTTTCTGGACGATTCTGCTTCTCTCCTGTCCAGGTCGCAGTTTTCAGGTTGTCTGATATATGGAGATTATTAGCAGCTGTGGTTACATCCAGTAATATGTCTGCAGGACCCTCCACATAGATCCCGCTCCTTATACCTGATATTACCTCACATAATGTGTGTAATGTGTGTGAGATCACAGCCACATCCAGGTCATCTCCATCATGGGGCTGTTTATCATGTCCCCCTGTGTCCTCACCACCTCCCTCCTCCTCAGGATCACACAAGTCACCGGTGTCTGGTTCCTGTAGGACAGTCAGTGGATCCGTCATGTTACACAGCTCCTCAATGTGTCTCATCTTCCTGGACAGCTCGTCCTTCTTTATTTCCAGCTGATGGATCAGAGCAGACAGTGGCAGTGACTCTTCCTTTTCCTGCCTGGAGATCTCACTCAGGACCTTCTTCTCCAGGTCCTCCACCCGTCTCCTGATGTCTGTACACAGGGCAGTGACTCTCTCGGCTTCTCCAGCTGCTTTTTCTTGAGCTTTTCTCCTGCGTTCCTCCAGACTCCGGACTCTTTCCTCAGTCTCCTTTCTCTTTGTGATCAGTTTCTGGAGAACATTTGTCAGTTTCTCCTTCTTCTTCTTTGAGGCCTCATCCAGCATCTCCACCCGATGTCCTCGATGTTCTCCGGCCAGACTGCAGGACACACAGATACAGATGGCATCCTGAGTACAATAATACTTTATAAGTTCCTTATGGACAGAACATTTCCTTTTCTCCAGAGAAGTGCTGGGATCAGATAAGACGTGTTCTGCTGATTTGCTGTGAACTTTCAGGTGTTTATCACACAGAGAAGCCTCACAGTGTAGACAGGATCTAACAGCAGGTACCGGAGAGTCCACACAGTAAGTGCAGCAGATCCCGGTGATCTCCTCTTGTTCTTGCTGAGTAATCAGGAAACGTTCTGCGACATTATGGAGATTTATGTTCCTCATCAGTGCCGGCCGCTCCTGAAACTCTTCTCTGCAGTCAGGACAGGAATAAACTCCAGACTCGTCCTGTGTATCCAGCACACGATCAATACAGACCCGGCAGAAGTTGTGTCCACATCTCAGCGTTACAGGGTCCATAAATGTAGATAAACAGATGGAGCAGAGCAGCTCGTCTCTCAGATCAGCAGACGCCATGGCTGACGGAAGAAGGAAGAAACGAAACTGGAAGTGTCTAATGCTGGACAGAGGACAAAGTTGTAGTTACACCCAGTCACTTAACCCTTTATTTCTTCTTTCCTAAAGCGATAACTTTTTAATTCTCCAATCAATATAGTCATATGAAGGTTTGGTTTAGTAAGAAGGTTGTATGGGTAAATACACAATTTTGCTGCACGTATACTGTACTGACTGATTATTCTTTGTTGGGGGGGGGTGCGTCATTAAATGAAAGAGCAGCAATTCTGTCTTTTTTTCTTTTTGCAATACTTGTTTTAGAATATTTATCTCCAGGGCCGGCGTCAGCACCCGGCGCACCCAGGCAAGTGCCGGGGCCCTGAGCAGGAGAGGGGGCCCACTAGCTGTCGGGGACACCAGCACGCTATGGGGGCCCAATGCCAGTGCCAGTGTCGGCACCTCTGAGTGTGACTCCCCCCCTCTTGCTCAGGGCCCCGCCACTTGTGATACTCACCTCTCCCCGTTCCACCACTGCGACGTCTTCCGCATCTTCTGACTGTGACGTCTCAGGTCAGAGGGCACTATGACATCACGGCAGGCCTGGATTGATAATCTGCCCAATCGGGCAGATGCCCGCTGGGTCGGCGGCTCTGAGCTTCAAAATGGGCCCTTTAAATCTTCTGCACAGGACCTGGTGCGCGTGCAATCACTTTGTGCACGCGCTGACAAGGGCCGAGGCGGCCCACGTCAGCTCGTGATCGTGGCCATCGTCAGTGCGGACAAGCAGGAGAGCACGTGTAATAGGGGTGGTGCTGTTATGGACAGTAGGAGACACGCTGCTACTTTAAGAGACAGCAGCCCCCCTTGTTTGGTGTGATGGAATGTTCTGCTTCCTCGTGCAAAAGACTGTGTTATGAACTGCCCAAGACTGAAGAGGGAAGGAGCTGAGCCTGTGAGAGGGAGAGAGAAAGAAGCTGCTTCTGAGAATGGCTGTGCATGTAACTGTGATAAAGGTCTCACAGCCTGGCACGTATTGGACTTGTGAAGTTGAACAGACCCTTTGGGTGTAGCAAAGGTGGCTGTCCTGTGCTATTTTGAGAAGCCACAAAGAGACCGAGAAAGGGATTTACAGTGTCCAGGAGCACCTCCAGGACCCTGAAGGAAGGAGAAGATCACATTTCACGGCTCTGCCAGGCAGACGTGCGCAGTACCGTATAGGACTTCTGGCGGCCCCCGGGACTGGACCCGAGTCCCCAACATTGCTGTGAGTTTGTTCCCATTTGTGCACATGACAGGGCCTAGTGTAGGCTTCAGTAGACAGAACACGGCAGCTGTGTGGCCTGTTTAGTAGAGGCCAAGGAGGTTACACGTAGAATAGCATCATTCTGTGTTCATTGGTTGGATTTGCCTGTGTAATAGTTGGGGCTCTGTGCTATTTGATGGCCCAGCTAAAGAACACAAACTCTTGTACATTATCTTTTGCCACTGCATACCCTTGTTTGCACCTTTCTTATCTACTTCATTCCTTGCCTTCCAATAAGTTTACCCTTTGTTGTTTGCACCTCATCTTGTGTACCATAGTCTCCCTGCGCCTTGGTGATTCCCCGGCCATCGCTTCACGCGCACCAGGGTCTGTGGCTGCAGAAGTTTGAAAAGCCAACCACCGCGGCGCGCACAGGACGTCTGACCTGTACCGGAACGGATGCTGGCAGCAGAGTCGCGCTGCTGGGGAGCAACTGTGAGGTAAGTATACAAAGCTTTTTTTTCTGTCCAAAATGAATTAAATGGGTGAGGGGGGATGAGGAATTGCACATGATGACAGGGAAGAAATAAGGGGGACTGCACATGATGTAGGGAGGGGGTTAAAGAGGGACTGCACATGATGATGTGGGGAGGGAGATAAAGGAGGACTGCACATGATGGGGGGATAAAGGGGGACTGCACATGATGTGGGGGGGATAAAGGGGGACTGCACATGATGTGGGGAGAGGGATAAAGGGGGACTGCACATGATGTGGGGAGAGGGATAAAGGGGGACTGCACATGATGTGGGGAGGGAGATAAAGGACTGCACATGATGTGGG
Source organism: Dendrobates tinctorius (assembly GCF_039654945.1). Lineage (NCBI taxonomy): Eukaryota > Metazoa > Chordata > Amphibia > Anura > Dendrobatidae > Dendrobates > Dendrobates tinctorius. The sequence goes on from NW_027361688.1 coordinate 13,473,113, forward strand.
AGGGATAAAGGGGGACTGCACATGATGTGGGGGGATAAAGGGGGACTGCACATGATATTGGGAGAGGGATAAAGGGGGACCGCACATGATAATGTGGGGAGGGGGGATAAAGGGGACTGCACATGATGTGGGGGGGATAAAGGGGGACTGCACATGATGTGAGGAGGGGGATAAAGGGGGACTGCACATGATGATGTGGGGAGGGGGGTTAAAGGGGGACTGCACATGATGATGTGGGGAGGGGGGTAAAGGGGGACTGCACATAATGTGGGGGAGGGATAAAGGGGGACTGCACATGATGATGTGGGGAAAGTGTTAAAAGTAACTGCAAAGGATGACATGGGGTAAAGGGGACTGCACATGATGAAGTGGGGGGGAGAGGATGGGAGACTGCAAATGATGAATTGAGAGTGAGGGAAGAGGGAAAGCAATTGAATTGATGGTGGGGAGAGCAAATTAATTTTGAGAGTGAGGGAGTAAATGATGTATTGAATGTGGGGGTAGAGCTGTTGATAATGAATAGAGGGTAGAAGAGAGAAGACATGACAATGAATTGGGGCGGAAGGGGCATGTAAATATAATGAGTCGGGGAAGCAGGAGGTACATAGTGGGGGGCACTGAATATGTAGTGACTAGTAATGAATTGGGGGAAAGAGTACAGGTGCTAATTAATTTATATATTAGGTGGGGAAAGTGGCTATTTATAGTTAGAAGGGGCTCAGTGGCATATTATAATTGATATTTGGAATGGTGGGTTAGATAATAATCAATTATATATTGATGGTGGGTGCATATCTGTATTTAGATGTGTAGTGTAGAAGAAAGGAAAAAGAGGGGAATGTGCTCTGGAAGCCGTGCTCTAGGTAGCTATGTGTTATTTTACGCAGAGATGAGTCCTGGCTGGAAGAAGTGATGGCGGTCTGTACTGCATGAAAAAGAAAAGCAAAGATGAAGGACTTCAGCTAGTGACGTCACTGGTGAGTCAGTGTATTACCTGTACACTAACGCTATATGCTCTGTACAGAGCTCCTGTGTATAATGTCACCAGTGAATACTATATTATCTGTACACTGACACTGTATACAGAGGTCCTGTTTATAATGTTACTGGTGATCACTGTATTACCTGTACACTATAATCAGAGCTCCTGTGTATAATGTCACCAGTGATCACTGTATTACCTGTACACTGACACTGTATACAGAGCTTCTGTGTATAATGTCTCTGGTGATCACTATATTACCTTACACTGACAGTAAAGACAGAGCTCATGTCTATAATGTCACTTAGTATTGTGGTCTGATCATGGTGTGGTGGTATTTGTTCCTTTTATGTGGTATTATTTGGTCACTATGTGGTCTGGTCATAGTGTGATGGTATTTGTCCCTTGTATGTTGTATTAATGGTCATTTAAAAAAGATGCATGTGACTCATTCCCTTAAAGAAAAATATATAAAACTATAGCGTCCGGCCAAAAGAGTCTACCGTGTCATGGTGGCGGCTTAAAAAACTCTTTTGGCCAGAACAAAAGCTGCTGTCTATGTATGTGATCTGGTTTTTGATGGGAACTGTTAATATCTGATTGATGAGGACATGGTGAAGTTGAGTTTTTCCAAGAGTGTGCGGTGGGACTGTGGAAGGCTGAAAGGGTGGAGGCAGAGGTGGGGTAGAGCCTGGGCGGAGTCTCAAGGGGGCCTGAAAATTTTGCTAGTATGGGGCCCTGAAATTCCTAGTGGCAGCCCTGCTGCAGAGTACCACTTTTCCTGTCCTGTACACACTAAAGCATAAAGCTGCTGCTAGCAACGGAGCAGGACACTGCGAAGGAGCGCCGGGAAGGTAAGTGTAATGGTTTGTTTTTTTAATCTTTTCTGATGGGGCCATGCATACCAGGATAAGGAAAGGATTGGACCAATCATACCAGGATAATGATGGGGCCATGCATACCAGGACTGGGATAGGGGCCAATCATAACAGGTAAAGGATGGCGCCCTGCATACCAGGATAAGGATGGGGCCATGTATACTTGGACGAGATGGGGGACCCTGCATACCAATATAGGGATGGGGATAATCATTCCTGCCAGTATAAGGATGAGGTGGACCATTCCTACCAGGATAGGGATGAGGAGCCATGCATACTAGGACGAGATGGGGCCCTGCATACCAGGATAGGGATGGGGCCCTGCATACCAGGATAGGGATGGGGCCATGCATACTAGGACGAGATGGGGACCCTACATATCAGTATAGGGATGAGGGTGATCATTCCTGCCAGGATAGGGATGAGGAGGCCATGCATACCAGGATAGGGATGAGGGGGCCATGTGTATCAGGATGGGGATGAAGGGACCATATTTACCAGTATAGGGAATATTAAGTTTTTTCCCCCCTAATTTCCTTCTCTAAAACCTAGGTGCGTCTTATAGTCCGAAAAATATGGTGTATATATTGGAAAACCCATTTAAATGGATTATGCCAAGTAATCCCCTATCCCGAGACCTACAGGGGTTTGACAAAATAATGGAAACACCTAACGTTTTGGCATCATAATCTTCGAACATGTTATAAACATGCAAACCGTGACATATGGTAATGTTTTGTAGTTGATTACTTGTGTTATGTGATATGTGTATGTAAATTAACTGTTTCTTTTGCAGAATTGTAAGAACATTGATGAGAACCTGATACCAATGGCAGACCTCTCGGATTTTCAAAGAGGCCAAATTGTTGGTGCTCGTATGGCAGGCGCTAGTGTAACAGAAAGTGCACGAATGCTTGGCGTGTCAAGAGGTACTGTCTCCAAAGTAATGACTGCGTTTGCAAGAGAAGGAAAAACATCCGCAGCAAAGCACAGGTCCGGCCGAAAGTCGAAGTTGACTGAGAGAGACCGTTGGACTCTAAAGCAAATTTTGAGAGAGGATCGCAAGACCACGGCTCCGAAAATCACTGCTGAGCTCAATGAACACCTACAGAACCCAGTTTCCTCTAAAAAATGTTCATCGGGAGCTGCACAAATCTGGATTCCATGGAAGAGCTGCAATTCGAAAAACGCTGCTCTCAATGACAAATGTTTCCAAGCGTTTAGAGTGGTGTAGAAACCTCCAGGCCCCCTGACGAAGGTGTTCCGAAACGCGCGTTGGGGCGGACACAGGGACTCCTGTTTGCCATTCGCCATCCATTTTTAGGTTCAGGTAGTTATACTGCTATATATGAATATATGTTTTTGATTGTGGCCTGGATCTATTCTCATTAGCTTGACCACCTGTTATTTCACTATGGGCACTACATTTGGTATTACCAGCTGTCAGGCGTTTATGTGCAATATATATTACCACTATGTAGCTATTTGTATTATTTAGCGCAGTATTGGCAACCTGGACCCCTGTGTCCCTATCTGCTGTGTTTGATTTTATGGCTGTACAGCATGTACGTTTGTACCTTGCTTTCCACTTTAATAAAGGAATTTTATAATGACCGTCAGTTGCATCTTGGATTCGTCCTCCCCCTGTGCTTTGTATAGATTTTGCAACCGGTCAATTATAGTCCTTGGGTGCATATGTGGGTGATATGTTGTCTATAATTGTAATGGTTGATCACATCAGATTTCCCCACATGCCATATATACCGAGTTGTACTACCCTCGCCATTTAGGGCGTTTTAACTGAAGAATGGGCTACAATTCCTTTGGAAACAATTCACACCTTGTATGAATCCATACCTCGGAGAATTGAGACTGTAATCGCCGCAAAAGGTGGACCTACACCATATTAAACTAACTTTTGTTGATGATTCCAGGTGTTTCCATTATTTTGTCCAACCCCTGTATGTAGTCTCTGGGGTCCGACCGCTGGGACCTTCATGATCCTGAGATACGGCTCTCTGAAGAAGTCGATCATGCGCACTGCAGCGGCATTCACACATGGCTCTTCAAATAACGCTTTTAAGAGGAGTGTTGAAGGGCACGACAAAATATAGCAAAATCCACTGATCGGGTGTGGGGGGAGTGTTATAGTATGTGGGCTGGTGGGGTTTGTGTGGTAGGGCTGCTTTTTTGTCCCAGTCCGACCCTGCATCACGTCTGTGCGCCCTCCGTCTGAGCAGTCACAGTGCAGAGAGCCATAAGACACTGATGGTGAGAAGTCCAGAGCAGAGCAGCAACCAGCAAGGAGAGATATTTCTTTTTTTGATGTTTGGAGTAATATATGGGGACCATCATACACTGGAGCATCATATATGGGGCCAATTATATATGGAGCATTATATGGGGCCATTATATAAGGAGCATTATATGGGACCCATTATGCACTGGAGCATCTTATAAGGGGCCCATTATACACTGGAGCATCATATATGGGGCCCATTATATATGGAGAACTATATGGGGCCCCTAATACACTGGAGCATCATAGATGAGTGTATTTGTATTAGTTCGGATCAGAATTGAGGCTATATATAAATATCTCCAGAATGAGTGGGATAATAATTCATAAAAACCCCATCAGGTTACAGTAGGGCTGAGTAACAATACATACTGTTCTCTCTGCGCGCATTCTCCTATATCTGACTAGTCAGTGCCCTCTCTAATAATTCCTTTGAAGGGGAAGTTTTTATGACTAATTGTTTGAATCACTGTCACATTTTGAGAGTCTGATGTCAGATAAAGTGACCAGAAATTTGTCTAAAACTCAGAATACCCATAAAAAGTTTATTTAACATTGTCAGTCTCTTAACTACAGCCTTTAAGGAGGGAAACATCCAGGATCAGAGTTTGCTCCCATTTCGGCTGTGGCAGTAGGACATCAGCTCTAAGTTCCAGATCACACTGCGGAATACAAGGAAAGCTCGGGAGCACATGCAAATCCTTTACTTGACTCTTGAGCAAGGGTGTACTTTTCTCTGGACAAAATGCAAAAATACACAAAATAAAAAGCCCTAAAAAACAGTAATACTTCATTAGTTCAAAATTAAAATTTGGCAATACAGGTTTTACACTCCCAATTCTAAAGTAGGTGCCGTATCGCACACTGCTAGGTTTCGTAGTGGGGAATCCAAGACAATGCAAACTAAATATATGGAGTTAAGGAAACTGTCGCTATATTCTCCCTTCAACAAATTTCCTACCTTGCCACGGAGGTTGGCGTCGTAATATATCCCAAGTGGTGCCCCCGCTCACTGTCGGATGTCCCCTTTATGCCCTATTATACACCCTACCACCAAGAAAGTGCACGTTAAACACATGCAAAAATTCCCAAGAATTTAAAATCAATGACAGAATGAAGATAGCACAAGAATATTGCACTTTCCTGGGGCCAATGGACCAAGTCCAATAGATACAGTATCAGCCACCTATGCTCAAATGATAATACACAACCGTATAGCATCTAAGGGGAGCAGCTCCCAATCACATATTTCCAGGGTTATATGTAACATACATGCTCAATAATTATATATATATTATTAACAATGGTACTTATCCCATCACGAAACACTGTCCCAACGCGTTTCTCCCCACTGGTTGTTGGGGTTCATCAGGGAACTTCAGGTGATCCAGAATTCAAAATTCTTAGAGAGGTACCATCAATGTGGGATTTCCTATGGCTGCTGGGTTGGTATTATGATCCAATGTAGCCGAAATCAATATGGCCACTCCTGCTTTCTTCTCATTTTGGGAGTCTAAGTATACTGTGGGATAGAGGCGCTTAGCACAATTACAGATTCCATTAAGCTTTAAATGGGTTTCTGCGTCTGCTTGTTGGGTTCGTAACTCGTTTATAACCAGACGTCTTTTAGTGTTGGAATTTACACCCTTAACATTTAGTGATAAGAGATTAACCATTATCTAAATCTTGATGATGATTGGCGTATGAAGTTTTACCTAAAATGCTGTGATACTGTTATCCTATCTGAGAGTTGATGGCATTCTGGTGAGGGATCGCTTTTCTAGAAGTTCTTATCTTACTATTAAGATGCAGAAGAGATTGGGGAAGACTAAAGGTCCTGTCACACTTAGCGATGTACCAGCGATCCCAACCAGCGATATGACGCGGTCAGGATCGCTGGTACATCTCTAAGTGGTCGCTAGTGAGCTGCCACACAGGGAGATCTCACCAGCGACATCGCTGGGGACGGGGTTTGCTACTTACCTGTCACAGTAGGCGATCCTGCGTCCTCCCGCCCGGCTCCACGCTCGTCGCTCGTCTCTCCACAGGAAGCGCCGCAGGAAGCTGACGACGAGAAACAGTCCAGCCTGTTCTCGCGCGATCAGCGATAAGCAGCGGGGGAGCGGTCGGAGGTAAGTATCAGACAGCGATATCGCTAAGTGTGACAGGCCCTTAACCCCTTTCTGCCATGAGACGTACTATCCCGTCCATGTGCCCTGGGACTTAATTCCCAAGGACGGGATAGTACGTCTAATGCGATCAGCGGCGCCCACGTGGTGAGCGCCGCTGATCGCGGCCGGGTGTCAACTGATTATCACAGCTGACACCCGGCACAATGTGTCAGGGGCGGTCACGGACCGCCGCCGACACGTTAACTCCTTGTACACCGCGATCAAACACGATCGCAGTGTACCGGGGGTTAAAGGGAAGCATCGGCAGGGAGGGGGCTCCCTCCATGCTTCCCTGAGCCCCCCACGGCAGCGCAATGTGCAGCGCTGCGGCGGGGGGCTCTTTCCCTACAGGCCCCCGGATCCAAGATGGCGACGGGGGGCCTTCGGGGGCCTGTAGGGAGCTGACTTCCTCACTGCCTGCAAAGCGCAGGCATGAGGAAGCCTTTTGCACTGCCTGTGACAGATTGCTGATCTGTCACAGTGATCTGTGATGTGACAGATCAGCGATCTGTCACAGGACAGTGATGTTCCACCTGGGACTATGTAATAAAATAAAAAAAAAAAAAAAAAAAAAGTGTAAAAATAATTTAAAAAAAATCGCTAAATAAATTAGTAAAAAAAAAAAAAAAATATTCCCCAATAAATTCATTTTTTGAAAATAAAAAAACAAACAAACAATAAAAGTACACATTTGGTATCGCCGCGTCCGTAGCGACACGCCCTATAAAACTGTCCCATTAGTTAACCCCTTTAGCGAACCCCTTAAAAAATAAAAATAAAAAACGAAGCAAAAAATAATGATTTATTATCATACCACCGAACAAAAAGTGTAATAACGCGCGATCAAAAAGACGAATATAAATATCCATGGTACCGCTGAAAACATCATCTTGTCCCGCAATAAACGAGCTGCCATACAGCATCATCCGCAAAAAAGTAAAAAAGTTATAGCTCGCAGAATAAAGCGATGCAAAAATAATTATTTTTTATATAAAACTGTTTTCATTGCAAAAAACCGACAAAACATAAAAAAAGACCTAAATGAGGTATCGCTGTAACCGTACTGACCCGAAGAATAAAACCGCTTTATCAATTTTACCGCACGCGGAACGGTGTAAACGCACCCCCCAAAAGAAATTCATGAAACGCTGGTTTTTGTTCATTCTGCGTCCCAAAAATCGGAATAAAAAGCGATCAAAAAATGTCACGTGCCCGAAAATGGTACCAATAAAAACGTCAACTCGTCCCGCAAAAAATAAGACCTCACATGACTCGGTGGGTCAAAATATGGAAAAATTATAGCTCTCAATATGTGGTGATGCAAAAACTATTTTTACAATAAAAAGCGTCTTTTAGCGTGCGACAGCTGCCAAACATAAAAACCGCCATAAATAGTAAATCAAACCCCCCGTTATCACCCCCTTAGTTAGGGAAAAATAATAAAATTAAAAAAAGTATTTATTTCCATTTTCCCATTAGGGTTAGGGCTAGGGTTAGGGTTAGGGCTAGGGTTAGGGCTCAGGTTAGGGTTAGGGGTGTGTTGGGGTTAGGGTTGGAGTTATAATTGGGGGGGTTTCCACTGTTTGGGCACATCAGGTGCTCTCCAAATGCAACATGGCGTCTGATCTCAATTCCAGCCAATTCTGCGTTGAAAAAGTCAAATGGTGCTCCTTCCCTTCCAAGCTCTGCCATGCGCCCAAACAGTGTTTTACCCCCACATATAGGGTATCAGCATACTCAGGACAAATTGCAAAACAACTTTTGGGGTCCAATTTCTCCTGTTACCCTTAGGAAAATAAAAAATTGGGGCAAAAATATTTTTTTTGTGGAAAAAAATGATTTTTTTATTTTCACGCCCAGGCGTTATAAACTTCTGTGAAGCACTTGGGGGTTCAAAGTGCTCACCACACATCTAGATAAGTTCCGTGGGGGGTCTAGTTTCCAAAATAGGGTCACTTGTGGGGAGTTTCAATAGTTTAGGTACATCAGGGGCTCTCCAAAGGCAACATGACACCCGCAGACCAATCCATCAAAGTCTGCATTCCAAAACGTCACTACTTCCCTTCCGAGCCCTGACGTGTGCCCATACAGTAGTTTTCTCCCACATATGAGGTATCAGCATACTCAGGAGAAATTGGACAACAACTTTTGGGGTCCAATTTCTCCTTGTACCCTTGGGAAAATGAACAAAATTGGTGACTAAAAGATCATGTTTGTGGAAAAAATACGATTTTTGTATTTTCACGCACGGGCATTATAAACTTCTGTGAAGCACTGGGGGGTTCAAAGTGCTCACCACACATCTAGATAAGTTCCTTGGGGGGGTCTAGTTTCCAAAATGGTGTCATTTGTGGGGGGTTTCTACTGTTTTGGTACATCAGGGGCTTTCCAAACGCGACATGGTGTCCGATCTCAATTCCAGCCAAAAACGTCAAATGGCGCTGCTTCCCTTCCGAGCTCTACCATGCGCCCAAATAGTCATTTACACCCACATATGGGGTATCAGCGCACTCAGGACAAATTGCTCAATAACTTTTAGGGACCTATTACCCTTGGAAAAATAAAAATTGGGGGTGAAAAGATCATTTTTGTGGAAAAAATATGATTTTTTAATTGTACCGCTGTACGTTATAAACTTCTGTGAAGCCCTTGTGGGTTCAAAGTTCTCACCACATATCTAGATAAGTTCCTTGGGGGGTCTAGTTTCCAAAATGGGGTCATTTGGGGGGGTTTCCACTGTTTAGGTACATCAGGGGCTCTCCAAACACGACATGGCGTCCGATCTGAATTCCAGCCAATTTTGCATTGAAAAAGTCAAACGGCGCTCCTTCCCTTCTGAGCTCTGCCATGCGCTGAAACAGTGGTTCCCCCCACATATTAGGTATCGGCGTACTCAGGACAAATTGTACAATAACTTTTGCAGTCCAATTTCTCCTGTTACCCTTGGTAAATTAAAAAAAATTGAACCTGAAGTATTTTTTTAGTGAAAAAAAGTTAAATGTTCATTTTTTTTAAAATATTCAAAAAATTCCTGTGACGCACCTAAAGGGTTAATAAACTTCTTGAATGTGGTTTTGAGCACCTTAAGGGGTGCAGTTTTTAGAATGGTGTCACTTTTGTGTATTTTCTATCATATAGACCCCTCAAAGTGGCTTCAAATGTGATGTGGTCCGTAAAAATAAAATGGTGTTGCAAAAATGAGAAATCGCTGGTCAACTTTTAACCCTTATAACTTCCTAACAAAAAAAAAATTTGGTTTCAAAATTGTGCTGATGTAAAGTAAACATGTGGGAAATGTTAGTTATCAAGTTTTTTGTGTGCTATATCTCTGTGATTTAAGGGCATAAAAATTCAAAGTTGGAAAATTGCGAAATTTTCAAAATTTTCGCCAAATTTCCGTTTTTTTCACAAATAAACGCAAGTTATTTGAATGAAATTTTACCACTAACATGAAGTACAATATGTCACGAGAAAACAATGTCAGAATCACCGGTATCAATGGAAGCGTTTCAGAGTTATTACCTAATAAAGGGACAGTGGTCAGAATTGTAAAAATCGGCCTGGTCATTAACGTGCAAACCACCCTTGGGGCTTAAGGGGTTAAAACATAACATACACTAAAACATAACAAACAGATATACATCAATAATATCACCATTAGGGAAGGGAAAAAAAGGAGGGAAAAAATTAAGTGCCGTATTAAGGGGAGGTGAGGTGTCATGAAGTAGAGCAGAAATCAGAGAGGAGGGGAATCACATTGTCCAATAATGAGATTAAAATAGTGTATGAGAGAAGATAAATGTACGTTAACTTAAAGCATTCCTATGCTAAAAATCGCAGTCAGAAATCCAACACTGGTGAACAAGAGAAACGATTATATAGGTGAAGGAACATGTCACCAATGTCCTGAGATTAAGTAAAAGCACAATTCCTCAGCTCGGGTCAGGCTGTGTTGCTTCTCGTGGTGAGGAACAGTTTTTCCTGGATGCTACTTGTTGCCAGATTGGTGAAGGTGCGGTAAAAGGAAGTTCCAACTCCCAATCTCATAGACGAGGAGGTGTAATGTCCAATTCAGTGCAAAAAGTTACCAGATCTTTGGGTGAGCTTAGAGTCACTAGTCGCCCATTTTTCATATCTGTAAAGGGCAAATGGGAAGTTCCACCTAGATTGGAAGTTTTTATTCCTCACGGCAAGAAGGAGGAATCTTAGGAGTCTTCTTTAATCTAGGAGAGATTGGGGTATAGCTGAATAAGAGTTCCTTTAAATTAGATCTTGTGGAACGTATGAGCTTTGGACAATATGGACTATTTTAATTGAAAGTCGTGGACACAGCAGATTATATCCCGTGGTTGAGATTGACAGCCCTTGCTGTGGAGGGCTCTGTGTGCTCTGTCCATCTTTAATTTATGAGAGGTAGGTTGGTCCAGGATGGAATTGAATAACGATTCAAGTTGAGCATAAAGTGTCAGTGTACAGGTAACTCAGTGATCACCAGTGAGTTTATACACAGGAGCTCTGTATATAGCATCAATGTACAGGCAATACAGTGATCACCAGTGATTTTATACACAGGAGCTCTGTATATTGTTATGAACGGATCACCGAGGAGGATGGCAGGAACAGGCTAAGCCACCAGGAAACCAGAGAGGTTGGTAACTCAGCGAATTGCAGACCTCTGATCCTAACAACACAACTAGCAGTAGCCGTGGAGCGTTCCTACGATGCCCTAGACACCTCGGCACAGCCGGAGAACTAACTAAGCCTAAAGCCAGAAAGGAGAAATCTAAACTGCCCCGGAACAGATCCCCAAAGGAATAGATAGCCCCCAAACATATATTGTCAGTGAGGCAAGATGAGACACAAACATAGGCAGAAAATAGACTGAGCAAATGATGGGGCCCAAACTGTCTAGATAGGACAGGACAGAAAAGACACTGTCTGCAATCACGCAAAAACACTAAAAAATCCAACACATCTGATATACAAAAAACCCGAGGCCACACGACCTTACCCCCGCTAGATCAGCACTCTGGTGTAAACTGGAAGCAAAGCAAAAGATACTAATATAACAGGGGACTGAACAGACTGACACAAGCTGTAACATATGGAGCAGGGCCCAGTGCTGCCCCAGCAGGGAGTACGCTGAACCCTCGCAACAAGGCAGAAAGCAAAAAAAGGCACAACCAGATTAGATGCAAAGGATTAGCAAAATAATCACTTACCTGAACCATGCAGATCAGGTAGGAGACAGAAGAACTCAAAATGCACAAGGAGGCAATCACCAGCAACCACTAATGGAAGCCAGCTCATTTATATGCTCCCAGTCAGTAATCCCAGATTGCCAATCATGGTCGTCAGGTGGCAAACTTCCATCAAACTGGCCAGCTCCATTACTCCCAGTAACCACCAGAGAGAGCTCTGGCTGAGAAGTCCGAGCAAGGGAATTCACAACAGTACCCCCCCTTGCGGAGGGGTCACCGAACCCTCATCCATGCCACCAGGCCGATCAGGATGGGCCCGGTGAAAAGCACGAATCAATCTCTTGGCATGAATGTCAAAAGCAGAGACTCAAGAATTATCCTCCTGGCCATAACCTTTCCACTTGACCAAGTACTGAAGTCTCCGTCTAGCCAGACGAGAATCCAATATATTTTCTACCTCATACTCCAAGTTACCCTTAACCAGTACAGAGTCAGGGGGCGCCGCCATATGAACTACTGGCTCCACAAACCTTTTCAACAAAGATTTATGAAAAACGTTTTGAATCTTAAACGTAACTGGAAGAGCCAAAAGGAAAGAAACGGGGTTAAGGATTTCCAAAATCCTATAAGGTCCAATAAACCTTGGCTTGAATTTTGGAGATGCAACCTTCATGGGAATATTTTTTGAGGACAACCAAACCATATCACCCACTTTAAACCGGGGACCAATGGTCCTATGCCGGTTGGAAAACCGTTGGGCCTTTTCCTGAGAGTGGGACAACTTATCCACTACTTAGTCCCAAATCTGCTGCATTCTCTCTACCACAGAATCCACACTTGGGCAGGCAGAAGCTGCCCCGAAGAAAATCGAGGATGAAACCCAAAGTTACAGAAGAAAGGAGACATCAAAGTGGCAGAACTAGCCCTATTGTTTAGGGCGAATTCGGCCGAGGGCAAAAATGAGACACAATCATCCTGATCAGCAGATATGAAACATCTCAAATAGGACTCCAAAGTCTGGTTTGTTCTCTCAGTCTTCACATTGGTCTGAGGATGAAATGCAGAGGAGAAAGACAACTGAATTCCCAGTTTGGAACAAAAAGCTCTCCAAAATCTGGAAACAAACTGGACTCCTCTGTCCAATACAATGTTCTCAGGAATCCCATGCAAATGAACCACTTGTTGTAAAAACAAGGGCACCAACTCAGAAGAAGATGGCAACTTTGGGAGTGGTACAAGATGGACCATCTTAGAAAGTCTATCACAGATCACCCCAATAACTGTCATTCTCTGAGAGACAGGGAGATCAGAAATAAAATCCATTGAGATGTGGGTCCATGGCCTCCTGGGCACCGGCAGGGGCATCATCAAACCACTAGTACGAGAACAGAGCTTGGACCGAGAACAAGTCCCACAGGACTGCACAAAATTCCTGACATCACGGGATAAGGCAGGCCACCAAAAAGACCGACTCACCAAATCTCTGATACCAAAGATACCTGGATGACCAACCAAAGCGGAGCAATGAATTTCAAACATTACTCTTCACCACTGGTCATGGACATACAATTTTCCCATAGGGCATCATTCAGGTTTATCCTCCTGAAATTCCTCCAGGGCACGTCTCAAATCGGGAAAGATGGCGGAAAGAACTACACCCTCATTTAGAATGGTAGTAGGCTCGGTCACATCAAGAGAATCCACAAAGAAACTCCTAGAAAGGGCGTCTGCCTTAATCTTAGTGCCAGGAAGAAAGGAGACCATAAAATTAAAACGCGTGAAAAACAAGGCCTACCTAGCCTGTCTAGGATTCAAGGGCTTGCCGATTGAAGATAAATCAAATTCTTGTGATCGGTGAGGATCACACCTTGATGTCTAGCTCCCTCCAACCAATGTCTCCACTCTTCAAATGCCCATTTCATGGCCAACAATTCCCGATTCCCCACATCATAGTTACGTTCAGATGGAGAAAATTTTTGAGAAAAGAAGGCACAGGGATTCATCTTAGAGGTTACCGGATCTCTTTGAGACAAAACGGCTCCTGCACCAATCTCAGAAGCATCTATCTCCACCTGAAATGGGAGTGAAACATCAGGTTGCTGTAGAACTGGAGCAGAAGTGAATCTCTGCTTAAGCTCCTGAAATGCTGAGACTGCCTCTGGAGACCAATTCACCACATCAGCGCCCTTTTTGGTCAAATCCATCAGAGGTTTAACAATACCAGAAAAATTACTTATAAATTTACGGTAGAAATTAGCAAAACCCAAAAACTTCTGAAGAGCCTTCAGAGAAGTGGGCTGAACCCAATCATAAATGGCCTGTACCTTGGCCGGGTCCATTTCAATAGCAGACGGGGACAAAATGAATCCCAAAAACAAAATCCTCTGTTCACCAAAAAGACATTTCGATCCCTTAACATACAGAGTATTTTCCCTCAAAATCCGGAACACAGTCCGGACATGTTCCACATGAGAATCCCAATTACTGGAAAAAATCAAAATATCATCCAGATAAATGATCAAAAACTTATCCACAAAGTCCCGGAAAATATCTTTCATAAAAGATTGGAAGACGGAAGGGGCATTACTGAGCCCAAAAGGCATCATCAGGTACTCAAAATGTCCCTCCGGAGTATTAAACGCCGTCTTCCATTCATCCCCGTGCTTGATGCGAACAAGATTATATGTCCCCCTGAGGTCAAATTTGGTAAACCAACAAGCACTTTTAACTCTGGAAAATAAATCAGAAATCAGGGGTAACGGGTACTGATATTTAACAGTGATTTTGTTAAGGGAACGATAGTCAATACATGGCCTTAATGAGCCATCTTTTTTGGCCACAACAAAAAAAAAACAGCACCCAAAGCGAAGAGGATGGTCTGATATGACCTTCTCAAGTGATTCCTTGATATAAGATCGCATAGCATCATGTTCAGGTACTGATAAGTACTGATAATTTTTGGTGCTGCACAATTTACATCAGGGTTCCCCAACTCCAGTCCTCAAGGCCCACCAACAGGTCATGTTTTCAGGATTTCCTTTGTATTGCACAGGTGATGCAATTATAGGCAGAAATTCCCCGCACTTCAGCAGCGAGCTGCTCAACACGATCGGACAATTGCTCCATTAAAGAAAAAATCCTCCTACGGCGCCAGAGAAAAAGGGGGAAAAATATGTAAAAAATTCTGACTTTTTTTTTACAATTCTTTCCTTCTTTAGAGTACCCTAGAGTCTACAGTTTAGGCTGGTGATTCTGTTATGAGCTGGTCACTGAGGAGGATGGCAGGAATAGGCTAGGCCACAAGGAAACCAGAAAGGTTAGTAACTTAGCAGATTGCAGACCCCTAATCCTAACAACACAACTAGCAGTAGCCATGGGGCGTACCTAAGATGATCCTAGACGCCTCGGCACAGCCGGAGGGCTAACTAAGCCTAAAGCAAGAAAGGTGAAATCTAAACTGCCCCGGAGTAGAACCCCAAAGGAATAGATAGCCCCCAAACATATATTGTCAGTGAGACAAGATGAGACACAAACAGAGGCAGAAAATAGACTGAGCAAATGATGGGACCCAAACTGTCTAGACAGGACAGGACAGAAAAGACAATGTCTGCAATCATGCAAAAACCCTAAAAAATCCAACACGTCTGATGTACAAAAAAACACTGAGGTCTCACGACCTCTCCCCCACTATATCAGCATTCTGGTGTGAACTGGCAGCAAAGCAAAAGAGACAAATATAACAGGGGACTGAACAAACTGACACAAGCTGTAACATATGGAGCGGGGTCCAGCACTACCCCAGCAGGGAGCCTGCTGAACCCTCAAAACAAAGCAGAAAAGAGGAAAGGGCAAAACCAGATCAGATGGAAAGGATTAGCAAAAGAATCACTTAAAGGAAAAATGCAGGATCAGGCAGGAAACAGCAGACCTCAAAATGCACAGTGAAAAACAAATCACCAGCAGCAACTGAGGGAAGTCTGCTCACTTATATACTCCCAGTCAGTAACCCTTGATTTCCAATCATCGTCGTCAAGTGGCAGACTTCCATCAACCTGGCCAGCTCCACTACCCACAGCAACCATCAGAGGGAGCCCTGACTCAGAAGTCAGATCAAGAGAATTCACAACACAGGGCCAGTGATGGGGAGAGGGACAATGGTGGGAGTGATGGGGAGAGGGACAATGATGGGAGTGATGGGGAGAGGGCCAGTGATGGGGAGAGGGCCAATGATGGCGGTGATGGGGAGAGGGCCAATGATGGGAGTGATGGGGACAGGGCCAGTGATGGCAGTTATGGGGAGAGGGACATTTATGGGAGTGATGGGGAGAGGGACAATGATGGGAGTGATGGGGAGGAGGAAATGATGGAGGTGGTGGAATGGGCAATTTCTACAAGAAGGGGATCATAATGGGGCATACTTCTGCATGAAGAGGATCATGATGGGGCATATTTCTGCATGAAGGGGATCACGATGGGACATATTTCTACATGAAAAGGGTCATGATGGGGCATATTTCTACATGAAGGGGATCATGATGGGGCATATTTCTGCATGAAAAGGGTCATCATGGGGTATATTTCTACATGAAGGCGATCATGATGGGGCATACTTCTGCTTCAAGGGGATCATGATGGGGCATACTTCTGCATGAGGGGGATCATGAAGGGGCATATTTCTGCATGAAGGGGATCACGACGGGGCATATTTCTGCATGAAGGGGATCATGATGGGGCATATTTCTGCATGAAGGGGATCACGTTGGGGCATATTTCTGCATGAAGGGGATCACGCTGGGGCATATTTCTGCATGAAGGGGATCACGATGGGGCATATTTCTGCATGAAGGGGATCACGATGGGGCATATTTCTGCATGAAGGGGATCACGATGGGGCATATTTCTGCAGGAAGGGGATCACGATGGGGCATATTTCTGCATGAAGGGGATCATGCTGGGGCATATTTCTACATGAAGGGGATCACGATGGGTCATATTTCTGCATGAAGGGGATCACGATGGGGCATATTTCTGCATGAAGGGGATCATGATGGGGCATATTTCTGCATGAAGGGGATCACGTTGGGGCATATTTCTGCATGAAGGGGATCACGATGGGACATATTTCTACATGAAGGGGATCACGATGGGGCATATTTCTGCATGAAGGGGATCATGATGGGACATATTTCTACATGAAGGGGATCACGTTGGGGCACATTTCTCCCTGAAGGGGATGACGATGGGGCATATTTCTGCATGAAGGGGATCATGATGGGGCATATTTCTCCATGAAGGGGATCATGATGGGGCATATTTCTGCATGAAGGGGATCACGTTGGGGCATATTTCTGCATGAAGGGGATCATGATGGGGCATATTTCTGTATGAAGGGTATCACGATGGGGCATATTTCTCCATGAAGGGGATCATGATGGGGCATTTGGCATGTGTTGGCACTTCGTCATAAATAATTAGGTTTTAGGTTGCAGTTTGGGCACTCGGTCTCAGAAAGGTTCGCCATCACTGTCCTATAGGGTCATGTCCTCAGGTGAGAGGAAAATACAGGCAGCAAGAAGATAAAGTTTCTTAAATTAAAAAGGACTATAAAAATGAGAATAAAAATAAAAATGCCCTCAGAAGAGCTGTACCGTTTATTGACGCAGATATAATTACCTCACAGTTACAAGGTAAAATAGGTCATCTCAAAAAACCCGCAAATAGCAAAAATTGACTTAAAAATCTTAGAAAGTCACACAAATGTATTTAATAATAATAAAAAAAAATTGTTGAAAAGAAAAAATTGTAGTCATGGAGTTTATTTTACCTCAGAGAATCAGTCTCTCACAGGGACAAGCCATTGAAGGACGCCATTTTAACAGTCTGTCATCTTCAAAACGGGATAATTAATCCTAGGAATGTCCGATTAAGACGGGAAATATGTCAAAAGGATCACAAAAACTTCTGTAACCAATTTAAATATAAATGGAAACCAAAAATTTGCAAAAAAGTCGAGTTACGTCGAGTTAGAGGGTTACCTCAGGAGCTCGCACGTTTGCGACCTACATCACCTGCGCCTAAGCCACGCCCCCGGGACAATGACTTTGTAAGTGCTGCAGTACATGTCCGTCTCCCTGCCTTTAAGATCTGGGAGATGCAGCCTTCTGTGACTGCAGTGTGACCCCACTGACATTTTTTAGTTTTGTAAGGGGAAAACCCAATTAAGATGTCTGCGAGGCCTTTCTCCCCCAGACATGAATTATTGCCTGTGACACAATGATGGACAGGTATGGTATATTGTTGGTTTTTATTTTTGTTTTATTACAGGAAAACAAGGGGATTTGGTGGAATTAGGCGTTAGGGGAGTAGAATTGTGTTTAGAATTGGGAGTCCTCAGTGGTTGATACCTTTTAATGGCAAACTGAAAATTCTAAATATTCTTCTATCTACTGGCTAACATGGTACAAAGATATATATCTATCCTGTATGTAATTGTGTTTGTTATTTTTAAATAGAAAAGTAAAACTGTGTTTTGTTTCATTTATAATAAAGGATTTTTATTTTATATGTATATGGAGGTGCTGGTGTATACACAGGTGCTGGGGCTGATATATACAGGTGCTGGGGCTGATATACACAGGTGCTGGGGCTGATATATACAGGTGCTGGGGCTGATATATACATGTGCTGGTGTATACACAGGTGCTGGGGCTGATATATACAGGTGCTGGGGCTGATATATACAGGTGCTGGTGTATATACAGGTGCTGGGGCTGATATACACATGTGCTGGTGTATACACAGGTGCTGGGGCTGATATATACACAGGTGCTGGGGCTGATATACACAGGTGCTGGGGCTGATATACACATGTGCTGGTGTATACACAGGTGCTGGGGCTGATATATACATGTGCTGGTGTATACACAGGTGCTGGGGCTGATATATACATGTGCTGGTGTATACACAGGTGCTGGGGCTGATATATACATGTGCTGGTGTATACACAGGTGCTGGGGCTGATATACACATGTGCTGGTGTATACACAGGTGCTGGGGCTGATATACACATGTGCTGGTGTATACACAGGTGCTGGGGCTGATATATACATGTGCTGGTGTATACACAGGTGCTGGGGCTGATATATACATGTGCTGGTGTATACACAGGTGCTGGGGCTGATATACACATGTGCTGGTGTATACACAGGTGCTGGGACTGATATACACATGTGCTGGTGTATACACAGGTGCTGGGGCTGATATATACAGGTGCTGGGGCTGATATACACAGGTGCTGGTGTATATACATCAGCCCCAGCACCTGTATATATATCATCACCAGGTCCAGCCCTCTGAGCCCAGCACCTGTATACACCAGCCAGCCACCCCACTGCAGCCCAGCAGCACCTGTATACAACAGCCAGCCACCCCACTGCAGCCCAGCAGCACCTGTATACACCAGCCAGCCACCCCACTGCAGCCCAGCAGCACCTGTATATATATCATCACCAGGTCCAGCTCACTGATCCCAGCACCTGTATACACCAGCCAGCCATCCACCCCACTGGAGCCCAGCAGCGCCTGTATACACCAGTCAGCCAACCCACTGCAGCCCAGCAGCACTTGTATATACCAGCCAGCCACCCCGCTGCAGCCCAGCAGCACATGTATACACCAGCCAGCCAACCCACTGCAGCCCAGCAGCACCTGTATACACCAGCCAGCCACCGCACTGTAGCCCAGCAGCACCTGTATACACCAGCCAGCCAACCCACTGCAGCCCAGCAGCACCTGTATACACCAACCAGCCACCCAACTCCAGCCCAGCAGCACCGGTATACACCAGCCAGCCAACCCACTGCAGCCCAGCAGCACCTGTATACACCAGCCAGCCACCCCACTGCAGCCCAGCACCTGTATTCACTCACTCATCAGGTCCCAGACCTGTCCATCACTCCAATCCTGGCAAGCATCCAGTGATTATTGCAGGTGCGTGAAGGTCGGCCAGATGTCCTGAGTCTCTCCTGATACGTCAGCACTGGAGCAGAAGAGCAGAGCGGCTCTCTCCGCCCACAAAGAACATCCTGACTGCAATGTCAGACGTTTTTAAGCCCCTCCTGTGCCACTGACTGGTGGTGAGTGATGATGCAGCTGCTGCTGCTGCCAGCGCGAGCCTGCCTGTATAAAACCGCCATGCCCGCAGATTTAAAAGGGCCGGCGGCAAAAATTTAAAACGGGCCGGTGACAGCATCGGTGGTGGCCAGATGAGCGGGCGCCATCACTCCAGCGGCCCACAGAGTCACACACATCGCGGCCCAGCGGTAAAATGCCCAGTTGGGCAGATTATCAATCCGGGCCTGGACCTACTGCTCCCAACTGGCTATAACGAACAGAGGGTAACTGAGCAATTGGATGGGCTAATTATATATATATATATATATATATATTTTATTAGTAGTATGTCAATTACACTTCATTTGATGTCAAAAGAGATGAACAAATACAAAATATTTAGAATAAATAAAGGCCGCTGCCTCCCAATTGTACCACAGTGGTCTCTATTGCACTATGCCCAAGATCAACCCACAGATAAAGTGGTAACTCAGGACAGGGTAGGCTAAAATAGATCAAATCTGCCTCATTACAGGGTGCAACTGAACATCACAATACTGCAGTAATCCAAAGCCACTGCCATTCAACCAGGCGCCATCTTTATCTCTGATGTTCTGAGTCAACATGAAAGCTACCATGTGCCTCCTGAGGAACCTTCATCGTGGGAGGGTAACGCGGCTGATTTAGCAGTCTAAGCTAAGTTTATCATAATCTCTGCAATTTGCTGATCTGATATTTGGCCATAGTGCAATATAGGGCTTCTTGCATTTGACCATAGTTGAATGGCATTGGCTTTGGATCAATAGTATTGTGATGTTCAGTCGCACACTGTAATACTTATTTTAAAATATTTTGTTCTTTTAATTTCTTTATTATTAATATTATTATTTCTTTTGTCATCAAATGAGGTGTAATTGAAATACTTCTAATAATTATTTTGATATGTTAGCCCGGCCGATTGCTCAGTTACCCTCTCTTAGTTATATACAGTTGGCTGGGAGCAGTCGGTCTCTGTGAATATGTATGTTCCTTTGTGTCTTCACTTGCTATGCATCACCTAAATATCTGCTGCGTTGATGCTCTTTTTCACTATAACTAATTTAGTTGTATCATAAATCTCCTTCTGGCACGAGTTGTTTGTTAGGTTTGTGGGTTATTAGTGAGCAGTCCAGGGGACCATAATCCTGGCTTTTCTGTGTTAATTATCCCTGTCTCTCCACCCCTTGGGTCAAATAGTGGGGGTGAAATAAAAGGGGATTTATAGGGTCATTAAGGGACAGTCGACGCTGAGCGGGGGCACCAATTTGCGTCCAAAACTAGGGTGTTAACCTTCGCTGCCAGGTAGGGACTTCTGAATAGGGACTGTGAGGGTTATGATTTCTCCCCCCCCTTCCTTTAATATCTCACCCCGTTACCAACTAAATAATCATCAACTTGTGTATTGTTTTTGGAATTTAGTCTTTCGGTGCTTGTGATTGGTGTTACAACTCTATTTTTAGGGGGTATTTTTTAGTGTGCCCCTTTACCCCTGTGTATCCCTGGACTACTCAATTGTAGCATATTGAAATTGGACAGGCACATTATTGGTCATCTATTTTTGGTTTATCTCTTATTCTGGTGTTTGTCCTTTATAAGTAGGGTTCAACAGGGTTTTTAGGGTCAGCCGCCATGGAGCGGGGGCGCCATTGGTTCTCAAGATGGTGTCAACCTCCGCTGTCAGGCAGGGGCACTAGTTAGGGTTTAATAGGCCTACCCAAACCCTCCTTTTCCTTTTTCTTTTTTTGTGCACCATTGTGTGACATTGATTAGCTAATTGGTTCCTTGGTTTTTCCATTTTTTGTATTTTTCGTTTTTTGATGGTGTTAATGTAACTAATAAAGTTTATTTTTTATGGCATTAGTTTTTTTTTAATTTTTCCTCAGACCAATTTGGTTATAAAAACACACATGTGACATGCACAAGTGTGAACACGTCAATCAGACAATGCTCACACCACCCACTAACTGAGACACAAAAAGAAAACACAGAATGACAGATTTGCAAAAATACTCTGCAATAAAAAAATAGCAGTAATCAGCAAGTGCTGGATAACAAATACAGGGCATTTAGTCACCCATACTAGGGAACGGCCTGTCTGAATCCTGTTCATATTAGACACTGTTCACATGTTCAGGTTTTTAATATATTAGATAGGTACTGCTTCGATAGGGGTTACCTTGACGTGGTGGAGCAGCTTGTGTACATTTTTTTGCGCAAAAAAAAGTATCGACTAAATACCCTGTATTTGTTATCCAGCACTTGCTGATTACTGCTATTTTTTATTGCAGAGTATTTTTGCAAATCTGTCATTCTGTGTTTTCTTGTTGTGTCTCAATTTGGTTATAGTATAACATTGGGCCGAGTGCTCTCTGATAAACCGTCACATAGCAATACATAGTAATACCCTGATGGCGGCCCTATGTGTCTCAGTGGAGAGATGAGCATGAATTTTCCTCTCTCTGGTGACTTATATGGGAGCCCGGCAAGTGTAATCATCTGTATCCAGAGCTCCCATAGAAGAAACCAGAGAGAATTACATGTGTGACCACCTCAGCCCTGACGGTGACAACGCCATCATGTGTAAGATGAGAATACCTCTATAATGTCCACTGAACAGTCTTCTGATAATCGTTCCGGTTCTGTACATGTTATTTTCCATTGACGTCAGTGGGAGACAAACGCCATGAATAGAGCATGTGGGGATTTATAGAAAGAAACGTTGGGTATAAAGAGTTGTCCACTACTTTTATAATGATCACATATCCTTAGGATAGGTCGCCATTATAATATTGGGGGAGGGTGGAGCACCTGCCATAATATCATTACCATATCATTGTACTATGGCCTCCATAGTGGGCAGTGGCCAATAAGAGATGATCGTAATAGAGAGAACTGTAAAGTCAGGAGACGCGACCTGTTCCCGGCCTCCTGGATAAAGAAATCCTTTAGGAATCGCCAGTTTCCGGGAAGTTTCAGGCAAGATCAGGGGCGGATGGGATTTGCTGACTCTTCCATGAGTCCGGATCGTCTCTTCTTCTTCTGGCCCTGGTGCGATGGCTGCCCGTGAGCCCCCTACAGCTACGCCTCCAGCCCCCACTATATCACAAGGAGACACGTGACAGAGTAGTAATATTACAGGAGGGGAGGACAGTTTATTATACCGAGCGGTTACATTAGATATAATACAGTGTGAGGATTACAGGAAAAACACAATCTCCAAAATGATAGAAAACCAGAAATATCCCAGAAGTGACCAACACGGGACATAACGACAACCCTTGTCCTGTGAGACAGAAAGGTGGAATAAGGCTGTCACACAGATTATTGTATGATGAGCAGTTATACATTCTCCTGTTACACTTTATCAATTCCTCACTAGGTGCGATATGTATAGGCCGCGTCTCTGCACCCTCGGTCCTATTGTGAGGCCCAGACTGTGACTGAGCTTCATAGGAAACTGCCAGTGACGGTATACAGCAATCCTGAGATTATACCGTATATACTACAAGCGAGCAAACGACTGCAAGACTGAAAAAGAAGGAAAAACTAAACAAAAGATATAAAAAATAGGAACAAAAAAACAATTCACATATTGTATCTTCCCAGTTACAAACAATAACAATTTAAAATATAAAATATTTCGTATTCCCGCGTCCACAAAAATCCAACCTGTTGAAAATATAAAATTATTTCACCCGTACGGTGAACATCATGAAGTAAAAAAAGGAAAGAAATCAAAATTCCAGAATATCTGTTCTTTCTGTCACCACAATTCCCTGAAAAAAATCAGTGAAAAGCGATCACAATATTGTATAGACCTGAAAATGGCAGCTATAAAACTACAGCTCATCATGTAGAGAACAAGCCCTGAAAAGTAAAGAAGATCTCTAAAAAGGGGGGGACACAGAGCAATTTATTTTCAGGCCACGTTCACACGTTGAGTATTTCGTGAGGATTTTTCTATCTTAGTATTTGTGACCAAAACCAGGAGAGGAACAATCAGAGGAAAAGTATAAGGCCGGGGTCACACTAGAGAGGAATACGGACGAGTGAGAGGCGCTAAAACCACGCATTAGGCTGGAGTCACACTAACCTGCGCAAAATACGGTCAGTATTTTACATGCGTAATACGGATGACAGACCCCTAAATAGTGCTCCGTATGTCATCCGTAAGCAAGGTGTGGTCGCGTATTTTGCGCATGTCAGCATCCGTATGGAATCCGTATGGAGAGATTTTCTCGCAGGCTTGCAAAATGGACATATAATGGAGCCCTATGACAGTTTTAATAAAGAAATGAAAGAATAGATATAGACACATAGAATAGAATAGATAGATAGAATATATAGAATAGATATAGACACATAGAATACATATATATATATATGTATTCTATGTGTCTATATCTATTCTTTCGTTTCTTTATTAAAACAGTCAGTGTGAGTTTACTGTATCGTGCACTGAATTGCCGGCTTTGCTAAAAGACACCGGGTGCGTATTTCTCGCAAGTCACACGTGTGGTCCGTGTGTAATCCGTATTTTTTGCGCACCCATAGACTTGCATTGGCGTATTACGGGCGTAGTACGCTGACAATCGCAGCATGCTGCGAGTGGCACGGAGCGTAGGATACTGAGGAGAAATATACGGCTGGTGCGAGGGACCCCATAGTGAATTATTGGTCCGTGTCTAATGCGTGGTTTTTGCGCCTCTCACGCACCCGTATTCCTCACCAGTGTGACTCCGGCCTCCGATTCTCTATGGGTTTGCTCCCATCAGCCGTATATTTCTCGGGCGTATTCTACGCTCCGTGCTAATCACAGCATGCTGCGATTGTCAGCGTACTACTCCCGTAGTACGCCAATGCAAGTCTATGGGTGCGCTAAAAATACGCATTACACACGGACCACACGTGTGACTTGCAAGAAATACGCACCCGGTGTCTTTTAGAAAAGCCGGCAATTCAGTGCGCTATACAGTAAACTCACACTGACAGGTTTAATAAAGAAACGAAATAGATATATACACATAGAATACATATATATAATAATAAATGCCCTAAGCAGCTTCCGGTTGTAACAACTTCCGTCCAGTTGTAACCGGTGACGTCACCGCACACCTCTTTCCATGTTAACCCTCAACACACCACTCCTCCTCAACACACACTCCTCTCACCTTTCACCATCTCCACTCACGTCCACTCACTCTTTCACTCCACATACGACCCTTTCTCTCACTCCGTCTCTCATACTCACGCCGTCATCGCCGCTGATCCACGACCCCCGCCATCTTCTTCCGCCGGTGCCATCCTGGATCCAGACGTCCTCCACGCCGACGACATGTTCTTGCGGCGACGCCATTTTGGATCGGCGAAATCCCGCGATAGTCAAGATGGCGTCGCCGCAAGAACATGTCGCCGGCGTGGAGGACGTCGGGATCCAAAATGGCGTCGGCGAAATCTCGCGGGATTTCACGATACTCAAAATGGTGTCGCCGCAAGAACATGTCGCCGGCGTGGACAACGTCTGGATCCAGGATGGCGCCGGCGGAAGATGATGTCGGGGATCGTGGAGCAGCGGCGATGACGGCGTGAGTATGAGAGACGGAGTGAGAGAAGGGGTCGTATGTGGAGTGAAAGAGTGAGTGGACGTGAGTGGAGATGGTGAAAGGTGAGAGGAGTGTGTGTGTTGAGGGTTAACATGGCAAGAGGTGTGATGCTATCGCATCCTCCCGATGCGATAGCATCGGGCCATAATCTAATATAAATAAATATATATATATATACACATACATACATGACATTGTGACAAACATATATATATTTATATTTCACAGAGTTCTTCATAACAGAATAACCGCTAATTCAATTGCCGGCTTCTATCAAATCATTCCCCAACCCGACATGAAATGACACATGGTTTACATTCAGTAAAGCATTTCATGTCATGTTTTTTTATATGTCCCTGACTAATAATTAGATGAGGGTTTGTGTGCAAAATTTGGGAGGTGTAGTTGTTATTTTAAGGGGTTAATTCGTTGTTAAATAATGCCTGGGATTCCCATAGCCCTGTAGTGGTGGCGAGTGGGTTAAGTTAACAAAGGTTTAATGTCACCACTCGATTGTAAGGTGACATTAACCCTTTGTTAGATTAACTCATTCGCCACCACTACAGGGCAATGGGAATCCCTGGCATTATTTAACAACAAAATAACCCCTTAAAATTACAACTACAACTCCCAAATTTTGCACACAAACCCTCATCAAATTATTAGTCAGGGACATATAAAAAAAACATGAAATGAAATGCTTTACTGACTGTAAACCATGTGTCATTTCATGTTGGGTTGAGGAATAATTTGATAGAAGCCGGCAATTGAATAAGGCTGGTTTCACATTTGCGTTAAAACAACGCTGCGCCCTGCGTCGTTAAGCCCCGCCCCGAGCCGGCTCCCTGCCCGCCCCATCCGGGATCACCGCCTACTTTCGCATTTGCACGCATGCGATCGGCGCACCCTATCTTTAGCATAGGGTGCGCAGATCATGCGCTGCCAGTGTGAAAGTAGCGTGCTGCGCACTTTTGACGGTGCGCCGTGCGCGGCGAAATGCAGCATGTTGCATTTCGGCGCGCACGGCGCACCGTCAAAAGTGCGCAGCACGCTACTTTCACACTGGCAGCGCATGATCTGCGCACCCTATGCTAAAGATAGGGTGCGCCGATCGCATGCGTGCAAATGCGAAAGTAGGCGGTGATCCCGAATGGGGCGGGCAGGGAGCCGGCTCGGGGCGGGGCTTAACGACGCAGGGCGCAGCGTTGTTTTAACGCAAATGTGAAACCAGCCTTAGCGACTATTCTGCTATGAAGAACTCTGTGAAATATAAATATATATGTTTATCTCAATAACTTGTGTGTATATACACTCACTGGCCACTTTATTAGGTACACCATGCTAGTAAGGGGTTGGACCCCCTTTTGCCTTCAGAACTGCCTCAATTCTTCGTGGCAGAGATTCAACAAGGTGCTGGAAGCATTCCTCAGAGATTTTGGACCATATTGACATGATGGCATCACACAGTTGGCGCAGATTTGTCGGCTGCACATCCCTGATGCGAATCTCCCGTTCCACCACATCCCAAAGATGCTCTATTGGATTGAGATCTGGTGACTGAGGAGGCCATTTGAGTACAGTGAACTCATTGTCATGTTCAAGAAACCAATCTGAGATGATTCGAGCTTTATGACATGGCGCATTATCCTGCTGAAAGTAGCCATCAGATGTTGGGTACATTGTGGTCATAAAGGGATGGACATGGTCAGCAACAATACTCAGGTAGGCTGTGGCGTTGCAACGATGCTCAATTGGTACCAAGGGGCCCAAAGAGTGCCAAGAAAAAATTCCCCACACCATGACACCACCACCACCAGCCTGAACCGTTGATACAAGGCAGGATGGATCCATGCTTTCATGTTGTTTACGCCAAATTCTGACCCTACCATCCGAATGTCGCAGCAGAAATCGAGACTCATCAGACCAGGCAACGTTTTTCCAATCTTCTACTGTCCAATTTCGATGAGCTTGTGCAAATTGTAGCCTCAGTTTCCTGTTCTTAGCTGAGAGGAGTGGTACCCAGTGTGGTCTTCTGCTGCTGTAGCCCATCTGCCTCAAAGTTCGACGCACTGTGCGTTCAGAGATGCTCTTCTGCCTACCTTGGTTGTAACGGGTGGCAATTTGAGTCACTGTTGCCTTTCTATCAGCTCGAACCAGTCTGCCCATTCTCCTCTGACCTCTGGCATCAACAAGGCATTTCCGGCCACAGAACTGCCGCTCACTGGATTTTTTTTCTTTTTCGGACCATTCTCTGTAAACCCTAGAGATGGTTGTGCGTGAAAATCCCAGTAGATCAGCAGTTTCTGAAATACTCAGACCAGCCCTTCTGGCACCAACAATCTTGCCACGTTCAAAGGCCCTCAAATCACCTTTCTTCCCCATACTGATGCTCGGTTTGAACTGCAGGAGATTGTCTTGACCATGTCTACATGCCTAAATGCACTGAGTTGCCGCCATGTGATTGGCTGATTAGAAATTAAGTCTTAACACACAGTTGGACAGGTGTACCTAATAAAGTGGCCAGTGAGTGTATGCATTTTATGTGTCTATATCTATTATTTCGTTTCTGTTAGAAAAACCCTGTCATAGGGCTCCATTATATGTCCATTTTGCAAGGCTGCGAGAAAATCTCGCCATACGGATGCTGACATGCGCAAAATACGCGACCACACCTTGCTTACGGATGACATACGTGGCACTATTTAGGGGTCATTCATCCGTATTACGCCTGTAAACTACGGACCGTATTTTGCGTCGTTTAGTGTGACCCCGGCCTAATAGAAACACGTCACCACTTCTGTATTATCACCCACTCCTGGTTTTGGTTTATAAATACTGATGGAAAATACTGACCAAATACTGGTTGTGTGAACGTGGCCTAAGGGGAGGTTCAGTCGAGAATATAAAAAATCGTCAGATTCATCCAGAAAAGTAGAACGATAATTTTCTCACTTATCATCCTTCCGTGTACAATTCGTTTTTTACAGCAGCAGCTATTAACCATTTAGTTTCCTGTTACAGAATTGTAATGTACCCGTAAAGATCGAACGCTATACTGTGACGTGTGATTTTTTTTCTAGCACACCCATAGACATGAACGGGGGAGTCTCTGTGCCATGGAATAACATTGGCCCAAGTGTGGTCGGGTGAAATATAACGTCGTGTCCAGGAGCCCTGAGGGTCGTTCTCCAGACGGTCTTTTTGGTATGAATGATATTGGTGAAAAATAACAGACGGTGCCAGGAACAATGTCGGCAGGTGAAAAATATCACAGCATGTGCGAGTTTCTTGTGGAAATCAGATTAGACTCATCCACTCAAATCTATGGGTGCGGAAAAAAATAAAAATAAAATGTGATGCCATACAGCGCCACGGTATAGGCAGAAATTTGTACGGATACATTGTAATTCTGTAACACAGGAAACTGTAAATGGTTAATAGCTGCTGTAAAAAAGCAAATTGTATATGGAGGACAAGTGAGAAAAAGATCGTCCCACTTTTCTGCATGAAACTCTGAATGATTTTCTATACGGTTTTATGAACCTCCCCTAAAACTAATAACAGTAATGATCCTGGGGGGTCGTCCATAATGGGGTCCACAGATCACATGACCTGTTATATTAACTGTTCAGCCAGATCCCCCTCCCTGTGATGTCACCGGTCTCTGGGCAAATATCTTACAGCAATTATTATTGTTCAGCTGCAAATTCTAATCCAGGCATCACCATAAATTGATGGGTGAACTACAAATAACGCAGCATGAAGGGGCTCGGAGAAGGCGGCAGTGAAGGTGTGTAAGTGTCTGATGGGGTCACACAGCTCATAAAAGGACAACTGCCCGGCCTCATAATCCAGACAGATCCTGACTCTATCACTGGAGATCTTGTCAGGTAACCGGATCTCTTTACTGCCATGTATCACTGAACACTGATTATTATATATCCACAAACCCCAGGACTTGTTATTATATCCAATCAGTGACTGCTGCCCCCTCCTGTCTATACTGGGATAACACATCCCCACCATCCACAACACTGATCTACTGATCTCCACTTCCCAGTAATGTCGCCCTGAGGTAAATCCCCTCCTGCTGATCACCTGATAATCCTGGAATCTCTCTGCTGTTTCTGGACGATTCTGCTTCTCTCCTGTCCAGGTCGCAGTTTTCAGGTTGTCTGATATATGGAGATTATTAGCAGCTGTGGTTACATCCAGTAATATGTCTGCAGGACCCTCCACATAGATCCCGCTCCTTATACCTGATATTACCTCACATAATGTGTGTAATGTGTGTGAGATCACAGCCACATCCAGGTCATCTCCATCATGGGGCTGTTTATCATGTCCCCCTGTGTCCTCACCACCTCCCTCCTCCTCAGGATCACACAAGTCACCGGTGTCTGGTTCCTGTAGGACAGTCAGTGGATCCGTCATGTTACACAGCTCCTCAATGTGTCTCATCTTCCTGGACAGCTCGTCCTTCTTTATTTCCAGCTGATGGATCAGAGCAGACAGTGGCAGTGACTCTTCCTTTTCCTGCCTGGAGATCTCACTCAGGACCTTCTTCTCCAGGTCGTCCACCCGTCTCCTGATGTCTGTACACAGGGCAGTGACTCTCTCGGCTTCTCCAGCTGCTTTTTCTTGAGCTTTTCTCCTGCGTTCCTCCAGACTCCGGACTCTTTCCTCAGTCTCCTTTCTCTTTGTGATCAGTTTCTGGAGAACATTTCTCAGTTTCTTCTTCTTCTTCTTTGAGGCCTCCTCCAGCATCTCCACCCGATGTCCTCGATGTTCTCCGGCCAGACTGCAGGACACACAGATACAGATGGCATCCTGAGTACAATAATACTTTATAAGTTCCTTATGGACAGAACATTTCCTTTTCTCCAGAGAAGTGCTGGGATCAGATAAGACGTGTTCTGCTGATTTGCTGTGAACTTTCAGGTGTTTATCACACAGAGAAGCCTCACAGTGTAGACAGGATCTAACAGCAGGTACCGGAGAGTCCACACAGTAAGTGCAGCAGATCCCGGTGATCTCCTCTTGTTCTTGCTGAGTAATCAGGAAACGTTCTGCGACATTATGGAGATTTATGTTCCTCATCAGTGCCGGCCGCTCCTGAAACTCTTCTCTGCAGTCAGGACAGGAATAAACTCCAGACTCGTCCTGTGTATCCAGCACACAACCAATACAGACCCGGCAGAAGTTGTGTCCACATCTCAGCGTTACAGGGTCCATAAATGTAGATAAACAGATGGAGCAGAGCAGCTCGTCTCTCAGATCAGCAGACGCCATGGCTGACGGAAGAAGGAAGAAACGAAACTGGAAGTGTCTAATGCTGGACAGAGGACAAAGTTGTAGTTACACCCAGTCACTTAACCCTTTATTTCTTCTTTCCTAAAGCGATAACTTTTTAATTCTCCAATCAATATAGTCATATGAAGGTTTGGTTTAGTAAGAAGGTTGTATGGGTAAATACACAATTTTGCTGCACGTATACTGTACTGACTGATTATTCTTTGTTGGGGGTGGTGCGTCATTAAATGAAAGAGCAGCAATTCTGTCTTTTTTTCTTTTTGCAATACTTGTTTTAGAATATTTATCTCCAGGGCCGGCGTCAGCACCCGGCGCACCCAGGCAAGTGCCGGGGCCCTGAGCAGGAGAGGGGGCCCACTAGCTGTCGGGGACACCAGCACGCTATGGGGGCCCAATGCCAGTGCCAGTGTCGGCACCTCTGAGTGTGACTCCCCCCCTCTTGCTCAGGGCCCCGCCACTTGTGATACTCACCTCTCCCCGTTCCACCACTGCGACGTCTTCCGCATCTTCTGACTGTGACGTCTCAGGTCAGAGGGCACTATGACATCACGGCAGGCCTGGATTGATAATCTGCCCAATCGGGCAGATGCCCGCTGGGTCGGCGGCTCTGAGCTTCAAAATGGGCCCTTTAAATCTTCTGCACAGGACCTGGTGCGCGTGCAATCACTTTGTGCACGCGCTGACAAGGGCCGAGGCGGCCCACGTCAGCTCGTGATCGTGGCCATCGTCAGTGCGGACAAGCAGGAGAGCACGTGTAATAGGGGTGGTGCTGTTATGGACAGTAGGAGACACGCTGCTACTTTAAGAGACAGCAGCCCCCCTTGTTTGGTGTGATGGAATGTTCTGCTTCCTCGTGCAAAAGACTGTGTTATGAACTGCCCAAGACTGAAGAGGGAAGGAGCTGAGCCTGTGAGAGGGAGAGAGAAAGAAGCTGCTTCTGAGAATGGCTGTGCATGTAACTGTGATAAAGGTCTCACAGCCTGGCACGTATTGGACTTGTGAAGTTGAACAGACCCTTTGGGTGTAGCAAAGGTGGCTGTCCTGTGCTATTTTGAGAAGCCACAAAGAGACCGAGAAAGGGATTTACAGTGTCCAGGAGCACCTCCAGGACCCTGAAGGAAGGAGAAGATCACATTTCACGGCTCTGCCAGGCAGACGTGCGCAGTACCGTATAGGACTTCTGGCGGCCCCCGGGACTGGACCCGAGTCCCCAACATTGCTGTGAGTTTGTTCCCATTTGTGCACATGACAGGGCCTAGTGTAGGCTTCAGTAGACAGAACACGGCAGCTGTGTGGCCTGTTTAGTAGAGGCCAAGGAGGTTACACGTAGAATAGCATCATTCTGTGTTCATTGGTTGGATTTGCCTGTGTAATAGTTGGGGCTCTGTGCTATTTGATGGCCCAGCTAAAGAACACAAACTCTTGTACATTATCTTTTGCCACTGCATACCCTTGTTTGCACCTTTCTTATCTACTTCATTCCTTGCCTTCCAATAAGTTTACCCTTTGTTGTTTGCACCTCATCTTGTGTACCATAGTCTCCCTGCGCCTTGGTGATTCCCCGGCCATCGCTTCACGCGCACCAGGGTCTGTGGCTGCAGAAGTTTGAAAAGCCAACCACCGCGGCGCGCACAGGACGTCTGACCTGTACCGGAACGGATGCTGGCAGCAGAGTCGCGCTGCTGGGGAGCAACTGTGAGGTAAGTATACAAAGCTTTTTTTTCTGTCCAAAATGAATTAAATGGGTGAGGGGGGATGAGGAATTGCACATGATGACAGGGAAGAAATAAGGGGGACTGCACATGATGTAGGGAGGGGGTTAAAGAGGGACTGCACATGATGATGTGGGGAGGGAGATAAAGGAGGACTGCACATGATGGGGGGATAAAGGGGGACTGCACATGATGTGGGGGGGATAAAGGGGGACTGCACATGATGTGGGGAGAGGGATAAAGGGGGACTGCACATGATGTGGGGAGAGGGATAAAGGGGGACTGCACATGATGTGGGGAGGGAGATAAAGGACTGCACATGATGTGGGAGGGATAAAGGGGGACTGCACATGATGTGGGGGGATAAAGGGGGACTGCACATGATATTGGGAGAGGGATAAAGGGGGACCGCACATGATAATGTGGGGAGGGGGGATAAAGGGGACTGCACATGATGTGGGGGGGATAAAGGGGGACTGCACATGATGTGAGGAGGGGGATAAAGGGGGACTGCACATGATGATGTGGGGAGGGGGGTTAAAGGGGGACTGCACATGATGATGTGGGGAGGGGGGTAAAGGGGGACTGCACATAATGTGGGGGAGGGATAAAGGGGGACTGCACATGATGATGTGGGGAAAGTGTTAAAAGTAACTGCAAAGGATGACATGGGGTAAAGGGGACTGCACATGATGAAGTGGGGGGGAGAGGATGGGAGACTGCAAATGATGAATTGAGAGTGAGGGAAGAGGGAAAGCAATTGAATTGATGGTGGGGAGAGCAAATTAATTTTGAGAGTGAGGGAGTAAATGATGTATTGAATGTGGGGGTAGAGCTGTTGATAATGAATAGAGGGTAGAAGAGAGAAGACATGACAATGAATTGGGGCGGAAGGGGCATGTAAATATAATGAGTCGGGGAAGCAGGAGGTACATAGTGGGGGGCACTGAATATGTAGTGACTAGTAATGAATTGGGGGAAAGAGTACAGGTGCTAATTAATTTATATATTAGGTGGGGAAAGTGGCTATTTATAGTTAGAAGGGGCTCAGTGGCATATTATAATTGATATTTGGAATGGTGGGTTAGATAATAATCAATTATATATTGATGGTGGGTGCATATCTGTATTTAGATGTGTAGTGTAGAAGAAAGGAAAAAGAGGGGAATGTGCTCTGGAAGCCGTGCTCTAGGTAGCTATGTGTTATTTTACGCAGAGATGAGTCCTGGCTGGAAGAAGTGATGGCGGTCTGTACTGCATGAAAAAGAAAAGCAAAGATGAAGGACTTCAGCTAGTGACGTCACTGGTGAGTCAGTGTATTACCTGTACACTAACGCTATATGCTCTGTACAGAGCTCCTGTGTATAATGTCACCAGTGAATACTATATTATCTGTACACTGACACTGTATACAGAGGTCCTGTTTATAATGTTACTGGTGATCACTGTATTACCTGTACACTATAATCAGAGCTCCTGTGTATAATGTCACCAGTGATCACTGTATTACCTGTACACTGACACTGTATACAGAGCTTCTGTGTATAATGTCTCTGGTGATCACTATATTACCTTACACTGACAGTAAAGACAGAGCTCATGTCTATAATGTCACTTAGTATTGTGGTCTGATCATGGTGTGGTGGTATTTGTTCCTTTTATGTGGTATTATTTGGTCACTATGTGGTCTGGTCATAGTGTGATGGTATTTGTCCCTTGTATGTTGTATTAATGGTCATTTAAAAAAGATGCATGTGACTCATTCCCTTAAAGAAAAATATATAAAACTATAGCGTCCGGCCAAAAGAGTCTACCGTGTCATGGTGGCGGCTTAAAAAACTCTTTTGGCCAGAACAAAAGCTGCTGTCTATGTATGTGATCTGGTTTTTGATGGGAACTGTTAATATCTGATTGATGAGGACATGGTGAAGTTGAGTTTTTCCAAGAGTGTGCGGTGGGACTGTGGAAGGCTGAAAGGGTGGAGGCAGAGGTGGGGTAGAGCCTGGGCGGAGTCTCAAGGGGGCCTGAAAATTTTGCTAGTATGGGGCCCTGAAATTCCTAGTGGCAGCCCTGCTGCAGAGTACCACTTTTCCTGTCCTGTACACACTAAAGCATAAAGCTGCTGCTAGCAACGGAGCAGGACACTGCGAAGGAGCGCCGGGAAGGTAAGTGTAATGGTTTGTTTTTTTAATCTTTTCTGATGGGGCCATGCATACCAGGATAAGGAAAGGATTGGACCAATCATACCAGGATAATGATGGGGCCATGCATACCAGGACTGGGATAGGGGCCAATCATAACAGGTAAAGGATGGCGCCCTGCATACCAGGATAAGGATGGGGCCATGTATACTTGGACGAGATGGGGGACCCTGCATACCAATATAGGGATGGGGATAATCATTCCTGCCAGTATAAGGATGAGGTGGACCATTCCTACCAGGATAGGGATGAGGAGCCATGCATACTAGGACGAGATGGGGCCCTGCATACCAGGATAGGGATGGGGCCCTGCATACCAGGATAGGGATGGGGCCATGCATACTAGGACGAGATGGGGACCCTACATATCAGTATAGGGATGAGGGTGATCATTCCTGCCAGGATAGGGATGAGGAGGCCATGCATACCAGGATAGGGATGAGGGGGCCATGTGTATCAGGATGGGGATGAAGGGACCATATTTACCAGTATAGGGAATATTAAGTTTTTTCCCCCCTAATTTCCTTCTCTAAAACCTAGGTGCGTCTTATAGTCCGAAAAATATGGTGTATATATTGGAAAACCCATTTAAATGGATTATGCCAAGTAATCCCCTATCCCGAGACCTACAGGGGTTTGACAAAATAATGGAAACACCTAACGTTTTGGCATCATAATCTTCGAACATGTTATAAACATGCAAACCGTGACATATGGTAATGTTTTGTAGTTGATTACTTGTGTTATGTGATATGTGTATGTAAATTAACTGTTTCTTTTGCAGAATTGTAAGAACATTGATGAGAACCTGATACCAATGGCAGACCTCTCGGATTTTCAAAGAGGCCAAATTGTTGGTGCTCGTATGGCAGGCGCTAGTGTAACAGAAAGTGCATGAATGCTTGGCGTGTCAAGAGGTACTGTCTCCAAAGTAATGACTGCGTTTGCAAGAGAAGGAAAAACATCCGCAGCAAAGCACAGGTCCGGCCGAAAGTCGAAGTTGACTGAGAGAGACCGTTGGACTCTAAAGCAAATTTTGAGAGAGGATCGCAAGACCACGGCTCCGAAAATCACTGCTGAGCTCAATGAACACCTACAGAACCCAGTTTCCTCTAAAAAATGTTCATCGGGAGCTGCACAAATCTGGATTCCATGGAAGAGCTGCAATTCGAAAAACGCTGCTCTCAATGACAAATGTTTCCAAGCGTTTAGAGTGGTGTAGAAACCTCCAGGCCCCCTGACGAAGGTGTTCCGAAACGCGCGTTGGGGCGGACACAGGGACTCCTGTTTGCCATTCGCCATCCATTTTTAGGTTCAGGTAGTTATACTGCTATATATGAATATATGTTTTTGATTGTGGCCTGGATCTATTCTCATTAGCTTGACCACCTGTTATTTCACTATGGGCACTACATTTGGTATTACCAGCTGTCAGGCGTTTATGTGCAATATATATTACCACTATGTAGCTATTTGTATTATTTAGCGCAGTATTGGCAACCTGGACCCCTGTGTCCCTATCTGCTGTGTTTGATTTTATGGCTGTACAGCATGTACGTTTGTACCTTGCTTTCCACTTTAATAAAGGAATTTTATAATGACCGTCAGTTGCATCTTGGATTCGTCCTCCCCCTGTGCTTTGTATAGATTTTGCAACCGGTCAATTATAGTCCTTGGGTGCATATGTGGGTGATATGTTGTCTATAATTGTAATGGTTGATCACATCAGATTTCCCCACATGCCATATATACCGAGTTGTACTACCCTCGCCATTTAGGGCGTTTTAACTGAAGAATGGGCTACAATTCCTTTGGAAACAATTCACACCTTGTATGAATCCATACCTCGGAGAATTGAGACTGTAATCGCCGCAAAAGGTGGACCTACACCATATTAAACTAACTTTTGTTGATGATTCCAGGTGTTTCCATTATTTTGTCCAACCCCTGTATGTAGTCTCTGGGGTCCGACCGCTGGGACCTTCATGATCCTGAGATACGGCTCTCTGAAGAAGTCGATCATGCGCACTGCAGCGGCATTCACACATGGCTCTTCAAATAACGCTTTTAAGAGGAGTGTTGAAGGGCACGACAAAATATAGCAAAATCCACTGATCGGGTGTGGGGGGAGTGTTATAGTATGTGGGCTGGTGGGGTTTGTGTGGTAGGGCTGCTTTTTTGTCCCAGTCCGACCCTGCATCACGTCTGTGCGCCCTCCGTCTGAGCAGTCACAGTGCAGAGAGCCATAAGACACTGATGGTGAGAAGTCCAGAGCAGAGCAGCAACCAGCAAGGAGAGATATTTCTTTTTTTGATGTTTGGAGTAATATATGGGGACCATCATACACTGGAGCATCATATATGGGGCCAATTATATATGGAGCATTATATGGGGCCATTATATAAGGAGCATTATATGGGACCCATTATGCACTGGAGCATCTTATAAGGGGCCCATTATACACTGGAGCATCATATATGGGGCCCATTATATATGGAGAACTAAATGGGGCCCCTAATACACTGGAGCATCATAGATGAGTGTATTTGTATTAGTTCGGATCAGAATTGAGGCTATATATAAATATCTCCAGAATGAGTGGGATAATAATTCATAAAAACCCCATCAGGTTACAGTAGGGCTGAGTAACAATACATACTGTTCTCTCTGCGCGCATTCTCCTATATCTGACTAGTCAGTGCCCTCTCTAATAATTCCTTTGAAGGGGAAGTTTTTATGACTAATTGTTTGAATCACTGTCACATTTTGAGAGTCTGATGTCAGATAAAGTGACCAGAAATTTGTCTAAAACTCAGAATACCCATAAAAAGTTTATTTAACATTGTCAGTCTCTTAACTACAGCCTTTAAGGAGGGAAACATCCAGGATCAGAGTTTGCTCCCATTTCGGCTGTGGCAGTAGGACATCAGCTCTAAGTTCCAGATCACACTGCGGAATACAAGGAAAGCTCGGGAGCACATGCAAATCCTTTACTTGACTCTTGAGCAAGGGTGTACTTTTCTCTGGACAAAATGCAAAAATACACAAAATAAAAAGCCCTAAAAAACAGTAATACTTCATTAGTTCAAAATTAAAATTTGGCAATACAGGTTTTACACTCCCAATTCTAAAGTAGGTGCCGTATCGCACACTGCTAGGTTTCGTAGTGGGGAATCCAAGACAATGCAAACTAAATATATGGAGTTAAGGAAACTGTCGCTATATTCTCCCTTCAACAAATTTCCTACCTTGCCACGGAGGTTGGCGTCGTAATATATCCCAAGTGGTGCCCCCGCTCACTGTCGGATGTCCCCTTTATGCCCTATTATACACCCTACCACCAAGAAAGTGCACGTTAAACACATGCAAAAATTCCCAAGAATTTAAAATCAATGACAGAATGAAGATAGCACAAGAATATTGCACTTTCCTGGGGCCAATGGACCAAGTCCAATAGATACAGTATCAGCCACCTATGCTCAAATGATAATACACAACCGTATAGCATCTAAGGGGAGCAGCTCCCAATCACATATTTCCAGGGTTATATGTAACATACATGCTCAATAATTATATATATATTATTAACAATGGTACTTATCCCATCACGAAACACTGTCCCAACGCGTTTCTCCCCACTGGTTGTTGGGGTTCATCAGGGAACTTCAGGTGATCCAGAATTCAAAATTCTTAGAGAGGTACCATCAATGTGGGATTTCCTATGGCTGCTGGGTTGGTATTATGATCCAATGTAGCCGAAATCAATATGGCCACTCCTGCTTTCTTCTCATTTTGGGAGTCTACGTATACTGTGGGATAGAGGCGCTTAGCACAATTACAGTTTCCATTAAGCTTTAAATGGGTTTCTGCGTCTGCTTGTTGGGTTCGTAACTCATTTATAACCAGACGTCTTTTAGTGTTGGAATTTGCACCCTTAACATTTAGTGATAAGAGATTAACCATTATCTAAATCTTGATGATGATTGGCGTATGAAGTTTTACCTAAAATGCTGTGATACTGTTATCCTATCTGAGAGTTGATGGCATTCTGGTGAGGGATCGCTTTTCTAGAAGTTCTTATCTTACTATTAAGATACAGAAGAGATTGGGGAAGACTAAAGGTCCTGTCACACTTAGCGATGTACCAGCGATCCCGACCAGCGATATGACGCGGTCAGGATCGCTGGTACATCTCTAAGTGGTCGCTAGTGAGCTGCCACACAGGCAGATCTCACCAGCGACATCGCAGGGGTCGGGGTTCGCTACTTACCTGTCACACTAGGCGATCCTGCGTCCTCCCGCCCGGCTCCACGCTCGTCGCTCGTCTCTCCACAGGAAGCGCCGCAGGAAGCTGACGACGAGAAACAGTCCAGCCTGTTCTCGTGCGATCAGCGATAAGCAGCGGGGGAGCGGTCGTAGGTAAGTATCAGACAGCGATATCGCTAAGTGTGACAGGCCCTTAACCCCTTTCTGCCATGAGACGTACTATCCCGTCCATGTGCCCTGGGACTTAATTCCCAAGGACGGGATAGTACGTCTAATGCGATCAGCGGCGCCCACGTGGTGAGCGCCGCTGATCGCGGCCGGGTGTCAGCTGATTATCACAGCTGACACCCGGCACAATGTGTCAGGGGCGGTCACGGACCGCCGCCGACACGTTAACCCCTTGTACACCGCGATCAAACACGATCGCGGTGTACCGGGGGTTAAAGGGAAGCATCGGCAGGGAGGGGGCTCCCTCCGTGCTTCCCTGAGCCCCCCACGGCAGCGCAATGTGCAGCGCTGCGGCGGGGTGCTCTTTCCCTACAGGCCCCCGGATCCAAGATGGCGACGGGGGCCTTCGGGGGCCTGTAGGGAGCTGACTTCCTCAATGCCTGCAAAGCGCAGGCATGAGGAAGCCTTCTGCACTGCCTGTGACAGATTGCTGATCTGTCACAGTGATCTGTGATGTGACAGATCAGTGATCTGTCACAGGACAGTGATGTCCCACCTGGGACTATGTAATAAAAAAAAAAAAAAAAAAAAAAAAAAGTGTAAAAATAATTTTAAAAAAATCGCTAAATAAATTAGTAAAAAAAAAAAAAAATATTCCCCAATAAATTCATTTTTTGAAAATAAAAAAAAAACAAAACAATAAAAGTACACATATTTGGTATTGCCGCGTCCGTAGCGACACACCCTATAAAACTGTCCCATTAGTTAACCCCTTTAGCGAACCCCTTAAAAAATAAAAATAAAAAACGAAGCAAAAAATAATGATTTATTATCATACCACCGAACAAAAAGTGCAATAACGCGCGATCAAAAAGACTAATATAAATATCCATGGTACCGCTGAAAACGTCATGTTGTCCCGCAATAAACGAGCCGCCATACAGCATCATCCGCAAAAAAATAAAAAAGTTATAGCTCGCAGAATAAAGCGATGCAAAAATAATTATTTTTTATATAAAATTGTTTTCATTGCAAAAAACCGACAAAACATAAAAAAAGACCTAAATGAGGTATCGCTGTAACCGTACTGACCCGAAGAATAAAACCGCTTTATCAATTTTACCGCAAACGCACCACCCCAAAAGAAATTCATGAAACGCTGGTTTT
Source organism: Dendrobates tinctorius (assembly GCF_039654945.1). NCBI lineage: Eukaryota > Metazoa > Chordata > Amphibia > Anura > Dendrobatidae > Dendrobates > Dendrobates tinctorius. The sequence continues at coordinate 13,513,225 of NW_027361688.1, forward strand.
TGTTCATTCTGCGTCCCAAAAATCGGAATAAAAAGCGATCAAAAGATGTCACGTGCCCGAAAATGGTACCAATAAAAACGTCAAATCGTCCCGCAAAGAATAAGACCTCACATGACTCGGTGGGTCAAAATATGGAAAAATTATAGCTCTCAATATGTGGTGATGCAAAAACTATTTTTACAATAAAAAGCGTCTTTTAGCGTGCGACAGCTGCCAAACATAAAAACCGCCATAAATAGTAAATCAAACCCCCCGTTATCACCCCCTTAGTTAGGGAAAAATAATAAAATTAAAAAAAGTATTTATTTCCATTTTCCCATTAGGGTTAGGGCTAGGGTTAGGGCTAGGACTTGGGTTAGGGCCAGGGTTAGGGCTAGGGTTAGGGCTCAGGTTAGGGTTAGGGGTGTGTTGGGGTTAGGGTTGGAGTTATAATTGGGGGGGTTTCCACTGTTTGGGCACATCAGGGGCTCTCCAAATGCAACATGGCGTCTGATCTCAATTCCAGCCAATTCTGCGTTGAAAAAGTCAAATGGTGCTCCTTCCCTTCCAAGCTCTGCCATGCGCCCAAACAGTGTTTTACCCCCACATATAGGGTATCAGCATACTCAGGACAAATTGCAAAACAACTTTTGGGGTCCAATTTCTCCTGTTACCCTTAGGAAAATAAAAAATTGGGGCAAAAATATTTTTTTTGTGGAAAAAAATGATTTTTTTATTTTCACGCCCAGGCGTTATAAACTTCTGTGAAGCACTTGGGGGTTCAAAGTGCTCACCACACATCTAGATAAGTTCCGTGGGGGGTCTAGTTTCCAAAATAGGGTCACTTGTGGGGAGTTAGTTTAGGGGCTCTCCAAAGGTAACATGACACCCGCAGACCAATCCATCAAAGTCTGCATTCCAAAACGTCACTACTTCCCTTCCGAGCCCTGACGTGTGCCCATACAGTAGTTTTCTCTCACATATGAGGTATCAGCGTACTCAGGACAAATTGGACAACAACTTTTGGGGTCCAATTTCTCCTGTTACCCTTGGGAAAATAAAAAAATTGGAGACTAATTGATCATGTTTGTGGAAAAAATACGATTTTTTTATTTTCATGCCTGGGCATTATATACTTCTGTGAAGCCCTTGGGGGTTCAAAGTTCTCACCACACATCTAGATAAGTTCCTTAGGGGGTCTAGTTTCCACAATGGGGTCATTTGTGGGGGTTTCCACTGTTTACGTACATTAGGGGCTCTCCAAAGGCAACATGACACCCGCAGACCATTCCATCAAAGTCTGCATTCCAAAACGTCAATACTTCCCTTCCGAGCCCCGACGTGTGCCCATACAGTAGTTTTCTCCCACATATGGGGTGTCAGCGTACTCAGGACAAATTGGACAACAACTTTTGGGGTCCAATTTCTCCTTGTACCCTTGGGAAAATGAACAAAATTGGTGACTAAAAGATCAAGTTTGTGGAAAAAATACGATTTTTGTATTTTCACGCACGGGCATTATAAACTTCTGTGAAGCACTGGGGGGTTCAAAGTGCTCACCACACATCTAGATAAGTTCCTTGGGGGGTCTAGTTTCCAAAATGGTGTCATTTGTGGGGGGTTTCTACTGTTTTGGTACATCAGGGGCTTTCCAAACGCGACATGGTGTCCGATCTCAATTCCAGCCAAAAACGTCAAATGGCGCTGCTTCCCTTCCGAGCTCTGCCATGCGCCCAAATAGTCATTTACACCCACATATGTGGTATCAGCGCACTCAGGACAAATTGCTCAATAACTTTTAGGGACGTATTAAATATGATTTTTTAATTGTACCGCTGTACGTTATAAACTTCTGTGAAGCCCTTGTGGGTTCAAAGTTCTCACCACATATCTAGATAAGTTCCTTGGGGGGTCTAGTTTCCAAAATGGGGTCATTAGGGGGGGTTTCCACTGTTTAGGTACATCAGGGGCTCTCCAAACACGACATGGCGTCCGATCTGAATTCCAGCCAATTTTGCATTGAAAAAGTCAAACGGCGCTCCTTCCCTTCTGAGCTCTGCCATGCGCCGAAACAGTGGTTTCCCCCCACATATCAGGTATCGGCGTACTCAGGACAAATTGTACAATAACTTTTGCAGTCCAATTTCTCCTGTTACCCTTGGTAAATTAAAAAAAATTGAACCTTAAGTATTTTTTTAGTGAAAAAAAGTTAAATGTTCATTAAATTCCTGTGACGCACCTAAAGGGTTAATAAACTTCTTGAATGTGGTTTTGAGCACCTTAAGGGGTGCAGTTTTTAGAATGGTGTCACTTTTGTGTATTTTCTATCATATAGACCCCTCAAAGTGGCTTCAAATGTGATGTGGTCCGTAAAAATAAAATGGTGTTGCAAAAATGAGAAATCGCTGGTCAACTTTTAACCCTTATAACTTCCTAAAAAAAAAAATTTTGGTTTCAAAATTGTGCTGATGTAAAGTAAACATGTGGGAAATGTTAGTTATCAAGTTTTTTGTGTGCTATATCTCTGTGATTTAAGGGCATAAAAATTCAAAGTTGGAAAATTGCGAAATTTTCAAAATTTTCGCCAAATTTCCGTTTTTTTCACAAATAAACGCAAGTTATTGGAATGAAATTTTACCACTAACATGAAGTACAATATGTCACGAGAAAACAATGTCAGAATCACCGGTATCCATGGAAGCGTTTCAGAGTTATTACCTCATAAAGGGACAGTGGTCAGAATTGTAAAAATCGGCCTGGTCATTAACGTGCAAACCACCCTTGGGGCTTAAGGGGTTAAAACATAACATACACTAAAACATAACAAACAGATATACATCAATAATATCACCATTAGGGAAGGGGAAAAAAAGGAGGGAAAAAATTAAGTGCCGTATTAAGGGGAGGTGAGGTGTCATGAAGTAGAGCAGAAATCAGAGAGGAGGGGAATCACATTGTCCAATAATGAGATTAAAATAGTGTATGAGAGAAGATAAATGTACGTTAACTTAAAGCATTCCTATGCTAAAAATCGCAGTCAGAAATCCAACACTGGTGAACAAGAGAAACGATTATATAGGTGAAGGAACATGTCACCAATGTCCTGAGATTAAGTAAAAGCACAATTCCTCAGCTCGGGTCAGGCTGTGTTGCTTCTCGTGGTGAGGAACAGTTTTTCCTGGATGCTACTTGTTGCCAGATTGGTGAAGGTGCGGTAAAAGGAAGTTCCAACTCCCAATCTCGTAGACGAGGAGGTGTAATGTCCAATTCAGTGCAAAAAGTTACCAGATCTTTGGGTGAGCGTAGAGTCACTAGTCGCCCATTTTTCATATCTGTAAAGGGCAAATGGGAAGTTCCACCTAGATTGGAAGTTTTTATTCCTCACGGCAAGAAGGAGGAATCTTAGGAGTCTTCTTTAATCTAGGAGAGATTGGGGTATAGCTGAATAAGAGTTCCTTTAAATTAGATCTTGTGGAACGTATGAGCTTTGGACAATATGGACTATTTTAATTGAAAGTCGTGGACACAGCAGATTATATCCCGTGGTTGAGATTGACAGCCCTTGCTGTGGAGGGCTCTGTGTGCTCTGTCCATCTTTAATTTATGAGAGGTAGGTTGGTCCAGGATGGAATTGAATAACGATTCAAGTTGAGCATAAAGTGTCAGTGTACAGGTAACTCAGTGATCACCAGTGAGTTTATACACAGGAGCTCTGTATATAGCATCAATGTACAGGCAATACAGTGATCACCAGTGATTTTATACACAGGAGCTCTGTATATTGTTATGAACGGATCACCGAGGAGGATGGCAGGAACAGGCTAAGCCACCAGGAAACCAGAGAGGTTGGTAACTCAGCGAATTGCAGACCTCTGATCCTAACAACACAACTAGCAGTAGCCGTGGAGCGTTCCTACGATGCCCTAGACACCTCGGCACAGCCGGAGAACTAACTAAGCCTAAAGCCAGAAAGGAGAAATCTAAACTGCCCCGGAACAGATCCCCAAAGGAATAGATAGCCCCCAAACATATATTGTCAGTGAGGCAAGATGAGACACAAACATAGGCAGAAAATAGACTGAGCAAATGATGGGGCCCAAACTGTCTAGATAGGACAGGACAGAAAAGACACTGTCTGCAATCACGCAAAAACACTAAAAAATCCAACACATCTGATATACAAAAAACCCGAGGCCACACTACCTTACCCCCGCTAGATCAGCACTCTGGTGTAAACTGGAAGCAAAGCAAAAGATACTAATATAACAGGGGACTGAACAGACTGACACAAGCTGTAACATATGGAGCAGGGCCCAGTGCTGCCCCAGCAGGGAGTACGCTGAACCCTCGCAACAAGGCAGAAAGCAAAAAAAGGCACAACCAGATTAGATGCAAAGGATTAGCAAAATAATCACTTACCTGAACCATGCAGATCAGGTAGGAGACAGAAGAACTCAAAATGCACAAGGAGGCAATCACCAGCAACCACTAATGGAAGCCAGCTCATTTATATGCTCCCAGTCAGTAATCCCAGATTGCCAATCATGGTCGTCAGGTGGCAAACTTCCATCAAACTGGCCAGCTCCATTACTCCCAGTAACCACCAGAGAGAGCTCTGGCTGAGAAGTCCGAGCAAGGGAATTCACAACAGTACCCCCCCTTGCGGAGGGGTCACCGAACCCTCATCCATGCCACCAGGCCGATCAGGATGGGCCCGGTGAAAAGCACGAATCAATCTCTTGGCATGAATGTCAAAAGCAGAGACTCAAGAATTATCCTCCTGGCCATAACCTTTCCACTTGACCAAGTACTGAAGTCTCCGTCTAGCCAGACGAGAATCCAATATATTTTCTACCTCATACTCCAAGTTACCCTTAACCAGTACAGAGTCAGGGGGCGCCGCCATATGAACTACTGGCTCCACAAACCTTTTCAACAAAGATTTATGAAAAACGTTTTGAATCTTAAACGTAACTGGAAGAGCCAAAAGGAAAGAAACGGGGTTAAGGATTTCCAAAATCCTATAAGGTCCAATAAACCTTGGCTTGAATTTTGGAGATGCAACCTTCATGGGAATATTTTTTGAGGACAACCAAACCATATCACCCACTTTAAACCGGGGACCAATGGTCCTATGCCGGTTGGAAAACCGTTGGGCCTTTTCCTGAGTGTGGGACAACTTATCCACTACTTAGTCCCAAATCTGCTGCATTCTCTCTACCACAGAATCCACACTTGGGCAGGCAGAAGCTGCCCCGAAGAAAATCGAGGATGAAACCCAAAGTTACAGAAGAAAGGAGACATCAAAGTGGCAGAACTAGCCCTATTGTTTAGCGCGAATTCGGCCGAGGGCAAAAATGAGACACAATCATCCTGATCAGCAGATATGAAACATCTCAAATAGGACTCCAAAGTCTGGTTTGTTCTCTCAGTCTTCACATTGGTCTGAGGATGAAATGCAGAGGAGAAAGACAACTGAATTCCCAGTTTGGAACAAAAAGCTCTCCAAAATCTGGAAACAAACTGGACTCCTCTGTCCAATACAATGTTCTCAGGAATCCCGTGCAAATGAACCACTTGTTGTAAAAACAAGGGCACCAACTCAGAAGAAGATGGCAACTTTGGGAGTGGTACAAGATGGACCATCTTAGAAAGTCTATCACAGATCACCCCAATAACTGTCATTCTCTGAGAGACAGGGAGATCAGAAATAAAATCCATTGAGATGTGGGTCCATGGCCTCCTGGGCACCGGCAGGGGCATCATCAAACCACTAGTACGAGAACAGAGCTTGGACCGAGAACAAGTCCCACAGGACTGCACAAAATTCCTGACATCACGGGATAAGGCAGGCCACCAAAAAGACCGACTCACCAAATCTCTGATACCAAAGATACCTGGATGACCAACCAAAGTGGAGCAATGAATTTCAAACATTACTCTTCACCACTGGTCATGGACATACAATTTTCCCATAGGGCATCATTCAGGTTTATCCTCCTGAAATTCCTCCAGGGCACGTCTCAAATCGGGAAAGATGGCGGAAAGAACTACACCCTCATTTAGAATGGTAGTAGGCTCGGTCACATCAAGAGAATCCACAAAGAAACTCCTAGAAAGGGCGTCTGCCTTAATCTTAGTGCCAGGAAGAAAGGAGACCATAAAATTAAAACGCGTGAAAAACAAGGCCTACCTAGCCTGTCTAGGATTCAAGGGCTTGCCGATTGAAGATAAATCAAATTCTTGTGATCGGTGAGGATCACACCTTGATGTCTAGCTCCCTTCAACCAATGTCTCCACTCTTCAAATGCCCATTTCATGGCCAACAATTCCCGATTCCCCACATCATAGTTACGTTCAGATGGAGAAAATTTTTGAGAAAAGAAGGCACAGGGATTCATCTTAGAGGTTACCGGATCTCTTTGAGACAAAACGGCTCCTGCACCAATCTCAGAAGCATCTATCTCCACCTGAAATGTGAGTGAAACATCAGGTTGCTGTAGAACTGGAGCAGAAGTGAATCTCTGCTTAAGCTCCTGAAATGCTGAGACTGCCTCTGGAGACCAATTCACCACATCAGCGCCCTTTTTGGTCAAATCCATCAGAGGTTTAACAATACCAGAAAAATTACTTATAAATTTACGGTAGAAATTAGCAAAACCCAAAAACTTCTGAAGAGCCTTCAGAGAAGTGGGCTGAACCCAATCATAAATGGCCTGTACCTTGGCCGGGTCCATTTCAATAGCAGACGGGGACAAAATGAATCCCAAAAACAAAATCCTCTGTTCACCAAAAAG